>NC_042615.1:247318045-247931719 GCF_901001135.1 Rhinatrema bivittatum
GCAGCTGTGATTTTGGCAAAGGTGATGGTGTAAAGAAGCACTATTTCAGAACTATTGAGTAAAGGTTTGAGGAGAAGTGCAAATGGACCTCTGAAATGTGATAGTGAGTAACGTTTACCTGCAAAAACTTTTAACACGATATTACATAAGTCCAGATTCCCCCTGATGAAGCCAAGTGGTGAAACATTGAGGCCTCCATGTTGGGGTGTGCTAGCCTATGAAGATCTAAGATACAGCTGTGAGAGTATGGACTTTTGCGACAAGGGGAAGGTTTCAGCCTTTGAAGATACATTATAATTGAGAAACACGGATAATTTGGAGAACATTGGGGTGTGATAAAATATCAGGGTGACTTTACCAGTACATGTTGTAATGGTTGAAATATAGGAAGGTAGGGATTTGGAAATAATCTAGCGGGGATATACTGTGATGTGATTTTACTAATGTGTATGTGAAGTGAATTGAAAAATAAATATTTCTAGGAGGAAAAATAATTTTGTCTAATTATCCTCACATATAGATTTATATAAACACTTCTGTTGTACTATAAAAATAACTGAAAATATATCTATTTATTTTTATCAAAATTTGTAATGGTACAAAAATTAATTCAATATACTTTGCGACAAAAATATACATTAATCATTTAAACCCTAAAAATATGTGTCCATGTGGTTCCTCGGTACAGGTATCTTTATAAGGCAGTATCAAATGTTCTATCAGAATTCTGGAAACATGTCCGTTTCAAATTTCAATAAGTCCATTTAACACTGAAGAGTCTTCTTATACATCATAAGAGGGTCTGAATCAATCCATTAGTAGCAGTTTTTTGAAATCATAGAAAGGTTACCCTGCTTTTATTTCAAATCCAAACTCTTATCCTTATTAGCAGTCTAGATCAATTTGCAGACCAAACTTGCTTCCTTGATAAAGGTCCCTTGTTTCATCACAACAATGGGTTCCTCAGGAGGAACTAGTATTAACACAATCCAATAACCCATGTTTCATCTCTCTACAAAATGGTTTTGGGAACCACCACTTAATGAATCTCCTTAAATCATTTCCTGCATCCTAAAACTGTGACCTCCTTCTCATTTTCATTTTACTGGACCTCCCACTAATCCAGAACAACATCAGGGTGACTGGAAATCAAAAGTTCCCAGGTATGGAGAGCAGGGATTTGTTTTTATCCTTATTAGTTTTAATTTTGGGGCATTTAGAAATTTTATATTGATTTTTGGGAACTCTTTAAACATTTTTATGACTTTATAATGTTATTCTTTTGCCATCTGTTTTACAATATTTATTATTTTTATTAGAATGGTTTTACTTTTGAGATTGATCTTTTTTATTCCATGATTGCATTTTATTATGTTTCATGAGGAATGGTGAAGATTTTGTTTTTCCATTGTTCCACTGACATCAGTCTGGCTTGTCATGGTTTCCAGTTCAGTTTCTGTCTGTACATTTCTATTTGTACATCTCTTTATTCTGTATTTGGTAAAGGTCTGTATGTGCCCTGCATGTGTGACTAAGGTGAGATATTTTGGCAGCATATACTTCCTGGGTAGAGATCTATAGAAGCCTTTGTTCTGTTCTCCACCTAGGAAATGTATTAGTGTTTTAGGGACTGCAGTGTAACATTTTCATGGGTAGGGTTCTTATTTTTTGAACGCTTGCAATTAGAGATTTTTTGGTACGGGGGGTTTACTATATTGTATTTCTAGTTCAGTTTACTTTCTGAGACCAAAGCACCAAACTGAATACATTTTACAACAGGCCTAATACCATATTGGTTGCAAGTATCTTTTATAGGGTTTCCTCCTTGTCACCACAGCAGTATATATAAATATAAGTATTGTTGTAAGTGATAATTTTACTGTAATTTGCATTTGTAAAATCTGTTATTATATTTGCATAATTATTAAGACTGTGCATTTGGGAGGGAGACCCACAATGTAGAAAGATTCACCAAGGGTGCCTAATACCCTTGCAACACATACAAGTTCTCATCTTTCACCCATCTCCTACTTCTCCCAGGAGTAAATGCTGGGGAGACATATCAAGGTGTGCCTGGATGTTTCTTTTTAAGCAGGTGAGTAGTACACAAACAATTAGAATTGTTTTGATATCTTTAGGCCACATTTTCTTGGTCTCTGACTACATCTCTTAGTACTCGATCATCTCTCTCTCCATACATAGTACAGAATTATTGTTTAGTACTGACACATCTATTAGTAATCCTGTTTTTTTTGGGGGGGAGGGGGTTCTGATCATCCCTTCCTGCAGGCAGAAAGAAGACTCCAGTGGTTCTCTAGCACCAAGCATTTTATTGGTTGGTCTGGGAATGAATAATTATTCTCTATAGTTTATGCAAAGAATATACGTAAGGAAGAATGAAATTAAGTGTAAACTGAAAGCAAGACATTGGCAGTGGGAGTGCGGGTGGAGTTGAAGTGGAGCTTGGTTGCCTCCACAACCAAAAAGGTGTTGTTCTGCACCTTATTTATTCACACCCTTTTACATCTGCTAATTGACATGGACAAGCAAATTTGGATTTGTCTGCAGTTTTTGGATGTGAGGTTTAAGTGAACTATACGAGGATCAGAGTCAAGTGCTAGGTGAACGGGTGGCGGTATTAGTAAACCGGTAATTCCAAGAATGCATGCACGTATTTTCAAAATGGTATATGCACATGCTTTATAAATTCTGTAGGTTTCTTCATGCAGTGTCACAGCTATTTCACACAAAAATAAACAAGTCTACACTTATAAAATGGGAAGAGAAAGCATGCATTTTCTTGCATTGGAAATATACGTGCATACTGAAACATATGCATGCATTTTTGGAGAAGAAACACTCAGTATTTTATAAACTGTGCAGCTCTCACCAAACAGTTTATACAATTCTAACATTATTCTCTGCATGTTTACTTATATGTGCAAAGATTGTACCATGGATAGGTTTGAAAGTTCAGTTCCCTGTGTCATAAATCCTGTTACAAATTCCTTCTACAAACTGTATCCAAAGAGGCTGTGCTGTCTATGAGCTTTGAAGACCTCATAATTTCCTTCTTTGAATGACTGTATGACTGATGAAAATTAGCATATATACCTTAAGAAACAATTATAAAGCAGAACGTCCTGCTATAAATCTTTAGGAAGATTTACATGATAGATCAATATAAAGTATTAAATTCCAAAAAAATATCAAGCTTTCTCCAGGATCAATATGGTTGCCAATGCTCTGCATAAGATTCTACAGAGTGAGGAGTCAGGGTAATTTGTAAAAAGCAGAATTTAACTTGAAACAACTTCTTTCAGATTTTGTTAAATGTTAATCTATTTTATCTAAGGAAAGAAATTTGTCTTTTGGGATATTTAAATATGTATTTTCCATAGATATTTCTGCACATGCTTGCCATGAAGATGGCCCAGTCTTTATTGAATATGATACCTTATTTACCCCTAGGTTTATGAGAGAGAGAGAGAGAGAGAGAGAAAGATTCTTGCGTATAAGTAAACTATTTACACCACTGTAAGTGGGGCAACTAGTAACTCGGGGTGAGGTCATACTGGTGGGCTATGCTTTAGGGGGAAGTTTTACTTGCACAGTCAGAGATATGAACATCATAGTAGATCAGTGAAGCTTTTATGTGATTTGAAGATATAAAAGGTACAGAAAGATGAGATTTGTACATTGTACTCTCGACCTAGCTTGATAGCAGCTAGGTAGAGAGTGCATCAAGCTAGGTCAAGAGTACATATTACAAATCTCATATTTTTATACCTTTCGTCACTTCAAATCACATAAAATCTTCACTGATATCTACTGTGCTGTTCATACCTCTGACTATGCATGTAAAACTGTCCTCCAAAACCTAACCAACCACCAAACCTCACCCCGAGTTCAGAATGGCTCCTCTTACAGTGGTATAAAAAGTTGACTATGTGGACCTCCCCAAAGGCACCTTCCCTCTCTCTCTGTCTCTCTCTCTTCTCCCTCTCCCTCTCCTCTCAAAAGGGGATTTGGGACATTTATTGCAAATCCCATTTCAGTCATAATGCACAGCATAATGCCAGGAAAAAAGGAGTAGCTATTTCTGGTGTTAAATCCTGCGATATTGTGTATAATGCTATTGCCCACAATGTTAAGAGCCCCTCATTTTCATAAACTCCTCCCACTTGACTAAATTTAAGAAAAATTGCATATGCCTTTCACAATGCGGTATTTATTGCATGCATTATGGTGTTATCACGGGTGATAAGGCCCTAACGTGCTTTGAAAAATGGCTCCCTTAGGTTGTAGTGTTTGTCAAAGTCAATTTATACAAATGTGATAAATCATCAGTGGAAAAGCTCATTTTACAAATAGTTTATTATATCTTATTCCAAGTTCAAGCTTTAAAGAGAACAATTTATAAATTTTCATCTATGATTATTGAGTGTGGTATTTACAAACGGGCCGATACAGTACAGTGCACTCTGACGGAGCGCACTATTAACCCTATATTGGATGCACGTTTTCGACGCGCTAGCGTTACCCCTTATTCAGTAAGGGGCTGAAAACGCACGTCCAACTCCCCGAACCTAATAGCGCCCGCAACATGCAAAAGCATGTTGATGGCCCTATTAGGTATTCTTGCGTGATTCAGAAAACTAAATGTGCAGCCAAGCCGCACATTTTGCTTTCAGAAATTAGCGCCTACCCAAAGGTAGGCGCTAATTTCTTTGGGCACCGGGAAAGTGCACAGAAAAGCAGTAAAAACTGCTTTTCTGTGCACCCTCCAAATTACTATCATGGCGATATTAAGTCGGAGGTCGCGAAAAACCGGACACTTAATTTTGCCAGCGTCCAGTTTCCGAACCCGTGGCTGTCAGCAGGCTCAAGAACCGACGCCAGCAAAATTGAGCGTCGGCTGTCAAACCCACTGACAGCCACCGCTCCGGTCCAAAAGGAGGCTCTAGGGATGCGCTAGTGTCCCTAGCGCCTCCTTTTGCCTGGTTTTACCACCGGGCCTAATTTGCATAGTGAATCGCGCACACAGAAGAGTGGCCAGTGCGCACGCCAGGAGAGGGGGCATTCGCCCGCTCTCCCGCACACTTTATTGTATTGGCCCATATATAAAAATACACCAAATTCATTAAACCTGCTGCATGGTATTAAAATAGATTAACTCTAGTATTGAACATTGCCCTATTGACTCTGTTTCTTATAGAAGACAGTTTGAATGTACATGTTCTTTATTGAGTCACAATCTGAGATTGTAAGAAGACAGTTAAAAAAAACTTTGCCTGAGGTAGGGACCATAGTCACCATGACAGCTGCATCTTGAGACATATTTTAGTATCATCCCTAACCAAATACTTCTGTTAGGTTTCCTGTAATTAATTTTTTTGGAGGGAGCAGGCTGATATAATATTCCTTTCCTCCTTATTTCAGGTTAACAGACAATTATTATCCAGTTCAATTGAAACATTTCTATAAATTCCATATTTTTCCATTTTCATGTGAGTTGGTGACTCGTATACATTGTTATGAAATATCACTTCATTTTAAACCATCTATAATACAATTATTATTTTTTTTTTAAAAACATACGCAGAATGGCATATGTACCATTATTTAAACAATACAAATTTAAAAACCCTTGATTTTTTCCCCATTTAAATGCATTATTTGTAGGTGAGTAGGAAATAAATGTTTGTTCTTGACTTACTTAGGTTCAGTGTATGAACTTTAAGAGCAATGAATCGCATGGTCATAGTCACCTGCGAAAAAGGATTCTATAATCATGCTGACTGGAAGAAAGAGATGCTAAAAGGGGGGAGGGGTCAATCCATGCAAATTAGGAACTTAGAATAATTCCCATTTTTTTTTATCATAAAAATCTAAATAGTATTCACAACTTTTTATGTAAGTGAGCAGAAGTACAGATCTAAGAATTTTCATGTAAACACTCTTCATGCAGGGTTTCAGGATAGCCCTCCCACTCTGAAAAGCACTTCTCAGCTTCATTTTTCCTTTTCTTATAGAATTTTCCCCAGATGATGTTGCATCTTCTACAATATGGCTAAGCTCTTACTATAATAGGGATGTTCAGCCCCCTTTTTTTTTTATTTCAATTCAGTTTTTTCATTTTCGGGAGGGGGGAGTTCATGTTTTCAGTTAGTTTAATGTTTTGGGCTTTTTTTTTAGTTCAGTTCATTTGCCATACTGATAAAAACATTAAATATGGACAAAATTTAGCCTCAGGCAAACCTGGCTCAGCCTCTCTGGGCCCTTATGACCCCCACTCCTGGGTCAAAAAATTGAGTCAGACTGCCTGGGGCCTACCCAGTGCCAGAGCTTGTCCAAAGCTGACCCTACCAGATTCTTCTTGAAAAAAGGCAGGATCAATGCCCACTCATGCCCACCTAGGTACTGGTGCTTTCAAAGTGGTACCATTCACCTTGACAATGGCTCAGAAGTGATGTCACTTTGGTATATTCCTCTGGTGCAACTGGCACCATTTTTATACTATAAGGCTTGCTGGGAGCACGCGGGTGTCGCTCCTAATCTTTTTTTAACAAGGATTCAGGAAGGGGTAATTGGTAGCTAGGGTGGGGGTTCCTGGCTCTAACACCTGTTAAAAAGGGGGAGAGAACTGGTCACACTACTGGGTCAGCATTAGCACTGGGCCAGCTCCAGGCAGGCCTTAGTGCCAGGCTGGATCCAGGCATATCCTGGCGCTGGGCTGACTCAGGGCAGGCCCTGGCTAGGACCTAGCCAGACCAGTTCAGGTTTTTGTCCTGAGAGTGGGGGAAATTATTTTATATTCCTACAATTAAATTCTTGAGGTCATATCGCTGAAAAAATCTAGACAGGCTGGAGGCAGTCCAGAGAGAGTCTGCCAAACTGATATGGGGTCTGTATCAAAATCCATATGAAGTAAGATTTAAGGGCCCAAATATGTATTCCCTAGAGGAGAGGAGAGACAGGGGTGAATCTACAGAGACATTCAAATATCTTGACAAAATAAATCAGGCACAAGAAGTAAAGTTTTTTTAAGAAGAAAGATTTTTATTTTGGTGAGGGGGTATTAGATACAAAAGTAACATTCATAAATTATTTCATCACTGAAAGGATAGCAGAGGTAAGGAATGAACTTACTGTGAAGGTGGAGGAGACAAAAAAAAGTAACAAAAGTTTGTCTGCCTTCCCCGCCCCCTGAAGCTACTTGGATGCCATGTCAACAGACAGGAAGATAAAGGCCTAGCTATTACCAACTTCAGCAGTGCTCTCAATATGGTGCTGCCTGGTAATTCTCTAGACTATGACCTGCATGTGTGTCATAGTGCAATGGTGAAAAAAAGTATTAGGTGGGTGTAGTAGCAAAACTCTTAAGTCAGACAAGCTTATGGTTTAGCACTTAATGCATTTAATTCAAACATATCGTATAAAGTTGAAGAGAACATCTAATATATAGTAGTTGCCAGTTTGCACAAATGGGATAAAGCGTCTATGGGAAATGTATTTATTGTGCAGACATGTTTAGGATTTAAGAGCAACTTTAAAAAAAGGTTAGTTTTTAAACTGGAGTTGAATGTGCCAGAGAGGGAACAATGATGTTCTGAATTGGGAAGTCTGTTCCAGGCATACAGTACAACAAGGTGTAAAGTGTGGAGTCCGCAGTAGGCAATGGAAGAGAAGAGCACAGATAATAGCAACTTGTCTAATGAACAGAGTTCATGAGGAAGGATGTAGGAAGACTAAAGAGAAGATAATATACTGTGGAGTTTGTAGGGGTGCCCTGTACACACGGGGTAGATTTTCAAAGGGTTGCGCGCATAGGGGTAGATTTTCAAAGGCGTACGCGCGTAAGATACGCGCGTACCCCCCGAAAACCTACCCCAACCCTCCCCCTGTGCGCGCCGAGCCTATTTTGCATAGGCTCGGCGGCGCGCGCAAGCCCCGGGACGTGCGTAATTCCCGGGGCTTGCAAAAAGGGGCAGTCGGGGGCGTGGCCGAGTGCCCCGACACAGCGGCCTGCCGTGCCAGCGCACATAAGTTACTACTGCCCGGAGGCAGTAGTAACTTTTCCAATAAAGGTAGGGGGGTCTAGATAGGGCCGGGGGGGGGGGGGTTTAGGCAAGGGAAGAGAAGAGAGAAGGGAAGGTGCGGGGGGGTAGAAAGAAAGTTCCCTCCGAGGCCGCTCCGATTCTGGAGTGGCCTCAGAGGGAACGGGCAGTGCGCATAGGGCTCGGCACGCGCAAGTTGCACAAATGTGCACCCCCTTGCGCACGCCGATCCTGAATTGTATAATATACGCGCGGCTACGCGCATATCTTATAAAATCCAGCGTACTTTTGTTTGCGCCTGGTGCACGAACAAAAGTACGTGCGCGCGTAAATTTATAAAATCTGTTGCGGTCACGGGCCGAGGGGGTTCCCGGCCGGGACCTCCTACCGGGTCAGGTGGATCTCTCGGCGGCGGCCACGGATCACGCGGGCCGCGGCGCATCTCTCCCTGCGTCTCCAAAGCAGCGGCAGGGGGAGCGCGGCAGGACTCGCCCCCTTAAAGGGGCCGAGGCAGGAGAGTCGGGTCGGCCCAGGATGATGACGTCAGATGCCCGGGGAGATTTAAACCTCTCCCCGGGAAGGCTCAAATGCCTTTGCAACAGGGTCCTTGCTGGTTTCTTCTGGAGTTTTGCCTTGCCTGCCGCCTGCCTTGACCTTGCCTGGAATTGGACTTTGCCTTGCCTGCCGCCTGCCTTAACCCTGCCTGGTATTGACTCAGCCTGCCTGCCACCTGCCTTGTATTCGCTGGATTGAGTTACCTCTCCACCTTCCGGAAGGGAATTCATCAGGACTTCTCCTCGGTGAGTACCCTCTGGACCAAGGGTCCACTACTGATTGGGTTAGAACAGATTGCAAATGCCATGGACCCAGTGGACTTGCATGGTCTCCAGGCTATTCCTGGCCTGGCTCAACAACTCATGCAACAGAGGCAACAACAACAACAACAATGCCTTGAGGCTCTAACCGCCACGGTAGAACGTTTAGCAAACCGGCTCGACTCAGTCCGAGGAGTAGAGGTTGCCGTCCCTACGCCTGCGACTGCGAGCCTTACGAGTATAGTAACCCATCTGCCTGCTCCACCCCGCTATGCTGGAGATGCCAAGCAATGTCATGGATTTTTAAGTCAATGCTTCATTCGATTTTCCTTACAGGAACAGCAGTTTTCCTCAGATCGAATCAAGACGTCCTTCATCATCTCCTTATTAGATGGGAAGGCCCTAGCCTGGGCATCCCTGATCTGGGAACGAGGAGACTCCATTTTTAATGACTTGCCACGATTTGTTCGGACCTTCCGTCAAGTATTCGACGAACCAGGACGTCAGTCTACTGCCTCCTCGGAACTCCTCAACATACGTCAAGGCACTCGTACGTTGGCAGAGTTTGCGGTGGAATTCCGCACCTTGACTTCTGAGTTGTTTGGCAGAAAGATTGTCTATGAGGAATTTTTTTGGAAGGACTCTCCCCTCGCATCAAAGATGAGTTGGCAGCGCGAGAGATTCCAGATGATCTAGAGGTGGTGATCGACCTCACAGGTCGTATATTGATCGTCGCCTACAGCAACGAGCCAAGGAAGTGAGAGCCTACCATCACACAGTTCCCTTGGCTCCCACCTTCTCCCATCCTATGATTCCTTCTATCCCTCCTGAAGTATCCACTGAAGTCAAGGAGGAGCCCATGCAGTTGGGTAGGAGCCACCTGACCACAGAGGAAAAACAACGCCGAAGGAGAATGGGACTTTGCCTATACTGCGGTAATAAGGGGCATCTTTTGGCTCAGTGCCCTGATCGTCCGGGAAACTACCGAACCGAGGTGTCTTGGAGGGGTTGACCCTAGGGAGCAGTCTCACCCCTCACTGTACCGTTCCGGTCATAATACATTATCTTCAAGGATCTCTCAGTACGTTGGCCCTAATTGACTCAGGTTCAGGAGGAAACTTTATTCTGGCAGAGCCAGCTACAATTACCGGTACTTCATCGTGAGTCCCCCTTATACATCTCCTCGATCCAGGGGGAGAATCTTCCGGGTCAAGTCACCACCTGCACCACCCCGATGACTCTCCAGACGGGGATCCTCCATAAGGAGGAGATATCCTTCTTCATTTTGGAAAAGGCGTCCACCTGGTGGTTTTGGGCCTCCCCTGGCTACAAAAACACGCACCCATTATTGACTGGAGGACTCTTCAGATTACAGCTTAGGGACAAGGATGTTTCACTACCTGTTTAAAGCAAAGACCTCAGCCCAGAATCCAACTAGCCACCTCAAAACTGCTACCACCATCACAATATGCAGATTTTTCAGATGTATTTTCCAAAAAAGAAGCAGAGATACTCCCAGCACATCGCACTTTTGACTGTGCCATAAATCTACTTCCTAATATTTGTCCACCTAGAGGCCGGGTGTATCCATTATCTAGGCCCAAATCTTTAGCTATGTCCCAGTACTTTAAAGAAAATCTGGAACGAAGATTTATTCAACCTTCATCATCTCCAGCAGGAGCAGGGTTCTTCTTTGTTCCCAAGAAAGATGGGTCATTAAGACCATGTATTGACTATCATGTTAATGCGATAACTCGCAAGGACCGATATCCTCTCCCGCTGATTTCGGAATTACTAGATCACCTTCATGGAGCTAATATATTTACTAAGCTGGACTTACGGGGGGCGTACAACCTGGTGTGGATTAAACCTGGAGACGAATGGAAGACAGCGTTTAATACGCGAGATGGACATTATGAATATCTGGTGATGCCATTTGGTCTTTGAAATGCACTGGCGGTATTCCAAAATTTAATGAATGAAATATTTCGAGACATGTTGAATCAAGGAGTAATCATCTATCTGGATGATATATTAATCTACTCTAAAACTCTGGCCGCCCATTGCATAAAAGTTCGAAAAGTTTTTCAATGACTATGAGAAAATCGGTTATTTGTAAAATTGGAGAAATGTCTATTTGAAAGACAATCATTACCTTTTCTGGGCTATATCATATCCACCACTGGTTTTCAGATGGACCCTGATAAATTGGCTAGCATCCGAGAATGGCCACAACCAGTGGGACTCCGGGCCCCTACAAACATTTTTTTAGGGTTCGCTAATTTCTACAGGACATTCATTCCTCGATTTTCTTACATTGTGGCACCTCTCACGGCTCTGACTAAAAAGGGAGCAGACCCCAGGAATTGGCCTGAAGAGGCAGTACGGGCTTTTGAGGATCTAAAAATTGCATTTTTACAAAAACCCTGTCTCCATCATCCAGATCCCGTGCGACCATTTATTGTGGAAGTGGATGCTTCTGATGTGGCGGTAGGAGCAGTACTTTGCCAACACTCCAACCAAGGGAAATTACTCCCCTGTTCCTACTTTTCTAGCAAATTTTCCCAGGCAGAAAGGAACTACGGGATTGGAGACAAGGAATTGCTGGCCATTAAAATGGCCTTCGAGGAATGGAGGCAATGGCTGGAGGGAGTGCAACATACAATTACAGTTTATACAGATCACAAGAACTTGGAGTACCTTAGTAAATCACAACGATTGAACCCACGCCAGGCTTGGTGGTCGCTATTCTTCAGTCGTTTTGATTTTGTATTACATTACCGACCTGCAAAAAAACAACATTTGTGCTGATGCCCTGTCCCGGCAGCATGAGACCGATGACACACCTGACTCCCCCAGCTTTATTATTGACCCAGCCAGAGTGGTCCTGGCCGCCACTAGGACTGCGCCACCAGGGAAGGTAGTGGTCCCTCTTCGCCTTCGTCCCAAGGTACTCTCTTGGGAGCATGATTCTCTTACGGCGGGCCATCCTGGGAGAGCAGTTACCTTGGAAATACTATCCCGCTACTATTGGTGGCCCAGTTGTCACAAGGATGTGTGGGCCTACGTCGATTCCTGTCCAAAGTGTGCCCAACAGAAACCATTACCTGGTCGACCATGGGGCCTCCTCCACCCCCTACCACCCCCTCAGGAACCTTGGACCCATATCTCCACGGACTTTGTTGTGGACCTTCCTTCTTCTTCCGGCAATCAGGTTATTTGGGTGGTGGTCGACCGATTTTCCAAAATGGCGCACTTTATTCCACTGCCCAAGCTACCATCCGCCCTTGAGCTAGCAGAACTGTTTGCTCTTCATGTGTTCTGCCTTCATGGTCTTCCACTCCACATTACATCAGACAGAGGTCCGCAATTTACCGCTAAATATTGGTGTGCGTTGTGTAAAAAATTTGGGGTACAGTTGGACTTTACCACTGCTTTTCACCCACAAGGAAATGGACAGGCTGAACGCATCAACCGTGGATTGAAGACGTTCCTCCGCCTGTTTGTGAATGATCGTCAGGACGATTGGTCCTCGCTGTTACCCTGGGCCGAATTTTCACATAATTCACACACGCAATCGGCCACTGGGAATTCTCCCTTCCAGATTGTTTATGGGAAGCAGCCCCGACCTCCTCTTCCTTTGCCGGTTTTGGTTGCCTCTCCGGCGGCCCACCTTTCTGCATCACAGCTTCATTAACTCTGGAAGGCTGCTAATGCTAAGCTGTTACATGTGGCTGCTACCTCCAAGCGGATGACGGATAAGCATCGTCACCCTTCTCCACTATTTAATACGGGAGATCATGTTTGGCTGAGTACCCGTCCCATACATATCCGGGTTCTGTCTATGAGACTGGCTCCTAAGTATATTGGACCTTTCTTTGTCAGCAAATGCTTGGGTCCAGTCACCTCTCGCTTGCGGCTCCCGACCAGTCTCCGTATTCATAATTCCTTCCACGTCTCCTTGCTCAAACCTGTGATCTGCTCTCCATTCCATGCTGCTCCCTCTCGACCACCCATGGTTGCATCTGAGGACGATCCGATTTATCAGGTACGGGAGGTTCTTGACGTCATTCGTAACCACAGACGATGGGAATATCTGATTGCATGGGAAGGCTTTGGTCCTGAGGAGAACTCGTGGGAACCATCTGTAAACATCTTGGATAAGACCTTACTCCAGAACTTTCATCTTTCATACCCCGGTAAGCCTGGTCCTTCTAGAAGAGGGCGTAAGAGGGGGGGTACTGTTGCAGTCCTGGGCCGAGGGGGTTCCCGGCTGGGACCTCCTACCAGGTCGGGCGGATCCCTCGGTGGCGGCTGCGGATTGTGCGGGCCGCAATGTGTCTCTCCCTGCGTCTCCAGAGCAGCGGCGGGGAGAGTGCGGCAGGACCCGTCCCCTTAAAGGGGCCGAGGCAGAAGAGTTGGGTCGGCCCCGGATGATGACGTCAGATGCCTGGGGAGATTTTAACCTCTCCCCGGGAAGGCTCAAATGCCTTTGCAACAGGGTTCTTGCTGGTTTCTTCTGGAGTTTTGCCTTGCCTGCCGCCTGCCTTGACCTTGCCTGGAACTGGACTTTGCCTTGCTTGCCGCCTGCCTTGACCCTGCCCAGAATTGGACTTTGCCTTGCCTACCGCCTGCCTTGACCTTGCCTGGAACTGGAATTTGCCTTGCCTGCTGCCTGCCTTGACCCTGCCCGGAATTGGACTTTGCCTTGCCTGCCGCCTGCCTTGACCCTGCCTGGTATTGACTCAGCCTGCCTGCAGCCTGCCTTGTATTCACTGGATTGAGTTACCGCTCCACCTTCCGGAAGGGAATTCATCAGGACTTCTCCTCGGTGAGTACCCTCTGGACCAAGGGTCCACTACTGATTGGGTTAGAACAAAATCTACCCCTTAAAATACGTGTTCAACCCCCGAAAACCTCCCCCTGCCTCCCCCTGCACGCGCCAAGCCTATCTTGCATAGGCTCGGCGGCGCGCAAGCCACGGGATGCGCGTAAGTCCTGGGGCTTGCAAAAGGGGGCATTCCGGGGGTGGGGCTGTGGGTGGGGTGCCAGCCTGGGGGCAGGACCGAGGCCTCCGGCACAGCTGCCATGCCAGGGGATGGAGAGCCAGCGCACGCAAGTTACGCCTGCCCAGAGGCAGGCGTAACTTCTTCAATAAAAGTTAGGAGAGGGGATTTAGGTAGGGCTGGGGGATGGGTTAGATATGGGAAGGGAGGGGAAGGGAGGGGAAGGTGGGGGGAGGCGCATGTTATAAAATTGGGCAAAGATTTGTTTGCGCCGGGTTGCGCGAACAAATCTGCGACCACGCGTACCTTTAAAGATTTGCCCCACAGGGAGACATAGCAGACAAAACCATCTGAAACATATTCACTCAAAAGTGTCCATAGGGTAGGTAAATTTGAAAGGATTTATATGCATAAATGTGACATACTATTGTATCAGTTTTCAAAAGGCCATTTCAGTATTTAAAGTGCATTTACACATGCAAAACCAATTGACAATTCAAGGGCATATATTGTAGCAGTTTTCAAAAGCCCATGTATATGTATAAAGTACATTTACATGTGTAAAACCCAGTTTTAAGTGTGTCAATCCTTTCGAAAATTACCCCTAACTGAATGGAGGCATGATAGTGTATCAAATTCATATCCAGTTGGTCTCAAAGAGAATTTTGGAATACATTCTCTCAATATAATTTCTTCAGTATCCATTGCTGCATAGCTTAAGAAAAAGATTGTCAGATATAGAGCTCAGAAGGTTCAGATTCTTGGCCAAGTTATGCAAAGACTTAGTTGTGTTCTGACCATAACCTCAAATAGCTTAACTATTAAAGATAATCATTAGGCTTTTGCACAATGTGTTGCATTAAATTAGGTGAGGGCAATGCTGATCAAGCTACAACTGGTTACCACACCATTAGAAGAGAAGCCCTAAAGCGATTTACCCAAGGACAGAAGAAATGTCAGTGGGAGAAGTGGAATTTGAACCCTGGTCTCCTGGTTTCCAGTCCATCATTCTAACCATGAGGCATTTTTGTGTGATAAGCTTTGGCAGTATATGAGCACCAAGCAAAGCAAATATAAACCTTAATCCTTAATAATACATTTAAAAATATCACAAGATAGAAATTATATTCAAACTGAGTTCAGAGAAAAAATACTAAACAAAGATAAGAATACTCCAGTAACCCAGATGCCCATGAGTCAAGGAAAGATTATGGATGAGGAATAGGAGTATCAAGCTATAAAAACCTTTGAATCTAGAATTTGAAATGTGCTGTCCAGTATAGAGGCTAATTGTATTCAATGCATTTATCAAAATGTCCTAAAACAGATAATTTTAGTGGGGCTTTAAAGCTTGCGGTTATCACTGAAATCCTTTTCTCTTTGGTTTTGAATAGCTCTAAAGTAAAGAAGGGAAAGGTTGGAGAATTTCAGACATTTGTTATTTATATTTGGTTAATGCTTATATTTTCCAGGTTCTGTGCCAGCTAAGCCATCTTCTTCTGCCTTTGTCAGGAACAATCACTTTCTTCTTTTAGGCTGAGATCATATTGAAGGCAAGGTGACTAGATTTTATAGCAGCAGTATATTTTGCACCAGTATTGCAAAAACAATGCAGGGTTTATAATCCAAGCCTTGAGTTTACTGTGATTCTGCAGCTATGGCATTTGCCACAGAATTTCTGTCTTCCTGTAGAAACTTGTCAAACTACCTTTCTTCCCACAGCTTTGGGCCAGGGCAGCAGTTCTTTCTTCTCCTGATCCTGAGCAATTGCTTCATCTTGTTTTCCTACAACCCAAGTCACCACCACAGCATCCTTTCTTCCTATGGCTGTGAGCCATCACCATCATTACAACATTTCTTTCATGGCCCCCTAGGCATCTTCTGTGTTTTATTCTCCCTGACCCTACAGACCTGCTGCTCAGCTCTCTCTCAGCTATGTCTCTCAAGCAGGGCCAAGCAACTGCTATAGCTTTATTTCCTACTGCCTTGAATGGCTCCTCTTTCTCTTCTCCTTCTTGTAGCTGAAAATAAATGTCACAAGTACCACAGACAGAAAAAAGGCAGCTGAAGCGGTGGCAGTTTGGGGCCAAAGGGGTAGAGGATGATGCCGAAAAAATGAATGAGAAAGGGGAGGAGAAGAAGCTGGGATGTAGGGAAGAAGAAAAAAGGTTTGAGGAAATTCTGAGAAGGAATTGGACTGGTAAGGGGAAAGAGGCTAAGGAGAAGGAGAAAACATGATTAAAAGGAAGGGGAAGATGAGAAGCCGATGCAGAGGGATAGATTACTACAAAGGAGGAAGGTAGAAGGAGGAGGAGATGTAAAGGATGAAAATGAAGGACAGGAAGAAAGAAAGAAAGGAGATGAAAGATTATGGACCAGGGTCAGATGAGATGAAAAGAAGAAACTATGGGATGTGGCACCTGGATGCTGAAAAAAAAGTGGGGTAATAAAAGTGAATGAGAATAGGGGAAAGACAAAGGAATTGGGAAAAATAAATATAAATAAAAAGTAAAATAGAAAAGAGGATGAAAACTTAAATGAAAGGCAGCATAGTAACTGATAGCAAATAAAGACCAGATGGAACGTCCTGTTTTCCAAGCCTAGATTCCTCCTCTTTGATTCTCTACCACATTGGGTAGATGAGCATATAAATTCCCATGCTTAAATCAATACCAGCTCCACCACCCGATGTCTCTTACTCTACCTCTCAATCCTATCTCCACAACTGCCATCAATATCTGTCCCAAACATGCCAAAGTTCTGCTATAGAGATGGCCACCACCATCTTCATTGACAGATTATTTCAGGCCTTGCCATCTTCTTTAATTCTTAAAGGACCAATTCTATATCCGAAACTCAAGTCTTCTTATTCAATCCACACAGCCTCCAAAAACACCCAGGTCTCCCCTACTCATTGCTGTTTGGTTTTAACCATAGGATCTCTGGGCAGGTTATCCCAGTCTACTTGGAAAACTGTGTCACTGCTATTAGGCTTATAGTCAACACTCTATGCAGGGGAAAGCCGACAGTCACTCAGCAGTGCATGGTTTGGAGGAAAGTATCCTTGAAGGATACTAATGAAACAGGAGAGTTAGGGCATCTCAACAGAGAGGTTCCAATAAAAGCAAAAGAAGTTCACGTGCCTATATGTAAAAAAATAACCTGAGCTAAAGATTTCCAAATTATCCCTATCAACTGAAAAGCAGATTGTTAATACAAAAAAAACCACACTTTGAAAAGTCTATATGCCAATGCCAGAAGTCTAAGAAATAAGATGGGAGAGTTATAGTGTATAGCAGTAAATGATGAAATTGACGTAATTGGCATCTCAGAGACCTGGTAGAATGAGGATAACCAATGGGACAGTGCTATATCAGGTACAAATTATATTGCAATGATAGGGTGGATCAACTTGGTGGGAGTGTGGCACTTTATGCCTGGGAGGGTATAGAGTCCAACAGGATAAAGATCATACAAGACACTAAACGCTCAGTAGAATCTACAGGGGTAGAAATCATATGTGTGTTGGGTAAGTAATAGGAGTATACTACCGTCCACCTGGACAAAATGGTTAGACAGATGATGAAATGCTAAGAGAAATCAAGAAGGTAACCAATATGGCAGTGCAGTAATAAATGGATGCACGTGCATATGTTTTTAAAATCTACCCCTAAATCTAAAATAGCTCCCTCTCTCATTGGTTCCTGAACCAATTGCTCCATGAAGCAGTCGTTTATTACATCCAGTAACTTTATGTCTCTAGCACATCCTAATGTTACATTTACCCAGTCAATATTGGGGTAATTGAAATCTCCACTTATTACTGCACCCCCTAAACCTAATTTGCCATGCCTTTTTTTTCTTGTTCTTTAAGTTGCTGCTGCACCAGAGCAGAAGCAACTTACATGTGTTCCCCTGGCACTTCCAGCCCCACCCCTCCCTGCTCCCCAGACCGCCCCTCTCCAACCCCCCCAAATCACCCCCTTTTCAGGCCCTGGCACTTAATCGTATACCGGGGTATACAAGCATGGCCAGCCCCCTTTGAAACTGGCCCAGTGCACATAAGGCCCGGCCACAAGAATAAACCCCGGGATTTATATGCGCCGGGGTTTTAAAATTTACCCTTCAATTCTTGTGGAACACAGGATTTGGTGAGAGAGGTAATGGTGGTGGGGCCACTTGGCAATAGTGATCGTAACATGATCAAGTTTGAACTAATAACTGGAAGGGGGACAATAAGCAAATCTACAGCTCTAACACTAAATTTTCAAAAGGGAAACTTTGATAAAATGAGGAAAACAGAAAAAACCTGAAATGTGCATCTGCAAAGGTTAAAAGTGTTCACCAGGCATGTACATATGTATTCCACGCATTAAGAAAGGTGGAAGGAAGGCAAAAGATTTCCTGCATGATTAAAAGGTGAGGTGAAAGAGGCTAATTTATCCAAAAAAAAAACATCCTTCAAAATTGGAAGAAGGATCCATCTAAAGAAAACAGGAAAACATTGTCAAGTTAAGTATAAAACATTGATAAGACAGGTGAAGAGAGAATTTAAAATGAAGTTGGCCATAGAGGCAAAAACTCATAATAAAAACTTTTAAAAATATATCCAAAACAAGAAACCGGTGAAGGAGTCGATTGGAGCATTAGATGACTGAGGGGTTAAAAGGGCTCTTAGGGAAGATAAGGCCAATACAGAAAGACAAAATTAATTCTTTGCTTCTGTGTTTACTAATGAGGATGTTTAGGAGATACCAGATGAACTGAACCAAATCACTGTGAACCTGGAAGATGTAGTAAGCCAGATTGACAAACTAAAGAGTAGCAAACCACCTAGACTGGATGGTATGCATCCTAGAGTTCTGAAGGAACTAAAAAATGAAATTTCAGCTCTATTTGTTAAAATTTGTCACCTATCATTAAATTCATCCATTGTACCTGAAGACTGGAGGGTAGCCATTAACCCCAATATTTAAAAAGAGCTCCAGGGGCGATCCGAGTAACTATAGACCAGCAAGCCTGACTTCAGTGCCGGGATAATAGTGTCAACTATTTTACAGATCAAAATCACGGGGCATATAGAAAGACATGGTTTAATGGAACACAGTCAACATGGATTTACCCAAGGGAAGTCTTGCCTCACAAATCTGCTTCATTTTTTGAAGGGGTTAATATGCATGTGGATAAAGGTGAACCAGTAGATGTAGTGTATTTGGATTTTCAGAAGATGTTTGACAAAGTCCCTCATGAGAGGCTTCTAAGAAAACTAAAAAGTAATGGGATAGGAGGTCATGTCCTTTCATGGCTTACAAACTGGTTAGAAGACAGGAAATAGAGAGTAGGATTAAATGGTCAATTTTCTCAGTGGAAAATGTTAAACAGTGGAGTGCTTAGGGATCTGTACTTTGACCAGTGCTTTTCAATATATTTATAACTGATCTGGAAAGGAATACAGTGAGTGAGGTTATCAAATTTGCAGATGATACAAAATTATTCAAAGTTGTTAAATCACAAGCGGATTGTGATAATTTGCAGGTAGACCTTGCAAGACTGGAAGATTGGGCATCCAAATGGCAGATGAAATTTAATGTGGACAAATGTAAGGTGTTGCATATAGGGAAAAATAACCCATGCAGTAGTTACACGATGTTAGGTTCTATATTAGAAGCTACCATGCAGGAAAAAGATCTAGGTATCATAGTGGATAAAACATTGAATTTGTTGGCTCAGTGTGCTGCAGCAGTCAAAAAAGTAAACAGAATGTTAGGAATTATTAGGAAGGGAATGGTGAATAAAACTGAAAATATCATAATACCTCATTATTAGGGATGTGAATCGTTTATCTGACGATTGAAAATATTGTCCGATATTTTCAATATCGTCAGATATCGGGGGTCCCCAATAGCGATAGGAAACCCCACGATTAATTTAGTGGGTTTTCTTATCGTTATTGGGGGTGGGGGGGTGGGAAGAAAGGACACAACCTAAAAACACAACCTGACCCTTTAAAATGAGTTTGTTAGTATCCCCCCACCCTCTGGACCCCCCCCCCCAATTTTTTTTTAAATACCTGGTGGTCCAGCAGAGGTCCCGGGAGCATTCTCCTGCGCTCGGGCTGTCGGCTGCCACTAATCAAAATGGCGCCGATGGCTCTTTGCTCTTACCATGTGACAGGGGCTATCGGTGCCATTGGTCGGCCCCTGTCACATGGTAGGTGCGCTGGATGGCCCGCGCCATTTTTAGAGATGGCGCTGGCTGTCCATTGCTCCTACCATGCGACAGGGACCGGCCAATGGCACGGATATCCTGTCACATGCTAAGGGCAAAGGGCCATCAGCGCCATTTTGTTTACTGGCAGCCGACGGCCCGAGCATGGGAGAATGCTCCCGGGACCCCCGCTTGACCACCAGGTATTTAAAATTTTTTTGGGGAGGAGTCCGGAGGATGGGGGGATACTAACCAACTCATTTTAAAGAGTCGGCTGTATTTTTGGTTATCGGCTTGGGCGCAGCCGATAAAAAAAACCCGATCGGACTGCAAGATAAAAATTTCACGATGTGAATCGGAACTGGAATCCGAACCGATACCGGTTCCGATTCACATCTCTACTCGTTATTGCTCCACAGTGAGACCACACCTTGAGATCTGTGTACAGTTCTGGTTACTGCATCTCAAAAAAGATATAGTTGTGCTGGAGAATGTTCAGACAAAGGTGACCAAAATGATAAAAGGGATGGAACAGCTCCCCTACGAAGAAAAGCTAAGGATGTCAGGAGTGTTCAGCTAGGAGAAGAGATGGCTGAGGGGGGATATAATAGAAAGACTAAGGGGTACTCCATGAAGTTAGCAAGTAGCACATTTAAGACTAATCTGAGAAAATTATTTTTCACTCAACGCACAATTAAGCACTGGAATTTGTTGCAGAATGTGGTTAGTGCAGTTAGTGTAGCTGGATTTAAAAAAGGTTTGGATAAGTTCTTGGAGGAGAAGTCCATTAACTGCTATTAATTAAGTTGACTTAGGAAATGGCCTCTGCTATTACTGGCATCAGTAGCATGGGATCTTCTTAGTGTTTGGGTACTTGCCAGGTTCTTGTGGCCTGGATTGGCCACTGTTGGAAACAGGATGCTGGGCTTGATGGACACTTGGTCTGACCCAGCATGGCAATTTCTTATGTTCTTATGTAGGTTGCCCTTGACTCTTTGCACTCCATATGTAGTTGCACCACTGCTGTTCGAGTTATAACTGCACTCTATATAGATTATCCCAGTGCTGTTAGGGCTTTAACCCAGCCTAATGCAGTTAGACTTGTGGTTTCCCCATTTTTGGCCCTGTAACATTTCATATGACTGAGCAAACAAGCCCCCTTTTTCATTACCTTTTAAATATCTCCTTTCCTCAACAACTGCTCTTATCACAGAGCTTTGAGTCTGTCCCAGTGTTTAAATCTGGTCATGATTTTGGTTGTCACTGCCTCTACCAGCATGCTATTCCAGTCCTCTACCACCCTGTTAGTAAAATATTTTCCCATGTTTCCATCTTTATTTACCATTTTCAGTTCTCCCTTTTCTTCTCACTCTCCTGTCTACCTCTTCTTTCTGTTTTCCTTACCCCCATCCTTCTGTGTTTTTACCTTATCTGTCTTCCTTTAGCATATTCCTCTTCTACCTTGATTCTGTGGTCTTTCCTTTCTCATTTGTCCTCCTCTTACCTCTCTTCAGTGCTATCTTTCTGGAAAAAAAAGTTGCCGGAACTCACATGCAGGATATATGTTTTTTTGTTTGTTTTTTTTTTTTTGAGGGATCACAGAACCAATCAAGCAGGTGGAGGAAATAGGTGCTGGTATTGAATACTGGCAAGTAGGGATGTGAAACGTTTTTTGACGATTTAGAAAAATTGTCAGATAATTTTTAAATCGTCAAAAATCGTTAGAGTGCGCGATACAATACAAATTCCCCAGATTTATCGTCAAAAATCGTTAAATCGGGCACGGGAATTATTTGGGGGGAGGGCGGGAAAACCAGCACACCAAAACAACCCCTAAACCCACCCCGACCCTTTAAAACCAATCCCTTACCCTCCCGAACCCCCCAAAATGTTAAATTTCCTGGTGGTCCAGTGGGGGGATCCCGGCGCGATCTCCCGCTCTCGGGCCATCGGCGCCATTTTGGTTGCCACTAATATAAATGGTGCCGATGGCCCGATAAAAAAAAAAACCCACCCGACCCTTTAAAACCAATCCCTTACCCTCCCCCACCCTCCCGAACCCCCCAAAATGTTAAATTACCTGGTGGTCCAGTGGGGGGGGGGGGGGGGTCCCGGCGCAATCTCCCACTCTCGGGCCATCAGCACCATTTTGGCTGCCACTAACATAAATGGCGCCGATGGCCCGATAAAAAAAACCCCACCCAACCCTTTAAACGGACCCCCTTAGCCTCCCCCCCCAAAACCTTTTAAAATTACCTGGTGGTCCGGGGGGGGGGGGGCGCGGAGAGCGATCTCCCACTCTCGGGCCATCGGCTGCCACTCATAAAGATGGCGCCGATGGCCCTTTGCCCTTACCATGTGACAGGGTATCCGTGCCATTGGCCGGCCCCTGTCACATGGTAGGAGCACTGGATGGCCGGCGCCATTTTGAGACGCAATCACCTTTGCCCTTTGCCTTTGCGTCTCAAAATGGCACCTCACTATGTCCCCATTGCTTCAGGCCAGGTCAAAATGGCACCTCACTATGTCCCCCATTGCTTCAGGCCAGGTCAATTCCATTATTAAGTGATAATTTCAGGGACCAGATCTAGGCTAAACTTTGCATGAAAATGTTTTGAAATTTTTTTTTGAGAAACATTTTTGCAGAGAGCAGCTTCACAGTAGTAAATGTTCACGCATAGTTCATTATGTGCAAGGGTTTATTCAAATGCAATATTAATGAGCTTCTGTAATGCAAAGCCATGCAAAGAAATTCATGATATTTTGTAAAAATGGGAAAGTGAAAAAGGGTTTGTAAACCAGTTTCCCAGGTGTATTTTCCCTACTGATCCATTGCAGGATTTAAAGAGCACTTGCAGCCCATGTGAGGTAACCCTCTTCCCCCTCCCCCCAAGTGCATGCAATATTACCTAGCACTCTAGTGTCCCCCAATCCTAATTTTGTACCTCTCACAGGCACTAAATCTAAACTCCTAATCCCTTTTAATAAGATCTGTCCCTTTTCCACACCACTCCCTTGCCCCTCAAAGTTAATCAAAATTTGAGGTCAACCCTCATACTCTCAAAAGCATATTTTAGCAAAGAGGTCATCTTCTGGGGGCAGAAGTGATCCCCACTGACTCCTGTCCCTTGCTGCCCAATTCAAAAATGTAATGAGCAGACCTCAGTAGCTCCTTTAAAACATTGGAATTGTGATTGATTTTTGGTGAGAAGGGGGTAGGGTGGTTTGAGGTAAAATCACATATACCTGTGACGGTAGGGCTACTAGGGTCTTTAAAACCCAGTTGGTCAAACTGATGCTTTCCGGGCCATGTTCTCGCATTGCCATAGCAGGGAATATGCAAAAATCCTGGCCGTGACAAAATACTATAAAGGTCTCGGGAAATTTTGCTATAGATGCTAGTGAGCTCAGAGCTCATAAACATCCATTGCAAAATTCTACTAATGCATGGTAAATACTCTGGGTTAGTACATCAGCCTCCTAGTAAGAATGGGGAAGTAAGAGATGTGTATTAGGTATTGCTGTTATAGTGTATGATTCTATGGATATACATAAGAAAATAAGAACATATTGGGTCAGACCAAAGGTCCATTATCCTTTTGCAACAGTGGCCAATTCAGGTCACAAGTATCTAGTAGGATCACAAAAGGTCGATAGATTCTAAGTTGCTTATCCAAAAGATAAGCAGTGGATTTCTCTAAGTTCATCTTAATGATTTATGGACATTCCTTCAGCAAATTGTCCAAAATGTTTTAAAACCCAGTTATACTAGCAGTTTTTTCCAAATCCTCCAGCAACAAATTCTAGAGCTTAATAATGCTTTGAGCAAAAAATATTTTCATCTATTTGTTTTAAATGTATTACCTAGTAAATTAATTGTGTATCCCCTAGTCTTTGTACTTTTTGTAAAATTAAACAACCAATTCACATTTACCCACTTCACTTCACTCATTATTTTATAGGGATGTGCAAAGTCAAAAATGTATTTTGATTGATTGATTCATTCATTCATTCATTCATTCATTCAAAATGTTATAGTTATTCATTAGGTTCATTTTAAATGAAACAAAAAATGTTTATTTGTTCATTTGCCATTATACTAAATATTGGAGGCAAATTTGAGTTTCTAAATAGGGACTTTCTAATCATTTCTAGTAAAACTGGTGGGTAGATATCATCTGAATGATGAGGGCAGATCAACATGACACAACTATGGCAATGTGACACCAAAAAATGGTATGAAGAATCCATTTTATTTCATTTCAGGCAAAATGCTACCAGTAGTGGCAGAAGTTATCGAAAGCACCATCAGAGAAGCAAAGCAGTATCAACAGTGGCCATAACACTTCAAGACTTCAAAAGAGGGGAAAGGGCAACAGAAACAGTGACATGGACCCCTGAAGGCTATCCAAGAGGGGCAAAGCAGCACCAAATGTGGCCTGAAGTACTCAAGGAACCAGGAAGGAGGAACAAAGCAACAAAGGAGGAAGCAACTCCGCCCCCTTCCCCCCCACCCCCCCAGGCAGTGATAGAAGGTGAAAACAACTGAAAGAGTGGCATGAAGACCCCCAAAACATCATGGGAGGCACAAATCAGCCACCCAAAGCGGAAAGAACACCTTAAGACTCTAACGGAATGGGTAAATTTTAAAAGGTACGCAAGCGAGTCTATGGCGCTTACTTCCAAGCATGCACACATGGATGCGCCGATTTTGTAACATGCACACGCCAGCGTGTGCATGTTATAAAATCCAGGAGTTGTGCACACATGTGCATACGGCATATGCAAGTGGGGAGGAAATATGCAATTTTCATGCGGCAACACATCCTGGCCTTCCCCAGTTCCCTCCCAGTCCACTCCAATTAAGGAGCAGACAGGAAGGGAACTTCCCTACCCCCTACCTAACCTCCCTTCCCCTTCCCCTCTCCTCCCCACCCACTATCCCTATCCTATCTAACCCCTGATTTTTTTTTTATGTTTGTTCCACATCAGGAGCAGTAGAAAGTTGTATATTTCAGCAGGGTGAGGGTGCGAGCTTCCCTGGCACAGCTGCAAATGGCTGCTGAACCGGCCGCCAACAGGCCCACCCATCTCCACCCCCCGGATCGCTCCTTTATCTGGGCCCAGCATCTTGGCGCATAGCAGGGCTTACGCACAAGGCTGGGCCTCTTTGAAAATGTCCTGGCCACACACATAGGGGTAGATTTTAGAAAAGTACGCCCGCGCGTACTTTTGTTTATGCACCAGGCACAAACAAAAGTACACAGGATTTTATAAGATACGCGCGTATCTTATAAAATCCGGGGTTGGCGCACGCAAGGGGGTGCACATTTGTGCACCCCCTTGCGCGCGCCGAGCCCTGCGCGCGCTGCCCGTTCCCTCCGAGGCCGCTTCGAAATCGGAGCGGCCTCAGAGGGAACCTTCGTTCAGCCTCCCCCCACCTTCCCCTCCCTTCCCCTACCTAACCCACCACCCCAGCCCTATCCACAAACCCCTGTACCTTTATCGCGAACGTTAACTTGCGAGCGCCGGTCAGCCGCCACCGTGTGATTCCCTGGCCCAGAAGTGATTTCAGAGGCCTCGGCCATGGCCCCAAAACACCCCCGGGCCGGAACCCTGCCTCCCGGAATGCCCTGAACGTCGCGCTGCCCCCCCCCCCCCCCCGACATGCCCCTGACACAACCCCCCTAGCAAAGCCCGGGACTTACGCGTGTCCCGGGGCTTGCACGCGCCGCCGATCCTATGCAAAATAGGCTAGGCGCGTACGGGGGGGGGGGGGTGGTGTTTAAAGGGTTACGCGCATAACTTATGCGCGTAACCCTTTTAAAATCTACCCCATAACCCCCGTTTTTCACGCGCGCAACTTTTTAAAAATCCACCCGTAAGTGAGGGGCAAAGGACATCAACCAAGTTGGAAAAAAGTCCTGGACAAGGAGAAACCAGAGGAAACTAGGAATGTGCATTCATTTTGAACAAATGCGCAATCCGCAACGTATAAGTCCTCATTTGTTGCATTCGTGGGGTTCCGAAACGTATGGTGAACCCACATGAATGCAATGTATCACTAACGAATAAAACATCCACCCTCCTGACCCCCCAAAGGCTTGCCAAAAGTCCCTGGTGGTCCAGAAGGGGTCCTGGAGTGATCTCCTGCACTCGGGCCATCGGCTGCCGGTATTCAAAATGGTGCCGATAGCCTTTGCCCTTACTATGTCACAAGGGCTACTGGTGCCATTGGTCGGCCCCTGTTACATGGTAGGAGCAATGGACTGCCGGCGCCATCTTGTGCTCCTACCATGTGACAGTTTATCCTTTCATTTTGTTTTGTGCTACTGCAGCCACCATTAAAATAAAGACAATAGCGGCTACCATTATTTAAAAGTCTCTCAGGACTTTCTATTATCCCTTATGAGCCCTCCCCTCCCAGACTCCTCATTAACACATACTTGAAACCAGGAACCCCTTGGAGGCAGGAGCAATGTCACTTCTCATAATGGCCAGCACCATTTTATTGTACAAGAAAAAGCCTCGGTCATTATGAGCAACAGCACCAGTGGCAAGGAGCACCTGGGGCTCACTCCTGCTCCTTGGAGTTTTTATGGTTTCAGGTATGCATTAAGGGAGAGTCTGAGGGGGCCCACAGAAGATAGGAGAAAGCCCAGGGATTGATTTAAAAATAGCAGCTGTGGTATGGTTTACTGTAAGCGATAGTAAAATATACACTGAAAAACGTTGAAATGAAACAAGACAAATGACACAACAAAAAAAATTAACTTCTGGATAGAAAACAAAATCAAAACCTTGTCCATCACTAGTGATTATGCTATGTAGCATGTCCTCAGGAAGTAATATGTTCATGCTATTTAGATTATGAATTTTCAGGTTTCTGTGAATGAAAATAATATATGCACTCTATTTCTGATATGTTTTTACTGTGAACATACAAAATGTTTTTGCATGGCTCGTTAAGTCACTCTTTAATAAGCCTGTTAAATTTTTTTGTTAGCTTACATTAAAATAGGTTTTATGAAAATTGTATTGCATAGGCCCCAGTAGACATCAGTCACAGTTTCAAGGCAATGTGAAAAATTTTTTTACTGCCCTTGATCATCTTTGAATCTGTTCTTCTTTCAGTTTTTGGATGAAAAAGTTTTATTCACTTTCCAAGAAATGATAAAAAAATAAAGAACAGCTCAGAGAAACACAAACAAACAGACCAATAATAATGCTATGAGAATACAAATGCTCTTACACACATCCATAATGATAATACAATTGTATTCATCATTTTCTGCTGACAGAAATTAAATAGACATAAACATATTCAATGGTTTCCATATTTCTCAGATCTGACAGTCCATTATACTTTCCAACAGCTACTGCTTCCTATTTATCAATAATGCAAACAGTGATTCACCAGGCATTCATTGTCATGCTTGAACAATCTTTCCACTAATTAAGCCCCAATGTTACTGCCAAAGATAATAAAATATCCAGCAACTTACTTTCTTGTGTTAATGCAATAGATTTCCAAATAATAATTTTATAGGACAATTCTTCCTGAATGCTGAAGACACTACAGACCCATTCCCACTTTGAATTCTAATATCCTTTCAAGGTTGAACTGTAATATAACGTGTGAGAGTGTTCTGAGCTCTGTCAAGCAAAATCCCACATTTACTACTTGATTGTGTTGTGAATTTAGCTACCTTACAAGGGGTGAAAATTGCCCCAATGATCCTCAAAGAAAATGCTTGTGTTACAGATGCTGGTAGCAGCACCCTTAAAATTTTATCTCAGAGCCATGACCATATTCTATGTGTTAATGTAGCCTTAAAGCCTTTTCCCATACCTTTTCTATACCAACACATCCATTTCCCACCTTGGCTTTCACATTGTTGGAATAAAACCCCCAAGTTACTACTGCACATGCAGCAAAATGGATTTTCTGAGTTTTAGTGGAGAGGTGGATTGTATTTCAGAGAGACACAGAAATGCTGAATTTCTGACTAGCCGCAGTGGTGACTGAATTATCTGATTGCCAAGCAGGTACTATTTACATGGGCCACTGATAAGGACAGGAGTCTTATCTTAGCAAACACAGCAGCCAGCACAAGCAAGACTGTGCTTACATGCTGAGTCCTTCAAAAAGGGTGCTAAGAAAGACAATTCAGGCCAGGTATGTATGTGTAAATGCAGATCCAAGACTGTCAGCATGGCTCAGTTCTGCCTGGATATGGGACCCTCCGATCTTGAAAAGGGGCTTTGTCAGACAGGTCAGACCTGTCACAAGATCTGGGGAGCTCTCTGTCATGCGCCTGCTGATGGTCAAGCTGAGGGAGTCAAGAAGTCTACGTAAAGAAGGACCCAATCAGAATTGGACTCAGTATCCATTGAGTCTCTGAATATGCATACACTGTCTTCTAAGGAGGCTCGGGATGGTGGCTCACTAGATTCCACTCATCAGCAAGAAGATGTCAGAGTCCCTGCTCACTGCCCTGCCCTGCCCTGCCCAGGAACTAGGCTGACTAACCAGATCTAGTGTCCTGAAGAGCTATCCAGCCATACTATTTTATCCAGAGTCACACTTGCTGGGGTCTACCCTTTGTCAGGAGTAAGACCCACAGCTGCTTCAGAGAGAGAGACTGCATTCAGTATTTCCATTTCCCTCACAGCTCAGAGACCAGGCATCTTCAAAGTGGTTTGTGTTGCGGTCCCGGGCTGTGCCCCAGTCCCTCCACCTACCTCGGGGACGGCCCGGGCCATTTCAGGGCCTCCTCGGGCCTGCAGAGCTTCCAGCATGTCTCTCCCTCCTCGGGAGAGAAGCCGACGATCCGCTGCGGCTGACCCCGCCCCCTAGACACGCGCACGCGAGGAGGAGTCCCTCTTAAAGGGGCCAGGGCGGGAAAACTCTAGCCCTGCCTCGGATGACATCAGACGTTATCAGGGTATTTAAACCCTGCTTCTGGACCTCTTCAGTGCCTTCCAACAAGGTTCGCTCAGTTCCCCTGAGTCACTAGTTGCTGCGTTTGGACTCTGGTTCTTCTCTGCTGACTTCTGGCTTCTGACCTGGCTTCATCTCCTGACTACGTCTTCAGCTTCCGCTCCTGGTTTTGATTTGTTTTCTGACTTCTGGCTTCTGACCCGGCTCCATCCCATGACTCTATCTTCAGCTTTCGTCCCTGGCTTTGGTTTGGATCTCTGACTTCTGGCTTCTGACCCAGCTTCGCTCCTGGACTCCGACTTCGTCTTCTTCCACCACCTCAGGTATCCGGTACTCTCTGGCCCAGAGGATTCTCCTAAGTCCCAGCAGCTCAGGCTTTCACGGGCTCCTCCCGGGGGAGCCGCAGGCTTATGAGGGTGAAGACTCTTCCAGCCTCCTGGGCCCAACCGTCCTCTTCGTCCACCTCCCTGGATGCTGCCTGGATCCTTGGTCGCATAGGATCCCGCCTAAGTCCAAGAGGCCCAGGTTCCTACGGGCTCCTCTTGGGGGGACCTCAGGCTTCCAGTGGTGAAGTCATCTCCAGAGTCTCTTCAGTGCCGCCTCCCGGCTGTGACGCTTCCTGTGGGTTCCCACAGTATTCCCTCTACCGTCTCAGCTGGCCCAAGGGTCCACGACCGTAACAGTTTGAAGGGGTTAATTCTTGGCTTACTGCTATGGGCTAGCAAGTTAGGAGTGTTTTAAAGAATGGGCAAGTTGCAGCCAAGGGATTGTGTTATATTTCTTCTTATTTATTCATATCTGCTAATCTAATTATCAGAAGCATATTTATTATGTTTCATGCCTAGCATAAGTTTTTATTTTGTTGTAAAAGTTAAATCTGAATTGTCTGAAAATAAATCCTTCTGATTCTGAGACAAATAGGTGTCCTTTACTGGGCCTTTTGTATTGCATATAAGGGAGATAAGGAGTACACTTCAGTAACACTACCCCCCCCCCCCCCAAAGACAAGGAGAAACAAGAGAGGGAAATAAACTAGGCTATCCCCACAGGCTGCAGAATACTTTTATCTTGCCTACAATATAAATATATACATTTGATTTAATCTTGGCAACTAACATTATTTTGGAAACAACTTGTATAAATCTGCAGGCTGATATTCAGAAACCATTTAGACATATGAGGGAGGGTATAAGAAACTCCCTCAGTCTACCTTAAAGGACCTGGCACAGATATCCCATCTGGTCTTCTTTAAGATAGAAACCCACAGGAAATCCTGGGTAAATGCCTGGAGGAGCTCTTCTCCAGAGCATAAGACCGGAGGACTTAGAAGGGTTAGACTGGCTCCTGGGAGCTGATGGAGTCCCGGTACTTGCAGAGACCAGATACATATGAAAGTTGGTTAAAGATTGTACCTTGTATAAAGACTTCACTGATTGAAAGACTAGGTTTTGCCTGAGACTAAAGTGAACTGCTATAGGATTTTGCTTTCTGATTGCACTACTGTTTTGAAAATATCTGAAGTAGAGGTGCTGCCATTTTTGTTAATCTCACTGTAAATAAAGAGCATTGAAGCACAGCCAGAGTCTATGTGTGGTTTCATCTGGCTGTACCCAAGCATCTAGCCGCTCAAGTTACCACAGACAGATAAATGAAAAGTTATCTGTCTAAATGGAAAAGCAGTGATATCAGAAGCCGTATGCAGCTAAATTCTAGCCTCAAAACTCATTTTGAATTTAGTTGCATAAATTGGGAGCGATCCAAGGGCAGGCAGGAGGCATTTCAGGGTGGGCCAGATTTAGCCACATAATTGATATGGCTAACTTTGGTTGCCCTGTAGGGCTGTTCAAAGTTAGCCAGATATACTTATTCGGCTAAGTTAAAGATATCCGTGTATATTCAATGGCGCAGCCGCAGCGCTGAATATCCCCTTTAAGTTAGCCAGATAGCTATATCTGGCAAACTTATCTAGCTGCTCTGCTGCTAAATATTAGCCTCCTGATCCTTTATGCACCATACTGAGCTCAATATTGATAGCATGTATACAGTACTGGAGCTGGAATTACTGAGAATTCTGTGCATTGAATAGACCATATTTTACATTTAGAACTGAAAAAGTTGTAAGTTTGCCATGAAATACCTATTCCTCTATACTGGCAGTTAAACTAGTTTATCCTTTATGTTCTGTATTTCTTAGAGTGAATTTCACAAAATTGTCATCTTTTCAGTATGGTACCAAGACACTCCTGCAATTCTAGAGGTTTTGAAGGGCTTTATACATTGTCTCAGAAACCAAGTGATATTTAAGGGGACAATGTTCAAACTGTTGATACAAAGTCTATGAGAACTCTTTACCCATGGATTTTGTACCAATGTTTCCTATGAAAGATACTGGAAGTGCATGTGACTGTGGATATTTGCACTTGATTTTTTTTTTTTTTTTTACTTAAAATAGCACATAGATTTGAAAATGGAATCTATATGTGTTGTTTCCCTCCTCTGACCTAACATGTCCATGGGAACACCTCCTCTAAAATGTGGATAAAAATATACATGGCACAGAAAAATGCAAGATATTTTAAACTCATTAAAGGAGGACAATTTTCAGAGACCTGATTGGTGCAGGTAAAATAAGAACCAAAGGTTCATCAAACCTAGCAGTGCCAATCCAGGTTTGCTGACTCCCAGGTATAAGAGAGAGCTTTCCCAAATCTACTCGGCTAATAATGGTTTATAACCTTTCCCTTTATGAATATGTCCAAATCCCATTTAAATCCAGTTATGTACGATATCTTGAAAATGTCCTCTGGTAAAAAATTCCACAGCTTGATTGTGGATTGAGTAAAAAAGTACTTTTTACAATTTGTTTTAAATCTGCTCCTTTTTGTTTCGTGGAGTGTCCCCTAGATTTAGTACTATTTGAAACGTTAATAATCATCCCCTATTTACCATCCCCTCTCTCAGCTGCCTCATCACAAAACTGAGGGGCACTAACATGTTTAACATTTCTCCATAAGAGAGCCGTTTTATCCTCTTTATTATTTTTGTTCCCTTTCCTGTACTTTCTCTAATTCTGCTTTACCTTTTTTGAGGTAGGGAAACTTTTCGCTCTGTAAATGACTTTGAAAATTTTCATCTAAATTAATTCAGCACATCCATGACAGATAACAGATACAAACCGTGAATATAAGACTTGCTCTTTTCTCGCTACCAACCAGAATGGAATACCCTCAGCTCTCTAGGGTTGAAATCAAAATCCTACTTGTCGGAAGAGAAAAATCTGATGATAAAGAACTGGGGCTGTGCTGCTGAGCCCTAGGATTCATGACTGGGTCTGGAGGTTTCCTGGGCAAGATCTACGCAAACAAAGATGAAAACATGATTATGAAAGCTAAGAAATGGACATGTTCTGTTTTGCATAAGATGTGCACTTTTCATCATTCAGTGTGAGCATCCTATGCAAAAATGTGTGGACATCTGTAGCAAACTTCACATTGACAGGTGATATGACTTAAGGGCTCCAGCTTGCATGGTGTCCAGGGTTTCGTTCTTCATCCCCTCGAACACATCCAGTGCCAACGTTAATCAGGTGCTCCTCCATCGGCATGAGGACAATCAGGCAAGGAGCTTCTCCTCTGGTCTGCCACATGTATTAATTCCAGCTTGTCACCTTGTTTTTTATATAAACCTGTTATGAAACCCTGCCCGCGGGTCTCCCCGCAAGCAGGCACTCACCCCTTGCTGCTGCCTCTTCACCCGACCCGGCATGGACGCCGATGTTGGGCCTGCCTATGCGGCTGGAGCCGCAGACTGAAGTTTTCCCGCGGCCCGGAGGCCACCCCTGGCAACAGTCTTCACCGCGGCCGAAGCTGCGGACTTTCCTGGCCATCTTCGCGGCATAGAGCCGCCGCTGACTTCCACCATCTTCGTGGCTGGAAGCTACAAAAGCCTCGGTCTTTTCTGGCTGCTGGAGCCGCCCTCGAGGTTGTCTGCAGTGGCTGGAGCCTCTGCCATCATTGGGGCCTGCGTCCAGGCCCAGCCCTGCTGCTTCTGAAGCTGTACGTCGGTGCAGTCCGTGGTCCTGCACAGCTCTTCCTGCTTCCTCTTAGGCACCAGTGCACGTCTCGCTTCTGTATTTAAAGGGCCAGACACAGGAAGTGTGCTGGTCCCATCTAGGGAGTGGACTTCCTGTTCCAGCCCTATAAAGTGCTGCTCCGTCACTTCAGTCTTCACCTTGCATCGGAGTTACTTCATTCTGGAGGCTCCTGCCTGTTTTCCTGTGGAGCTCCTCATCTCATCTCGTCTTCTCGTCATGCCATGTCTTCATTGCCTGAGGTCCTTGTCCAGGTGTCCTGATGTCTCATCATAGATCTTCTGCTTCCTGATGTTCCAGGTTCCTTGATGTCCTGCTCCTGTGTTCCTGTGCTCTTGAGCCTTCCGTACTGCTGGCCGTGGATCTCCAGGTGATGCTGCTATGTCTTTGGAGATGCCGGCAGTGGACTCCGGTCCCTGCGCTCCTGAGCTTCTTGTCCTGCCAGCCGTTGGTGGAGCTTCGGATGACATCGGCTCTATCATTGGAGTTCTGCTTCGACTGGATCCTTTCCTGCGTTTGTCCCGTTCTCAATGTGGTCCGTGACCAGCTTCCTCGGGCTGTGTAGGGTGTGCAGTGGGACAGGGTGGTCCGCGACCAGCCCATTGGGTCCGCCCATGAAGGTGGGCTGAGTAGGGCACCCTAAGAGACAGTGCCAAAGTCTATCCTCCCAGCTTTTGCCTAGTTCCTCGTCTAGTCTGTGATGCCGTTGCATCAACCCAAGTCTTTGTCTGTGGTGCCAGTGCATCAACCTAAGTCTTCGTCTGTGATGCCATCGCATCAACCCAAGTCTGTCTTGCCTTCATGTCAAGGCTTGTCTGCCCTCGACCTCAGACCAGGACTACTGCTCCATGCTGATCCAGTCGGCAGGTCCGTATGGGCTCAGAATGGTTGGAGGACCATTCACATTCCAACATCATTCTGTTGTTGGCCTTGGGAGCTTGCAGGCCTAGCAGAGGGTCAGACCGTCTGCCATCGTGGAACATGCCGTCAACCCTCGGTTCGGTCCTGGATCCATCTCGGGTCGTGATGAGGCCCAAGGGCACACTAAACACCCTGTCACGTAACAGAATGCAAGGCCTTTCGAGGCCTCCACATAACAAAATGCAAGGCCTTTCGAGGCCACCATAAAATTTTATGTCCCTGTAGAAATGGGCCTCCTGCTCTCCGGTCTTCTTTATTCTGCTGTGCTGGGATACAGCCTGTGCGACAGTAAGCAATATCTGGACCTTGGAAGCCCTGGAGGTACTCCCAGCCCAGTTGCCAAAGGGGAAGCAGTAATTTTCAAGGACACCGGCGATAAGTTGCTCATTGTCCTCTATGCTAAACTTGTAGGCGTGTAGATGTGGCTGAGATGCTGCCTAGGTGCTGGAGGATTGGGCTGCCACTTCCATTTCTGGAGAGATGTTACTATTCTCACTCTTGCTCCCCCTCCCTGCTTTCCTCCCTTCCTTCACCCCCTTCTACCTGCCCTGCTGCCTCCTTCCTCCACATTCACATGCCTTTACCATTCCCCCTCCCACTTGCTCCTTCTATACCTTCCCTCCTCCCTATCTCTACTCCTACTCCTCTTCTTATCACTCCTGCCCTCCTCCTCCCTCTTCACTTCTCTCTTCCCATGTCTACCACAATCCATCCTCTCCTCACCACTACTCACCACAGAATTCCACTAAAGCTCCTAGAAACTCCTCCACCACTCCTCCTCCCACTCATCTGCACAAAGGGAAAGACAAAGTAGACAAACGCACAAAAACTTCCACACACAGTTAAAGACAAGAAACAAAGGTAAAGGAAAACAGATGAAACACTAAACAGGACAACTGACTCTGGTAATCAAAAGAACAGCTCCTAAACTCCTACTAAGCAACTCACCTTCTCTCTCTCTCTCTCTCTCCAATGTCTGACAAACCCTCAAAGAGGCAGCTGCAGAAATATATATAAACAAGAAATAGGATGTGCAACACATAAAATGATGCGTGACATAATAATGTGTCACACAACGTGATATTTACATACATGGTGTGATATATCCTTAATTTGCCTAACCACACTCATCTTTTTATTGAAGCCAATGGACGTGCTATATTTCAGCTTTATTTATCATGACTTGATGAATCTAGGTCAGTGTGAGCAAAAATGTTTGTCACATACACATAGCTACATATAGGGGGGTAATTTTCAAAAGGAGTTTTGGGCGTAAATGTCACTACTATTGTAGCAATTTTCAAAAGCCCACCTACTTAAGTAAAGTGCATTTACTCAAGTAAAACCCAGTTTTACTTGAGCAGTTGCTTTTGAAAATCAGGTCCATACAGTATATTTGGGTACACTGCTGACTGATTCCTTTTTCAGAAACAAAAAGGACTGTTAGAACCAAGTAGGCCGGGAAGGCTGAGCTTCTCTTCAGTTCAGTCTATCTGCAGCAAAAAAAAAAAAAAAAAAATCATTCTTCACTGGCACTGGCACTGCTTCAGTCTCCACTCTTCTCCTGTCCTGCTCCCAATGAACACAGAAAGCAATGTCATTTCAATGCATGGCTCAAAACTTTAAGGGTTTGTCAGACATTGGAGAGAGAGAGAGAGAGAAGGTGAGTTGCTTAGTGGGAGTTTAGGAGCTGTTTCTTTTCATGACCTGAGTGAGTTGTCCTGTTGAGTGTTTTCAGCTGTGTAAGGAGGGTGAAGAAGATAACAAAAGTCAGCTGAATAAGGGACAAAATAAGTCCAAGAAGAGCAGTAAGCTGAAGAAGGGAAACTGGAAAGCTATGAGCACAAATGCTCGTAGTCTGGGCAATAAAATCCCAGACCTGCAGGCTCTTATGATGGAAGCAGTTCTGGACATTGTTGCTGTTACAGAGACATGGTTCACAGAGTCACATGACTGGGATACAGCCATCCCTGGCTATAAATTATTAAAGAAGAACAGAGAGGACAGAAAAGGGGGAGGTGTAGCATTTTATATCAGAAGCAATATCCAAGCAATTGAAATGCAAGGGACATGGGGTAGGGAAGAAGCATTATGGGCTGAACTAAAAAAAAATGATGGTGATTCCATTTACATCAGTGTGATCTATAGGCCTCCTATACAGAGAGAAAAGCTGGATAGAGATCTGATCAAAGACATCAAAAAGATAGAAAGAAGGGAGAAGTGTTACTCATTGGAAATTTTAATCTGACAGATGAAGACTGGAGTATCCCTTCGGCAGAATCTACGAGAAGTAAAGAGATAGTGGATGCCCTCCAAGGAGTTATGCTCAAACAAATGGTAATAGATGCCATGAGGGAGGGTGTAATACTTGACCTAGTGCTCACAAATGGGGACAATGTCTCTAATTTCCCTACAAGTGATCATTAGACAGTATGGTTTGATATTGCGAATAAGATATAAGAAGTCACATGAAGACCCTAGATTTGAATTTCAAATATATGGTCTTTGACAAAATGGGGATGTACCTGGAGGAAGAACTGGAAGACTGGGAGAAAATGGGTGATGTGGAACAACAGTGTGCTAAACTAAAAAGAGCTATTACAAAGGCAACACAACTATATGTTAGAAAAGTAAACAAAAGCTCAAGGAAAAAAAACCAATTTGTTCTCAAAGGAGATGGCTGCAACAATAAAGACAAAAAGATTAGGAAGTATAAAGGATCCCAAAAAGAGGAACACAGGGAACACTACCTGGTGAAAATGAGAGAGACGAAGAAAGAAATCAGAAAAGCTAAAGGTCAAGCAGAAGAAAGAATTGCCCAAGAGGTAAAGAAAGATGACAAAACATTTTTCATATATATAAAAGAAAGAAGGAAAGCCCGAAGTGGTATAGTGAAATTGAAAGGTGACAAGGAGCAATGTGCCGAGACAGACAAGAAAATGATGGAAATATTAAAAAATACTTCAGTTCGGTGTTCACTAAAGAAGACCCTGGAGAAGGACTGTTGTTGGTTGACAAAACAGAAGAAGGAAATGGACTAGACAAAACTCCTTTTACAGAAGATTATGTATAGGAAGAGCTAGGAAAACTGAATGTGTACAAGCCCATAGGGCCGGATGAGGTACATCCCAGTATACTACGAGATGTCCTAGTGGGTCTGCTAAATGACCTGTTCAATAGATACCTGGAAACTGGAGTGGTGCCATGAGATTAGAGAAGAGCGGTTGTGGTCCCTTTTTCATAAGAGCGATAGCAGAGAGAGGCTGGAAACTACAGGCCAGTTAGCCTCACCTCTGTGGTGGGAAATTAATGGAGATGCTGCTGAAAGAAAGGCTACTGAACTATCTACAATCCAGTAAGTTGCTGGACCTGAAGCATGGATTCACCAGAGGAAGGTCCTGTCAGAGAAACTGATTGATTTTTTTTTGATTGGGTGATTAGAAAATTAGATTGAGGAAGAGCATTTGACATCATCTACTTGGATTTCAGCAAAGCTTTTGATACTGTCCCACTTAGGAGTCTTGTGAACAAAATGAGAAGCTTTAGAGTGAGCGCCAAGGTGGTGGCATGGATTACAAACTGGTTGACTGATAGGAGCCTACTCTGAAGAGAGAGCCATGTTAAGTGGAGTGCCACAGGGATTAGTATTGGGACGGTTCTATTCAATATCTTTGTGAGCGACATTGAAGAAGGGATAAAGGGTAAAATTTGTCTATTTGCAGATGATACCACGATCTGCAACAGTGTGGACATGTCTGAAGGAGTAAAGAGAATGAAAAGTGATTTAGAAAAACTTGAAGAGTGGTCAAAGATTTGACAGCTGGGTTTCAATGCCTAGAAGTGCAGAGTCATACATCTGAGATGCGGTAATCCAAAATAGCTGTATGTGATTGGGGATGGGGGGGAAGATATGCATACACCAAGAGTGGGATATTGGGGTGATAGTCTCTGGAAATCTGAAGATGGTGAAGCAATGTGACAAGGCAATAGCTAAAGTGAGAAGAATGCTGGGCTGCTCAGAGAGGAATAACCAGAAAGAAAATGGAGGTGGTGGTGCTCTTATACATGTCTATGGTGAGGACTCACCTGGAGTACTGTGTTCAGTTCAGGAGTCCTTACCTCAAATGGGATAGAGACAGGAAGGAGGGAGTACAGAGAAGGGCTACAAAAATGGTGTGGAGTCAGTATCAGAAAACCTATGGGGAGTGACTGAAGGATATGAATATGAATACTCTAGAAGTGAGGAAGCACAGGGCTGATGTGATATAGAATTTCAGATACCTGAAAAGTTTGAATGATGTACAAACATCAAACTTTTTCTGTTGGAAAGGAATCAGTAGAACTAGGAGTCATGAAATGAAACTCCAGGGAGGATGTCTCAGAAACAACATCAGAAAATATTTCTTCATGGAGAGGGTGGTGGATGCCTGGAATGCCCTTCTGGGGGAGGTGGTGAAAACCAAAACAGTGAAAGAATTCAAAAGAGCATGAGATAAATACTAGGGATGTGCAGAGGGACGCCATACGTTGTATTCGTGATTCGGATTTGTCGGGGAGAAAATGCGTTGCATTTGGCCGTATGGCACCCCGATGCATTAATACAGCGAATTCTATTCGTGTCCCGACTAAAATTAAAATTAACTACAACCCCCCACCCTCCTGACCCCCCCAAGACTTACCAAAACTCCCTGGTGCTCCAGCTGGGAGTCCGGAAGCCATCCCCTGAACTCTCACACCCTCGGTGCCCGGTTTCATCATGGTGCCGATAGCCTGTGTCACAGGGGCTACCGGTGCCATTGGTCAGCCCCTGTCACATGGTCACTGGCGCCATCTTGTGCTCCTACCATGTGACAGGGGCTGACCAATGGCACCGGTAGCCCCTGTGACATAGTATGGGCAAAGGCTATTGGCGCCATTTTGAGTACTGGCATCGGACGGCCGGAGTGCAGGAGGTCGCTCCGAGACCCCCGTTGGACACCCAGGGAATTTTGGCCAGCTTGGGGGGGCCTCCTGACCCCCACAAGACTTGCCAAAAGTCCAGCGGGGGTCCGGGAGCGACCTCCTGCATGCCGGCAGTCCGATGCCAATATTCAAAATGGCGCCGATCGCCTTTTCCCTCACTATGTCACAGGGGCCGACCGTCGGTATGAACTCAGCAATTTAGATGGATTTGTCAGAACTTAACCCCTATGTAAGTCTGAACGTATCCAGCTAAAGTCAATATTTATTCATGCACATTTCTTACATACATGCAAATGTTGCAGGGTACATCTGTGTATATTTTATAACCTGTGCTTCTCAAATATATGCTGGTTATAAAATACTGGTGTAGATGTATGTGCGCCCATACACATGGGAATATGGTTATGTGTGCAAGTATTTTAAAGTAATCCTCCCTTAGTTTTAATTTTTTACTTGTTTTAATTTAGTTTTTTGGTAAACCAGTTTGATTTAGTCATTTTTAATAAACTAATAAAATAAAGAAACTCAATTTTTTAACACAGCTAGGCTGTTTTAGAAATTAATGGGTAGATTTTTTTTTTATTTTATTTATAGATTTTCAGATAACTATAACATGTACAGTAAAATATCAGTACAAAGGTCTCATAGCAATACAAGTAACCCCGAGAAGGCATGTAGGAAATAATGGGTAATAGTGGGATCATATGTCATGCCAACGCTGTACCAAAATATCTGTCAATAATTCTGAGAACTATCCCCCCTGCTCCTCCCTTCTCTCCCATTTCCCTTCTCCCCCCGTATGCGCAGTCTGCAATTATCATTACAAACATCTTAAAAGGCGTTATTCCGTAGTGGTCTCTGGGCCATAAAGCCGTGAAGCATATATCCATAACGTCCAAACATGTCACAGCTTGGGGTCCATGAATCTTCCATGTTGTTTCGAGGTTGTAAGGCGATTGAACAGAAAGATGGAATGCATAACAACTTGAATGTGGACCAGATTTAGCTGGTAACCAACCTACACTGCATATGCTGAATGTGGAGAATGGGAGGTAGTAAAGTAGTAAGGTGGGTCCTGTCCTGGGCTATGTCTCTGGCTACTGCTGAAGTGAAAAGGCTGGTCGTGCACTAGTACTATGCTACGATAAAATCATGTTGTCATGTCCAGAATGTTGCTGCGGGCCCGATGATTGAGGGAGAGTAAATACGGATTCCATATTGCTAGATACATGTTATATCTCTTGACAGATGGTGAAGTCTCAGCAGATAGGTGTTCATAAACAGCCAATTTGTGAAGCTGCAGTTGCAATGGGTAGATTTTAAACCACCCGCACACGCAAATCCCGGTGTTTACGCACATGGCCGGGCCTTGTACGCGCTGGGCGAATTTTTTAATATGCCCAACCCTGTGTGTAAACGCTGGTACATGAAGGGGCGGACCAGGGGGCATGTTCTGGGCAGGGCGGGGGGCAAGCCAGGATAGCGCAAATGTTCACTGTCCTGAAGACCCGGCTGCCAGCGCACACAACTTACTTCAGCTCGGGAGCTGAAGTAAGTTGTGCAACAACAGAAAAAAAAAAGAAAATGGTAGGGTATAGGGGATGGGGGAGGAGAGGGGAGGGGAAGGGAGGTTAGGTAGGGGGGGAGGGAAGTTCCCTCTCAGTCCACTCCAATTAAGGAGTGGACTGGGGAAGGCTGAAATTTGTTGCCATGTGGAAATCGCAGAAGTCCAGCGTGCATGTGCAGGTGGCCCATGGATTTTCCATCAAGGGCACGCCAGCGCGTGCAAGGTAGAAAATCAGCATATCCATGTGTATGTGCCGGGAAGCGCACGCACATGGACGTGCGCGCAAAGTGGAAAACCTACCCCGATAATTCAGGTTTACTCTGATTTTGTGAAAGTTGAAATTCAACAAAACCAGAATTACTCCTTGAAGTGGTCAAAATTAATTTAGCATCTCACAAACATTATTCAAGAAATTAATGAACTATATTGGATTCCAAGTCCAAACATTAACTAATAGACCTTTTTTATTTTTTTTTAAATAATTTCATTAATGGTTTCAAAATCATACTGGAGCAATTTTTGGTAAGCCGCCAAGCACTAAGATATATGGTTACTTATATGGCTGCCTAGAAGATGGCAAATTTTCAAAGACAATCTACACAGGTATTTTCTCTTTCAACATTTACAAAAGCTTATGTTAGTAAAACATTCTCTTCATATCTTATAGTATTTCTGTAGATGAGGTTATGCACTGGAGAATACTCTTGTATATTTGAAACTGTAATATATGTTACGTTTTTCCCCAACTTAACCCTCAACCCCAGGGAACACCTCTTTTTAAAGCAAGTAGATAATATGCATATACATGCATACTTTTCTCCTGCTATATAAGATAGATTTTTTAAATAGCTGGATTTGACTGAGTAACTCACAAAATCACATGGATATATCTACTTCAGTGAATAACTATTTTCAAATTAATAAATGAGAAACAGGAGAACAATACCACATATTCAGCAAGCCCTGCACACTTCTAAGCTTCTAAAATATTTTCAATAAGTAAAAATAGAAAATATTTTGAAATTATTTGGTAAAGGAGCAAAATGAATTTGTAAATCCTTGAAAATGCCTTGGCTAATGAAGCTCTTTCTTACAATCTAGGGTTTATAGATACATACATAGACAAAAACATATATGTATAATATTATTTGAGTACTTTAAAAGCCATATTTACCTGTCTCTGATAGTAGTTTTGTTGCTTCTAATACCTTCTCTGTGTATACTCCTGCTTCATAGTTTTCCATTTCTGCATTAATGATATGAATGACTCTAGCTGCACGGCCACGAATGGCACCTGCAGTTCTGTCCAATGTGTCAACATCCCCCTCCTGTAGAGCTATGACACACTTATTCACATCCTCCAAAATATGATTTTCTGCAGAGAAAAGGATGTATGGAGTACAATTTTATATTTATCAAAAAGATAGCCATGGCAAGTCATGGTTATACCTTTATCTATCTCAACATGCCATCAAGTTTATATATTGCCTCGTGATATTTTACAGAATACTGCACAGTACATTGAATTAAATTTTAAGCATGGGGACTGTCAAAATTGTGGGTGCGGGAAGAAAGAAAGAAAACATTTAAGATACTTATCATTTAATTATGATGTCAGCTTGTAATAGACTTTCATACTGTATGCAAATAGTACATGTAGGCATGCAAGCAACCAAAAGATATTTGAAAATCAATGCTTTATTTTAAGATAAAAAGATTCAGCATATCTAGAAAGAGATGTGAGAATATTATCATGGAAAGGTTATTTTTCAAAAGCCATTTACCAAGATTAATTGGCTATCTTACAACTGCCTATCCTTTCCCAGGGTAAAGGGAGGGATCAACAGTGCGCCCACTTTTATGTTGGGAAAATGCAGGCAGGCTCGAAGGTAGAGGTGAGGTCAGGGGAGGTACCAATGTGTGAACTTTTGCAATTTCCATGGAAAAAATTCTCAAACATAAAGCAGGTGCAAATTTGTAGAGGTGCTTTTTTTCCTGAGGCATTTTTTCAAAAGGAAAGTAAGCTTCTATATTCCCTTTGGGATAAGTTACCAAGGAGTTATGCATGTAAAAATTAGCATATGTGTGCATAAGTAGTCTGTACTCCCACAATTGCTATTTTATAAAAGTCCTAAATATGTGTGCCCTACAGATTTCGCATGCACATATACGTGTAATAAAAGAGGAGGTCTAGGGGCATTCGGGGCCAACAGTTATGCATGTAAGTTACTATTTTAAAAGAGATGGTGCACATTTGGCAACTTAATTTACACTTACAGTGCTAATTATATTGTGTAATTGATATCAGACTATTGTGTATAAATGGCTGGGTCGGAGATCTGGCTGAACTAGGGGAAGTTTGGACTGAAGAACCAGGAGAGGCTTGATGACTTCGAGAAGAACTGAGTGAACTAGCAGAGTAATTGGTAAACTGGTAATTTCAGTTATGCAAACTTGTTGACAAATATGCCAGCTTGTGTGTGGAAATAGGGTTTTACAAAAGTAAGTCACTTTATTTTCGTGCATGAAATATATAAGTATATTTTTAAAATGGATAGGAAAATTGTGCATGTTCAAAGCATTGAAATACTCACTTCCAATGTATTGCATGTATTTGTGTGTAAGCTTACATAAGTGCATATGTTGCTGGGTACAGATATGGGTATTTTATAGGGGTATGTATTCGTTTTCGACATATTGTGAATCCGCAACGTATATGCCATATTCATTGTATTCGTGGGGGTTCTGAAACGTATGGCAAACCCCCACGAATACAACGGATCACCAACGAATAGGCCCCCCACCCTCCTGACCCCCCCAAGACTTGCCAAAAGTCCCTGGTGGTCCAGCGGGTGTCCTGGAGCGATCTCCTGCACTCGGGCTGTCAGCTGCTGGTATTCAAAATGGCACTGATAGCCTTTGCCCTTACTGTCACAGGGGCTACCGGTGCCATTGGTCGGCCCCTGTCACATGGTAGAAGGCCAGCGCCATCTTGTGATCCTACCATGTGACAGGGGCTGACCAATGGCACCGGTAGCCCCTGTGACATAGTAAGGGCAAAGGCTATCGGTGCCATTTTGAATACCGGCAGCCGACGGCTCGAGTGCAGGAGATCGCTCCAGGACCCCCGCTGGACCACCAGGGACTTTTGGCAAGTCTTGGGGGGGTCAGGAGGGTGGGGGTTATATTCGTTCATGATACATTGCATTCATGGGGGTCCACCATACATTTCGGGACCCCCATGAATGCAACAAATAGCGACCTATACGTTGCAGATTGCGCATTCGTTCAAAATGAATGCACATCCCTAGCAATCGGGTCGACAATGTGTGTGTACTAGTTTGCCTCCATGTCTCATCGCTTGTTCCAATCTTGTTCCAGTCTTGTTCCAGCCTTGTTCCAGTCCTGTTCCAGCAACCTTTTGTTCCAGTGTCCTTCTGTTCCAGCATCTGTCTGTTCCTGCGCTCCCCAGGTAGTACCTCTTGGACTGACTCTCTGGTACTGACCTCTGTCTGCTCTTGACCACATTGATCGTTGCCCGGATACTGACCTCTGCCTGCCTCCTTGACCACGTCTGATCTCTGGAACCTGACCCCTGCTTTGTCTGACTACTCTCGGACTGATCTTTGAAACTTGACCCCTGCTTTGGCTGACTACTCTTGGACTGATCTTTGGAACTTGACCTCTGCAACTACTGACCATGTCTCCTGGATTCTGGCCCTGCTCCTAGCCTTGTCATTGCAGACACTGTACTGGCCTTCCTTGATCCCTCAGGCCTCCAGTCTAGACTTCGACCGCGCACCCTTGATCCTGGTGGGCACACCTTTGAACTTCATTTTTGGGAGACCCTGCGAGGACCACCTAAGTCCAAGCAGCCTGGGTCCCCAAGGGCTCCACCTGGGGGGACAGTGGGCTTCCAGTGGTGAAGCTCCAACTAGCCTCTGTCTCTTCCTGTGCTCCACCTCCTGGTGGCAAATGCTGCCTGGGTCTGACCAGGGAGCCACCCTACACTGCTCCAGAACAAGGGTCCACCTCCAAGTGCAATACAACCCTTCCAATTTCATTAAAAATAAAGCCCCCCACCCTCCTGACCCCACCCCCAAGACTCACCTAGAGACCCTGCTGGTTGAGCGAGGGGCCCGGGAGTGATCTCTCACTCCCAGGTCATTGGCTGCCAGCAATCAAAATGGCATTGATTATCCATTGCCTGTACCATGGGACAGGGGCTGCCCGATGGCATCAGTAGCCCCTGTCCCATGGTAAGGCTAAAGGGCCACCAACATCATTTTGATTGCTGGCAGCCGATGATCCAATTATTATTCCCAGGACCCTCACTTGTCCACCAGGGACTCTGGTTGAGTCTTGAAGGGTCGTGAGGGTGGGGGGCATTATATTTAAAGAAATTGGAATGGTTAGGGAGCAGGTCTTGGGGTGATTTTTAATTTTTATTTTTTTTACAAATGAAATGTTGCCAAAAAAAGTTCTGATCTGGGGGTGGACTGATATGGCCCACCCCAATCTCAAACGAAATGGGCATGTAAAAAAAAAGTATAGACACATCTATTATACACATCTATGTGATACACATGACTTATAAAATACTATTGTAGATCTACACGAGGCAGCATATTTGTGCATACATGCTGCCATGTGGAGATGTTTGAAAGTTATCCTCCCTGAGAATTGGTATCCGTAAACTTACCAATGTGGCTGGTTTTGAAAATTACTCCATCAAATTACTACAAAATGTTAGTTCATGGTCATGAAACTTGTAATAATTTTGAGCATTCATTAAGACCAAAAAAAATATGTTTGAAATTGTATTATTTATTTATTCAATTATAATTTATATTCCACATTATGCAAACCAATATTTAAGTGAGTTATATATTTAACATATATATATTATAATTATGTATGTATGTTTAATTACAAACAAAAATTAACTCCACTCTAAATCTCAGTTCTCTTCACTTGTAAAGAATTAAATATGATTGTAATTTCAAAATTCACTTCTAATTTTTGTCACACTTAAAGAAAGGTTAGCTAACTGAAAAGAGAATAAAGATCAGCTCCTTAGTTCCAGACCACATTTCATAGAGGGATCAGGGAAACGTTTACTTTCTTGCCTACTAATATCTTTATCTAATCTTTATCTTTATGTAAAATTTGTTTATCACCTATAAACTAGTCAATGTACAGAAGGAACCATATGGAGCCAAAAAACATACATAAAATCTCATATCTTCAAAAACAAAGGGAAATCATCTTACTTTCTATTAAAACTGCGGGGATATTAGCAACAGTAAAACACTCTCTTCCCCCACCCCCACAGAATGAGCCACTTACTTCTTCTATTTCAGGGAACCAGGTGAATCTTATGATGAATTAGGCATTTAAGCAAAATTCCAAATGGTGTTAAATGTTTGTAATCATTTGTCTTTGCTGAGCAAACCTATTAATAAAGCATCTTGGTCTTTGTTGAGTTCTACACATTTCACTTCTGGAAGAGTGCTTATTGTCGAGGCTTTGGCTATCTGTTTTTCTGTTCTTTTATACATATCAGTCTGTGCACATGATCAACCACGGACTTTTAGTGAAGTGCCCGCACATGCTCCACAACAGGCAGATGAATATCCAGAAAGAGAGCAGAAGTTCCATACTGTTGCTGCCACCACCATCACCACCACCGCCAGTGTTTCCTATCTCCTACACCCAGCCGTTATAGTATAGAAGCTGGAGAAGGAATGGCTGATCATGACATTGCCACTGGTGCTGCTCAGCTCTACCGAATCCCAGCTGTTTGCCATCCCAGCAGAAGACAATGAATCCTGCCCTGAGCTCTGCGGGAGAGGCGAGAGCCTTCAAAATGAAACTGCTGGATGCTGTTTAGTCTAATGTGTCTTCACTTTGACAGCTCCTTTGTCTCTTCAGTAGACCTCAAGGCTGTATCCACTAGGGATGTGAATCGTTTTAGGACGATTAAAATTATCGTCCGATAATTTTAATATCGTCTTAAACCGTTATGGAACACAATACAATAGAGATTCTAACGATTTATCGTTATAAATCGTTAGAATCGTGAGCCGGCACACTAAAACCCCCTAAAACCCCCCCCCGACCCTTTAAATTAAATCCCCCACCCTCCCGAACCCCCCCCAAATGAGTTAAATAACCTGCGGGTCCAGCGGCGGTCCGGAACGGCAGCGGTCCGGAACGGGCTCCTGCTCCTGAATCTTGTTGTCTTCAGCCGGCGCCATTTTCCAAAATGGAGCCGAAAAATGGCAGCGGCCATAGAAGAACACGATTGGACGGCAGGAGGTCCTTCCGGACCCCCGCTGGACTTTTGGCAAGTCTCGTGGGGGTCAGGAGGCCCCCCACAAGCTGGCCAAAAGTTCCTGGAGGTCCAGCGGGGGTCAGGGAGCGATTTCCCGCCGCGAATCGTTTTCGTACGGAAAATGGCGCCGGCAGGAGATCGACTGCAGGAGGTCGTTCAGCGAGGCACCGGAACCCTCGCTGAACGACCTCCTGCAGTCGATCTCCTGCCGGCGCCATTTTCCGTACGAAAACGATTCGCGGCGGGAAATCGCTCCCTGACCCCCGCTGGACCTCCAGGAACTTTTGGCCAGCTTGTGGGGGGCCTCCTGACCCCCACGAGACTTGCCAAAAGTCCAGCGGGGGTCCGGAAGGACCTCCTGCCGTCCAATCGTGTTCGTCTATGGCCGCCGCCATTTTTCGGCGCCATTTTGGAAAATGGCGCCGGCTGAAGACAACAAGATTCAGGAGCAGGAGCCCGTTCCGGACCGCTGCCGTTCCGGACCGCCGCTGGACCCGCAGGTTATTTAACTCATTTGGGGGGGGGGTTCGGGAGGGTGGGGGATTTAATTTAAAGGGTCGGGGGTGGGTTTTAGGGGGTTTTAATGTGCCGGTTTTGCGATTTTTAGATTTTTAGATTTTTCACGATTTTTCACAATTTTTCATGATATTTTACCCCCCCAAACGGCAACAATACGATTCCCTCCCCCTCCCAGCCGAAATCGATCGTTAAGACGATCGAGGACACGATTCACATCCCTAGTATCCACTGTGTTTTTCCTAGTGAAATAACTGATATAGACTCTTTACTGTGCAGTGGCCCAGTGCATTTTTTGCTGATATTAGAGAAATGTGCCAGTATATCATGCTTCTAGCATTCATTTTGTAACTTGATCATTTTTATGGCAGAAAACATGTTTTGACTTAACCCAACAGTGAACAAGTACCATTAGATGTTAATTAACCGAACATATTCCATGCTCAAAAATATTCTAATTTTAGAAATTCCCTGTACCTGAGACAGAAAGAAAGTCATCCACAGAAGTGATGTCATCAACAGCCTCCGTTAGAACTCGAACTTGCTTCTCCCACTGATCTTTAAACACATCCATATTATCTTGAGCAACTTTACTCTGGGGTCTGGCAGCCAACGTGAGAGCAGCATTTATTACCTAGTATTTGGAAGAATTCATTAAGATCAATGATAATGTTTTTCTGAAGACAAACCAAAGGCAAAGTGTAAGCACTGCTCTATTATTGCATTATTTCTTTCATTAGATGAGTCTTAGCAAAACATGCAAATGTGTCTTGTAGTGATGTGAATCAGCACTGGACTCGTTTCCGGTATCGGATTTGGGTAAAAACTGCGGGAAATCTTTGTTCCCATGGTTTTTACCCGTTTAAATCTGCTGTGTCGTGCCGAAAAATAAAATAACACCCCAACCATTTAAATGTAATTCTTTCTAATCCCCCACCCTCCCAACCCCCCAAAATGTTTTTAAAGTACCTGGTGGTCCAGCAGGGGTCCTGGGAGCGATCTCCCGCTCTCGGGCCGTCGGCTGCCAGTAAACAAAATGGCGCTGATGGCCCTTTTCCCTTAGCATGTGACAGGGTATTCGTGCCATTGGCCATCCCCTGTCACATGGTAGGAGTAATGGACAGACGGCGCCTTCTTTAAAAATGGTGCAGGCCATCCAGTTTTGGGTTTGGGGGTTATTTTTAAGTGCTCTTTCTTCCCGTCCCCCCCCCCAAAAAAAAAAACAATAAGAGAACCCCATGAAAAATGTTGTGGGGTTTTCCTATCGGGTTCGGGGGCCCCCCAAATTCTGACAATTTGAAAATATCTTCCAATATTTTCAATCATCAGAAAAATGATTCACATCCCTAGTGTCTTGTTTGTAGAAGATAATCAGCAGGATAAATGTAAAAGACTACATTTCATGTATACATATCTGATAACATTTCCAGGGCAAATTACTTTTCAGTGTTGAGGAATTCTTCACAATGTATATTTGTTAGCATGAATCTTACCTACCTGTGGGCAAAGACTGTCAATTTGGGTTGCTGCCATACGGACCAACTTTACACCTTCTTCATTATTGGAGATTGAACAAGCCAAGTTTGCAACCTGTAAAAAGGACAATGGATTGACAAACAAATCTTTTGTAGGAATACATTGTATTTCCTCTTGAACATTAATTGGAATGATTAATCAAGTCATTGATGTATCAGTGGATGCCACCAAGCATAAATCCACTCAAATTGAAATATTTTGGGTCCAAGTGAGTCCATTTTCAGTGTCGATTTATTTTACAGTTTCTTCATCTCCACCAAGTCCTTTGAGTATACTATTTGAATCTGTTGCTATGGATGAGACTGGTTCAAACAAGTAGAGATCTACATTCAAAAGGCTTTGTCTGCTTATGTTTGAGACTCGGCCTAAGAAACCCCTGAATTTAAATATCCTGCCCCATTGAATGGTGGCATTGTAGCTACATAATTCATTACCAGTCTAAAACTTAATTGGATAAAAGAAAGGCAGGATGGGGACATTCAAAGGATGTGACATAACGTTTCCTAATTAGCACTAATATTCAATATTCATTGCTGTCCAGGAAAGTTAGCCAGTTAATGCTGGTCAGGGACATTTTAGCCCTAAAATTAGCTGGGAACCTGACAGCATCCTTTCACCCTGTGGGATTCTCTTCTTTGCTGCTGGTGTCAAAGAGTTATAGAGGGGAAGCTAAATGTCTCCTTGTGGGATCCCCCTTCCTTTCTGCTCAAAAGATAAAGCAAAATATATAATTCTAGGACATCCTCCCTTCTTACCCAGTCCTCTCATGTTAAGGGAAATGTTTCTGACCTGTACCCTCTGTGCACCATTCACAAGATATTTAAATAAAAACATAAATAACTTTGGGCACCCTCCTTCATACCACCTCCCTCCTGACCCATCCAGAATCACAGAAACCTCCAAGCCCAAGCTGGGAGGCAGTAAAATCTTATTACACTCCTGGTATCTAACATTGCTCTGACAGCAATAAGAAGCCATCACAGCATGCAGAGAATCTAGTTTACTCCAGGAGTCATACAGCTATTAGATTACTGAGTTAAATATTCCAGTCACTAAACTGATCATATTTTGTTTAACTTCCAGGTCAATATTTGGATGGTTTGTCTGGCTACGGGTTTTTACATTTCCTGCTTCTCTGACTGTCTCTCAACTATTTCATTTCACTCACCTCCTCTCACATTTTCCTAGCCCCCTACAGTTTGGCTTTCTTACCCCATCATCCCCACTGACTCCCTCACGCCCTCTAATTATTCCCTCTAATATGGTTTCCAATCACTCTCTCTGTTTCACTTTCTCTCCACTTTCTCTTGCATATTCTCCCCTTCATCTCTGGCTATCTGTTATACATGCTTCCCCATAAGCCATCTTCCTCTCTCTCGCTCAAAACATTCCTTTTCTCAATCATACTTCTGGCTCTCCCTCACCTGCTTTGACCCATCACACCCTGGCTCTCTCTCTCAATCCTCCTCCCTGCCTTTTCATGCTATTTGTTATTTGATTCTTGATCTACAGGCTCTTCTTTCAGTGCTTCAACCAAAATTGTCCCCTAGAAATCATAATTAAAGTAGAAATATAATTATTAAATTATTGAAAGGTAAACCAATTAAAATTTATTTTGCCTTTCATGCTCAGAAACACATATTTGCAGAGTATGTTTGGACCATTTGATTCTGGTTCATTAGTTTATCATTTCTGTGCCCTGCCACCCTCCCCCCAAAAAAGCTTTAGGAATTGAAATTAAAGGGTAAACTACAATTAAAATTAGTTTACTATTTTCCCTTACATTCAGATATTATAAGTATTTATTGGTCCTCAGAGGGCCCACAATTTGAGTTTGTAGTTGTACATAAGGCAATTGAGAATTAAATGACTTACTCTAAGTTAGAAGGAGGGGGACTGCTTGTCCTGGTTTATAAGCTCACTGCTTATAAGCTCACTGTTTATAAGCTCACTGCTTATAAGCTCACTGTTTATAAGCTCACTGCTCTAACCACTAGCCTATTCCTCCACTCTTTGGCTATAAACTCTACCAGATAATATATTAGATGACTAGGGATGCTGAACTTTTATTAGATATGTGTGTTTCTATTTATCTACCAGATTTGCAAATACTCATCTTATTTGAGATTAGTTCCTTGAATGGATATATTTCTTTCAAAACCACATCTATTTACCAAGGTATAGGCAAGGTAAATTAAAGTAATGTGTGCTTTCATGTCTTATTAGTAAAACAGGCTGCATTAGAAATAATAGGAGCCATGGTAAATAACACATTAATGAACATATCTTAGTAAAAAAAGGCCTCTAAAATGACAATTAATATTTTAAACAAAATGAAAATATATATAAAATGCTATTGTGAGATTTTTTACTGTCAATTGTAGTTAGTGAGAAGTTTTATTTAGTGTTGTGTTCATCCTGAGTTTGGCCTTAAGGGATTTTGATACTTTTTTACTGTTTGCATTTTTCACACTGTAGTCTGGAGTGTTGTGATCTTCCTGCACACAGTGCCCTAACCCTGATACCGGGAGTGTTGTGATATTCCTGCATGCAGTGCCGTATCCCTGCTCAGTGCAGGAAGATCACAACACCCCCGGTATCAGGGATAGGGCACTGCGTGCAGGAAGATCACAACACTCGCGGTATCAGGGTTAGGGCACTGTGTGCAGGAAGATCACAACACCCCCGGTATCAGGGTTAGGGCACTCCGTGCAGGAAGATCAGAACACTCCTGGTATCAGGGTTAGGACACTGCGTGCAGGAAGATCACAACACTCCCGGTATCAAGGATATGGCACTGAGTGCAGAAAGATCACAACACTCCCTGAATCAGGGATAGGGCACTGTGTGCAGGAAGATCACAACACTCCCGGTATCAGGGATAGGGCACAAGTTCTAGTCACATTGACTGATCACATTACTTTTTTTGTCAAGCTACCAACCGTTTCCATTTCCCATCCCCCCAACCTTCACCTCAGTGGGAACCTTGGTAACATCAATAAATAAGAGGGCAGCCAGCCAATAGGAATACATATTCATTCCTAAACTGACCTGAACTGACCTGAAAAGTGTCAATTTGTATCATTTTCTGTTAGTGCGCACTAACCCGATTAACGATTTTTTAACAAAAAATCATTAGAATTCCTATTGTATCGTGTTCTTTAACGATTTAAGATGATTTCCTCATAGGGAAGCCGTTCCATGCCCCATAGATTACGTATAGCTAGTTATCTACATAAGGAGCATATAATATTAGCAGATACAAATTTACTTTTAAGATATGTATTATTGGAAAATCAGGACTTCACTGTATCTGTATACTGTAAATATATATATATATATATATATATATATATATATATACACACACAAAATCCTGTAAGCCCACATGGATGGGGAATGGTCTATGCCAGTTAACTGAATATATAGATAGAGCATCAGGACAAGGATTTTTGACATAGAGAAAAGCATGTTTCCCTCTGGTTAATCATCCCAGAATTCCTACCATCTATATGGTTCCCAAGATTCATAAGTCCTTAAAGTCTCCTCTAGGACATCCAATCTATTAGATAAATGAGGCTTGACTGACGTGCCGCAAATGTGCAGTAGAGAGCAGCGGCGGCAACGAGGAGCAGTAGCGGCGGTGAGGAGCGGTAGCAGCGGCGTGAGGGAGGGAGGGACCTCCCCCGGAGATCTTCTGTTTCTGCCATGAAGGGGTTGTGAATGAGCTGAGAGAGGGGGAGTGACTGAGGGGAGCGGATGGGGAGGGGAGGGATGGAGGGGGGAGTGGCTGAGGGGAGGGAGGAGGGAATGACTGAGGGGAGGAGGGAGTGACTGAGGGGAGGGGGGAGAGAGGAGAGGGGAGGGAGGAGGAAGTGACTGAGGGGGAGAGGGGAGGGAGTGACTGAGAGGAGGAGGGGGAGGGGGAGGGAGGGACTGAGGGGAGGGGGGAGGAGAGAAGGAGGGGAGGAGGAGGAGAGAGGGAGAGAGACTAGAGGGGGGAGGTGGGAGGGATAATAGAGGGGGAGAGGAGAATGAGGGGGAGGGGAGAATGAGGGGGAGGGGGAAGGAAATGGACCAAAATTTTTTTTTAATGTAGCCCGTTGTTACGGGCTTAACGGCTAGTATTATTATAAATGGATCAATCTTGGAACTTTTATCAATATTTTAGACATCTTTTTGAAACCTTTTGTGTCCTTATCAAGATACTATATACAGGACACTTCTCAGATGTTAATTTTATTACAGGAAATCATGGAACAATTGCAAATAGGATATTGGTTACCCTCAATATCAAATCCCTGTATACATATATCCCCCAAAAGGCATCTCTAGAACTCATGAAAGAAACATTAGAAACTTGTACATGACCACACCGTGTTCCCACAGATTTTTTTTTATGGATCTGGCATAACTAGCAATGAAAATAACTATTTTTGCTTTATAGATCAATATTTTCAGCAAATCCATGGAGTAGTAATGAATGCAACCATAGCATACAATATGGCCAATATGTATGTGTCCCACTCTGAATAGCAGCATTTATTCACATCTGAATGGATTTATTGATGTTACATTTTTTTATATGGAAAGTATCAGAAAATAGTTTACATCAATTTTTCTAATGACTGAACTCAGTAAATACCAATTAGACATGTACAGCAGACTTTCATAAGAATACTATTTCCTTCTTGAATATTTTGGAAAATAAATGTGAAGACTTGTTCTATGCTACATTACCAGGGTCGTTCATCAAAATGCATTATGGCATTATCACAGGTGAGGGGGCATGGGTTAGAGGCAAGGAAGATCTGGGGGGAAAAGGAGGGGAAGATAGAAGTGGGACAGGGCTGTGGGGAAACGGTAAATTAAGTAGGGGGGATAAAGTAATTTATGTTCATGTGTATGCTTGTTTGAAAAGCCAGGTCTTGAGGTCTTGCTTAAATTTCTTGGGGCATTGTTCCAGGCAAAGACTTGGGGGCATATTAGTCATCTATTTATAACACTATAGGAGGGTCAGCTAGTAACTCAAGCTGAGATTTTGGTGGTGGTCTAGGATTTGGGGGCCAGTTTTACATTCACAGAGAGATGTACAAATAGCACAGTACACCTCAGTGAAGATTTGATGTGATTTGAATGAGGAAAGGTACACAAAGATGAGACTTCTACAATACACTTTCGCACTAGCTTGATGCACTTTCTACTTGGGTGGTATCAACCAAGGGCAAGACTACACTGTAGAAATATCATCTTTGTGTACCTGTGCTGTTTGTTTCACTGTGAATGTAAAACCTCACCTCGAGTTACTAGATGACCCTCCTATTCTGATATAATTAGTTGACAAATTTGAGAGCCTTATAAAGAGTCTCTCTCAGAAATATCTGTCTGGGCAGCTTGTGAAGTGAAAATGTCATGGGTGTGATAAAATACCTATCTAAAGTGGTATGGTATCTCAAAAATTGCCCTAACCTTTTCCTTATTGTAGGCTTTATTCATGTAAAATGTATAGCATTTTGATTAATCTCGGAGTATATCACAAGAAAAGTTATCATAACAACCTGCTGTGGTTTTCTAGTCATCTTATACAGAAGCTGAAAATGGAATTGCCAGTCAGTCCATTTTTAAGACTGCATCACATTTGTTCCTGATATACAAGACTTTAAGTATCAAGCCATGCATATGGAGCACCGTTTTCAGTCCAGAAGCTGTCCCCATGAGAATAAAATGCAAGACATACAATTGTGATCTTCTTTTATCATATAAGCTCAAGATGGATATTTCCAACATAATGTGCACTTTGAGGTACATGAACAAATTGGCCATGATAGTGGCAGCGATTCATAGCCACTGACATGTCTTTGCACTACATTCTATTTTCCAGGAGTCTCCTATTATTACTGACTATATTAGAAGAATCTGCTTAATCTGTGAAAATGTTCTCTCATGAGATTTGTGGATCATGTCAATTTTGTATTTGATATATAGAGGGACAATCTTGGATATTTATTCATACAAATAAAATGTTTCAGCGGAAAGTTAATACCTGCTGCACCTCTGATTGGTTTATATACAGGGACAGTAACTATAAAATGAGCACATGGGTACCCATACATGCATTTTTGGATACATGAATGCTTATACACTGTAATTTAAATCAAATGCACAATGGTGCATGTATGATTTAAATAGGCCATGCGTTCATATGTGTGCACCTCATTTTAAGCAGTTACTCAAGCAAATGTACTTCGTATATCTTCCTTAAGACTTTGTCGGCTTTAAAGCAAAAATGTAATCTTATTTTAAAACATGCTCCTGTGAAGGACATTCCTAGTTTTACAAATTAGTCCATAAGTTATCCCAGTCCTTCTTGAGATCATTCATTCTGGTTCTTCAGCCTGCACCCCCACTCAGCTGTCTCTTCTCCAAGCTGAACAGCCCTAACTTCTTTAGCTTTCCTCATAGGGGAGCTGTTCCATCTAGGAATGTGAATCATTTTTTGATGATTTAAAAAAATCAGATATTTTTTAAATCACCAAAAATCATTAGAGTCACGATACAATAGAAATTCCCCCGATTTATCGTGAAAAATCGTAAATCGGGGGAGGGGGGAAAACTGGCACAAGAAAACAACCCCTAAACCCACCCGATCCTTTAAAACAAATCCCTTACCCTCCCCCACCCTCCCGAAACCCCCCAAAATGTTTTAAATTACCTGGTGGTCCAGTGTGGGGAGGGGGGGGGCCCGGCGCGATCTCCCGCTCTCGGGCCATCGGCGCCATTTTGGCTGCCACTAATAAAAATGGCGCCGATGGCCCTTTGCCCCTACCATGTGACAGGGTATCCGTGCCATTGGCCCCACCAAGTTGATCCTCCCTATCATTGCGATATAATTTGTACCCTGATATAGCACTGTACCATTGGTTATCCTCCTTCCACCAAGTCTCTGTGATGCCAATTATGTCAATCTCATCATTTGCTGCTATACACTCTAACTCTCCCATCTTACTTCTTAGACTTCTGGCATTGGCATACAGACATTTCAAAGTGTGTTTTTTGTTTGTATTAACAACCTGCTTTTCAGTTGTTTGGGATAATTCAGAAATCATTAGCTTCAGTGATTTTTTACATATAGGCATATAGGCTATGTTTGCTTTTAATGGAACCTCTCTGCTGGGATGCCCTAACTCTCCTGTTTCATTAATATCCTTCAAGGATACATTTCTCCGAACCATGCACTGCTGAGTGACTGTCGGCTTTCCCCCTTGTTGTAGTTTAAAAGCTGCTCTCCTTTTTGAAAGTTAGTGCCAGCAGCTTGGTTCCACTCTGGTTAAGGTGGAGCCCATCCTTTCGGAAAAGTCTCCCCTTTTCCCAAAAGTTTCCCCAGTTCCTTACAAAACTGAATCCCTCTTCCCTGCACCATTGTCTCATCCACGCATTGAAACTCCGGAGCTCTGCCTGCCTCTGGGGACCTGCATGTGGAACTGGAAGCATTTCAGAGAATGCTACCCTGGAGGTTCTGGATTTCAGCTTCCTACCTAAAATCCTAAATTTGGCTTCCAGAACCTCTCTCCCACATTTTCCTATGTCGTTGGTGCCCACATGTACCACGACAGCCGGCTCCTCCCCAGCACTGTCTATAATCCTATCTAGGTGACACGTGAGGTCTGCCACCTTCGCACCAGGCAGGCAAGTTACCAGGCGGTCCTCATGTCCACCAGCCATCTTGCCTGGATTGGCCACTGTTGGAAGCAGGATGCTGGGCTTGATGGACCCTTGGTCTGACCCAGTATGGCATTTTCTTATGTTCTTATGATGGCTGGCCTAACCCTTCCCTCCTGGGCAGTAGCCCTGGGAGACTTGTCCTCAGTGTGAGAGGACAATACATCACCTGGAGAGCAGGTCGTTGCTACAGGATCACTTCCTGCTACATCAGGGTGATGTTCTCTTACTGGGAGACCTTTCTGATCCAAGGCAGCACTGGGGCTGCCAGACTGGATTTGGGACTTGGCTACTATGTCCCTGAATGTCTCATCAATGTACCTCTCTGCTCCCTCAGCTGCTCCGTCTGCTACTCTAGTCTCCAGAGATTGGACTCATTCCCTGAGAGACAGGAGCTCTTTGTACCGAGTGCACACATACAATCTCTCACCGGCGGGTAAAAAATCATACATGTGACACTCAATGCAAAAGACTGGAAAGCCTCCCTCTTGCTGCTGGACTGATGCCTTCATTTTAGTTTTATTCCTAATTAAGTTTAGGATACTAAAGGCATTGGAATGAGTGTACTTTAAATTTACAGGTGAATTTAGTAATTAATCAGCTAGTGTCCTAGAAGGGGATGATTAAACTTTCAATAAGGGCTGGTAGAATAGTATGATTTAGATAAGACCCTGATTGATTTTTAATGAGAAAGTGTCTCTTGCCTAAAAATCAAGGGTTGAGTGGGTGGGAAAGACAGACACTAGAATTAACTATCTCTGGCTTGCTTATTACCTCACACACACAAACTCTAAAGAATATATCCCTTAATTTCACCTTTCACCAAACTTTTATAAGTCCAAATATTTCTGAAAGCTATACTTACCAATCCTCTTTAACCACCGTTAAATGAATCTTCACTCAATTAATGGAAGAGTTTGAGATTTGCACGCCTAATGGCGCGCGCTTCTGGTCCTCCTCTGCTGCAAAGGGTATGGGGCCTCTGGAAGCTGGGGCTGTGGAAGTCAATCCCTGGATCACTTGCAGTGACCTCTGGACTCCTCTCCTGGGGGATGCTAGGAGCAGTATGCAGGTGAGCCTTCCGGTCCTCCTCTACTGTAAAGGGTGCGGGGCCTCTGTGTTGCATTTGTGTCTCTTCTCACCCCTCACTCCACCCTCTCTACCTGGGATGCAACTCCCTTGGGCTCTGACAGACAGTGAAGCCACGGCTTCTCTCCACCTCCTTAGTCCCTGTTCCACCGGGCTGGCCTGACGTTTCGGATTCACCATGTTCCCAATGATGTAAGGGCACTTGCATGCTCCAGACTTTGTACCAGCAAGGGCGTGAACCTTGGGGACATCCCCCTGTAGTGACGTCATCCATTTGCACTTTAAAAGGTCTTTGCTAACCTCTAATGAGTTAACAAGGAACTCCAACGGGACTTGCTTCAGCAGTCCATGATACTTGCAATAACGATCCGAGTCAGCCGAGGAACCCATCCCCACTGCTTGGCCTTTTCAAACTTACCAGGAGTACCCGCTCCATGGGGGCTTCACTCTCTCTTCTTGATTTCAGATTGCTAGAACACTCGGAAGACTCCTCAATTACTGGAAGCGATCGCGGACGTGAACACAGTGAGTTCTATTGCATAGGAATTGGTACTCGCTCCATGAGGGTCTACATTCCTATTGCTCTGAAGACTCCCTTCCATCCAAGACGTTATCGCAGGTACAGAGTTCAAGAGTTACATTGGCAAGAGTACAGGAATCTTATACAGACTCTCTTCTACTCTAGAAGCCATTTCATATACAGCAATTGTGAGTTCTTATTACAGACTGCTTGTGGAAACCAGTGCACACCTACGGCTCCTGTTCCTGAATATACTGAAGACTCTCTGTGGCATAAAGACAATTGCAGACATCTACTATTGTGAGTGTACCATCTTGTATCCAGTATACCCTGTCTACTCAATACTTCTATTCTCTCTCTGCAGCTCAGCGACCCAGAGATTATCTTCCAGTATCAGAAGCACTTCAGCCTTGCCGGACACAGCAACTCACTACTGCCACCTCTGGTGGTCTAGCTTCCAGTATGATAAAGAACTATTGTGTTTATCTCATATTCTAGCCTAGCCAGTGGTTCCTCTCAGGATCTCCTCCTGAGGGCGCTGTCATCTGCCATTGGCCCAGGGATTCACCATTTCCTCCAAGTGGTCATTCCTTTCACTATTGTCACCTTGTGGGAGCCAACCACTACAGACCACTGACTCTGTTCAAGGAAGTATTATATAGACATCTATTCCTCTTTTTCTGAGACTTGCTAGCAGCTTATATATATATATATATATATATATATATATATATATATATATATATATATATATATATATATATGTATATACACAGATTGCTTCTCCATAGCAGGGGGCATGATAGACTGCTATTTCAATAGCAAAGTACTATATACCTATTGCCAACTCCTCTTCCTTGGAGAGTTGATCCATAACAGATTGCTACTCCTTAGGAGAGTGATACAGCTTGCTACTTCCTTTTCTTATAGGAGCATCAGCAGCAGTTCACTAATAGAACTACTGATAGCTAACTCCTCTCCTCTGGAGGAGGCAAGCATAACAGATTGCTGCTCCTCCCCTTTGGAGAAGGCAAGAATAACAGATTGCTGCTCCTCTCCTTTGGAGAAGGAAAGCATAACAGATTGCTAACTTCCTAGCAAGTCTACAACACTCTGGAAGCTGGGGCTGTGGACGTCAAACCCTGGATCACTTGCGGTGACCTCTGGACTCCTCTTTCGGGGGATGCTAGGAGCAGTATGCAGATGAGCCTTCCAGTTCTCCTCTACTGCAAAGGATGCAGGGCCTCTGGAAGCTGGGGTTGTGGAAGTCAATCCCTGGATCGCTTGCGGTGACATCTGGACTCCTCTCCCGGGGGATGCTGGGAGCAGTATGCAGATGAGCCTTCCGGTCCTCTCTTTTCAGATTCATATAAAAGGGTTAATTAAAAAATCATACTAAAAGTTAAGAATGTTACACAAATTCAAATGTTATTGAGACCTTTCAGATTTTCTTAACATACTTCAGGCTTTTGTGATAACAAGCATTGATTACGGTAATTCAATTTACCTAGGTCTACCACATTGTATCCTAAATCCTTACAAAAGATTCAGATCTCGGCTGCCATAATCTTGACTGGTACCAGCACATCTGAACATATTAGTCCTGTGCTAAGTGCCCTGAATTGGCTCCCAATAGAGCAACACATTCAATTCAAAATTTCCTGCATGATACATAATGCTAAGAATGATGCTGCTTTACTACGTATTGGCACGCTTCTAAAAATGTATTGGTCATCTCGGAGCTTACGATCTGAAAACTTGGTACTTCTAATGTTCATTAGAAGTACCAAGAATCAAGGTTTGTCAGAATTTCAGAGGTGCTTTATCCATCATATACCTCAAATTTTACTCAAAATGCTGTGAATATTTTAACTCAAATTACACTCAAAATGATGTGAATATTTTGAAAGTAAGGAACATATTAGATGAGAACAGTTCAGATTTAATCTTGAATGACTATCATAATCACGTCAAAGGACTGCATCAATTGCTTTCAATGACTAATATCCCAAGTGACGTAGGCATGTAATCATTACTCATTCAGCTAGGATTAGGGCTCACAGTCATGCAGATTTGTTTATTAATTTTTAAGATATGCAAATAAAATAATATCATTATTACTTATCTGAAAAGGTAGTAGGAGTCCACTTAACAGTTGTTAATAACATGAATCTCCTTTGTCTTGAGGGAAAAATCATAACAATTCAACACAAAAACTTGCTAGCTTTTGGAAAAAAAAACATTATCTGATGCTGCAGCATTTCAAAAGCCTTATGCTCTCTGCATCAGGAAATGAAATTTAGTCCAGATATCTCCTCCGTGGAGGATATTTTGTTGGTTCTACCTCGTCTCTAATGACATGTTCTTGAAAATGTATCTTAAGAAGCGAGCAGAACATTTTGACTTCTCACTGCTGGTGGCTGACAGTCAGCTGATGGTGTAGGATTAGATATTATATTTTGCTCTGCGTTCATTTCTCTAGGATTTTCTCCATAGCAGATCTACTATTATGGAATCTGATTCCTATAACAGTAAGAAAGCAGGCATATGGATCTATATTCAGGAATCAATTGGAGGCTCATTTGTTCCGATAACTGTTTTTAAAGAGGAAATGAGGTATATGAATTTTTTTCTATTTTTTGAGACTGTTTTCTTGTTAGCAACAATGATGAAACATGGCAGACATTATTAGCATTATAACTTCAAACCAGGAATTTAGTTTTATGTGAATTTTAATTGTTTTTAAGACAATTTTGATGTGAGCCACCTAGGACATCGGATAGTGTGGCATATAATTTTTAAAAAATTAATAAAAATAAATATTAGTGCAGCTCCCTCTTCAGCTGTACTGCAATGCAGGGCCCACACAAAGTCCCCAGGGCCAATCTCATTGTCTTGGACCTCTCAATTTTCTCTCAACAAGAAACAATCAACTCTCTTAAAAGACAAAAAAATCCTCTCCTCTTCTCAAACTGCAACATCCCTATTCTATAGCCATTATGGCTACTAGACAGCAGGGCAAGTCTTTTCCCTTGAGGTACAAGCTTGTTGAGCCTGCAATTGGAGATCCACAAAATCACTCCTATCCTTCCCAAAAAAAACCCCCAATATCCATCCTCTCTGCTCATGCTAAGCCAAGATTATGATAGCCTGAGCTGGACCAATCCCAGCAACCTGGGTGGGAACAAATCTTAGGGATGGACTCCAAAGATTATAAAAAGCCCATAATGATGAACAAAAAAAATCTAGTAAGGGAAATGAAGTATGCCTTACATTAGTATAGCTTTATTATTATAAGTGATGATTTATATTATTGATTTTGTTGTTTTCATTTTTATGTGGCATGATGATGTTTGTTTTTTCATTGTTGCTCTGCATACAGGGTCTAACTTATTGCGGTTTCCAGTTCAGCTTTTTTATGAACATTTCTATTTATATTATTTTATGGTCTCTTTTTTCTATGTTTGGTGAGGGTTTGTCTGTATTCTGCATGTGTGACCGAAATGATGTATTCTGCTATGGATCTGTAGCTTTTTCTGTTTTCCTAGTAGGAGGTATATTGGAGTTTTGGGGCCTGGTATAATATTTGTAGTTTGTTTAAGTGCTGCTTTGGTATGGAAGGATTGCTATATTGTAATTGTAATTCAGTTTATTCAGTACTTGTTTCAAAAGACCTAAAACTATATGGGTTCCAAGTATCTTTCTGGCAGGGTATTCTGGTTGGTACCATTGTAGTGCATGTAAATATAGGATACATGTTGTAAGTGATATTTTTGCACTAAAATGGCCTTTTTCATGTAAAATCTATTTACATGATGATGATGGATGCGAGGAATAGCCTCCCAGTGGATCTGATAGAGACAAAAATGGTATCTGAATTTAAGAAAGCATGGGATAAATTCAGGGGATATCTAAGGAAATGATGGGAAATTTAATGTTAAATTAATTGGATGGATTAGCAAACATGATCTTTTTCTGTTGTCATGTTTCTAAGTTTTTACATTGGCCATACAAAATGAACTGCAGTACAAAGCTGCATTTAACAGAGCATAAAAGCTATATTTCTACAAAAAAAAAAACCACAAGCAACTCTAGTGGCTCGCTGTGTAGAACACATACATACTTTTGCAGATCTGCAGCGCATGATCATTGATCACATACTCCCATCTCCGCAGGATGCTGATATGGGTTTTGTTTTTAAATTATCATGAACAACAATGGATATTTTCCCTTGATACAATTTTTCCCAATGGGTTAAATTAGTCTTTTGATGTAAGATCCATGAGAAACCTTTTTCCTATCCAACTATGAATGGGGCATTTTTTTGTTTTTAAACTACATGTGATTGTTCAGTCAGCTGTTTAAACAGTTGGGAGTGTATGTTTTACCAGCCAATCATCTGTCCATACATAGTGACAGCTCATTGATTGTGAAAGAAATAATGGATTTGCTTTTCTCTCTCAATCCCAGTACCTGCAAGTTGTTTGAATAAATTAAGTGAGATATGAGTAACTATGGACACCAGACATTCCCTTGATGTAGAGCCTCAAAACATGAATTCATGTCTGGATTTCAGTGCTTGGAAATGGGACTTTAGTGCTTAAAGATAAGTAGAATTGTTTGGAAAATTTATTTGAAATAATTTAGAACATAAAGTAAAAGTCACTTGGTGGAGTTGGCATATCAAATATTTCCTTTCATAATTTTTTGTTAATGGACTGCTGATAACAACCGCTACGATCCAAACACTCAAAAAATTAAAAGTGTCTGGATTCAGCCTCTGGCGGTTTTTTCAGAATATATTTTAATTTATACCAGTTTAGCATATTTTGTTGTTTGTGTAGTGATTTTCAAACTAGTAGAGTCTCATTAGGTTGTTTTTTTAAGTTTACTAAAACTGCCAATTATCTGAGACGAGTACCTTCCGGGCAAGAAAAAGTAAGGCCGCAACTTTTACAGCTTTATACAGTTCATTATAATTTGGAATCTAAGAATTAACAGTATAGGAACACTCTAATCATTTAATGGTCACCCCCACATGTTACTTATCCTCACTCCTCCCTTCCTCCCACATACAACCTGCTCTTACTTACTTTCCCTGACACACTGACCCCACTCCCCCAAACTACCCAAATCAAGGAACTTGAAGGCTGTTTCAAGGCATCAGAATCTTTTTCAGGTGCAGTGGATCTCTCTGGATGCACAATTGTTTCTACAATTCAAGCATCAGTATGGGTTGGCATAACATCAAGGTTTTTAACAACATTAACCCACTCTTCAATTTCAGTATCTTTAAATTTAGTTACAAGTTTAGTGGGAGTCAGCATTTTGAAGGATATTGAGAATATCTTTTAGTGAATTATTTTTTTTTCTCATACATTCAAACCTTCAAATTCTTCTTCATCAGAAGATCCCTGTTGTCCACAATTTTTTCCAAGCCTTTACTTTTTAAAGAAGATAAGGCTCATGTTGCATTGAAAATTGAATCCTTAATGGTGTGCAGTGACTGGAATTCTTGAAGAGAGCCTTCGTAGTTGAGTAGCTACATTTGAAGGAAGTAAGATGGTAAACATATTTCCACACACTAACTCTCATTCAGGAGGATGAGATAAAAAATTATTTAAAACTAGAATAAAAAGAACTCTTTCAACCATTCTCCTAAACAAACTTTTTGAAAAATTCACACTATTTTTCAGCAGGATTCTCCTAATAAGCAGATATCTTTTTTTTTTTTTCTCCTGAAATATCAAGCCTTCTGTTACCATGGCAAGTTTTAAAGCAAGACAACCATCCACCTGAAAAATTGCAGTGCTTGGTAATTTCCATTTGTAGATAGAAGTCTTTTGCCTTTTAAATCAGCACTGGGCTATAAATCGGAGCTCCCTCTGAACATTTAAAGGCAAACCATTCATACAATACTGTTCCAGTTTTGGTTTGGGTAGCATACAGCATTGATCAATTGCTTTGCTTGTCTCAGAATTTGTCATGAACTGTAGTAACTTTGCCTTCACTGCCTTGATGTAGATTCCTGCATCAACCTGCTGCTGTTTTTACCTTTCTTTAGGCGATTAATTATATCCAGTTTTTGCATGATCACTAATACAACCCACTTTTTTTTCTGTCCTCCTCTTGTTGATTGAGTACTGGTAGCCATAGTTGCAAGAGAGGCAAGACTGATGCTTTCTTTCCAGAGAAAAAAAAGTGCCAGTACTGAATAATAATAGCCCCCATAGTGCCCTTGCTCCCATAAATCCCTTTCCTTCCCGCCTTCCAGTCCATGGCACAATCAGGAGATCCTCGTCCTACTCAAAACCAGCTATCCCTTTTCCAAGTGTTCTTCCTCTCACCCCATCCCTGAGCTCTCCCTTTCCCTTTCTCTCTTATCTTTAACTGTTACCATAAGGCTACAGTCCTAGCTCAGTGTTGTGACAGAGGCCATAAAGAAGCATGAGTGCAGTCCCACAGTAAAAAAAAACAACATTTAAACATGTGCTGCTAAATGCCAGTTAAGCTTACCAGTTGGATAAATTCTGAATAGTTGGGCTTTCTGTGTGTGTGTGTGTGTATACATAGCAACAAAAAGAATCTAGGCAAAGTAGATTAATATGTGAAGTGCTTGCACAATATAGTAAAAAATTCCCCCAGGGGAAAAGAAACACTGTTACGTGCTTTAAATTCATAACAGTAAGCACATTGTTTATTACGGAGAATTTTTTTCTATACATTTCATTTGTATCAAGCTTGTGAAATTTCTTTGCACCACATTGATTTGTTTCACTTGTACCAAGCCTGTGATACATTTGTATCTTTTCTTTAATGGATGTATGTTATGTGCAATTGTTTTTGTGCAAGTGATACTTTTGTATCTTATACTCAATTCAGCATATTGTTTAGTTATTGTTGTTAGGGATTGTTCATGTAATTGGAATGCATTGTAGGTGTGTTTGTTTTTGTTTTTGTTTCACAACAAAGCTCATTCATTTTATGTAACAGCTGTCAATAAAGAATATTTTTAATTCTTACAATACTACATATTCATTTGGTGCATCAGTGCTTTTTTTATGGAATAAATTGAGGGCCTGGCGGCCTTGCCACACAATAATTCTGATTAAAAGGAGAAAATAGTTCTTTGCCACACAACTTTGAGAAAGATAATTCTAAGTGCAACCACCTTTGGGAGGATATTAGCATGCCTGTTGAGGCTACCAAAGGCAGAGGTGTTTCCGTACAAATACCTTTAAAGCTGCTAGAAGCTGAAGTGGAACTGTTTAACTCTATTCTTAGTGCCCAGACAGATGAATTCACAACCAGAGGGTTATGCACCTCTACCAGCAGATGGAGACAAAGCAAAGCTGACATCACAGTATATATACTCCTGCAGTGACATCAGTCTGCCAGTATTCTCTGTCTCTAGCAGACAGTAGATGTGCTCCTCCCTATTATGGATTGTTTCAAGTTTTAGAAGGAGAAAGAAAGAAGGTAATGTAATTCACCCCACTCTCCTGTGGTGATACCAAATGGTCCATCCCCTAGTTGAGAATTCCTGAGGTGATTTCCGTGCTCCCTTAGAAGAGTGCCGAGGTCCGGTAGCTGGTTTTTTTTTTTTTTGTTTGTTTGTTTTTTTAAGCCAGAATGGACTTAGCTGTTGAAACAGATGAAAGGCAGTAGGTGCAGGAAGCCGAGCAAGGTGCTGATAGTATATGCCCTCTCCCACCGCAGCCAGAGACCATCTCTGTACTCAGACGGAATGGGCTCAGCTCAGGTAAAGCTTAAAAAAACAAACAAACAGAGAACCAAGAAGGAGGGGTTTTTTTTGTAGAGCTTCCTCCTTCCTCCAGTCTCCATACTTGGTGTGACAATCTGACGTTTGTTCCTGCCCCTGAGGGAGGTTAAGGGACATGTTCAGACTGGTGGGTAGAGCAGTCCTTTTGGGCTAGTCTCTACTCTTAGGCATTTCTCTGTGTGTCATGTGATAGGCTACAGTGGCATTTTCGTATGTTTTTTTTCTGCATGTTAGGCTGCCCTCTTCAGGACTATTGGTTCGAGTGAGTAGATCTGGTTGTGCATCCAGATTGTGTGTCCAGTTTTCAGATGCTTAGTTGGACTCCTTCTTGGACATCCAGGTGATAGCCATAGTTGTTGGGTGCATGCTTGCCTGTACACACAATCTGGGCTGTATTGAGTATGCTACGTTTATTTGGGTGCTCATCAAGCACAGGGTTGGGCACTTACCGTAAATTTTGTAGGATGCCTAAATATTGGATGTCTAAGTTTTGGATGCCTAAATTTTAGATGCATATATTTTACAGCACAAATTCAGCTGGATACACACCTTTCACTCACCTGTTATGTGTACTGACACACTCATAGTACCTATAGGTAAGAAACCTAAGTGCCTTTCCCTCTGTGCTGCCTGTCATATTTGGGCATCTCAGCCTGACTTTCTCTCTAACTTGTGCCAGCGCTACTTAGAGGCTCAGGGAAAATTACTTTCATTTGATTTTACTAAGCCCAGTTCTTTCCAGGCTGATGAGAACCTGGGTAAAGATGTCTCAGAAGGGGCACCTGATGAAACTCCCTTAACTGGTTTGTCAGCAGGAGAAGGTAGCTCAGTAGGCACTGGACAGATGCTTTCTGGTTTTGGCATGGATCCTTCTGCCTTTTCTTGGGTGGAATTATTTCAAGGATTGTAATCCTTTCTTCAGGTACAGTCCTCAGCCCTGACCAATCTTTCCAGGACCGAGTCTCATGTGGTGACATCCCACACACCTGTTAAGCGTCGAAGTACACCTACATGAGTAGCCAGTCTTCCCAATAGGGATCCAGATGGCACAGATGATGAGGCTGATCCTTACTCTCTGGAGGATGGGGAAATTCCTCCAGGACTGGAACTATATAGAACTATGGTGTGGTTCTTTCAGAGAGATGAGTTACCGGCTCTGATTTCTCAGACATTAAAGATGATGGGAGTATCTGGGGCTGATTCCATGTCTGAACCAAAGAAAAATCCAATTTTGGTTTCTTTATGTAAAGCCTCTTGTCTTTTCCTTGTTATGGAGGCCATATAAGAACTGATTAATATTGAGTGGGGTGCCCTGGAGGCTAATTTCAAAGGGGGATGAGTCTTGGAAGACCCCCTGGATCCAGTGGTGAGAGAGTGGTTGCATTTTTTTAAGTGGACGCGCTTGTGTTTGCCACTTCACGTGGATGACTTTCCCCATGAAGGGAAGAGGGGCTTTGAAGGATGTACATGATAGAAGGATTGAAACCATCCTTAAGCAAGTATTTGAAGCAGTGGCAATGATGTAGCAGATAGCTTCTTGTTGTTACCTGGTGGCTTGCTCCTGTTTACTTTTCTCTCAGGAGGCTGATGAATCTGAAGTGTATTCTAGGGCAGTTATGGAGCCAGCAGACACCTTTTTGGAAGCTGCAGGCTACGATATGGTCTACACCTCAGCCAGAGGTGTGGCATTGGTAATAGCAGCCAGGCATCAGTTATGGCTGAAAAATTGGCGAACTGATACAACCTACAAGGCTCTTATGAAATTGTTCTTTAAAGGCTTGCTTTTGTTTGGGAGCAAGTTGGAGAAAATGGTCAATGCATGGGCAAGTCTCCAGTTCCATGGTTGCCAGAGAATAACAAGCAGACACCACTCTCCTTTGGCATGAAAGGAAATGCTAGGGCAGTGATGACAAACTCCAGTCCTCGAGTGCCACAAACAGGCTAGGTTTTCAGGATATCTACAATGAATATGCATATGAGAGATTTGCATGCACTGCCTCCAATGTATGCAAAATCTCATGCATATTCATTGTGGATATCCAGAAAACACAGCCTGTTTGTGGCACTCGAGGACAGGCGTTCACCATCACTGTGCTAGGGGATCCAAGTGTTTTTGTTCCTGCAGAGAAGCGACCTTTTAGAGGACTCAACCTTTTAATAGGTCTCAGTCCTATCATCCCAGACAGCCCAGACAGGGCACAGGATTGGATAATGGAACTTTCCGAGCCTCCCAATGAAAGTGTGCTGACCCACCCCCAGGAACACAAGATAGGTGGTCACATCTCTCTCTTTTATCAGAAGTTGAACAAAATCACATTGGACCAGAGGGTCCTGGAGGTGATATAAAATGGATATGCGCTGAAGTTTCACAGTGTTCCTTGGGACGTTCATGGTGTCTCCTTGCCACATTTCGCAGAAGAGGCAGGTGTGGAGTGTACATTGTCAAGGCTCCTCAGGTGCCAGTGTTGTCATCTCAAGAAAATACAGTCCAATATTCCATTTATTTTATTGTTCCCAAGGAGGGCTCCTTTCATCCCATCCTGTATCTCAAAGGGGTCAACCGTCTTTTGTGGGTGACTCATTTTCGTATGGAAAATTGCATTCAGTGATAATTCAGTGCAGTCGGGGAAATTTCTGACCTCCTTGGATTTATCTGACGCATACCTGTATATTCCCATCTGACTAGAGCACCAACGGTTTGCGTTTTTGGGATGAGATTATCAGTATTGAGCACTGTCTTTTGATCTGGCCACCGCACCCAGAATGTTTTGCAAGGTTATGGTGGTGGTGGCAGTAGACTTGAGAAAGGATGGAATTCTGTACACCTGTACTTGGACAACTGGCTGATTTGTGCTAGGTCTCTGAAAGAGAGCCTCCTGGTGATGCACAAGGTGATCTCTTTGTTGCAGGAGCTCAGTTTGGTGGTAAACCTGGCCAAGAGCAGTCTTCAGCTATCTCATTCACTACAGTATCTTGGTGTTTGGTTCAACATGATGCAAGACAGAGTTTTCCTGCTGGAGTGTCGTATTCAAAAGTTGTTGGCACAAGTGTGTTTGTTGATGAATAAAATATGCCCAACAATGTGGTCCTATCTACTGGTGCTCAGTTTGATGGTGGCAACCCTGGTGGCAACCCTGGGTGAGGGTGCATATGCATCCTCCAGTGCTCTTGTTGGAGCCCAGAGTCTCATGATTATTCAATTCAGCTCCACCTGCCAATGGAGGTCTGCTCTCAATTACAGTGGTGGTTACAAGAGGATCATCTAAGAAAGGGGGTTTCTCTTAAATTACTAAACTGGCTAGTACTCAAGACAGATGAAATCCTCCTGAGTTGGGGATCTCACTGTCAGGAACTGATAGTACAAGGGCGCTGGAGTGCAGTTGAGTCTCTCTGGAACATCAATCAGCTGGAAGCCCGGATGGTCCAGTTCGCATGCTTACAGTTAGCAACAGGTTGCAGGGTCGAGCAGTCTGAATAATGTCAGACAATGCAATGACAGTGGCTTACATCAATCAGCAGGAAGGAACCAAGAGCCAGTAACTATTGCAAGAAATAGACAAACTTATGGAATAGGCTGAAGTGCATCTTCAGGAGATCTCAGACTCACACATTGCAGGAAAAGACAATGTAAGAACAGACTTTCTCAGCAGCAGAGTTTGAACCCAGGAGAATGGGTATTGTCAGATGAGGCATTTCAGATAATAGTAGATCACTGGGGCCTTCCATTCCTGGACCTGCTGGTGACTTCTCACAAAGTGAAATTTCCTTGATTCTTCAATTGCAGGAGAGATCCAAAGTCATTGGGCATCAATGCTCTCATGTAGGAATGGCCGGAGGACAAGTTGCTGTATGCCTTTTCCCTGTGGCCCAAGTTGGGCAGAATGATTCATAAGGTCGAGTCACAGAGAGATGATGCTTTTGGTGGCACCAGAATTGCCCAGGAGACCATGGTATGCAAATCTGCAGAGGCTAATAGTAGACTCTCCCCTCCAGTTTCCAGCACACAGGGATCTGTTGCGGCAGGGGCCTATTCTTCAAGAAGATAGGACTCAATTTTGTCTTATGATATGGCCCTTGAGAGGGCCTGCTTGCTGAAGCATGGATATTCTGCTACGGTGATTGATACCTTGCTAAAAGCAAGAAAGTTCTCCACTTCCTTAGCCTGTGCGCAGATTTGGTTAGTGTTTGAGGCTTGGTGTGAAGATCAAGGGGTACTCCCTTGTTCAGCTAAGATCCCGCTCATTTTGGAATTTTTGCAGGATGGATTGAATAAAGTGTTGGCTCTTAATTCCTTGAAGGTACAGGTAGTGTTTCTTACTTGTTTCAGGGGTCAGGTGAATGGTGGACCCTTGTCAGCTCATCCAGATATGGCCCGTTTCTTGAAAGGAATGAAACATCTCCATTATCCCTTGTGATTACTGGTGCCCTTGTGGAGTCTTAATCTGGTTTTGAATTTCTTAGCAGACCTTACATTTCAACTGATGTGTAGCCTTTCTTTGTGGTTGCTGACATTGAAAATAGTATTTCTTGTGGCAATATATTCTGCGAGTAGAATATCTGAGATGCAGGCCTTGTCTTGCCAAGAGCTGTTCCTTTGAGTGAATCCAGGAGTGATTCAGCGGCATACTGTTCCTTCCTTTTTGCCAAAAGTGGTCTCAGATTTTCAGTTGAATCAGTCCACTTCCCTGCCATCTCTGGATAGGAAAAGAGATGCAGAAGAATATCGCCTGTTGCGGCCCTTGGATGTCAAGAGACATATCGTGAGGTATCTGATGGTTTCTAAACCTTTCTGGAAGACAGATCACCTGTTTGTCCTTGACAGTAGTGGTAAACAGCGTGAGCCGGGTTGGTGGGCTATAATCGTTCATTGGATTACGGATGTAGTCACAGCTATGTATGTGGATGCTGAAAAGCCATTACCTAGTCAGGTTAGGGCTCATTCCACTAGGGCTCAGGTAGTATCATGAGTGGAATTTAGATTGTTGTCTTGTCTCCTATTGACATTTGCCAAGCTGCAACATGGTCCTCTTTACATACCTTTTCCAGGTATTATCATCTAGATGTGCAGGCCTGGGAAGTGTGATTTTTACAGGACTGCAGGCAGCCTCCTGCCCTATTCAGGAGTAGCTTTGTTATTAGGGATTTGAATCGTTTTAGGACGATTAAAATTATCGTCCGATAATTTTAATATCGTCTTAAACCGTTATGGAACACAATACAATAGAGATTCTAACGATTTATCGTTATAAATCGTTAGAATCGTGAGCCGGCACACTAAAACCCCCTAAAACCCACCCCTGATCCTTTAAATTAAATCCCCCACCCTCCCGAACCCCCCCCAAATGACTTAAATAACCTGCGGGTCCAGCGGCGGTCCGGAACGGCAGTGGTCCGGAATGGGCTCCTGCTACTGAATCTTGTTGTCTTCAGCCGGCGCCATTTTCCAAAATGGCGCCGAAAAATGGCGGCGGCCATAGACGAACACGATTGGACGGCAGGAGGTCCTTCCGGACCCCCGCTGGACTTTTGGCAAGTCTTGTGGGGGTCAGGAGGCCCCCCCCCCAAGCTGGCCAAAAGTTCCTGGAGGTCCAGCGGGGGTCAGGGAGCGATTTCCCGCCGCGAATCGTTTTCGTACGGAAAATGGCGCTCAGGCTGTTGGCTGCCACTAATCAAAATGGCACCGATGGCCCTTTGCTCTTACAATGTGACAGGGGCTATCGCTGCCATTGGCCGTCCCTGTCACATGGTAGGAGCAATGGATGGCCGGCGCAGGAGAATGCTGCCGGGACCCCCGCTGGACCACCAGGTATTTAAAAAAATTTTTGGGGGGGGTCCAGAGGGTGGGGGGATAGTAACAAACTAATTTTAAAGAGTCGGCTGTATTTTTTGGTTATCGGCTCGGGAGCAGCCGATAAAAAAAACCCGATCGGACTGCAAGATAAAAATTTCATGATGTGAATCGGAACTGGAATCTGAACCAATACCGGTTCCGATTCACATCTCTAGTAATTGTTAGTCCAGATCCTAGACTAATGTTGATACATTCTTTGTCGGAACTCAGTGTTTCCTGTTGGCTAAGCAATGAAATGGTTATCTGTTATTAATCAAGTTTTTGCTTGTCTGTCTACAATTGGTTTTTGAAGAGAATACTGTCAGGCTGATGTCACTGCAGGAGTATATATACTGTGATTTCAGCTTTGCTCCATCTCCATCTGCTGGCAGAAGTACATAACTTACTGATTCTGAATTCATCTGTCTGTCTAAAGAAAAGGAAATTATCAGGTAAGAAGTAATTTTTCAATTGCTTCTTTTTCATAAAACACTACTGCTGCAGGATGGATATTTTGTATGTTCACTCAGGAAGAAGGAAAGTATTTTCCTTGTCTTGGGACTTTGCAAAGAACTGAAACTTTCAAGGGGATTTCCTTGATAAATTACACCCCAGCCAATGTCTTAGGGTTGAAAACTTTATTGGACAAAACCTGCACAGGCCTTGCTGTGTTTCAGCATAAATTGAAATCTGTGATAGAGTGATTCTTTATCTTTGTTACTGTGAACTTAACCTACCAGAGGAAGCATAATCTGAGTTGGACAAAATGTATTTATGCATGAAAAAAAGTTGTATGTATATATGTGTGTGTATCTATATATATAGTTTTCAATATAAAACAAAACTGCCTCAGGGGGTGGACACACTTCCCATTTCTTCAGAGCACTGGCCTGCTCTAACAGGGTGAAGGAAAGAAAATACAACAACTGAGCCCCATGGAAAAAGGGTAGAAATAATCCTTCAAGTCCAAACAGGAGAGTTCACCATGCATACAAAATAAAAGTACACACCAAAATTTAAGCACCAAACAGAAGAAAAGTTTATTAAGAATAATTGGTAAAGATTTAAGCAATAGTAAAATACAATGTCCAGAAAAAAGTGCAATAGACAGAAAATAGCTTTCAGTTCTTTCAGGAATTCAAAGAAAAAACATGCTGGTGTAGGCAAAGTTCTTACACGTCTTAATTCCTAACAATTCCAAGACATCTCACCCTTACTCCCAATGAACTTGTCATTTCAGAGCCCCAGAGGGAAAGAATACAATCCTGCTTGAAGCTTCTCAGGATGGCCTGAGACAAACTTCCTATTTGTTTCTAGTGGCTGGAAATTCCCAGATCTCACCTGGAGTATTGTATCTAACTTTGGATGCCATACTTATAGAAGAATATAAATAGAGTAGAGGCAGTTCAAAAAACAGCTATGAAAATAGTGTAGGGTTTGTTCCAAAAGACCTTCAAAATGAGACTTAAGGACAAAAAGAAAAAGAAGTAAAAATATTTAAAAAATATATAGATAGATACCTTAGAAGAGATGAGAGATAAAGAGGATATAATTGAGGAATTAAAATATCTTAGATGAATAATTAATTCACAAAAAGCAAACCTTTTTCAGTGGAAAGAAAGTTCAGAAGAAGAGACTCCAAGGAGGTAGGTAATGCGTATGACAGAAATTACTTCACAGAAAGGGTGGTAGTTGCATACAAAGGTCTTTCAGGGGAGATGGTAGAGGCAAAAACCGTAATTACATTCAAGAAAGCATGAGATAAGCACAGAGGATTCCTAGTTCTGAAGAGAAAGTGAGAATTGAGCCAGGGTCTACAGAATATTTGTTAATCAAGGGCTGTAAACCAGCTGGATTTCAGGATATCTGTAATGAATATGCATCAATAGATTTGCATGCAGTTGAGTGAGGCAATATGTTTGCAAATCCATCTCATGCATATCCATTAAAGATATCCTGGAGACCCAAACAGTTTGTAGCCCTTGAGGACTGTAGGTTCCTTCTCTCCCCCCCCCCCCAAGTTCTGTGGCATGCATCAGAAAGAAAATTGAACAGGGAGCGGACTTTGGTGAGAGGAATTCCCAGCCTAATTTTCTTACCTGCTCTGCCCTTACCGGGGGTTGGAGGATTTCCTAGCCCCGACGGAGAGGCAGAGTCTGATTGGCCGGCTGTCCCGTACCGGAACTGGAGGCAGGACTTTAAAAACACTGCCAACGCCTGTTTCCACTGAGTGGACTTTGGTGAGAGGAATCCCCAGCCTAATTTTCTTACCTGCTCTGCCCTTACCGGGGGTTGGAGGATTTCCTAGCCCCGACAGAGAGGCAGAGTCTGATTGGCCGGCTGTCCCATACCGGAACTGGAGGCGGGACTTTAAAAACACTACCGACAGCGGCGCGCAGTCGATGCCAGGCGCACCGCCAAAGCAGCACGCGCCTAAGGGGTGCGCACAGATGAGTCTGGCTTAGCCTGGCTTTGCCTGATTTGCCTGAATTCCTGGGACTTTAAACTGTAAGTTGATTTTTTCCTCTCTCTTTTGATTTACTGAGGTCCTTCTCACAACTTCCTCTCCACGAGATTCATTACACTTTGATAATAGTACAAGATCCCATCGGCACCTCAAATTGCTCAGGTTTAAAGTAAGTGGAGTCTATCATGCCTCATACTAAGAGAAAGGCGAAATTGCGTCCTGTCTCAAGTATTTCCTCAACACCTGGACAAAGAACGGTATCTGATTGGCTGGAATCCTCACAAATCTCCCCCGTTGCACAGGCCGCTGTGCAGGGCAATTATGAGCAAAATCTCCCTCACCTGGCCTCTGAAATATCCTTAAGTCCGGGGGCGCCCGATGTACCATCTCCTCCTGGCTATAAGGGGAATACCCCTTTAATGGAGCCTGAGGATTCACAAGAGGTTACTGATGGTAATGACATTGTTTTAAACCTACAAGAAGGAGAAGTTAAGATATGTAGTCAGCAAGTGTCTCCTTTAATGGACCAAGATCAAGAAACAAGTGGTGAAGGAGAACCTCATAAGGAACCTAGAGACTTTAGTACACCTAAAATGTCCAACATAATCAAGGTTGATGCTGTAAAATTAGATCAAGTAAAATTGAAAGTAATGAAACCCAACACTATAACTTTAGAATCTCTCTGGAATTATATGGTTAAAATTGATTGTCTTATTGCAAATTTGACAGGAGAGGTACGGAGGACAAATGTTTCTTTAAAAGAGAATAGTAATAAGATTCTAGAGCAGCAGAAATAAATTGGTAACTTAGATAAAAGGCTGAGGAGCATTTCTCAAACTTACTGGGGAGTGGAGGAAGTGAGCGAACCAGGAGAAATGGTGGAGTGAACTGGGGATGAGAGTAGTGAACCAGAGTAAGTGAAGGGTTTGTGGGGGGGAGGGAGGGAGGGAGGAAGGTAATGTATCAGGGTGAGTGAGAGGTTTGGGAGGAGTGGATAAACCAGAATAACTAAGGGGTTCATGGGAAGGGGGAAGGAGGATGAGCCAGGGTGAGGGGATCAGGTGGGAGGAGGAAGTGAAAGAGGAAGAGTTTGGGGGTGAAAGGGGCTTTGGAAGGGGGATAAGAAAAAGAGAGGATGGGGGTGAGATTCTGCACTTCCTACACTTCACAGTATTTCCCTGTCCTTGCATTGGTTTTACTGCTGGTGGAATGAATGATCCATGAAATGCCTGTCTCTCGCCCCTGATCCTCTCTGTACTGCATTTTTCTCTCTTTTCCTGTTTGAGCTCAGCCTCTCCCTGACCTGTAACTCCAGGTCTGCTCAGCCCAGGCTCTTTGCTTACAACACAATGCAGTGATGGTGTCAGCGAGAGGAAAGCAGAAATCTGATCTTGTTAGCAGGACTTGAACTTTCTGATTAATCGTGGCACAGTCAGACATTAAACTGAGTGGAATCTTAAAAAAAAAAAAGGCTGAAACATGTTGAAAATATTCAAGAATGTCAGATAAAAAGTGAAGTTATACTTCAGAGAAAGATCGAAACGTTGGAAAATACTGTAAGGGCATTGAATTTGAGAATAACAAATTTTCCTATCTCGGACTACCTAAGTCCAATTGAGTTGTTTAAATTATATGCTAATAAAATTCTTAATATCTCTGACCAAATGTGCCCTGTAATAGTTAGAGCATTTTATGTTGGGGGAAAAAAGAGAAAAGAGCAGGTAGTGAAACCTGGTACTTAGAAAGAACAAATTCTGGAACTATCATTAAATATCTCGGAATTATTACAGAAATCCCAAGATGAATTGGATATTAATGATAGAAATACATTATTAATACAATTTGCTTTTATTACCGATAAAGATAACGTGTTAAAGTTATTTTTCCGTAATAGAACAAAAACTTTTTTCGGTCAGAAAGTATGGGTTTTTCCATACATGGAGAAAACTACACAATTACGTAGAAAAAGGTTTCTAAGTTTTAAAAAAGAGGTAGAAGAAAAAGGATGCTTCTTTTTTCTAAAATATCCTTGTAGGTGTGCCATTAAGTATGGGGGGAAGGATTATTCCTTCTCAGATCCAGATCAGTTAAAAAAACATCTTGGGAAATAGATTCGGGAGAATAGGAATATAGTGTGATTTCATGTACTATATTAACTTTGGTTTTTTTTACCTTTGTATAAGGCTCATTTTTCATTTTGTAATGGATCTCAACAATCTTTTCCTGTAGTTAGAAGTCCATTTACTCTGTTTGTTTTTCCTTTGATTTTTAGTTAAGGTATATGATAACTACCATAATTTTTTTTTTGCTAAGAGTAAATGACTTGTATTTCTTATTCACAAGATATTTTTGATAAAATTCTTGTATGGAATGTGAAAATGAATAAATAAACAATTAAAAAAAAAAAAAAGAAAGAAAATTGAACAGAATAGGTAGGCCTTAAAGTTTTATTTTCACACCAAACACACATGGAATGACATAGAACAATTTTTAGAACTCTCTTCAATATTTGTTAAAAAGTGGCTATTACATAACAAACTTAGGCCTGGATTTATCAAAATGCGGTAAGTACCGCATGTGATAGCAAAAGGAGCTTGTTTTATGCTAATACAGCATTTAGTGATACCCTTTTCAGATTCTGAAATAAGTGCCAACCTGTTGTATTTCTTGCATTCAACCACTGGGGGACCATTGTTAATGGTCCCAGAGAGAGAGAGAGAGAGAGAGAGAGAGAGAGAGAGAGAACCTAGCTGTGATGCTCTCTCCCTAGATAGGTATTAATATCCCTATGGGTGGCCTACCTAGTAACTGATGGACTCTCTACCTGGGTAACAGCAAGCTAGGTGGAGAGAACATTGCACAAATCTCATCTTTGGGTGAGTTTCCTCTCTCCGAAGGTCATCAAATCTTCACAAGAGACCACTGTTCTGTTCGTACGTCTCACGTTGAATGTCAAAGTGGCCCCTAACCCGCTACACTAATACCTAACCCTCACCTCGAGTTACTAGGTGGGCCTCCCATAGGGATATTAATACCTATCTAGGGAGCAAGCATTATGGCTAGGTCCTCTCTCTCCCTCTCTTCTCTCCCTCCCTCTCTTCTCTCTCTCTCCCTCTCCCCTTAGCATAAAACACACCCCTTTTGCTATCACATGCAATACTTATCGCATTTTGATAAATCCAGGCCTTAGGGCAGGGGTGGGCAATTCCGGTCCTTGAGGGCCGCAAACCAGTCGGGTTTTCAGGATATCCTTAATGAATATGCATGAGAGAGACCTGCATACACACTGCCTCAGTTGTATGCAAATCTATTTCATGCATATTCATTAGGGGTATCCTGAAAACACGACTGGTTTGCAGCCCTCGAGGACCGGACTTGCCCACCCCTGCCTTAGGGGGTCATTTATCAAAGTGCTATATGGCAAGTTGCGGTCTGCCCGCACATGTGCACTTGGATGTTAAAATCCAGCATCCATGTGTGCGTGGATATCATATTTTATAACATGCGTGCATCACCACGCGTATGTTATTAAATTGGCGCATCCATCTGCACATGCTGGGAACTACACGCCCATGGACATGCGCGTGGCTTTAAGAATCTACCTTTAAGCACATCACTTTGCACTTGTCCACATTAAATTTCATTTGCCATCTGCATGCCCAAATGTGCCTCAATATAGGGATGGAGATGTCCAAGTTCCATATATTTCTTGCTTTGAAAATGTTCCTTACAGCAGCTTTCCTTGTAAAACAAGTTTAATTAGCCTCTCCCTTGATTGTTCTACCAACCCTTTCTGGAAGCTAATCGGATAGTTGGGTAGATTTAGAGCTAATATCAGCTGTGAGCAGCAAGGGCAGAAATAGAAAATAGGTAAAGCTACAAGGTGAAGTGCAGTGTTTAATGTAGTAAGAAAGCAGATAAGAGAAAAAAAGAAGCTGAAAAAAAATGGCTGAAATTTGAATGGGAAAACATTAACACTTTACCTAATATTTTTCTGAAGGCACCAAACTTATTTTAATTTATTTAAAAATGTTCTAACATAATTAAATTAAGCATAGTAAATGTGTATCTTGTGCATTACTCATACCTTCAAAATATTCTGGACAATTATTTTGTAAATGAAAATAAAACAACAAATAAAACAAAAAAAAAACTAAGATAAACATATTTACAGTAATACCTTTTTATTGGACTTAATACATTTCCTGACAGCTTTCGGAAGCTAAAAGAGTATTAGCTCCCAAAGCTAGTCAGGAAACGTGTTTGTATACATCCGGTAAAAAAGTATCACCTTTATATAGATAGATATTTTTTTTAGATTGTATTTGTTATCCTTCATTTCCATGTATCCAAGCTGATAACAAGCACTCTATTTTGTAGTCAGCAATCAGCAAGCAGATCACATCTTTAAAAGAACAGCTGAAGTGGCTTGTACATATGATGTATTCTGAAGTCAGAAAAGACAAAACTGAAATATTGATAAGTAGGCAAAAATATCAGAGAAGAGAGGGTGCATGAATCACATGGTATGGACTACATATTCACACAGGAGCTGCTGCTAAGTGATTACCTGAGGAAAAGTCCTGAAAGGGAGAGGCTGCCACTTATGCGTATTAATGGTACCCCATTATTTATTAATTAATTTATTTTTTTATTTTGCAAGCTACTAGAGAGGGCTATACAAGGAGAGGAATATGAGGTACTTGACTATATTATGACAGTGGTGGTGACATAAGCATCCATGCACTGATCGAATGAAAGGCAGCTAGCAAAAATACTGGGAGATCAGAGTCAAAGAAATTCAAGAATTGTGTCCATCAATAAAGTTTATATATAATCCCTTCTTTATGGATTTCTGGTAGTAGTATCCTGTTATTCCATTTAGAAAGCAGCATTACTTCATTGTCATTCTTTCATTTTATGAGCATGGAGAATGTGTTAGATGACAGAACAGCAGAAAATGCAAGTTCCTTTAAGGTTCAACTATATGATTAAAAAACCAATCAAGATCAGTAATCAAAATCTAAAGGGCTTTGACTTTCTTAAGGTCACTTCTAGCTGGAGAAATCCTCATTTTGACTGACATCTTTCCAAGAAGGGACTGGGCAGATGTGTGAACATATGAAAGTATCAAATCACAGCATAAAAAGTAAAGTAAACAAGGACATGTTCAAGTTTACAATGGCATTAGGTGATTTTCCTATAGGCATGAATCCATAATAGCAGGATAACTGAGGTTATACAAGCCTGATGGAATTTACCTCAGATGTGGGCTTCAATATTTTTCTGCTGTCCTTTCAGAAAGCAATTGAGGCAGTTCTTAGGATCAGAGAAGGGGCTGCAGCTTTTGGTGGGTAAAACTAAGAAGTGAAAAAGGGTCACTTCCTTCACCCATTGAGTGAAGACTGTTGCGCCGGGAGGTGGACACGTGGCCTAGTGAAGGATTGGTAGGCTCCCTGGTTGGACCCAGAAGAGCGCCTGCCACCAGAAGGTAGAGCACAAGAGGAGACAGAGGTTAGCTGGAGCTTCACCAATGGCAACCCTAGGTACCCCCGGGTTGAGCCCTTGAGTACCCGGGCCGCCTGGTCTTAGGTGGGCCTCACAGGATCTCCTTGATAGGAAGTTCAGGGGTGTGCCCACCACAATCAAGTATGTGCGGTCGACACTTAAGCCGGAAGTCCTAAGTGCCTGAGAAGGCCAGAAGAGTGTCTTTGAATGTATAGCAAGGAACAAGGCCAGGTTCAAGGAAGCATGGTCAGCCAATGCAAGGGTCAGTACCAATAATCAGTCCATGGATAGTCATCCAAAGCAGAGGTCAGTTACCAGTAGTCAGTCCGTGGATAGTCAGCCAAAGCAGGGGTCAAGTTCCAGAAGGCAGTCAGATGTGGTCAAGTTCAGGCAGAGGTCAGTTTCAGGCAGCATGCAGACGTGGTCATGGAAGCAGGCAGAAGGTCAGAGGCAGGCAGCTGTCAAACATAGTCAAGGAAAGCCGAGGTCAGTACCGAGAAGACAGTCCAAAGGTACTACCTGGGGAGACGAGGAAACATGGTACGCTGGAACAGAAGGATGCTGGAACAGAAGGATTACTGGAACAGAAGGACGCTGGAACAGGACTAGAATGAGACTGGAACAGGACTGGAATGAATGCTGGAACGAGACTGATACACAAACTGGAATGCAGAGGCAAACTAGAAACACTCACGGTGTCGATCCGATTGCCAAGGCAGGGAACAGGGGAATAAGCCCTGCCACATATACCACAAGCTATTGACATCATCGAGGAGCATCGGACCCGGGTTTCCCATGTTTGGGTCTTTAAATGGAATGATGTAGGCCGCACACATACCTAGGGGTGGTGCTGAGGAGCAGGAAGATGTGGAGCCCCAGCGGGAGCTCTGCTGTGAGGCCTGGTTGGGCGAAGGTGAGTGGGGAAGCCGGAGACACTGCAAACTGGCAGAGGTCACAGAGGAGGTGAGCCTGGTGCTGGTGGACGGAGTAGCAAGGAGAGCGAGGCTGGCCGAGCCGTGGAAGCGGCCGGGGAGTGCAACAGTACCTCCCCTTCTAGGCCTCCCCCTTACCGGCTTGGGCTTCTCTGGATGGGTCCGGTGGAATTTGGCAAGAAGGTTTATGTCAAAGATGTGTGGGAGGGCTCCCAGAAGGTTTCCTCTGGCCCGAAGCCCTCCCTCGATAGGAGGTACTCCCAATGACCCTTGTGTCATCTGACATCGAGGATCTCCTTAAACTGGAGTGTGTCTTCAGGCTTGGCCTCTAGCTGGGTAGGCATAGGGGATACGGGAAGGCCAGTTCAAGACTAAGGGCTTTAGTAGAGCAACATGGAAGGTATTGTGGATACCCATGGATTGCAGCAATTGTTGCTGGTAGTTGACTGATCCTACTCTGCGGAGGACGGGAAATGGCCCAATGTACTTGGGTGCCAAGCGGTATGAGGGGAGTCACAGCCTAATGTGCTTGGTACTTAGCCATACCTTTTGGCCAGGCTTGAAGAGTAGAGATATTCTTCTATGTGCATCCGTAAACTTTTTAGCATGATTTTTATTTATTTATTTAATAATTTTTATATACTGACTTTTCATGCGAGCATATCAAATTGGTTTACAGTAGCTAGCAAGTATTTGTTTAATAATACTTGATTTCCAAAAGAAGAAAGGAAGTAGATACGTAGTTTCATAAGGTACATAATAAAATAGTAAACTAAAATAGTAGGCTAAATAATCTTAAAAGAGTAGAGATAATAAAATAAAAAACATATACATTACCTTGGTATAAAATCAGTAGTTTAAATCATTATGTTAACAGCTCTTGGAAGGCTTGTTTAAAAAGCCAAGTTTTAATGCCCTTTTTAAATAATTTGACATCTGCTTCTAATCGTAATTCCTGTGGAATAGAGTTCCATAGTTGGGGTCCAGCAATAGAGATAGTTCTTTATCTTACATTATTTAGATGCACAATTTTGGGGGAAGGAATTGGTAACGTCCCTTGATTCCATATGTTACGGATACCTTGTGCTGTGAATTGTGCTGCTGGCAAAGGCACAGAGAGTGGTATCGGCAATGGGAGTCATGGTTGGCACCCAAATACCACTGCAAATGGGGATATATCTGTGGTGGAAACAAGGTGCATATTTTGAGATAATTTGCCCCAAGGGAGCAAGTCGGCCCAATTATTTTGCTGATCGTTTACATAAGATCTGAGGAAAGCTTTCAGGGTCCAGTTGGTCCTCTCAGCTTGTCCGTTCACCTGAGGATGGTATGCTGAAGTAAAGCTCAATTGGATATTAAATTTTTGGCATAAGGAGTGCCAGTAATTTGCGGCAAATTGTGGGCCTCTATTGGACACAATTTCTTTTGGTAATCCATGGATTCGGAAAATATGAGTAGGGAACAGTTTAGCGAGTTCAGGGGCCAATGGGAGGCTCCAAAGTGGGATGAAATGTGCCATTTTGGAAAAGCAGTCAATTATGATCCAGATGACAGTATTGTTAGAAGATGGTGGAAGATCGGTGATGAAATCTGTAGATATACTAACCCAAGGTTCAGTGGGTGCTGGTAGTGGCTGCAGAAGTCCCCATGGCCGACTGGTGGGTGGTTTCTACTGTGTGCATATCAAACATGAGTCCACATATTTACGGGAGTCTGATACCATGCTGGGCCACCAGTAGAAACATCTTAACATCTCAAGAGTTCTTGCTCGCCTTGCATGGTCAGCCAGTTTTGAATTGTGGGTGCAGCGGAGTACGCATTCACTTAACTGCCGTGGGATGATGGTTTTACCAGCCGTTACAGTCATCATTACAGCAAGGGACACATAGGCCGTGTCAATAATGTTCCTTGGGATGTCTGGGGCATCTTCAGGCTCGAGAGAGCACGACAGTGCATCAGCACAAAGGTTTTTTGGAGGCTGGGCGGTAACGCAATTCAAAGTTGAATCGTTCAAAGAATAATGCCCAGTGGGCTTGTCTCATGTTTAATAAATGTGCTTCCTTGAGGTGCTCAAGGTTCTTGTGATCTGTGAATATATTAAATCGGTGTTGAGCACCCTCCAGGCAGGGGAGCCACTCTTGGAGTGCGAGTTTAACAGCGAGTAGTTCTCAATCACCAATAGTGTAGTTCTGCTCCGCAGGCAAAAATTTATGAGAATATAAGGAGCGTGGTACTAGTGTACCACTGGAGGCGTACTGACTTAGTACTGCACCGGCTCCGATAATGGATGCATCTACTTCGACGACAAATGGATGACTGGGATTAGGATGTCATAAACAGGGTTCAGAGCAGAATGCTTCTTTCAGTGCATGAAATGTTGATTGTGCTTGAGGACTCCAAACCCAGAGATTCATTCCCTTCTTGGTCATTGCAGTGAGTGGAGTGGTTAATGTTGAGTAGTTGGCAATAAAGCTTCTATAATAATTCGTGAATCCAAGAAATCTTTGTAAGGCCCGGAGACCGACTGGTTGGAGCCAGTCATGAATTCCCTGGAGCTTTTCAGGATCCATAGTAAATCCTTGATTAGAAATACTGTATCCTAAGAATGGTAGGCAATTCTGCTCGAAGATACACTTCTCAAGCTTTATGTAAAGGTGGTTTTCTCGGAGGCTATGGAGGACGGTTCTGACATGGGAATGATGGGACTCCAAGTCTCTTGAAAATATCAGGATATCATCTAAGTACCCCACTACAAACGTGTAAAAGAGATCTCTAAGGATTTCATTCCTCAGGTGTTGGAACACCGCAGGGGCATTGCAAAGGCCAAAAGGCATCACTATGTACTTGTAGTGGCCATCCCTGGTGTTAAACACGATTTTCCATATGTCCTCGGGCTGGATGTGCATGAGGTTGTATGCTCTGCAGAGATCAAGCTTCGTGAACATCTGAGCTCCTTGAAGATGGTCGAATAATTCGCTGATGAGAGGTAGTGGGTAGCAATCTTTACAGGTAATGGCGTTTAGCCCTCAGTAATCGATGCAAGGCCGAAGTCCTCCATCCTTCTTCTTAAAGACGAAGCCTGCTCCCGCTGGCGAATCAGAAGGCCTAATGAATCCTTTCTTGAGGTTTTCCTTTATATATTTGAACATCGCCTGGATTTCGGGGAGCAAGAGTGGATAGGTCCTACCCTTGGGAGGTGTAGTACCGGGCAGGAGTTCGATAGGACAATTATATTTTTGGAGTAGAGGTAGTGTGTCTGCTTTCTGTTTTGAGAAAACATCCTCAAAGTCAGAATAATGAGCTGGCAAACCGGCGAGGGTGGTGGCCTTCAGGACGATCACTGCTGGAGATACTTGCTTCAGGCAATCCTTTTAGCATTGTGGGCCCCACAGAACTAGCTGGAGGGTTTCCCAGTCAAATTGGGGTCCATGAGTCTGGAGCCAGGGGAGGCCCAGTATCACTGGGTGTGTTGAATGCTTTAGGACATATAGGGATATTTCTTCTTCGTGTAGGGTTCCCATGGTGAGACGGAAAGCTACCATGCAGTGCATGATATGTCCAGGGAGATGTTCCCCTTGAATGGAAGCTATACGAAGAGGAACTTCTAGAAGTTGTAATGGAATCTTCAAAAGGTTCACTATGTCATCCATTATGAAGCTGCCACTGGCTCCGATATCAATGAGGGCAGTGGTAACAAAGGATCGAAACTCCATGGACAGAGTGACAGGTAGTAGAAGTTCGGGGCTGGTGAAAGTAGTGCCCAAGCTCAGGATGCCCACCGTGCTTAGGCCTTGAAGTTTTCTGGACAGAACAGAAAGGATTGCCTCAGATGTCCAGAGGCACCACAGTACAGGCATAGGCCCTGCTTCTTGCGCCATAGACACTCCTCAGGGGACAACCGCCCACAGTTGATTTGCATTGTCTCTTCATTGGAAGAAGGTGGTGCCAGTAGAGCCTTCAGCTGAGGGCTAACAGTACATGCTGGGCATTGAGCAGGAGGCCGGGGTGCCTTCACGTCATGGTGCCATTGTCTGAGGCGATGATCAATTTTCCCAGCAAGGGAAATCAGGTCATCTAGAGATATGGGAATCTCATGGACAACAAGTTCGTCTTTGAGAGCAGATGAGAGACCCTTGAGGTAGAGAACCCGAAGGCAATCCTCTTGCCATCCCAGTTCCATTGCCAAAGTTCAAAACTCCACTGTGAACTCTGAAAGGGATCTGGACCCTTGACGAAGGTGGAGTAGTTGATGGCCAGCAACCGCCTGATGACCCAGGATCTTCAAAGGCTCATTTAAAAGCAGTGATGAATTGGAATAGTTGCATGAGGATAGGGTCAAAATGCCCCCAAAGAGGAGAAGCCCATGCCTGGGCCTTCCCTTCAAGGTGAGAGAGAATGAAGGTTATCTTTGTAGACCCCTTCAGGAATAAGGAGGGTTGGAGAGCAAATTACATGAAGCACTGACTGAGGAAGCCTCGGCAGAGGCATGGGTCCCCATTGAAGCGAGGAGGTGCTGGCAGTGCCATTGATGCTCTCGGTAGCAGGGTAGAGGTTAGGCCCACGGGATTGGCCATTGCTGCATCCTGCATTTGAGAGCAGAGTTCCTCTATGGAGGAGGCTAGAGTCTCTATGGCTCTTCCTTGTCCTTGAATAGTTGCAGCCAGACCCAGGATGGTCCGTATGGTGGGAGACTCCGCCGAGTCCATGGCCTTGGCAACCTGTTGTGCTGGGAGGTGGACCCTTGGCCTAGTGCAGGATTGGTAGGCTCCTTGGTCAGACCCAGAGAGCGCCTGCCACCAGGAGGCAGAGCACAAGAGGAGAAAGAGGCTAGCTGGAGCTTCGCCACTAGCAACCCTAGGTACCCCTGGGTTGAGCCCTTGAGTATCTGGACCACCTGGTCTTAGGTGGGCCTCGCAGGATCTCCTTGATAGGAAGTTCAGGGGTGTGCCCACCACAATCAAGGGTGCATGGTCGACACTTAAGCCAGAAGTCCTGAGTGCCTGAGAAGGCCAGAAGAGTGTCTTTGAATGTATAGCAAGGATCAAGGCCAGGTTCAAGGAAGCATGGTCAGCCAATGCAAGGGTCAGTGCCAATAATCAGCCCATGGATAGTCAGCCAAGGCAGAGGTCAGTTACCAGAAGTCAGTCAGCCAAAGCAGGGGTCAAGTTCCAGAAGGCAGTCAGACGTGGTCGAGTTCAGGCAGAGGTCAGTTACCAGTAGTCAGTCCATGGATAGTCTGCCAAAGCAGGGGTCAAGTTCCAGGAGGCAGTCAGACATGGTCGAGTTCAGGCAGAGGTCAGTTCCAGGCAGCATGCAGATGTGTTCGTGGAAGCAGGCAGAAGGTCAGAGGCAGGCAGCGGTCAGACATGGTCGTAGAAGCAGGCAGAAGGTCAAAGGTAGGCAGCTGTCAAACGTAGTCAAGGAAATCTGAGGTCAGTACTGAGAAGACAGTCCAAAGGTACTACCTGGGGAGACGAGGAGACACGGGACACAGAAACAGAAGGACACTGGAACAGAAGGATAGTGGAACAGAAGGACGCTGGAACTGAAGGATGCTGGAACAGGACTGGAACAAGACTGGAAAAGGACTGGAATAAAGGCTGGCATGAGGATGGAACACAAACTGGAATGCAGAGGAAAACTAGAAACACTCACGGTGTTGACCTGATTGCCAAGGCAGGGAACAGGGGAATGAGCCCTGCCTTATATTATCGTAAGCTATTGACGTCTTCAGGGAGCATCGGACCCGGGTTTCCCGCGTTTGGTTCTTTAAATGGGATGACGTGGGCCGTGAGTGTACCTAGGGGCGGGGCTGAGGAGCAGGAAGACGCGGAGCACCCGTGAGAGCTCCGCTGTGAGGCTTGGTTGGGTGAAGGCAAGTGGGGAATCCTGGGACGCCGCAAACTGACAGAGGTCGCAGAAGAGGTGGGCCCGGTGCTGGTGGATGGAGTAGTGAGGTGAGTGGGGCCGGCCGCACTGTGGAAGCAGCCAAGGAGCGCAACAAAGACATCAAAGAGCACAACAAAGACATTAAGAGTCAGGTCACCCTAAACATTGAGGTGTCTATATTCAGTAAGCCAGCTAGTAGACTAGTTACCTGGCTAGAATTTAACAGGATAAGGGCTGAATATAACCTTGTATGTCATTTAGATGGATAACTATTAAAAAGAAATGTGTGTTCAGTTGGAAAACAGTGCAACTGGTACCACCTAAAATGTTCTGTCATTTGAGATTGTTTAGCAGATGTTTTTCAGATTTGGTTCTGATTTTATGGAACAACAGATATAAGAGTTAAAGCAATTCTGAAAAAAATTGAAAACAAGATTAATGTCTACAATCTTTAATTAATCCCATGAGTAGCCATTAAGGATTATGAAAATGGTGCAAGAGCTTGTATTGTGACCTGTATAGCATATGAGGGAAACCTAGCAGAAATAATTGTTACTGGGTTGTGATAATGGCTGTTGATAAAAGAAAGGCAATCAATAAACATAGCAAATAAATAAATCAATCAATAAATAAATGGATTTGACTATTATGTTACCTGTCTAACTGGCTTTTGAATATGGACCTCTCTATGTCACTGTTGCTCTCTTCAACTCCAGTTACATGTGACAGTATTAAAGGGACCATTGAGTTTGGGGCTCAGGTTCCATTCTAGAACTAGATTTGGTTGGGCCAATTGTTAATCAGACCAGAGGCTTTGACAAGTTAGCAATTTGTCATACCTCCTTCATTGTTCTACCCATATTTACGTTAAAATTTTAAGGTATTTTAAATGACTTTGAAAACAGTGTGGCATCCTGAATTTGAGGTATAGTATTAATACGTTTTTGGTATTTTTAAATTCCAATGAAACGATTTTTATGTTAAAAAGAGATTTTCTGCTTAGAAGTTATATACTGATATATGGCACAGGGATTGATATGATAGGACAGATATCATAAAGATGGTTCTTAACGTTGACTTCTTCTACCAGATATTTATTTATTTATTTATTTATAGATTCTTTTATACCGCGGTACGTATAGATATACATCACCTCGGTTTACAGTGAAACAATAAATTAGCAACAGACTTTACATGTAACAGTTTAAAAAACAGTAAAACATTTAACAGCAACAGGCTTTACAGAAACAAGGGTTTTCTAAGGCCTTGTCTTCCCTAATTGCCCCTTTAACCCCTCGATCATCTAATAGCCCTACCGACCCCCTCACAGGCCTTCTGCTTTGTGTGTATTCCAGCAAGTTTTTATTTTACTAATATGTCTCTATGGCCAGCATCTTTTCAAATTCACTTTTTGTCTACCTTATCAATGTTTTGCACCTAATTTGCCAATGCTTATGCATTTTCCTATATTCTTCAGTTGGATCCTCTTTCCATTTTGTGCAAGAAGTTCTTTTGGTTAAAACAGTCTCTTTATCCTCACCTTTTAACCATGACAGCACTTGTTTTGCCTTCCTTCTGCCTTTTTTAATGTGTGGAATACAGATGGAAGATATCCTCAGCCAGAGAAATATAGAAAGGGGCAAGTTTTAATTACTCCATTTACTGTAGACAGGGCAGCTTTTAAATTAGAACATGAGGGACAGTAGATGAGAAATACCTTCAGCTAGATTAACATAGATAGGGTCAACTGCGCAGACTGGGTGGTCCTATGTCTACTGTGCTTCTATGTTATAAACTGTAGTCTAATTTCAATAACAATTTCCTGATCTAGAGTTGATTGTTGGGGCATGGATGCGGGTGTGCATTGATTCAACTGGCTTATATTATGTTGTTCACAACCATATATACAGAAGTGTTAGCATTTTTTTTTACATTCACAATTTATAGGAAGTGTTAGCACTGACTTCAAAGGTTTCCTACCAAATGCAAATTTCATATCACATTTTTATCAAATACCTCTGGATTTATTTCTGGGGTAATTTTAATCAACTATTAGAAAGGAAAAGTGCTTAAAAGTTTTCACTAACAAAAATTATGAATACTGGTTTGGAACTAAAGTTGCATATTTTAAATTTCATGAGAAAGTACAATTCTTAATTCACATCTGCACAAAAACAAACTGATACATTTTTGAAAAGTGTGTCTCAATATTCATTAGGCCTGAAGGCAGAGCTACCAGATGGAAATGATTCATGAATGAGATTAAAACCCCCTGTCTTTCCAATTTTCCTCTGGTCTCCCCTTGTGGTATTAATCAGTTCCCTTTCCAGTGCAAATCACTACAGTATATTAGACCCAATCCATCTGTTCTTCGTAGAAACCAATTCACTTCACAGTTCTTTAGAACGTGGCTTGCATGAATCTCTACGTCAAAACCTCTGGTAGCAAAGCACCCCTGTCTTCCAAGAGTCTTCCAGGCACTTTCCAGTCATGATGTTAACATAATACTGTGATTCTCATTTTCATTTCAGGGCAAAATTAATGACTTAGTCTGTTTTTTAAGAGCCTTAATGCTACCCTTGTCAGAGATTTTATCTGAAATTGACATCCTCCAGCAGGATTCTAGTCTATGCATTTGACTTTGTCTTGACACATTAAAGAGCTCTCATAGGAAACAAAAACAACATGCTTTTAATAATTTAAATTCAAGAATCTTAAACTTGAAATGCTATACAACCTTTATAACCCTGCAAGCGTAAGGTGAGACGTAAGTACAATTTTCTAAAATTATTCAAGTTGAACAAAAATCAAGAGACTTGTTCTAAAGCATTTTCTTGAATGATGGCAGGGGAAAATAACACTCCTAAGACTCAGAAAGTATTCTGTACTTTTCTGTTGTTGCAGTATGTTAGATAGAAACTTCAGTATAGTTTCATAATGGTTTTATGACTTTTTCAAGCTACTTATCAAGCTTTCATGTTCTATAGTCTCCAGATATAGTATTTTATTTACACAAATTATTGAACATAAGAACATAAGAACATGCCATACTGGGTCAGTCCAAGGGTCCATCAAGCCCAGCATCCTGTTTCCAATAGCAGCCAATCCAGGCCATAAGAACCTGGCAAGTACCCAAAAACTAAGTCTATTCCATGTTACCGTTGCTAGTAATAGCAGTGGCTATTTTCTAAGTCAACTTAATTAATAGCAGGTAATGGACTTCTCCTCCAAGAACTTATCCAATCCTTTTTTAAACACAGCTATACTAAATGCACGAACCACATCCTCTGGCAACAAATTCCAGAGTTTGTTTGTTGAGTAAAAAAGAACTTTATCCGAATAGTTTTAAATGTGCCACATGCAAACTTCATGGAGTGCCCCCTAGTCTTTCTATTATCCGAAAGAGTAAATAACCGATTCACATCTACCCGTTCTAGACCTCTCATGATTTTAAACACCTCTATCATATCCCCCCTCAGCCGTCTCTTCTCCAAGCTGAAAAGTCCTAACCTCTTTAGTCTTTCCTTATCGGGGAGCTGTTCCATTCGCCTTATCATTTTGGTAGCCCTTCTCTGTACCTTCTCCATCACAATATATCTTTTTTGAGATGTGGCAACCAGAATTGTACACAGTATTTATGGTGCGGTCTCACCATGGAGCGATACAGAGGCTTTATGACATTTTCCGTTTTATTCACCATTCCCTTTGTAATAATTCCCAACATTCTATTTGCTTTTTTGACTGACGCAGCACACTGAACCAATGATTTCAATGTGTTATCCACTATGACGCCTAGATCTCTTTCTTGGGTTGTAGCACCTAATATGGAACCTAACATTGTTTAACTATAGCATGGGTTATTTTTCACTATATGCATCACCTTGCACTTATCCACATTAAATTTCATCTACCATATTGATGCCCAATTTTCCAGTCTTACAAGGTCTTCCTGCAATTTATCACAATCTGCTTGTGATTTAACTACTCTGAACAATTTTGTATCATCTGCAAATTTGATTACCTCACTCGTCGTATTTCTTTCCAGATCATTTATAAATATATTGAAAAGTACAGGTCCCAATACAGATCCCTGAGGCACTCCACTGCCCACTCCCTTCCACTGAGAAAATTGTCCATTTAATCCTACTCTCTGTTTCCTGTTTTTTAGTCAGTTTGCAATTCACTAAAGGAAATTGCCACCTATCCCATGACTTTTTACTTTTCCTAGAAGCCTCTCATGAGGAACTTTGTCATACGCCTTCTGAAAATCCAAGAATACTACATCTACCGGTTTACCTTTATCCACATGTTTATACTCCTTCAAAAAAGTGAAGCAGATTTGTGAGGCAAGAATTGCCTTGGGTAAAGCCATGCTGACTTTGTTCCATTAAACCATGTCTTTCTATATGTTCTGTGATTTTGATGTTTAGAACACTTTCCACTATTTTTCCTGGCACTGAAGTCAGGCTAACTGGTCTGTAGTTTCTCTGATCACCCCTGGAGCCCTTTTTAAATATTGGGGGTTACATTAGCTATACTCCAGTCTTCAGGTACAATGGATGATTTTAATGATAGGTTACAAATTTTTACTAATAGGTCTGAAATTTCATTTTTTAGTTCCTTCAGAACTCTGATGTGTATACCATCCGATCCATGTGATTAACTACTCTTCAGTTTGACATGGCAAGTTCTTTCACTATCTCTGCCATTACACAAATCAAATGGATTTTTATTGTTACCACTGTGAGGCCCATCTTCAGAGGCATTTAGCCAGATATCTCAGAAGTTATTTAGCTAAATTAATATTTGAGCCCTTATCCAGATAAATGTTAATTGGATAGCTTATTATCCAGCTAAAATTTAGTCAGATAACTTAGGGACATTCTGGGGGTGTTTCAAAGAGAAGTTACATTAGCCACATAAGTTATATTCAGATTTTGCCATATAACTGTCCTAATGATAGCTGGAAAAAGTTATTCAACTAACTTTAAGTTTGCCAGGTATATTCCAGCTATATTCAATAGTATGGCTGCTCTATTGAATGCACTTCCAAAGTTAGCCGTATAAGTTTATTCGGCTAACTTTGCATCTAGAAAATGACTGAATATGAACCTCTGGTTAACTATGGTATACACCCCAGGATTCAGAAAGAACTAAAAAATGAAATTTCAGAACTATTAGTAGAAATGTGTAACCTATCATTAAAATCATCCGACGTACCTCAAGATTAGAAGATGGCCAATGTAACCCCTATATTTAAAAAGGGATCCAGGGGTGATCTGGGAACCTATAGACCAGTGAGCCTGATTTTAGTACTGGGAAAAATCATGGAAACAGTTATAAAGAATAAAATCACTAAACATTTAGATAGACATGGTTTGATGGGACACAGCCAACATGGATTTACCCAAGGGAAGTCTTGCCTCACAAATCTCCTGCATTTTTTTGAATGGGTAAATAAACATGTGGACAAAGGTGAACCAGTAGATGTGGTATACTTGGATTTCCAGAAGGCATTTGACAAAGTCCTGAATGAGAGGCTTCTAAGAAAACTAAAAAGTCATGGGATAGAAAGTGATGACCTTTTGTGGATTGCAAGTTGGTTAAAAGAGAGGAAATAGAGAGTCAGATTAGTCTGTTTTCACAGCAGAAAAAGATAAACAGTGGAGTGCCTAAGGGATCTGTACTTGTACCGGTGCTTTCTAATGTATTTATAAATGATCTGGAAAGGGGTAAGATGAGTGAGGTGATCACATTTGTGGACAACACAAAATTATGCAGAGTAGTTAAATCTCAAGCGGATTGTGATGAATTGCAGGAGGACCTTGCGAGACTGGAAGATTGGGCTTCCAAATGGCAGATGAAATTTAATGTGGACAAGTGCAAAGTGATGCATATAGGGAAAAATAACCTTTGCTGTAGTACATCATGTTAGGTTCTAGAGATGTGAATCGGTTCCAGAATAGTTTCTGGTATTGGGTTCATAGAACCGTGGGAAATCTTCATTTCCTGCGGTTCTGAACGCTTATGTTTTCGGCTGTCCCGAGCTGAAAAAAAACCCAAAAAAACCACACTGACCCATTAAATAGAATTATTTAGAATCCCTAACCCTCCCAACCCCCCCCCCCCCAAAAAAAAAAAAAACTTTTCTAAAGTTCCTGGTAGTCCAGCAGGGGTCCCGGGAGCGATCTCCCACTCTCGGGCCATCAGCTGCCAGTAAACAAAATGGCACCGATGGCTCTTTGCCCTTACCATGTGACAGGGGCTATTGGTAGCATTGGCCCGTCCCTATCACATGGTAGGAGCAATGGACGGCCGGCGCCGTCTTAAAAAATGGCACGGGCCATCCATTGCTCTTACCATGTGATAGGGCTGGCCATTGGCACCGATAGCCCCTGTCACATGGTAAGGGCAAAGGGCAATCGGCACCATTTTGATTAGTGGCAGCCGACGGCCCAAGAGTGGGAGATTACTCCCGGGACCCCCGCTGGACCACCAGGTACTTTAGAAACATTTTGGGGGGTCGGGAGGGTGGGGGATACTAAATAATTTGATTTAAAGGGTCGGGTGGTTTTGGGGGTTGTTTTTCTGTGTGCCCTTTCTTCCCCCCCCCCAAATGATAAGAAAACCACACGGAAATTTTGTGGGGTTTTCCTATTGCTTTCAGGGACGCCCTGATACCTGATGGATGAGAAAATATTGTATGATATTTTCATCCGTCAGAAAAACGATTCACATCCCTATTAGGTTCTATCTTAGGAGCTACCAGCCAGGAAAGAAATCTAGGCATCATAGTAGATAATACATTAAAATCGTCAGCCCAGTGTGCTGTGGTGATCAAAAAAGCAAACAGAATGCTAGGAATTATTAGGAAGGGAATGGAAAATAAAACATGGTGAGACTGCACCTTGAATACTGTGTGCAGTTCTGGTCACTGCATCTCAAAGTGTAGAGGAGGGCAACCAAAATGATACGGGACATGGAATGGCAGCCCTATGAGAAAATGTTAAAGACGTTAGGGTTGTTCAGTTTGGAGAAGAGACGACTGAGGGGTGATATGATAGAAATCTACAAAATCATGAAAGGGCTTCAACAAGTTAATGTAAATAGATTATTTACCCTTTCAGATAATCTAAGGACCAGGGGGCACTCCATGAAGTTAGCAAGTAGCTCATTTAAAACAAATTGAAGAAAATTCTTTTTCACTTGGGGTAGATTTTTAATAGGTGTGCGCGCGTGTCCATTTCGCGCGCTACATGGTGCGGATGGACGCGATGATTTTATATCATGTGTGCACCAGTGTGTGCATGTTATAATATTGGTGGCCGCACACACATGTGTGTCGGAGTTTTAATGTGAGCGTGCATGTGCACGCAGTAGGGCGGATTTTAAAAGAGTTATGCGTGTAATATACAAGAGTAATACTTTTAAAACCCTCCTGCATGCAACAAGCCTATTTTGCATAGGCTTGGTGACGCGCGCAAGCCCCTCCACACGCATATGTCCCAAGGCTTTAAAAAAGGGGCGGGGAGTGGGCGGGCCAGGGCAGGGCAGGGGCGGGGGCGAGACAGAGGCCTCCGGCATAGCGGTTGTGCCGGGGGCTCGTGCAACCTACGCCTGCCCGGAGGCAGGTGTAAATAAAGAAACAAAGGTAGGGGGGATTTAGGTAGGGCTGGGGGATGGGTTAGATAGGGGAAGGGAGGGGAAGGTGGGGGGGCGGGATGAAACTTCCTTCAGAGGCCGCTCCATTTTCGGAGCGGCCTCGGAGTGAACGGGGAAAGCCACCGGCGCTCCCATAGGGCTCAGCACGCGCAAGGTGCACAAATGTGCACCCCCTTGTGTGCACCGACCCCGGATTTTAGATCATGCTGAGAGCGCATGTTATAAAATCAGGTGTAGATTTGTGCTCGCCGGGTTGCATGCACAAATCTACTCCTGGTCACAAAGTCTTAAAATCCGGCGCAAGGGGGGGACAGTTTTGCCAAATTCACGCAGCGACGCATCGTGGCACTCCCCAGTTCCCTCCTAGTCCACTGCAATTAAGGAGCGGACTAGGAAGGAACTTCCTACCCCCTGTCCGTAATCCCTCCCTCTTCCCCTGTCCTCCCCAACCCTTTAAAACATCCTATCTTTTTATTTATTTATTTAAGAACTTACGCCAGCTCCTGAGCTGGCATAAGTTGCACGCGCCAGCAGTCTACCAGCGCACGATCCCCCAGCACAGTGGCAAATGGCTACTGTACCATCTGCCTTCAGCTCTGCTCCACCCCACCCCTTGGACCACCCCTCCCCACCCTGTTTGTGAGGCCCGGCTCTTGTGTGCGTAACGGGGGTTATGCGTGTGGCTGGGCCCCTTCTAAAATGTGCGTGGCGCATGTAAGGCCCAGCCATGTTCATAACCACTGGATTTTACGTGCTGAGGGGTTTTAAAATTTGGCCGTCAGTGCATAGTTAAGCTCTGGAATTCATTGCCAGGGGATGTGGTTTCAGCAGTTAGTGTTACCGGGTTTAAAAAAGTTTTGGATAAGTTCCTAGGGTTTAAATCCATAAACTGCTATTATGGTAATTAATAAGCAATAGTAGCTTGTGATCTGTCTAATGTTTGGGTACTTGCCAGGTACATGTGACTTGGATTGGCCACTGATAGAAACAAGATACTGGGCTTGATGGACCCTTGTCTGACCCAGTTTGGCATTTCTTATGTTCTTATGCATGCTTTGTAGAGATCCTAGTACTTTGATCAGTGGTCTGCTGAATACTGATTAATTAATAGGAAGGGATCAGAAATTAGAACAGCATAATTTAAAGTGCAAACTGTGAACAACTAAAATGAGCACTTCATGCAGAATGATTCATCAACAAACTTACAGGGTCATTCATCAAAATGCATAAAGCATTAACGCACGTGATAACACCATAACGCATGTGGTATTTATAACAACGCGCAGCGCAAATGCAAATTTTTCAAATGTATTCAAAGGGGCAGGATTGGGAAGGAGTTTGGCCAGGATCAATGAAAATGAGGGGCACTAATGCACACTTTTAATGCTGGAAATAACTACACCTTTTTTCCTGATGTTAAGCTGTGCGATATGCCCGAAATGGCCGAAATGCAATTTGCAATATATATTGCAAATTCTGTTTTGGGCATTGAGATTGAGAGAGAGCGAGAGAGAGTCTCTGGGGGTGGCACACATAGTAGTCAACTTTTTATACTGCTATAGGAGGGCCAGCTAGTAACTCAAAGTGATGTTTTGGTGGTGGTGTAGGTTTTTGGGGCCAATTTTACATGCACAGTGAGACGTACGAACTGCATAGTACACATCAGTAAAGATTTGATGTAATTTGGAATGAAGAAAGCTACACAAAGATTAGATTTCTACAATGTACTCTCGCCCTGTTTTGATGCACTCTCTACCTGGGTGCTATAAAATCATGAGAGGTCTAGAATGGGTAAATGTGAATCGGTTATTTACTCTTTCGGATAATAGAAGGAGTAGGGGGCACTCCATGAAGTTAGCATGTAATCAGTGCACAGTTAAACCCTGGAATTTGTTGCCAGAGGATATGGATAGTGCAGTTAGTGTAGCTGGGTTTAAAAAAGGTTTGGATAAGTTCTTGGATGAGAAGTCCATTACCTGCTATTAATCAGGTTGACATAGACAATAGCCACTGCTATTACTAGCAACAGTAGCATGGGATATACTTAGTTTTTGAGTACTTGCCAGGAACTTTTAGCCTAGATTGGTCACTGTTGGAAACAGGATGCTGGGCTTGATGGACCCTTGGTTTGAACCAGTATGGCAATTTCTTATGTTCTTAAAACCCTAGACCACCACCAAAACCTCACTTTGAGTTACTAGTTGACCCTCCTACAGTGGTATAAATAGATGCCTAAGGTGTGCCACCCCAGAGGCTATCTCTCTCTCTCTCTCTCTCACCCTCCCCTATTAAAAAGAAGATTTGCAATAAATATTAGGGATGTGAATCATTTTTATAATGAATAGAAATATCGTACGATATTTCCTAATTCGTTATATATTGGGTAAAATGAGAAACAAACACTTTTTCCCCTGAATTTTTGTGAAAATCGTTTTTCGGGTTAGTGCACGCTAACAAAAAAACATTTATTTTTGTTATTTTTTATTTTTGTTAGAGCGCTCTAATGGGAGTTAGGGCACACTAAGCTGAAAAACAATTTTTTACTAAAAAAAACTGCCGATCTGTGGGAAAATCATGAACCCAAAAGCGCAAATGATCGGGCATCCGATGCACATCCCTAATAAATATCACAAATCCCATTTTGGGCATATCACACAGCTTAACACCAGGAAAAAGGATATAGTTATTTCCGGCATTATAACCTGCATTATGCTATCACACACAGCGGTGTGTCCCTCATTTTCATAAACCCCACTCAAACTCCTCCTCTTTGACTAAAATTTAAAAATTTGCATACGCATCTCATGATGTGATAAATTTTGATGAATGACCCTGAAAGGGAGGTGATATTGCTCCTGTATAAGTCCCTGATGAGACCTCATTTGGAATACCGTAAACTATTCAGTAGAGCTCACTTTCAAAAGTATTTAAACTTGTTGAAGTCAATCAGGAGGGTAGCTACTAAAATGGTCAGTGTTCTTCATTCTAAATCATTAGGGAACAGTTAAAGATCTAAACATGTATATCTTATGGGAAAGGCAGATAGGAGAGATATAATAGAGACATTTAAATACCTCTAAGGTTTACATGCAAAGGAGGTAGGTCTGTTTCAAAGGAAAGAAAGCTCTAGATGAAGGGTAATAGGAAAAGGGTGAAAGGGAATAGACTCAGGATAATCAAAGGACATATTTCTTTATAGAGAGAGTAGTGGATGCATGAAGCCTCCTTCCCATGGAGATGGTAGAGACAAGAAACAAGAAAGGCATCTGTGAATTCAAGAAAGAATGGGATAAATACAGGAATCTCCGAAGGAGTGGTAGGGATTGTAAAGCTGAGTGGATGGGAAGACTTGTTAGGCCATATGGTCTTTTCCTGTTATGTTTCTCTGATTTTGTGTCTCTATTACTAATAAATTTTCTGTTCAGCATCATTATAATACTTAATTTTAGAATTTGCTGCTTTGATTAAGATGTGTAAAAAAAAAACCTATGTGCATAATTTCATAATGCAATATATCATTAAGCTTAAAAAGTTAAGTTAACATAATATACTTTGTATAACTCTCTTATAGGTAGATAAAAGATAACTTCCCATAGGCCTTTCCAAATCTGTCCTGGTGAATCCACAGCCAGTTGAGTTTCTAAAATATCCACATTATATATGCAAGAGACACGTTTTCATACATTAATGCCCTAGTGTATGCAAATTTATCTCATACATATTCATTTTGATACCCTGAAAACCCAACTGGCTGTGGGATGAATAGGGCATGATAGTGTAGCTCTGCTCTGCACAAATGATGACAAAAAAAGAGTGTACAGCACCTATTGGTTAACATTTAAGGCTCAAACTCCTATGCCCCAGGACTGCAAACAGGTTTATTTTTCAGCTTATATGCACAGAATATTCATACAGTGTTTCTAATTATAGTCAATTTACATATTTATGTTATCCTGAAAACCAGACCTGTTTGTGGCCCCTCAGGACAAGCATTTGAATCCACTCAATGTTAAAATGCTGTAGATAAATTACCCTGACATTTATGGAGAGAGGAACAGGAATGTACAACAGTGAAACTGATTGATTCCAGTGAACCATCTCTCTTCAAACAGGAAATAGCAACTAAATTAATGGTCAATGTCAAATGTTGACATTGTCACATTTGGTTAATAGTAATCAGGTAAACTGATTCAGCAATTTGTTGAATAATATAAGTTCACATCCTAGTTGAAATCAGATGGTGAGCCTTGTTCAATATCATGCCACACCAGTTTGAGTCCTGGAAGACACTGGAAACAGCTATATACAAATAGAGGGCACTTTTATTCTGCTAGTTAGAATGCCAAAACAAGCAAGTTCACTTGCCTTAAAACCCTTTGTCTAATACCAATATTTTATATAAAAACAAATAATTTTTTTGCTTAACATTTCAAAGTTTGAACTCTAAAAGGCTCACCTGCTTGCATCCCTCTCTTAAGAACATAAGATTTGCATATTGTGTAAGACCAAAGGTCTACCAAGCCAGGAATCCTGTTTCCAACAGTGGCCAATCCAAATCACAAGTATCTGACAGAATCTCAATTGGTTGATAGATTCTATCCTACTTATCCCTGGGATAAGCAGTGGATTTCCCCAGAACCACCTTAATAAAGGTTTAAGGACTTATCTTCCAGGAACTTGTCTAAGCCTTTTCTAAACCCAGCCACACTAACATCTTTCACCATATCCTCTGGCAACAAATTCTAGTTTAATTATGCATTAGGAAAAAATATATTTTTTAGTTATTTGTCTTAAATTAATCACGTAGTAACTTTACTTATCTATTTATTTAAAAAGGATTTGAGGCCCATGCCCTCCAAAGTTCACAATGGGTTTCAGTTAAAACATTCACAAGAAAATCAAGAAAAGTATATAAAAAACAAGACAGAACAAAACATAAACAGATACTAAAAGGCATCAGGTACTAAAAGGCTCCTAGTCTTTGTATTTTTTGAAACAGATTGTTTTATAGACCTCTGTAATATCACCCCTCAGCCATCTTTTCTGCAAGTCTTTCCTCATAAGGGAACCAATCCATCTCCTTTAACATTTTGGTTGCACTTCTTTGTCCTTTTCTAATTCTGCTATATCTTTTTTTGAGATGCAGTGAACAGAACTGCACCCAATACTCAAGATGATATCACACCATGGAGCGATACAGAAGCATTATGATATACACTGTTTTATTTTCCATTCCTTTCTTAATAATTCATTTTGCTTTCTTGGCCACTGCCACACACTGAGCAGAGAATATTAACATATTATCCATGATGATGCCTAGATCCTTTTCCTGGGTGGTGACTTCCAATATGAAACCTTGCCCTATGTAGCTATAATTTGCATTGCTCTTCCCTACATGCATCACTTTGCACTTGTCCACATTAAATTTCATCAGCCATTTGCATGCCCAGTTTCCCTGTCTTGGAAGGTCCTCTTACAGTGTTTCACAATCCTCTTATAATTTAACAGCTTTGATTAATTTTGTATCATCAGTAAATTTGATCACCTTATTCATTGTTCCCAGCTCCTGGTCATTTATAAATATGTTAAAAAGCAACAGTCCTAGTACAGATCCCTGGGGAACTCCGGTATTCAGCTTTCTCCATTAAGAAAATTGACCATCTGGCCCTATTCTCTATTTTCTATCTTTTAACCAATTCTCAATCCATAACAGAACATTGCCTCCTATCCCATGACTTTTTAATTTACTCATCTTTATCCACTGTTTACTCATGCCTTCAAAAAAATGTTGCAAATTTGGTGAGGCAAGACTTCCCTTGGCTAAATAAATCAATGTTGACTTTGTCCTATTAAACTATGTCTATGTATATGATCAGTAATTTTATTCCTTATAAAAGTTTCAACCATTTTTCCTGGCACCGATATCAGGCTCACTGGTCTGTAGCTTCCAGGATCACCCCTGGAACTCTGTTTAAAAACTGGCATTATATTGGCTACCCTCCAATCTTCAGGTACCATTGTTGATTTTAATGATAGTTTACAGATTACTAACAGTAGGTTTGCAATTTCATTTTTAAGTTCTTTCAGCACTCTGGGTTGTATACCATATGGTCCATGTGGTTTTCTATTCTTAGTGTGTCAATTTTCCCTAAAACATATTCCAGTTTCACTGAAATTTGTTTCAGGTCCTCTGCATCATCACCTTTAAATATCACTTAAGAACATAAGAACAAGACATACTGGGTCAGACCAAGGGTCCATCAAGCCCAGCATCCTGTTTCCAATAGTGGCCAATCCAGGCCATAAGAACCTGACAAGTACCCAAAAACTAATTCTATCCCATGCTACTGTTGCTAGTAATAGCAGTGGCTATTTTCTAGGGGTGTGCATTCGTTTTGAACTTAAATGGAAAACGCAACTTATTTTTTTTTTTAACTTAAAAAAAAAGATGAGGCTTAAACGATCGGATTTCCAACTTATTCAACATAGCTATGTTGAATACGTTGTAAATCGCGATTGTTGATCTAAATAAAAATTTAAACCCCTCACCCTCCTTAATCCCCCCCCCAAGACTTACCAAAGCTGGCCAAAAGTTCCGTGAGGGTCCGGGAGCGGACGCGTGGGGAATCACGTGACGTCGGCGTCACGTCGGAGTGACGCGGCGTCACGTGATTCCCCTCGGGTTCACTCCCGGACCCCTCGTTGGGCCCAAAAGGCACTTTTGGCCAGTTTGGGGGGGCCTCCTGACCCCCTGACCCCCCCAAGCTAGCCAAAAGTCAGGAGGCCCCCCGAAGCTGGCCAAAAGTTCCTTTTGAGCCCAACGAGGGGTCCGGGAGCGAACCCGAGGGGAATCACGTGACGCCGCGTCACTCTGATGTGGCGCCGACGTCACGTGATTCCCCTCGGGTTCGCTCCCGGACCCCTCGTTGGGCCCAAAAGGCACTTTTGGCCAGCTTGAGGGGCGTCAGGAGGCCCCCCCAAGCTGGCCAAAAGTTCCTTTTGAGCCCAACGAGGGGTCCGGGAGCGAACCCGAGGGGAATCACGTGACGCCGCGTCACTCTGACGTGGCGCCGACGTCACGTGATTCCCCTCGGGTTCGCTCCCGGACCCCTCGTTGGGCCCAAAAGGCACTTTTGGCTAGCTTGGGGGGGTCAGGAGGCCCCCCCAAACTGGCCAAAAGTTCCTTTTGAGCCCAATGAGGGGTCCGGGAGCGAACCTGAGGGGAATCACGTGACGCCGCGTCATTCTGACGTGGCGCCGACGTCACGTGATTCCCCACGCGTCCGCTCCCGGACCCTCACGGAACTTTTGGCCAGCTTTGGTAAGTCTTGGGGGGGGGATTAAGGAGGGTGAGGGGTTTAAATTTTTATTTAGATCAACAATCGCGATTTACAACGTATTCAACATAGCTATGTTGAATAAGTTGGAAATCCGATCGTTTAAGCCTCATCTTTTTTTTAAGTTAAAAAAAAAAATAAGTTGCGTTTTCCATTTAAGTTCAAAACGAATGCACACCCGAGGGGAATCACGTGACGCCGCGTCACTCTGACGTGGCACTGACGTCACGTGATTCCCCTCGGGTTCGCTCCCGGACCCCTCGTTGGGCCCAAAAGGCACTTTTGGCCAGCTTGGGGGCATCAGGAGGCCCCCCCAAGCTGGCCAAAAGTTCCTTTTGAGCCCAACGAGGGGTCCGGGAGCGAACCCGAGGGGAATCACGTGACGCCGCGTCACTCTGACGTGGCGCCGACGTCACGTGATTCCCCTCGGGTTCCCTCCCGGACCCCTCGTTGGGCCCAAAAGGCACTTTTTGCCAACTTGGGGGGGTCAGGAGGCCCCCCCAAGCTGGCCAAAAGTTCCTTTTGAGCCCAACGAGGGGTCCGGGAGCGAACCCGAGTGGAATCACGTGACGCCGCGTCACTCTGATGTGGCGCCGACGTCACGTGATTCCCCTTGGGTTCGCTCCCGGACCCCTCGTTGGGCCCAAAAGGCACTTTTGGCCAGCTTTCGGGGGGTCAGGAGGCCCCCCGAAGCTGGCCAAAAGTTCCTTTTGAGCCCAACGAGGGGTCCGGGAGCGAACCCGAGGGGAATCACGTGACGCCGCGTCACTCTGATGTGGCGCCGACGTCACGTGATTCCCCTCGGGTTCGCTCCCGGACCCCTCGTTGGGCCCAAAAGGCACTTTTGGCCAGCTTGAGGGGCGTCAGGAGGCCCCCCCAAGCTGGCCAAAAGTTCCTTTTGAGCCCAACGAGGGGTCCGGGAGCGAACCCGAGGGGAATCACGTGACGCCGCGTCACTCTGACGTGGCGCCGACGTCACGTGATTCCCCTCGGGTTCGCTCCCGGACCCCTCGTTGGGCTCAAAACGAACTTTTGGCCAGCTTGGGGGGCCTCCTGACGCCCCCAAGCTGGCCAAAAGTGCCTTTTGGGCCCAACGAGGGGTCCGGGGGGGGATTAAGGCGGGTGAGGGGTTTAAATTTTTATTTGCACATATGGACATAGACTCAACTTATGGAATTCTCCATATGTCCATATTGACCGCAAATGGGACCCCCTTTCGACTTATGGACTTATGAACTTAAACTTTTGGTCTGCACATCCCTACTATTTTCTAAGTCAACGTAATTAATAGCAGGTAATGGACTTCTCCTCCAGGAACTTATCCAATCCTTTTTTAAACACAGCTACACTAACTGCACTAACCAAATCCTCTGGCAACAAATTCCAGAGTTTAATTGTGCATTGAGTGAAAAAGTACTTTCTACGATTAGCTTTAAAGTGTCACATGCTAACTTCATGGAGTGCCCCCTAGTCTTTCTATTATCTGAAAAAGTAAATAACCGATTCACATCTACCTGTTCTAGACCTCTCATGATTTTAAACACCTCTATCATATCCCCCCTCAGCCATCTCTTCTCCAAGCTGAAAAGTCCTAACCTCTTTAGTCTTTCCTCATAGGGGAGCTGTTCCATTCCCCTTATCATTGTGGTCACCCTTCTCAGTACCTTCTCCATCGCAACTATATCTTGTCTTTTTTGAGTTGCAGCGACCAGAATTGTACACAGTATTCTAGGTGTGGTCTCACTATGGAGTTATACAGAGGCATTATAACATTTTCTGTTTTATTCACCATTCCTTTTCTAATAAGTCCCAACATTCTGTTTGCTTTTTTGACTGCCGCAGCACACTGAACTGATGATTTCAATGTGTTATCCACTATGACGCCTAAATGTCTTTCTTGGGTGGTAGCACCTAATATGGAACCTAGCATTGTTTAACTGTAGCATGGATTATTTTTCCCTATATGCAACACCTTGCACTTATCCTCATTAAATTTCATCTGCCATTTTGATGCCCAATTTTCCAGTCTCACAAGTTCTTCCTGCAATTTAGCTCAATCTGCTTGTGATTTAACTACTCTGAACAATTTTGTATCATATGCAAATTTGATTACCTCACTCGTCGTATTTCTTTCCAGATCATTTATAAATATATTGAAAAGTAAGGGTCCCAATACAGATCCCTGAGGCACTCGACTGCCCACTCCCTTCCACTGAGAAAATTGTCCATTTAATCCTACTCTCTGTTTCCTGTCTTTTAGCCAGTTTGTAATCCACGAAAGGACATCGCCACCTATCCCATGATTTTTTTTTACTTTTCCTAGAAGCCTCTCATGAAGAGCTTTGTCAAACGCCTTCTGAAAATCCAAGTACATCTACCGGTTCACCTTTATCCACGTGTTTATTAACTCCTTCAAAAAAGTGAAGCAGATTTGTGAGGCAAGACTTGCCTTGGGTAAAGCCATGCTGACTTTGTTCCATTAAACCATGTCTTTCTATATGTTCTGTGATTTTGATATTTAGAACACTTTCCACTATTTTTCCTGGCACTGAAGTCAGGCTAACTGGTCTATAGTTTCCCGGATCGCCCCGGAGCCCTTTTTGAATATTGGGGTTAAATTAGCCACCCTCCAGTCTTCAGGTACAATGGATGATTTTAATGATAGCATACAATTTTTTACTAATAGGTCTGAAATTTCATTTTTTAGTTCCTTCAGCATGGGTATCCAACTTACATCTTCCTCAGTAAAGACTGAACCAAATAATTATTTTAATCTTTCCACTATGGCTTTATCTTCCCTTAGCACTCATTTTACCCCTCAATCATCTAATATTCAAACTGAATCACTTGTATGTTTTTTTGCATCAAATGTACCTGAAAAATATTGTATTGTGAGTTTTTTATTCCATAGCAAGCTTCTTTTCAAATCTGTCTTTGTCTTCCTTATCAATGCTTTGCTCTAACTTTTGCTGTTTCCTGTTTTCTTCATCTGGATCCCTTTTCCATTTTTTTTGAAAGATACTTTGTTGGCTAGAATATCCTCTCAGCTCATCTTTCAACCATGCCGACAGTTGTTTAGTCTTTATTCCAACATTTTTAATATGTGGAATACATCTATTCTGGACTTCCAAGTTGGTATTTTTAAATAACATCTTGATGTAAATTTTTTACCTTTGCAGCTGCTCCTTTCAGTTTTATCTTAACCATTTTTAAAATGTTATCATAATCTCCCTTTTGAAAGTTAAATGCTATAGCAGAAGATTTCTTTAGTGTCATCTCTCTAGTTATCAAATAAAATTTGATCATGTTGTATTTGCTAGTACCAAGTGGTCCTAACACCATTACCTCTTGCTCCAAGTCATGTCTTCCACTAAAGATTAGGTCTAAAATAGCTTCCTTCCCCTCTTGACAGTTCCTCAACCAGCTGCTTCACGAAGCAGTTATTTATTTCAACTAGAAACTTTACCTCCTTAGCATGTTTTGATGTGACAATACTAGGATAAATGAAATCACCCATAGTGTTCCTATTTTTGTTAGCTTCCCTAATTTCTGTTAGCATTTCATCATCTGTGTGTTCATTCTAGCCATGTGGAGTCCACCCCTACTGTCACTCTATTCCCCTTCTCACATGGAATTTCTATCCATAAATATTCAACATTCCACTTTGTTTCCCGTAGAACTTTTATCCTGTTTGACCCTACCCTTCCACTAATTTGATCCATCCTATCATTACGATTTAATTTATACCTTGGTATCACAGTGTCCTATTGGTTATCCTTCTTCTACCAGGTCTCTGAGATACCAATTACATCTATCTTTTCATTCATTGCTATGCATTCAAATTCTCCCATTCTATTTTTTCAGATTTATGGCATTTGTATATAGACATTTCAAAGTATGTATTTTGTTTTTATTAACAACCTGCTTATCATTTGAAAGGGGGAATTTGGAATCTTTTTGCTCTGTTTGCTCTTTACTTTAAAGCAACTGGGCTATTTTAGCATTTATTGTAACCTCTCATCTGAATGCCCTAACATTCCTGTTTTGTTAGTATCATTCAAAAATACATCATTCCAAACCATGTGCTTCTGATCGACTGTCAGCTTTCCCTCATCTTCTAGTTTAAAAGCTGCTCTATTTCCTTTCTAAAGATTAGTGACAGCAGCCTGGTTCTACTCTGGTTAAAGTGAAGTCCATCTCACTGGAATCTTCCCCTTCCCCAGTTCCTAACAAATCTATAACCTTATTCCTTGTACAATCATCTCATCCATGCACTGAGACTCTCCCTTAGAGGTGTGCATCCGTTTTCCACGTATTTGTAATCCGCAACTTATTTTGTCCTATATGTTAAATACGTGGGGAGGCGAAACGCATCGCGACTCCCCATGTATTTAACAGATTTCTGTTTTATTCGGCCTCCTAAATAAAAATTTAAACCCCCCACCCTCCTGACCCCCCCAAGACTTACCAAAACTCCCTGGTGGTCCAGCGGGGGTTCCGGGAACTCATTCACACCCTCGGTGCTGGTTTCATCACGGCGCCGATAGCCTTTGTCACAGGGGCTACCGGTGCCATTGGTCAGCCCCTGTCACATGGTCACTGGCGCCATCTTGTGCTCCTACCATGTGACAGGGGCTGACCAATGGCACCGGTAGCCCCTGTGACATAGTATGGGCAAAGGCTATCGGCGACATTTTGAGTCCTGGCATCGGATGGCAGGTCGCTCCGGGACCCCCATTGGACCCACAGGCACTTTTGGCCAGCTTGGGGGGGCCTCCTGACTTGCCAAAAGTCCAGCAGGGGTCAGGGAGCGACCTCCTGCACGCCAGCCATCAGATGCCAATACTCAAAATGGCGCCAATCGCCTTTGCCCTCACTATGTCACACATAGTGAGGGCAAAGGCGATCGGCGCCATTTTGATTATTGGCATCGGACGGCAATTTTGAGTCTCAAAATGGCGGGTAAGTATTTATCCAGTTAAGTGGTGGCCGCTGGCTGCAACTGAATATTTAAAATGTGTCATTTAGCCAGATAGGTTGGAACTTATCTGGCTAAGTGGTACTGAATATCGACCTCTATAAGACCTTAAGAAACAGCCTAGGATGCAAGTAAATAGAAATTGAAGAGTTCTGTAAAAATTCATGAAATCACATCTTATTTCATATCTTTTCTTTATTGGTATCTTTCTCTTCATTACTAAAAATTGCTTCTGTAATTTTGCAAAAAGCATGTATGCAGGAAAATGGTGATCACTGAAGGAGGCTCTGAGAAGTTAAATTTCAACTTTTTTTTTTTTTTTGGGGGGGGTTACAATTTTTAAATTAAACATGGTGCTTTCAGTCCCACTAGTACTTTGCTCCTGCTTATCTGTTAGCACATTTTCAAATGGAAACCCTTTCGAGGAGTTTTCCTTTGAAAATCTGGTCAGTGGGAAGACAGTATTCATCTCATAAACATACATTGTTTTAGACCTTTGGTCTAATCCCCTTTTTTGATGCAGGTAAAAGTACCAACACTGTGAATAGCTTGGGTACTTTTACCTGTAGTGAGTATGGGCAATTTCAGTGAGATTCTTTATGTGACTATACTACAACGGCAGTATTTTCCTGCTTAAAAAGCTTTGAAAATAACCCTCTTTAAATATGTAATAGCAAGGATTGGGAAGAGGTCTTGGGATATTTCAAAGTAACTAGGTAAAAATAAAACATAACAGTTTCTGACCATAGCAGGACTGACTAGGAAAATGAAAATTCTCTAAACTTTAAAATAATTAAAAAATCAGTTAGGAAATATATATATTTAAAAAAATATATATATATATAGGGTAAAAAAATATAATTTAAACAATGTTTTCTGGATATATCTCTTGGAGTCACTGCTGCTTTTATGCTAAACAAAAAAATATATTTATTGCATGGATGAGGACAGATTTTCATAATTTCTGGCTTTACTACCCATAAATTACTGTATCAGGTCCTTCCTGACTCAAAGGTTATATTTTTTTTCTTTAACCTACTTTCATGTCCCTCACACATCCCTCTCTTTTATATTTATGTGTGTGCTGTGCAGTCACATATACCATATTTATGATAAAGATGCTACAGTATATTCCACTGAAGACACAAACGCATGCACAAGCATTTATTTACCCTCATTCATCATCTTAAAGATGCACTACAGTGACAGTGTGCTCTCTCTCTCATGGACAACACAAACCCAGCAACACTATTTGTTTGCCAAAACCCTCAAATTAAAGTGATCTGTTTGCACCAATGACTTTAATGAGAGGCAGCTGGTAAGTCACATTCATTAAGCTATACAATTCATATATAAAAACATCAGTAAGTTAAAACAATGCACTAAAGCATAAACTAATGGATTCCTGATACCGACTCTTTAGTAACAAGTCATCTAGGAAACTTCAGCCATCAAAGAAGTGAATAGGAGTCAATCAAATGTTTCATTCTGTTGAAAAACATTTCATGATTTCAGACTTTTTTCAAAGGAAAGCTTAATGTGTGTGCTGATCATAATGTAACATACACAGAAGTAGTTGTGATAGCTCACATTTGATAACTATGAGTGGCAACACCATTATCCAGTCTTCAAAAGTGAGTGAACAATGCTAGTTAATCTTGAAAGCATATTGCAGATCTTACAAGCAAATTGCAGATCTTACTTCTCACTAGGGGTGTGCATTCGTTTTTGATGTATTGGCAATCCACAACGTATATGTCCCTATTAGTTGTATTCGTGGGGTCACAAAACATATGGTGAACCCCCACGAATGCAACGTATCTAACGAATAAACTCCCCACCCTCCTGACCCCCCCAAGAATTACCAAAAGTCCCTGGTGGTCCAGCGGGGGTCCTGGCGTGATCTCCTGCACTCGGGCCATCGCTGCCAGTATTCAAAATGGCGCCGATAGCCTTTGCCCTTACTATGTCTCAGGGGCTACAGGTGCCATTGGTCGGCCCCTGTCACATGGTAGGAGCATAAGATGGTGCCAGCCGTCCATTGCTCCTACCATGTGACAGGGGCCGACCAATGGCACCGGTAGCCGTTGTGACATAGTGAGGGCAAAGGCTATTGGTGCCATTTTGAATACTGGCAGCTGACAGCCCGAGTGTAGGAGATCGCTCCAGGAGCCCCGCTGGATCACCAGGGACTTTTGCCAAGTCTTGGGGGGGGGGGGCGTTCAGGAGGGTAGGGGGTTATAGTTAATTAAATTTAAAGGGTTGGGATGGGGGTTTTTTTGGGAAATGAATACATACGTAACTAATGAAAGGATCGGGGTCCCCCGAGAATGGATGCAATGGATTTGGCTCCCCACGAATACAAATACCGAATGGGACAAATCCGTCCCTGCTGCACATCCCTACTTCTCACAGCCATTTTACTGTGTATGTTTTTATATTTAAAAAGTGAGTATATGTCATCATGAAAACTCAGTGGTAGTTGTAGGCCCTGATAAGCAAGAGGTCTGGGATTGTTGTCTCCTTATTATTAATATAGTTAGGATCAAATAAAGTACCTCCTGCTTAGACAACTATCACAAGAAGAAATGGCTATCAAGTCACTTAATAGCAGTTTGAGATGGATCCTCAGTTGATGACTTATAATTAAATAGAGTGGACAGGAAATGCAAGAGGAAAATTTCCAGGGAGCCTCAAATAATTTGCTATGGTATCTTTAGTATGTTTTGAAAAACAGTATTTTAAAACTATCTGTAATGAACGTTATTTCTACCACCATTCTTGTCTTTTATTTAAATAATGTAATATCCCCATGCCTGTCTTATAGGATGAAGGTCTTTACCTACAGGATTCCATCTATTATTTCACCTCACTATAAAAAAGAAAATACATAATTTCATTAAAAAAAAACATATGACACAATATTGATTTGTGAAATGGAAAACCATTGTTGACATAACTTTCTAGTCAGTTTCAAAGTTAAGAAAATATCTTTTTGAATTATTAAAGCAAAGTTCTCGTATTTACTCTGCATAGCATTTAAAAATGCAGTACTAGATTGAATCTTCAAAATATCAACTTGCCTGTTTCATAGTTTGTATTCCATGATATTTTTGAGGACACTGTCTAGTGTATGCTAACAGAAAGCTTTGAATGAATCAGAATTTAGTTATCCTTGATTGATAAACCCTGTATAATAATTTATATAATTCCTTTATGTGGAGGACCCTATTTTATGGTATGTTGAGAGATCCCTGGAGGTTCAAGATTGGTTAATTTTGCAGACATCTATGGAGAAAAGTAAACTGCAAGTTGTTGTTTTTTTTGTTTTGTTTTCACTTCAAGCCAGACAAAATGGAGTAAGGATAGGAAGGGGCAAAGAAGGAGCAAAATCAAAGAGAAGCACATTTTCAACTAGCTTATGCCACTATCAAGTCTTCATTTGTTTAAACTGAAAGAAACAAAAAGAAAAACTGAACTTTCATCAGTCACCATTTTGTTCACTCTTAGATTTCAGATAGAAAGGAGTTTCTGAATCTTTGTGTGTGTCAGAGTAAATGAAAAACATTATTAAAAGTTGGAAAGAAGGTGAGCTCTTGTCTGAGTGTCATAGGAGACACTATAAAGATCTCTCTGACTGTTAAAGGTTACAGTATCACTATCAACAGGGGATAGAAAGCTGCAAAAGGTAGAGGCAGTGTGTCACTGTCTTATCTGCAGCACATATAGAAACATAGAAAAATAGAAATGACGGCAAAAGAGGTGTGTATCTTTTTTTTTTTTTTTCGTTTCATGGTTCGGTTCGGGTCCCCCATGGGTAATTTCTTTTTTTCTGCGGTTAGGGATTTTTTTTTTTTTCGTGGTTCCCGAATCTCGTGTTAGTGTGCGCTAACCAGAAATACAAATTTTTCTGAAATTTTGGAAAAATTTGCTTCATTTTAGAGCGCTTCTGAACCATGGCAAATTGTATTTGTTTAAAACAAATGCACATCTCTAGAAAGGCCCAATGGCCCATCCACTCAGTCCAGCAAGCTTCCCATGGTTGTAGCTGCTGCGCTGTACAGGTTATCTCCATGTATCAGTCAGTGCTGCTTTAAGTGTTTTGCTTATGGACTTGGCTGTAGAAGCAACCCTATGTTTTTTCCTTAATGTCTGTACCTCAGTATCCCAGACTGTAAAAAAGTCATGGCTCATTTTGGTTTTCTCTGAATCAAAATTCCTCTTTCCCTCTACCCCCTACCCCTTCCTCTGAAGCAGAGAGCTATGTTGCAGTTGCATCAAAAGCATCAAGGCTTATTGGTTAAGGGTAGTAATCTCAAGCCTTCTCTTAAGGGTAGTAACTGCTGCTCTGTGCAGTTCCCCAGACCGAAAAAGTCAGGATCTCATTGGTTGCTGTCTAAATCCAAGTCCCCTTTTCCCCAGCCATTAAAGCAGAGAGCAATGTTGGAGTTGCATCAAATGCATCAAGGCTGATGGATTAAGGGTGGTAACCACTGCACCAGCCAGATACCCCTATGTACGCTTTTGTTGTTTCCTTTAGGATTTGGCCCTGGAAGTAGTAATTGTGCTTATTCCCTTATCTCTGTGTATCAGTATCCCGCACCATGAAAGTCGGGGCCCTCAGTTGTCATCTGATCCAATTCCTCTTTCCCCCCTGTCGGGGAACAAGAGGGTTTTGTGTTTCACTGTGACTCTGACGGGAAGGCCTATAGCTGCCTTTAATTTCTCAGCCTGTATGTGTCTATGTTTGTGTTGCTTAGCACACAACCAGAAAGCACATAGCATAGTTGTGTGCAGCACAAGTTTAGTTTCAAAACAAAAGTGACTGCTGTGTGTGTGTGTGTGTATGTATGTGTGGGTTCATACTACTGGGTATACTGTAATACTAAACTCCCTTAATCAGTGTCATTAGTAATCTGTTTAAAATTCCATTCTGTCACTTTCATCGAAGGGCAGAAATGGCAAAAATGGAAGATGAAGAAAAAAGTCTCTACTGCAGTGGTCCCCAAACTTAGGGGGTCATTTTCCAAAGGGTTCTGGGCGGCGTCCGCTCCGGAAGGGGAGGAGTTGGGGCGGCACTGGGGCGGACGCCGTGAAGAAATCGCTGGTGGCGAAAAGGTAAGGAGCCTTATCGCCGCCAGTAGAGTGTCCAATAGCACCACCTTTCACGGTGGCACTATTGGATTGCGAAAGCCAGCAGCGATTGCACCGCATTGGTGCGATCGCTGCCAGCTTTCGCAGGCCCACCCCCCCCCCCCCCCCCCCCCGCTTTGCCGCTCCCCGTTACTGCCGGATTTTCTAAGTTGTGCGAACTTAGAAAATCCAGGTCTTAGTCCTCATGGGCCGCAACCCAGTTGGATTTTCAGGATTTCCTCAATTAACTATGCATGAGATCTACAAAGGAGGCAGAAGATGCAAATAGATCTCATACACATTCATTTCGGAAATCCTGAAAATCTGAGAACTGAGTATGGGATCCCGTGCTCTGCAAGATGTTAGAGCCAGCATGAGCAGCAGCACTGATGATACTGTAAGAACTTAAAGGATCCCTTCTAAAGAGGATTGTTCTGTTTGTCACAGGGGAACAAGAGGAGTATTATTGTTGGTTTTTTAGCTACCTCATGTGGGAGATAGGAATGGTAAATAAGCCCATGCCACCATCTTAGGGTGTGGCTTTTTTAGTTACTCCTTATAGGGGCAGCATGTCATTATGCTTGCTCTTGTTTTGGTTAGTTTTCTTAGGAAACCACCTTTGGGCCTCTAAGGATGAAGCCTGGGAATGGAAAAATGGAAACTGTGCCTTTGCCTAACATTACAATGTCTCTTTGGGATCTTTTTTTACTTTCTGAAAGGGACATTTTTCCATTCTTCCTTTATCTAGTTTTGGTTTTCCTATACCTAAGGTTTTTATTTTTACTAGGGCCTGAGTACCCTAGAACCCAGGAGTGCAATGTGGTCCATCTAAGCAGAGCAGTGTCTCTCAGCCAGGATGCACATGTAAGTTTGGATGGAGGAATGGATCTGGTTTCATTCCTGGGAAGAGGAAAAAAGTGCAGAAAAGACCTGTGGTACCCATTGGTGTTTACCACATCTGTCTCATCGAGATACTGAAGACAGGAGCATGGAGGTACCCTCCAGGTACCGACAAAGAAAGTAAGGAGAATGATTGAACAACTGGACTAAAGGTATGAGAAATGGGACTTTGAATTAGTACAAATTGGAATACCATCCTATCCATCAAAGTGTGGGAGGAAGCTTAAAAACGACCCCATGAATTAGAATGAATTAGAGATAAGAAACCTATCTGACATCAGTAACAGAATAGATTAATTTGTAGCTGAAAGTCACAAATATATTACAAGAACTAAAGCTATAAAAATGGACTGTAAATAATAAGAAACTATAACTGGACATTTTATTAATTTTCTGTCATTCATCAGTAAAAGTTTAAATTGGAAACTAATGCAGCTTCTGGCATGATTATTGGAGTTGTATACAAAAGACATTAATGTAGAATTGATTGGGATGCTCAATTAATTTTTGAACAATGCTTAGGGCTTGGAAAACAATCTTTTCCTCCTTATAGGGAATCTTGGACTTCGAGAAAGTATTAATGTAAACACCAATCTATCTCAGGCACTGTCACGTGGGTATCCAGATGATATGGCTATTGGGGTTTCCGCTTTTAAAGATGGTATGGAGATAGTTTGCATACCCAGAGTGTCTTTACCAGAAAATAAATCAAAATAGCAAGATGATTTCAGAGGCACTTTTATAATTAAAGGATTTTATTTTGCTGGCAAATGGATAATTTTCCAGGTTCTTCACCTCTAGAAAACAAGTGTAATTATTGAACAAACAACCCTTTCAATAATGTCAATAATTTCAATGAGAAATAATTTACCTCTGGTTCACAAAAACAATTTTTCATATGTGACTCACTCTAATTCTTAACACTGTTTGGAATAGAGATGGGTTCCTGTACAAGAACTACTTCTTACCAAGATGCTATCAGATAAGTATTTTCTCAGTTAGTTACTTTTTAATGAGAACAAATGTTGAATTTCAACTTTAATTCAAGAAATCTGATTCTTTGTGTTAACTTGTTATTTCAAGCTATTTAGGAAATTCTGGAATTCTCCAGGTAAGTATTAACAGTTTTGATCTTTAACCTGATTTAACTCAATGATTTTGATCTCTTGTATGTCCATGTGTGTTGCACTAGTACATTTTACCACAACTGTGTCACAGTTCATTGGTGCGCACTTCTCTTTGATTTCTGGGTAATAATTTTAAGAGTGTTGCTTGTGAATGCCGGGTAGACAGCGCTGATCCAGGAATGATGTGAAGCTTTGGTGGCTTGTTATCAAAGAATAGCTCACGCTGCTTAATGACACAGACTGGACCTGATCTACCATACTTGACCATAGTATTCAGAAAGAGCTACAGACTTAACAAGTAGTTGTATCCAAATGATAGCAAAGACAACTGGGTGAATTTTCAAACTTTACGTGCATAAAATTTAGCATTACTCATGTATTTTGTATTTAATAAAAGTAAAAAATATACATGTATTTTCAGCTTTGCACACACATAATTACATTTAAAGAAGGGGTGGTCTAGGGGAGATACAGGGTGGGGCTGACATGCATATATGCTGCTAATTTAAAAGATACTTACAGGTGCATATTTGCCAACTTACTTGCATAATTTTATACTTGCTAATTAACTAGCATAAGTTATATTAAAAATGCTTATTGTGTATTACTGACTTGGTGGGAGATCTAGGTGAACTAGGGGGAGTTCAGGCTGAAGAACAAATATGGTCTCAATGACTTGGAGAAGGACTGGATGTACTGGTAGACTAATTGGTAAACTGGTTAATTTTATTTACATGTGCATGTTTTAATATTGGCTGACTTGTGCAAGTAAGCCCTCCTTTACTTTCACGCATAAAATAGATGCTCGCATATTTTTAAAATAGGTAGGAAACGTACGTGCATTCAATGTATCGATATAGCATATTTCCTGGTGTATAAGTCACACCTCTCTATATTCTGCTCTTCTAACAAAAAAGTTGGTAGATAAGTTGCACCTTTGTATAAGATGCACCTGACCTGTGACATCACAGTATTGTGTGTTAATCTCTAGAAGAAGGATCTGGTAGCCAGAACCTGATTGTTGTGAGAATGTTACTGGCTATCATGAGGAGTAGGTACTCTGATGGAGTGACAGGTTTACTGCCCATTTTGGTGCTGTAACAAAGCCTTGTGAGATTGTGTTTAGCAATAGTGATGTCACTGTAAGGGAGAAACCAGATTGCAGGGGAAGTCAGTGTGTGTGGGCGCCGTAAAGTAGGTACTCTGAGATGGCAATGTGGTTGTCAGCGAGAGAGAGAGAGAGAAAGTGAATGGATGTGACAATAGATACATTGCACCGGTGTGTAAGTCGCAGTCACTGAAATCACTGGAAAAAAATCCAAATTATACACCAGAAAATACAATACTTGGTTTCAATGGATTGCATGTATTTGTCCACATGTTGCAGAGTAGAGATAAGTGTATTTTTTAAAATACACCTATATCATATGTGAAGGTTTTTAAAATACTTGTGTATATCTGCTCACAGCCATATTCACACGTATATTGCACCGCATGCATTTGTTTTAAAGTTATCCTCAAAGAAAGCATTATATTTGGGAAGAGGGGAGGGATCATGACTTGGGTAACAAGGGATAAGGAAGTATGTATATAAAACATGGTAAAATATTATGGGGAAGAGACAAGCTATAATTTATAGTGAAATAAACTTATAGGGAAATAAAAGTAATGCAGTACCTAACATGCACTGCATATAATGATGGGATGTGCATTTGTTTAAAACAAAACTGCAAAATGCGAAAAATAAGGCTAATTGTTTCATTCAGAGGGCCCCAAAACAAACCGGGAGCCCCCACAAATGAAACAAAGCTTATTTATTCATTTAATTTTGAACTAATGATTCAGACCTGCGTCTAGGTCCAAATCAGGGGCTGTGGCCTATACCCAAGCAAAATGCTGGCACCTTGACCTATGCCCAAATCCAGAGTCTCACCTAGGGCATAGGCTGAGGTCCAAAGCAGGGGCTAGGGCCGAGCATGATGCCAGGGTCTTGGTGGAGATATGGGCTGACACTGGGCCCTCGGCCAAGACCCCCAAAAATTAAACAACAAAAAAACCTTCCCTTATCCATCCTGACTCCATGGCTTCGGTCCAGGCTGGAGCCCGGACCCAGGCCCAACACTACAACCCGGCCTGGAGGCCAGGTACTTACACCAGAGCCTCGGCCCAGACCCAGACCTGATGCCGCAATCCAGCCCAGAGACCAGGTCCCAATGCCAGGGCACCTCAGCATAGACCAGGGCCTGGACCTAGGCCTGATGCCATGACCCGCCTGGTTCCAATGCTGGGGCCTTGGCCTAGGCTGGGGACAGACCCAGGCCTGACACTGTGACCCTACACCAGGGCCTCGACCCAGACCCAGGACTGACACTGCGACCCAAGCCAAAGGCCAAATCCCATCACAGGGGCCTAAGCCCAGACCCAGGCCCATAAGGAAGAGTTCCCATTTAGGAGTTAGCCTTCCATTAACTTGACCATCCAGCCTTTTAAGTATTATTTTAGACTCTTTTAAGACAATTTTTGAGAATTCCCTGTGCAAGCCAATCCCCCTGGTTGCAGTGGATTGGGGCGTCCCTGTATTCTAGGCTGGATTTGGGGTAAGGAAGACCTGCAGTGTGCTATTTCTCTTTCAGAGTATAGATGTGTCAGTGACCTGATACATAGGAAGAATATTTTTGCATTAACTGTCTTTTTGAACTATCTCATCTGGAGGCACAGAGGGGCAGATTTTAAAAGCCTACGCGCGTAAATCCGGGGTGATTTACGCCCGTAGGGGGGGGTTACGAGTGCCAGGCCTATTTTCAAAAGGCCCGGCGGTGCGCGTAAAGCCCCAGGACGCGCGTATGTCCCTCGGCTTGAAAAAAAGGGGCGGGGCGTGGCAGTCCAGGGGCAGGACCGAGGCCTCCGGCACAGCAGCAAAGCCGGGGCAGCTGGCCGGCGCGCATAACTTACAAAATAAAGGTGGGGGGGGATTTAGGTAGTGCTGGGGGGAGGGTTAGATAGGGGAAGGTAGGGGAAATTGTGTGGGGGGGGGGGGGGCCAGAGGGAATGGGGAAAGCCATTGGGGATACCCTAGGGCTCGGCACATACAAAGTGCACTAGTGTGCACCCCCTTTGTTATGGTTTTGAGATGTTTGAGTGGATTCTTGGGTACTGTGGAAATGACCACGCCCACGGGGAGGAGTCCCGTGAGGAACCACAGTACTAGGCTAGACTCGAGTCGCACAAACACAGAGATTCATCTTTTATTATGCAGCTGAGGTGTACCACCAGAGGTGGTACACCTCGGCAGAGGGGACCCGTGTCACAGAGATAGTATAAGGAGATCCGGATGCAGGTTCCCAGTGCAGCAGAGCTGCAGATGAGACAGACTGAGAGTGTTAGATTACTCACTAAGTTGGTAGCTGTATAGGTGGAGATCCCAGCAGGCAGAAGTAGTTGATTACAGGCACCGAGGCAGGGAGAGCAGGCCCTCGAGAAGCGAGTACCTGATTGCAGATAGGCACTTGAAAGAAAGCAAAGGGCCCCTGAGGAGCGGGTACCCAGGTTAGAGAAATACCCTGAAGAGCAGAGAGAGCTTCCAGCGGCAGCAAGGAAGCGGCAGAGTAGCTCAGACCAGAGGCTTTCCATCCATTCACGATCCTTGCTAACTCGATGAGCTAGGAAACAAGGGCAGGCTAAATACCCGGATGGTGTGACGTCACTCGAGGGGGACGCCATCGAGGTTCCCACCATGACGTGGATAAAGACGTGGGTGGCATGCGCGCATGCACCCTAGGAGGCCCTCAGGAGAAACATGGTGTGAGGCTTTGCCATAGCTGTTCCGGGGATGCTGGAGAGAGCGGCATGCAGACACAGCAGTAGTATTCTTCCCAAGGCTAGCGGGGAGAGCAGAGAGAAAGGTGAGGCACAAAAGTCGAAGCCATCTGAAACCGACAGATGCAACACCCTTGCGCATGCCAACACTGGATTTTATAACATCTGGGTGGCCAATCAAAGCTTCGTCCCATACATGACTTCACATCTATAAATTTTCTAATGCCAGCGTTTCTGTGAATGTTCCGACAATAGAAAATTTATAGACGTGAAGTCATGTGTGGAACCAAGCTTTCATTATTGAAAACCTTGAAAGTATGTGGCATAAAGGACGCCCCTGAAGCAGCTCTAGCGAAACATGATATCGTGTCGGGCTTGGTGAGATTAGAGCTTAATGAGCGTTTATTACAGCAAAAAAAAAAAGGGAAAATATATACAAAAATACTTCTTTTTGCACTTTGGGCTTGGTGAAATAATATTTTCTAATATAATGCAAGTCTGAGAATCATTCTATATTGTTTAAAAAAATCATTGAAAAAAAAAGGACCGATGATTATATAAGACCCCAGAGGTTGGTCAATTGATATCATATTATGACAACCAAATGGGTGGTATGAAGGTCCAGATTATAATTCAAAACTAGTCTGTTTATTAATTTTTGAAGTTTTAGCAATTTGCATTTCATAAATATTTGAGATGGTTTTGTGTTTCACTGTGACTCTGACGGGAAGGCCTATAGCTGCCTTTAATTTCTCAGCCTGTATGTGTCTATGTTTGTGTTGCTTAGCACACAACCAGAAAGCACATAGCATAGTTGTGTGCAGCACAAGTTTAGTTTCAAAACAAAAGTGACTGCTGTGTGTGTGTGTGTGTGTGTATGTGTGGGTTCATACTACTGGGTATACTGTAATACTAAACTCCCTTAATCAGTGTCATTAGTAATCTGTTTAAAATTCCATTCTGTCACTTTCATCGAAGGGCAGAAATGGCAAAAATGGAAGATGAAGAAAAAAGTCTCTACTGCAGTGGTCCCCAAACTTAGGGGGTCATTTTCCAAAGGGTTCTGGGCGGCGTCCGCTCCGGAAGGGGAGGAGTTGGGGCGGCACTGGGGCGGACGCCGTGAAGAAATCGCTGGTGGCGAAAAGGTAAGGAGCCTTATCGCCGCCAGTAGAGTGTCCAATAGCACCACCTTTCACGGTGGCACTATTGGATTGCGAAAGCCAGCAGCGATAGCACCGCATTGGTGCGATCGCTGCCAGCTTTCGCAGGCCCACCCCCCCCCCCCCCCCCCCCCGCTTTGCCGCTCCCCGTTACTGCCGGATTTTCTAAGTTCTGCGAACTTAGAAAATCCAGGTCTTAGTCCTCATGGGCCGCAACCCAGTTGGATTTTCAGGATTTCCTCAATTAACTATGCATGAGATCTACAAAGGAGGCAGAAGATGCAAATAGATCTCATACACATTCATTTCGGAAATCCTGAAAATCTGAGAACTGAGTATGGGATCCCGTGCTCTGCAAGATGTTAGAGCCAGCATGAGCAGCAGCACTGATGATACTGTAAGAACTTAAAGGATCCCTTCTAAAGAGGATTGTTCTGTTTGTCACAGGGGAACAAGAGGAGTATTATTGTTGGTTTTTTAGCTACCTCATGTGGGAGATAGGAATGGTAAATAAGCCCATGCCACCATCTTAGGGTGTGGCTTTTTTAGTTACTCCTTATAGGGGCAGCATGTCATTATGCTTGCTCTTGTTTTGGTTAGTTTTCTTAGGAAACCACCTTTGGGCCTCTAAGGATGAAGCCTGGGAATGGAAAAATGGAAACTGTGCCTTTGCCTAACATTACAATGTCTCTTTGGGATCTTTTTTTACTTTCTGAAAGGGACATTTTTCCATTCTTCCTTTATCTAGTTTTGGTTTTCCTATACCTAAGGTTTTTATTTTTACTAGGGCCTGAGTACCCTAGAACCCAGGAGTGCAATGTGGTCCATCTAAGCAGAGCAGTGTCTCTCAGCCAGGATGCACATGTAAGTTTGGATGGAGGAATGGATCTGGTTTCATTCCTGGGAAGAGGAAAAAAGTGCAGAAAAGACCTGTGGTACCCATTGGTGTTTACCACATCTGTCTCATCGAGATACTGAAGACAGGAGCATGGAGGTACCCTCCAGGTACCGACAAAGAAAGTAAGGAGAATGATTGAACAACTGGACTAAAGGTTTGAGAAATGGGACTTTGAATTAGTACAAATTGGAATACCATCCTATCCATCAAAGTGTGGGAGGAAGCTTAAAAACGACCCCATGAATTAGAATGAATTAGAGATAAGAAACCTATCTGACATCAGTAACAGAATAGATTAATTTGTAGCTGAAAGTCACAAATATATTACAAGAACTAAAGCTATAAAAATGGACTGTAAATAATAAGAAACTATAACTGGACATTTTATTAATTTTCTGTCATTCATCAGTAAAAGTTTAAATTGGAAACTAATGCAGCTTCTGGCATGATTATTGGAGTTGTATACAAAAGACATTAATGTAGAATTGATTGGGATGCTCAATTAATTTTTGAACAATGCTTAGGGCTTGGAAAACAATCTTTTCCTCCTTATAGGGAATCTTGGACTTCGAGAAAGTATTAATGTAAACACCAATCTATCTCAGGCACTGTCACGTGGGTATCCAGATGATATGGCTATTGGGGTTTCCGCTTTTAAAGATGGTATGGAGATAGTTTGCATACCCAGAGTGTCTTTACCAGAAAATAAATCAAAATAGCAAGATGATTTCAGAGGCACTTTTATAATTAAAGGATTTTATTTTGCTGGCAAATGGATAATTTTCCAGGTTCTTCACCTCTAGAAAACAAGTGTAATTATTGAACAAACAACCCTTTCAATAATGTCAATAATTTCAATGAGAAATAATTTACCTCTGGTTCACAAAAACAATTTTTCATATGTGACTCACTCTAATTCTTAACACTGTTTGGAATAGAGATGGGTTCCTGTACAAGAACTACTTCTTACCAAGATGCTATCAGATAAGTATTTTCTCAGTTAGTTACTTTTTAATGAGAACAAATGTTGAATTTCAACTTTAATTCAAGAAATCTGATTCTTTGTGTTAACTTGTTATTTCAAGCTATTTAGGAAATTCTGGAATTCTCCAGGTAAGTATTAACAGTTTTGATCTTTAACCTGATTTAACTCAATGATTTTGATCTCTTGTATGTCCATGTGTGTTGCACTAGTACATTTTACCACAACTGTGTCACAGTTCATTGGTGCGCACTTCTCTTTGATTTCTGGGTAATAATTTTAAGAGTGTTGCTTGTGAATGCCGGGTAGACAGCGCTGATCCAGGAATGATGTGAAGCTTTGGTGGCTTGTTATCAAAGAATAGCTCACGCTGCTTAATGACACAGACTGGACCTGATCTACCATACTTGACCATAGTATTCAGAAAGAGCTACAGACTTAACAAGTAGTTGTATCCAAATGATAGCAAAGACAACTGGGTGAATTTTCAAACTTTACGTGCATAAAATTTAGCATTACTCATGTATTTTGTATTTAATAAAAGTAAAAAATATACATGTATTTTCAGCTTTGCACACACATAATTACATTTAAAGAAGGGGTGGTCTAGGGGAGATACAGGGTGGGGCTGACATGCATATATGCTGCTAATTTAAAAGATACTTACAGGTGCATATTTGCCAACTTACTTGCATAATTTTATACTTGCTAATTAACTAGCATAAGTTATATTAAAAATGCTTATTGTGTATTACTGACTTGGTGGGAGATCTAGGTGAACTAGGGGGAGTTCAGGCTGAAGAACAAATATGGTCTCAATGACTTGGAGAAGGACTGGATGTACTGGTAGACTAATTGGTAAACTGGTTAATTTTATTTACATGTGCATGTTTTAATATTGGCTGACTTGTGCAAGTAAGCCCTCCTTTACTTTCACGCATAAAATAGATGCTCGCATATTTTTAAAATAGGTAGGAAACGTACGTGCATTCAATGTATCGATATAGCATATTTCCTGGTGTATAAGTCACACCTCTCTATATTCTGCTCTTCTAACAAAAAAGTTGGTAGATAAGTTGCACCTTTGTATAAGATGCACCTGACCTGTGACATCACAGTATTGTGTGTTAATCTCTAGAAGAAGGATCTGGTAGCCAGAACCTGATTGTTGTGAGAATGTTACTGGCTATCATGAGGAGTAGGTACTCTGATGGAGTGACAGGTTTACTGCCCATTTTGGTGCTGTAACAAAGCCTTGTGAGATTGTGTTTAGCAATAGTGATGTCACTGTAAGGGAGAAACCAGATTGCAGGGGAAGTCAGTGTGTGTGGGCGCCGTAAAGTAGGTACTCTGAGATGGCAATGTGGTTGTCAGCGAGAGAGAGAGAGAGAAAGTGAATGGATGTGACAATAGATACATTGCACCGGTGTGTAAGTCGCAGTCACTGAAATCACTGGAAAAAAATCCAAATTATACACCAGAAAATACAATACTTGGTTTCAATGGATTGCATGTATTTGTCCACATGTTGCAGAGTAGAGATAAGTGTATTTTTTAAAATACACCTATATCATATGTGAAGGTTTTTAAAATACTTGTGTATATCTGCTCACAGCCATATTCACACGTATATTGCACCGCATGCATTTGTTTTAAAGTTATCCTCAAAGAAAGCATTATATTTGGGAAGAGGGGAGGGATCATGACTTGGGTAACAAGGGATAAGGAAGTATGTATATAAAACATGGTAAAATATTATGGGGAAGAGACAAGCTATAATTTATAGTGAAATAAACTTATAGGGAAATAAAAGTAATGCAGTACCTAACATGCACTGCATATAATAATGGGATGTGCATTTGTTTAAAACAAAACTGCAAAATGCGAAAAATAAGGCTAATTGTTTCATTCAGAGGGCCCCAAAACAAACCGGGAGCCCCCACAAATGAAACAAAGCTTATTTATTCATTTAATTTTGAACTAATGATTCAGACCTGCGTCTAGGTCCAAATCAGGGGCTGTGGCCTATACCCAAGCAAAATGCTGGCACCTTGACCTATGCCCAAATCCAGAGTCTCACCTAGGGCATAGGCTGAGGTCCAAAGCAGGGGCTAGGGCCGAGCATGATGCCAGGGTCTTGGTGGAGATATGGGCTGACACTGGGCCCTCGGCCAAGACCCCCAAAAATTAAACAACAAAAAAACCTTCCCTTATCCATCCTGACTCCATGGCTTCGGTCCAGGCTGGAGCCCGGACCCAGGCCCAACACTACAACCCGGCCTGGAGGCCAGGTACTTACACCAGAGCCTCGGCCCAGACCAAGACCTGATGCCGCAATCCAGCCCAGAGACCAGGTCCCAATGCCAGGGCACCTCAGCATAGACCAGGGCCTGGACCTAGGCCTGATGCCATGACCCGCCTGGTTCCAATGCTGGGGCCTTGGCCTAGGCTGGGGACAGACCCAGGCCTGACACTGTGACCCTACACCAGGGCCTCGACCCAGACCCAGGACTGACACTGCGACCCAAGCCAAAGGCCAAATCCCATCACAGGGGCCTAAGCCCAGACCCAGGCCCATAAGGAAGAGTTCCCATTTAGGAGTTAGCCTTCCATTAACTTGGCCATCCAGCCTTTTAAGTATTATTTTAGACTCTTTTAAGACAATTTTTGAGAATTCCCTGTGCAAGCCAATCCCCCTGGTTGCAGTGGATTGGGGCGTCCCTGTATTCTAGGCTGGATTTGGGGTAAGGAAGACCTGCAGTGTGCTATTTCTCTTTCAGAGTATAGATGTGTCAGTGACCTGACACATAGGAAGAATATTTTTGCATTAACTGTCTTTTTGAACTATCTCATCTGGAGGCACAGAGGGGCAGATTTTAAAAGCCTACGCGCGTAAATCCGGGGTGATTTACGCGCGTAGGGGGGGTTACGAGTGCCAGGCCTATTTTCAAAAGGCCCGGCGGTGCGCGTAAAGCCCCAGGACGCGCGTATGTCCCTCGGCTTGAAAAAAAGGGGTGGGGCGTGGCAGTCCAGGGGCAGGACCGAGGCCTCCGGCACAGCAGCAAAGCCGGGGCAGCTGGCCGGCGCGCATAACTTACAAAATAAAGGTGGGGGGGGATTTAGGTAGGGCTGGGGGGAGGGTTAGATAGGGGAAGGTAGGTGAAAGTGTGTGGGGGGGGGGGCCAGAAGGAATGGGGAAAGCCATTGGGGATACCCTAGGGCTCGGCACATACAAAGTGCACTAGTGTGCACCCCCTTTGTTATGGTTTTGAGATGTTTGAGTGGATTCTTGGGTACTGTGGAGATGACCACGCCCACGGGGAGGAGCCCCGTGAGGAACCACAGTACTAGGCTAGACTCGAGTCGCACAAACACAGAGATTCATCTTTTATTATGCAGCCGAGGTGTACCACCAGAGGTGGTACACCTCGGCAGAGGGGACCCGTGTCACAGAGATAGTATAAGGAGATCCGGATGCAGGTTCCCAGTGCAGCAGAGCTGCAGATGAGACAGACTGAGAGTGTTAGATTACTCACTAAGTTGGTAGCTGTATAGGTGGAGATCCCAGCAGGCAGAAGTAGTTGATTACAGGCACCGAGGCAGGGAGAGCAGGCCCTCGAGAAGCGAGTACCTGATCCCAGATATGCACCTGAAAGAAAGCAAAGGGCCCCTGAGGAGCGGGTACCCAGGTTAGAGAAATACCCTGAAGAGCAGAGAGAGCTGCCTGCGGCAGCAAGGAAGCGGCAGAGTAGCTCAGACCAGAGGCTTTCCATCCATTCACGATCCTTGCTAACTCGATGAGCTAGGAAACAAGGGCAGGCTAAATACCCGGATGGTGTGACGTCACTCGAGGGGGACGCCATCGAGGTTCCCACCATGACGTGGATAAAGACGTGGGTGGCATGCGCGCATGCACCCTAGGAGGCCCTCAGGAGAAACATGGTGTGAGGCTTTGCCATAGCTGTTCCGGGGATGCTGGAGAGAGCGGCATGCAGACACAGCAGTAGTATTCTTCCCAAGGCTAGCGGGGAGAGCAGAGAGAAAGGTGAGGCACAAAAGTCGAAGCCATCTGAAACCGACAGATGCAACACCCTTGCGCACGCCAACACTGGATTTTATAACATCTGGGTGGCCAATCAAAGCTTCGTCCCATACATGACTTCACATCTATAAATTTTCTAATGCCAGCGTTTCTGTGAATGTTCCGACAATAGAAAATTTATAGACGTGAAGTCATGTGTGGAACCAAGCTTTCATTATTGAAAACCTTGAAAGTATGTGGCATAAAGGACGCCCCTGAAGCAGCTCTAGCGAAACATGATATCGTGTCGGGCTTGGTGAGATTAGAGCTTAATGAGCGTTTATTACAGCAAAAAAAAAAAAGGGAAAATATATACAAAAATACTTCTTTTTGCACTTTGGGCTTGGTGAAATAATATTTTCTAATATAATGCAAGTCTGAGAATCATTCTATATTGTTTAAAAAAATCATTGAAAAAAAAAGGACCGATGATTATATAAGACCCCAGAGGTTGGTCAATTGATATCATATTATGACAACCAAATGGGTGGTATGAAGGTCCAGATTATAATTCAAAACTAGTCTTTGTTTATTAATTTTTGAAGTTTTAGCAATTTGCATTTCATAAATATTTGAGATTGCTTCGAGTTTGCTTGATTGGGCTTTTTGTTTAATATTTGCTATCAGAGCATATAGAAAGACATGGTTTAATGGAACCCAGCCAGCATGGATTTACCCAGGGGAAGTTTTACCTCACAAATCTGCTTCTATTTTTTTTTGAAGGGAGTTAATAAACATGTGGCTAAGGGTAAACTGGAGATGTAGTGTATTTGGATTTTCAGAAGGCTTTTGATAAAGTCCCTCATGAGAGGCTTCTAAGAAAACTAAAAATTCATGGGATAGGAGGCGATGTCCTTTTGTGTATTACAAACTGGTTAAAATACAAGAAGCAGAGACTAAAATTAAATGGTCAATTTTCTGAGTGGAAAAAGGTAAACAGTAGAGTGCTTCAGGGATCTATGCTTGGAATGGTACATTTCAATATATAAATGATCTGGAAAGGGCTACGACAAATGAGATAATCAAATTTGCAGATGATACAAAATTATTCAGAGTAGTGAAATCACATGCAGATCATGTTAATTGCAGAAGGACCTTGTGAGACTGGAAGATTGGGCTTCCAAATGGCAGATGAAATTTAATGTGGACTAGAGCAAGGTGATGCATAAAGGGAAAAATAACCTATGCTATAGTTATACGATGTTAGGTTCCATATTAGGAGCTACTACCCAGGAAAAAGATCTAGGCGTTATAGTGGATAATACATTGAAATAATTGGCTCAGTGTGCTGCGGCAGTGAAACCGCACCTTAAGTATTTTGTACAATTCTTGTCGCCGTATCTCAAAATATATATAATTGAACTAGAGAAGGTATGGAGAAGAGTGACCAAAATGATAAAGGGGATGGAATGGAATCCCTATGAGGAAAGGCTAAAGAGGTTAGGGCTGTACAGCTTGGAGAAGAGACAGCTGAGAGGGGATATGATAGAAATCTATAAAATCATGAGAGGTCTAGAATGGATAAATGTGAATCAGATATTTACTCTTTCAGATAATAGAAGGACTAGGATGCTCTCTATGAAGTTAGCAAGTAGCACATTTAAAACAAATTGGAGAAAATAAGTTTTCACTCAATGTACAATTAAACTCTGGAATTTGTTGCCAGAGGATGTGGTTAGGACAGATAGTGTTGCAGGGTTCAAACAAAGGTTTGGATAAGTTCCTGAATGAGAAGACAATTAACTGCTATTAATCAAGTTGACTTAGGAAATAGCCACTGCTATTACTGGCATTGGTAGTATGGGATCTACTTAATGTTTGGGTGCTTGCCAGGTACTTTTAACCTAAATTGGCTACTGCTGGAAACAGGATGCTGGGCTTGATGGATCCTCGGTCTGACCCAGTATGACAACTTCTTATGTTCTTAAAGAAGTTGGAAACTACCATTATTCTCCTATCCTGTGGGTTTACTGGATTCAAAGACAGTGTAGATTTGCCCTGCTGTGAACCAAAGAATGGAGACAGGGCTGGACTGGAAAGAAGCAGAGTATTAGAGCTATTTTTGTCCACACAATAGGGAGCCTGGCCTCAGATACTAAAGCTATCCGTGGAGCAAGGAAGAGATAAATAGAAACTGTGGAGGTGTTTTAAGCAGAAATAGTCCATCCTTTGTTTCTTTCTATGTGCCCCTGGGAGCCAAGAAAAGGATCCTTCTCGCCCAGGGGTTAGGAATGCATACCTTTTTGTGCCTGAACCAAGCAAAACGAATAACCAAGTGAAAAGAGACTCATGAAGAAACCAAAATAACAATTTTTCCCTAGTCAGATGCAAACTTGGCCACTGCCCCATTCTTTCTACAGTGGAAAATCTGTAGTGTCACAACATCAAGTGCTTGGATGTTTCTTTAGGCTAGGGATTCTTAATTTATTACATTATCTCAGGATTTAGATCAACTTCAAGGAATATAGAATGTATGATTAAAAAAGCACAACTAAGCTTTCACTGTACTTTGAGTCTCAATCCTCTAACCCCCCTGAAACCCAGATAGCTGATTTTAAAATTGATGAGAATGCTAATGAATAAAAAAAAAAACCAACAGTAAGCAGCACTTTACAATAACTTTCCAGTGAGCTAAACAGAAAGAAAACAACTCCCATCATTAATAGTCTGAATATGACAGTATATTTTGGACAGTAATAGATGCATCAGGACAATATGACCTAAATCAAAGTACAAGGCTCTGAGGTCAGAGTACATTCTTCAAGGGAAATGTGCTGATGATTCATCTCTAGAACAAAAGTTTGCCTTCTCATCCTGAACTGTCAAAAATATCTAAAAACTTTTTTCTTCCTGCAAACTTTGCCTGATTTGAATATAATAACCAATATGCCAAGACTATTGCTGTCACTTGTTAAATTATTCCCTTGAGCCATAGAAAACAATTATTCTTACGATCATCATGAATTTAATAATCAAGATATGCATTGAGCTTTTAGGATTTTTTGAAACCTGATTGGCATCTTCCAATGCAAAGTGTATCCTTAATGTCAGTAGAAGTAGTAATATTGATTAGGGATGTGCAGAAGGAAAAGATGCATTGCTATTTGGTATTCGTTGCACCGGGACCCAAATCCATTGCATCCATTTTCATAGGGGGAAACCCGATTCATCCATTAGTTGTATTCGTTTTCCATTAAAGATGGAAAAACAAACAAAAAAAAACCCCATCCCAACCCTTTAAATTTAATTAACTACAACCCTCCACCCTCCTGACCTCTCCAAGACTTGCCAAAACCCCCTGGTGGTCCAGTGGAGGTCCGGGAGCGATCTCCTGCACTTGGGCCATCGGCTGCCAATATTCAAAATGGCGCCAATAGCCTTTGCCCTTACTATGTCACAGGGGCTACCAGTGCCATTGGTCGGTCCCTGTCACGTGGTAGGAGCACAAGATGGCGCCGGCCGTCCATTGTGCCTACCATGTGACAGGGGCTGACCAATGGCACCGGTAGCCCCTGTAACATAGTAAGGTCAAAGGCTATCGGTGCCATTTTGAATACTGGCAGCTGACGGCCCAAGTGCAGGAGATCGCTCCCAGACCCCCGCTGGGAGCGGGGGTCTGGGAGCGATGGGAATAGTGTGATTTTTTGGTGTTGCAGTTTCTTGTTTTGGATTTATAAAGACCCATTTTTAAAAGAATTTTGATATATTTTCCTAAACAATGTGTACACACTTTTTTTTTCTTGGTTCAAAATTTTTGAGAATTATATTACTTAAATTAGTTATTCTTATTTATTGATTTTATTTTTTAATTATAGTGGGCTTGATTTACCTAAGTTGAGGTCAAAATGGAAAACAAATTCAAGAGCTATGTGAGAAAGCTAGTAAATATCAAAATTCACTAATCAAAACTGGCACCAAATTAATTGGAGATCAAGGAGCACCTAATTGGGTGATCATGAGTGTATAATTGGCTACAGCTTGTATTTATTTATTTATTTATTTATTGGTTTTTATATACCGCCGCTCATCAGAGATATCACGTCGGTGTACATAGAACAAAATCCGCAATTGCGTTTTACATAAAACAGTAAGAAAAACAACTGAGAAAACTTTACATTAAAAATGGTTAAATGCAACAACAACAAAACAATTTATAAAATATAAATAGATATATAATGATAATATTATATAAAGTAGTTATAACATTACAATTTATAACAGAGTCAAGGGAGAATAAAGGAGGGGCAAGGGAAGGAGAGGATAAAAATTTGGGTAGGGGAGGAAGAGAGAAAGGTGTGAGGGGAAGGGATTATGTACAAGTGGGGCTGCAAATGAGCAAATTCTTCAGTTTTATAAATGGAAAGGAAGGAGCTAGGGTGCAAAAGGTAGGAAAGAGCCTAGAGTTGGCTGTTGTAAAGAGGAGGTGTGAGAGGTTAGAGGAAAAAGGGGGGTGTCGTCTTCCGAGGCTAAACTTAATGGAAAAGAGAGAGAGGAGGTAGAGGTAGAGAGGAGAGGGAGAAGGTAGTAAAGCAAGAACATGTGCAGATCATGTAGAATTGTAGAAGGTAATAGTTATCAGAGTACTCGCTACATGAGACTATCCCTTTTCAGTCATGGAAAATCACAGGACAGATGTTTTCCCTTATTGAAAAAGACAAGGAAATCACATGGAGCATGTGCTGTCTGTGACAGCAAAAGCTATAGACAAGAGGCCAAAAACATCTATGCATACTTCAAGCTCAACAATGTCTCACTTGCATATTCTCTGAAATACTTATTCATGCCACCTTCATTGTAATCAATGTGGGAAAACCACAGCACTCATACATGAAGAGAGTAATTATTAAGTTCAGAAAACAAGCCAAAATGACTTTGGAAGTTGCAGTACATGAGGAACTGATGGCATATGAGGTCAGTAGTAGATCTAGTCCTCAGTGGAAAGAACAACCTGATGAAAGGAATTACTGTGGTGGGGCTGCTAAGCAATAGCCATAATAATTCAATCAAATTTTGTATGATCACAGAGGGAGGACATTAAGTAAAACTTTGTAGGGATGTGAATCGTTTTAGGACGATTAAAATTATCGTCCGATAATTTTAATATCGTCTTAAACCGTTATGGAACACAATACAATAGAGATTCTAACGATTTATCGTTATAAATCGTTAGAATCGTGAGCCGGCACACTAAAACCCCCTAAAACCCACCCCCGACCCTTTAAATTAAATCCCCCACCCTCCCGAACCCCCCCCAAATGAGTTAAATAACCTGCGGGTCCAGCGGCGGTCCGGAATGGCAGCGGTCCGGAACGGGCTCCTGCTCCTGAATCTTGTTGTCTTCAGCCGGCGCCATTTTCCAAAATGGCGCCGAAAAATGGCGGCGGCCATAGACGAACACGATTGGACTGGCAGGAGGTCCTTCCGGACCCCCGCTGGACTTTTGGCAAGTCTCGTGGGGGTCAGGAGGCCCCCCACAAGCTGGCCAAAAGTTCCTGGAGGTCCAGCGGGGGTCAGGGAGCGATTTCCCGCCGCGAATCGTTTTCGTACGGAAAATGGCGCCGGCAGGAGATCGACTGCAGGAGGTCGTTCAGCGAGGCGCCGGAACCCTCGCTGAACGACCTCCTGCAGTCGATCTCCTGCCGGCGCCATTTTCCGTACGAAAACGATTCGCGGCGGGGAAATCGCTCCCTGACCCCCGCTGGACCTCCAGGAACTTTTGGCCAGCTTGTGGGGGGCCTCCTGACCCCCACGAGACTTGCCAAAAGTCCAGCGGGGGTCCGGAAGGACCTCCTGCCGTCCAATCGTGTTCGTCTATGGCCGCCGCCATTTTTCGGCGCCATTTTGGAAAATGGCGCCGGCTGAAGACAACAAGATTCAGGAGCAGGAGCCCGTTCCGGACCGCTGCCGTTCCGGACCGCCGCTGGACCCGCAGGTTATTTAACTCATTTGGGGGGGGGTTCGGGAGGGTGGGGGATTTAATTTAAAGGGTCAGGGGTGGGTTTTAGGGGGTTTTAATGTGCCGGTTTTGCGATTTTTAGATTTTTAGATTTTTCACGATTTTTCACGATTTTTCACGATATTTTACCCCCCCAAACGGCAACAATACGATTCCCTCCCCCTCCCAGCCGAAATCGATCGTTAAGACGATCGAGGACACGATTCACATCCCTAAAACTTTGCAATAGCATATAACTTTAAAAAGAGAAACTGATAAAATTGGGAAATTAGAAAGAAACTAAAAGAAGCAGTAGCAAAAGTGAAAAATGCGAATGAGAGTACAAATTGTTTAAAAATACAGTTTTGGAAGCACAGATAAAATGTATTCCATGCATTAAGAAAGGTTGCAAGAAAGATCAAATGACTGTCAGCTTGATTTAATGGTGAAGCAAAAGAAGCAATTAGACACCATTCAAAATCTGGAAAGTAGACCCAAATGAAGAGCATAGTCAATGGAAAGTTAAATATAAAACAGGCCAAGAGAAAATGCTTTCAAGTACAATCAAAGCAAAAAGCCCATGGGAGAGTTGGGTCACAAGATGACAGAGGAGTAAAAGGGGTGCTCAGGGAGACAAGGAAATAGCAGAAACACTGAATACATTATTTGGATTGGTCTTTACTGAGGAGAATGTTGTAAAAAATATTTGACTGTGATAATTCTGAGCAACTAAAACAAATCTCTGTATTGTTCAGCTCCTTCTTGCAACTTGCCTTACTATTTCAACTTTATGGAAATGTAATCTTGGAATGGAATATTGGTGAACCCAGGTTTATGATATAGCAGGTATTGAGAAATGACAGTATCACCTAAAAGGAGAAAAATTTAAATATGATAGAGTGTGGGACCCTTATCATGAGTTTTATAGACAAGTAAATTGCACACACATCACCTGCTTTAGACAAGGACTTTATATAAGAAATACACTCTTGGTTTGTATTTTATGATATTCTCACAAGTATTTCATGTTTTGATATACATGGTCTTTATATTCAGTGGGTATTATATTGTTCTATGATGACAAGTTTTAAATAGTCATTAAAAAAAAGGCCAAAAACAAATCTCTGCGATAATGGAGAATGTAAAAGATCAAATTAACTAGCTGAAGAATAACAAATCACCAGAGAACACCCACCCCAGAATCCTAAAATAGTTAAAACATGAAATTGCAGGTCTGTTACTAGTAATCTGTAACCTATCATTTAAAGTAACCAAAATATCTGGACTCGAGTGTGGCCAATGTGATGCTAATTTTATATAAAAGAAATCAGGGGCAATGCAGAAAACTCTAGACCATTGAGCCTGACATTGGTGTAGGACAAAATAGTAGAAGTTATTCTTAAAAACAAAATCACTGACCATATACTGTAGATAAACATGGCTTAATAGGGAAGAGTCAACATGGGTTTAGAAACAGAAAGTCTTGTCTTACCAATCTTTAAAAGAAAAATTTCAAGCTGTAAATAATAAACATGTAGACAAAAATGAGCCAATTGATATAATATATTTTGATTTTCAGAAGCCATTTGACAAATTCCCCTTGAAAGACTCCTCAAGAAATTAAAAAGTCATGAGAAAGAAAGCAGTGTCATATTGTGGATTGGTAATGTAACATGTTAAAAGTCATGAAACTGTTGCATCCATCTGTCTCAGATGGCTTCAACCTCTGTGCCTCACCTTTCTTCCTTCTCTCTCCTCAGGTCTTGGGAGGAAGGTGGCTGCTGCCGCGTCTTCATGCCGCTCTCTCTGGTGTCCCTGGATCAGCGGCAGCGACGGTGCTCGCCATGATTTTCCTGAGGGCCTCCTAGGGTGCGCACACGCACGCCACCCATGTCATGGCGGGAACATCGGGGGCGTCCCCTCCGAGTGACATCATCACATCCTGGTATTTAGCCTGCCCTTCGTTTACTAACAAACTCAGTTAGCAAGGACTGGATTGCCTCCGGTCTAAGCTGCTCTGCTGCTTCCCAGTTGCCGCAGGAAGCTCTCTCTGCCCTTCGGGGTATTTCTTCACTAACCAGGTACCCGCTCCTTGGGGCCCTTCTGCTCTATTTCAGGTACCTATCTTGGGATACTGGGTACTCGCTCCTCGAGGGCCTGATCTCCGTAATCTGGTGCCTGCCACTGAACAACTTCTGTAGGGATGTGAATCGGGCTTCGGCCGATTGAAAATATCATTGATATTTTCAAAATCGTCAGAAATCGGGGGCTTTCCCAAAACAATAGGAAAACCCCACGATATTGATCGTGGGGCTTCCCTTATCGTTTTGGGGGAGGGCGGGAAAAACAGCACACAAAAATAACCCCTAAACCCACCCCGACCCTTTAAAAGTAACCCCTTAGCTTCCCCCACCCTCCCGACCCCCCCCCAAAAACCTTTTACAGGTACCTGGTGGTCCAGTGGGGGTCCAGGGAGCGATCTCCCGCTCCGGGCCGTCCTGCGGCTACCAGGCCGTCCTTTGCCCGGAGGACGGCCCGGAGTGGGAGATCGCGGGAAATCGCTACCGGGACCCCCACTGGACCACCAGGTACCTGTACAAAGGTTTTGGAGTGGTCGGGAGGGTGGGGGAAGCTAAGGGGTTACTTTTAAAGAGTCGGTGTGGGTTTTTTGTTTATCGTCTGGGCAGCCGATAAACAAAACGCGATCGGGCCCGATGGGAAAAAACCCACATATGAATCTGAACCGGAATCCGAACCGATTCCGGTTCCGATTCACATCTCTAAACTTCTGCCTGTCAGGACCTTCATCAATACAGCTTCTGCTTCAGTAAGTACTAACCCTTTCAGTCTGTCTCACTTTCAGCTTCAGTGCTCTGTGTCTACATCTGGGACCTGTTCCTACTACTACATGCTGCCTATCACCTACGCGAGTGTGAGACTGGCCTACTCTGCTGAGGACCCTTGGACTACTTCTGCTGGGTTACCTTCAATGCTGCCCACTCCCCGGGCAGTACCATTGAGCCGTACAATAAATACAACTTCTCTTTGTCTGCGTGTATAGAATCTAGCCTAGTACCTCGGTTCCTCATGGGGCTCCTACCCATGGGAGTGGCCATGGGAGTGGCCATCACCGCAGTACCCAAAAATTCACTCCAACACTTCATAACCATAACAGAAACAGAGTGTAGGACTAAATGGTCATTTTTCCAAATGGGATTGCTACTAGCACCTGTGTTTAATAGGAATGTGCATTCATTGAAAATGAATAGAGATGTGGTTCGGAATCAAATTTCGTGTCGGGCTTCATTTTGGGGGCACCCCCCCCCCCGCGGAAATTTCATTTTTCCCGCGGTTCGAGTTTTTTTTTTGGGGGTGCCCCGATTTTCGCTTTAGTGCACGCTAACTCTCGATAGTGTGCACTAACATGGCACTGATTCTTCCATTAGTGCGCACTAAAGCAAAAATGAATTTTTTTCTGAAATTTCGGAAAAAAAACTATCGTTTTTCGGTTCTCCCGAACCATTCCAAATTAAGCAATTTCATTGAAATTGCCTAATTTGGGAAAAATGATTGCACGTCCCTAAAAATAGGTAACATTTAACATTTTGTCATTGTTTTATATTTGTTGTTTAATGTATTTTTTGACTATGTTTTATGGAATTTGTACTGGACACACATGACTGAAGATGCGAAATGCAAGACTGTAGAAATATTGAGGTTGAAATTCAAAAGCCATTTAGATGGATAAATTAAGTTATTCATCTAAATGGCAAAACCAACATATTCTGCTGCTTAGATGGATAAGTGTGGGGGCATTCCAGTAGCAGATGGGAGGCGATCCATGAAGAAGTGGCATTAGATGGATAAGTTATGCGACTAATGCTGATATTCAATTCTAGCTGGATGACTTATCCAACTAAATCTAGCCAGGCCATAGACCTGTCCTGAAGATAGCCAGATAAACATATCCAGCGATCTTTAAGATAGCCAGATACATTCAGTGGTTCAACTGAGCCGCTGAATATACCCTCCTAGTTAGCCAGATAACATTATCCAGTTAACTAGCCAAACCACATAGTGACTGAAAATGGACCCCACATAAAATAAATAAATAAAATGCAAAGGTGAGTTCATTTTCATGTCAGACAAGGATTCCCAAAATGGAGTGCCCATGAATTTATCAAAATGTTTTGTTTTATTCATTAATGTTTCTCATTCAAATCTATGCTTTACTAAGTAAACAGCAGGTGCTAGCAGAGATAAATTGGTAACTGGAGCAACCAATGCTTGCTTGTGTGACATGGCAGCCTCCTGGGAGTCAAAGCAGAACAAATTGCCAAGGAGACAAAATGAAGGACAAATCACAGAGAAGCATCTATTTAATAGCATATAGCTGCCATCAGGATCAATTGCGCTCATACATTTTGCAAAGATAAGTTGTATGTTAAGAAACTCTCTTAGAGTAGAAAAAAGCTTTTAAAAAGAAAGCATTAGGATTGACAAAGGGCTTTTTTGGATCTTCTCTGCTGCAGTCATTAGTCTCTCACTCACTGTGACAGAAACAGAGAGCTATTGCTTTCTCTGTTCACTGGAAGTAGTTAACTAGTAGAGAGGACATTGAAGCAGTGCCAATACCATTTTTGTTTACCAGCAGGCAGACTGAATTGAAGAGAAGCACAGCTTTGCCAGCATTCTTGGTTTTGTTGTTAATGTTTTTTTTTAAGTGTGCAAAAGGAGTCAGTCAGCAGTACATCTACATATACTGTAGATGTGTATTTGTATCAAGACATTTTTGCACACACTTACTGTAAATTTCAAAGCAGCGCACGGGTGCACATGTGTGTGCATTTGTTGACCTGTAACCAGGGACACACCTATTTTTTAACATATGTGCATATATAGACATGTTATAAAATAGCCTGGCTGTATGTACAAGTGTGTCTAATTTTAAGTGGACACATGCCTGTGTGCACAAAAGACATTTCTACCTAAGTAATTGCTGAAATTTTAAAAGGGATGAGAGCCGACACAATTGCCTGTTTTACTAATTCCTCCCCAGTTCGCTCAATTAACATATAGGTTCCCCAACCTCCCCTGGTTTGATAGCCAGTACAACCTCCAATTACCCCAGATTATTTATACCCCTCAGATATGGCTCGTTAGCTTTTTTTTTTTTAAACTTACACACCATCCATAGCAGAAGTAAAGTTACACAGCAGGAGGCCATGGCCTGTGTCGGATTTTGTAAGTATTTAAGTGCAAATTTCTGGTTCAAATATTATAATGACCATGTACTGCCGTTGCCCCACCCTTTTTTTTGAGAAGTTCCAAGATGTGCACACAGTGGCGTTTATACACATATCCGAGTGGCTTTTAAAATCCACTTGGCATGCATGAGCCTGACATAGTCACACATCAGCTAATTAATGCCCTCAGCAGGCTTTTAAAATTCACTTACAGTGAGGGATAACATTAGAAAAACAGAGTTTGTGTCACCACTAGCAAGATGCTGATGCTGCCTGAAATTGGCAAGTTGGATCTATGCTTGCTAAGCACTGATATGAAATCAGTCTGTGAACTAGATTGAGTGTGTGTGACAGACACACTCATTCAGTAGTAGAGTGGTACTGTGAAAGCTGGTACAGTTTTAATAAATCCTATTGAGATACCAAAACTCTCAGTAGACACTTCAAAAACCATCATGCCACCATGAGAAAAGGGCAGAGGTGGAAAGACAGGAATGGCAGTGGTAGAGGATTGGGTGTTGCTGCAGAGACAGCCCAGCCTGTCAGAAATAAAAGCAGAACTAGTAGAAGCAAGGAAAAAGGCAGTCCTGCCCCTATACTTAAAAGATACTTTGTTTAGCTATAGAAAGCCAGGAGGGGAAGCGAGCAAAATCCAGAGGAAATTAAAATGGGGAGAGAATGTGCAACTTCCATATTCTCTCTCAAGGTGAGCTGCCATTGTGCAACTAGGCCCATTTCACTGCACAATTTTGGATTGTGCATTTCTCATGCAATCAAAAATCATGTGGTGCGACTACCACAATATTTTCTATGGGAGGAGCCTAATATTACGAGGATGCTCCCTGTGACACTCCCTCCCACAATAAAATGGGATGCCAAACCTTAGACTTTATACCTTAGGAGTCTTGCTGCCAGTCTTTTTTGCTGCCATTTGCCAGACTTTATGACCTGAGGGTCTTGCTGCTACTCTTCCTATCTGTCATGTCCCTGATATACTTACCTTTGGTATCTGACTGCCACTCACCTATTTGTCATGCACCTGAAGCTACACCTTGGGGGACTTGCTGCCCCTCTGCTTAATTTCAATGCCCTTGATGTACCTCATTTGGGGTCTTGCTGCTATTCTGTTTTGCTGCCATGCCCCTGATACTACACCTTGGGGTTCTTACTGCCACTCAGCCTTGCTGGCATAACCTAGTCTTTACATCTTGGGGGTATATAGCTTTCTGGTATATACCTCATGCTACTTCTTGGGGGTATTTCTGTCACTGTCTTGCTGCCATTTCCATATTTTATACCTTTGGGGTCTTGCTGCCAATCTAGCTTGCTGCCATACCCTAGACTCTACACCTTGGGTGTTCTTGCCTCTGTAGGTGTCTACTTTTCACTCTCATGGTACCTTAAAGTGTTCATGACAATCTTTGTGTTGCTTTGTCCCTCTTAGTGCCTGGGGTTTATTTTCTGCCATGTTTGCTGCTTTGCTCTTTCTTTATGAAACCATACAATGTTCATTCAACCTTGGTACCACTTTGCCCCTTTTCTGCTGCCTTTGGTGGTTCATACCACCATTAGTGATACTGTCTTTTGTAGCCTTGGAGTTTTCTTGAAACTCTTGATGATGCTTTGCTCCTCTGACAATGCCTTGGAAACCTCATGCTTCTACTGGTATCCTTTTGCCCCCTTATGGTGCCTTAGGATATTCATGCCATTTTTAGTACCACTTTGCTATAGTCTTTGTGCTTTGGAATTCTCTTCCACTTTCTGATGTTGTCTATCCACAGATTTCATTAGTATTGTTTAGAAAACCCCGATTTTGATTCTCAAAATAGGCTGCCTTGTTTCCCCTATTGACTTTAATGGGAAACAAATACGTGCTTTTTTTTTGTTTGAAATTAATGAATCAAATGGTGTCTTTTGAAATGAATAAATGAGCCAAAACAAAAATATTGCCTCTGCACATCCCTACTGTTTAACATATTCATAAATGATCTCTGAAAATGCAAATATAAGTAACGAGATCAAATCTGCAGATGACACGAGATTGTTCAAAATTGTTAAAATTAAGGGGCTGTCTAGAATTATCTGCTTCTTTCTGTTTGTTGGGAAGGTGTGATCCTTTGAATCTTGATAATAAGCAAACAATTACTGTTTCAGTTATTGAATTCAGCTCGTATCAATATAGCATATTATTGGATGGGAACACCACTTTTGAGCCACTGGTGGGGGGTGCGTAGCTGAGATAGCTATGTTTGAAAAATGTACTTATGGTCTTAAAAACAACCCTAATTGATGCAATCAGGTTTGGCAGAAATATTGTAAATGGTGAAATATAACTGTATAATTGGTGACACTGTTTTGGCTTGATCATGAATTTGTATTCTGGGTTTTTGAGGTAAGCTTTAGAGATGTGAATGGAACCGGAATCGGTTCCGGTTCCGATTCACATCGTTAATTTTATTTTGTGTGGCCCGATTGCGGTTTTGTTTATTGGCTGCACCCGAGCCGATAAACAAAAAAAACCCATGCGACCCTTTAAAACTGTTCCCTTAGCTTTCCCCACCCTCCCGAACTCCCCCAAAACGTTTTACAATTACCTGGTGGTCCAGTGGAAGTCCCGGGAGTGATCTTCCGCTCTCAGGGCCGTCGGCTGCCACTAATAAAAATGGCGCCGATGGCCCTTTGCCCTTACCATGTGACAGGGTATCCATGCCATTTGCCAGGCCCTGTCACATGGTAGGAGTAATGGACGGCCAGCACCATCTTTAAAAATGGCACAGGCCATCCAGTGCTCCTATCATGTGACAGGGGCCAGCCAATGGCATGGATACCCTGTCACATGGTAAGGGCAAAGGACCATCGGCGCCATTTTGATTAGTGGCAGCCGACGGCCCGAGAGCAGGAGATGGCTCCCGGGACCCCCACAGGACCACCAGGTACTTGTAAAATGTTTTGGGGGGTTCGGGAGGGTGGGGGAAGCTAAGGGAACAGTTTTAAAGGGTCGGGGTGGGTTTAGGGATTGTTTTGGTGTGCTGTTTTTCCTGCCCTCCCCCAAAACGATAAGAGAACCCCAGGAACAAAATTGTGGGGTTCTCTTATCGGGAGCCCCCGATTTCTGATGATTTTGAAAATATCATCCGATATTTTCAATCGTCCGAAGCCCAATTCACATCCCTAGTAAGCTTCCATATTTTTGTGGTTGTTTCTTCTATGTATTCTTGGATTTTTTTCTCACTCTTTCAGGGCAATGTAATAAGGACTTGCTAAAAACATGTGTCCAAACTGGGCACTTTTTTAATGCATGCACAATCACCTCTCCTGGGCACCCAATGCAATAAGCAAATGAGCTGCCATGCTACAAAGGACACACAAGGGATAGATTGTGCATCACTAGTGCATCCATAGCAATGGGCACACAGGAGATGTGGCTCTGCATTGGTAAGGAAAATGGACACACAATTTTTGAGCATCCATTTTTCCCATGACAGCTATTTTACTGGCACAATATGTATGCACAATATACATGGCTATATGTATATTGTGCGCCCCCAAATCTTTTTTTATTTCAAGGCTTTTTTTTTTTTTTTTTTGCATGGCACTGCTTTCTGTGGTTCTTCCTACTTTGTATAGCAATGATACGAAGTAAGAGGAACCACAGAAAAGTAGGGATTTTTTTGTTATTAAGTTGAGCCCTTTATCTGCGGGAAGACATTTATGCCTGCTGCAGAGCAGGCGTAAAATTTTATTGGTTAAAAAATGCACCTCGGTTGCACAGGGATTCTTTGTATTGCAGGGTAAAAGCTAATAGCCTCATCTACGTGGCATTTACATGTGATGAGCGCTATCAGCTATGCCTTTGTTTGGATGCACATTTTGGATGCTCTGATCTCCTTATTGCATCTGGGATTATGGACGCATGTCCAACTGCTTGTTAAGCAGTGCGCTAGGCTTGGCACACTTTATTGTATTGGCCTTTTTGTATATTATAATTGGTGTCTTTAAATAAAAAGTTATAAAAAAAACCTGTTAAAACAGCAGCAGATTGCAAAAGGACATTGTGAAATTAGGAGACTAAGGGGGTCATTTTCTAACAGCTGTTAAAGTGATTTGCGAATGCAAATTTTTAATTTTGTATTCAGGGGGCGGATTTATTGTGTGCCGTGTTAGTGTGGCCAATAACTACACCTCTTTTATTTGCATTATGTTGTATGCTAGAGGCCAGTAAAGGCTTATTGTGGTTCATGATGGAGAGAGAGAGAGAGAGAGAAAGAGAGAGAGAGAGAGACTTGCTATAGTGCCTCCTCCCTAGACAGGTATTTGTATCCCTATGGGAGGCCCACCTAGTAACTCGAGGTGGGGATTAGGTATGAGTGTAGGGGGTTGGGGGCTACTTTCACATTCAACATGAGACGTACGAACAGAACAGTGGTCTCTTGTGAAGATTTGTTGGCCTTCGGAGTGAGGAAACTGACTCCAAGATGAGATTTGGGCAATGTTCTCTCCACCTACAAGCTAGGTTCTGTACGTCTCATTTGAATGTGAAAGTGGCCCCCAACCCCCTACACTCATACCTAATCCCCACCTCGAGTTACTAGGTGGGCCTCCCATAGGGATACAAATACCTGTCTAGGGAGGAGGTACTATAGCAAGGTGTGCTCTCTCTCTCTCTCTCTCTCTCTCTCTCTCTCTCTCTCTCTCTCTCTCTCTCTCTCTCTTGCCTGCCTGCAGCATACTGAAACAGGCTGTCCGGCAATATATACTGGCAATGTAGCCCAAATTGGGTTAATAGTGCAACTTGCACTAAGAGCGTGTTGCATAGCTGTTATCGCAATTTGCGATACACATGCTTATTAGCATAAGGTACACCCCTTTTTGGTATTGCATGCGATACCAATGCGGTATTGGAAAATGAGGCCCTAAGCATCTGAAAGGTAGTTGAAATTTAATGTACAAATGTGAAAAATGATGCACAAAGAGAAAAGAATCCTAATTACAGACACACAATGATGTGTTCTATATTGTGAGTTGCCACCCAGGAAAAGGAATATGGAGTCTTTGTGGACAACATATTGTACTTCTCAGTTTAGTGTGTGTTGGTGGTCAAAAAAGCAAATAGAAAGTTTGAAAGGATTAAAAAAAGAATGGAGAATAAAAGAAACTATCATATTTCCTCTGTATTGATCCATAGTATGACCACTCCTTGAGTATTGGCCCCTCTGAATAAATACATAAAGAATGAGAAAGTTGACAAAATGATATAGGGAATGAAATGGCTTCCCTTCAAGGGAAAACACAGGTTAGGATCTTCAGCTTGGAGACAAGATAGCTGAGAAGGGCCATGATATAAGTTTATGAAACAGGGAGTGTGGTTGAATTGGTAAATAAAGAACAGGTATTTACCATTTCAAATAATACTAAAACAAGAGGACGCTGCATGACATTTAACAGTTCAAAGATTTAAAACATCATAGAAAATACTTTTTTCACTCTGTGTACAATCACACAGTGGAATATGTTCCCAAAAGACATGATGGAGATTGGTATAGCGGGGTTTAAAGAGGTTTGAATAAGTTCCTGGAGGAAAAGTCCATAAAATATTATTAATCAAACAAACTAAATACTATTGCTACCCCTGGGAGAGTGGGTGAGAAGAAATAGATTATCTTTTTTGTGCTTGCTAATTATAATTATTTGTGATGCAGACTGGCCACTGTTGGAGACAGGATGCTGGGCTCGATGGACCATGATCTGATCCAGCATGTCATTTCTTATTTTCTTATGCCAGTATTATTTGTCCAATTGACAAAACACACACTCATTACTATCTTTACACATTCTTGATTCTCTGTCCTTCACTCACATGTTGGCTCTTCCCATGAAAGGACAGCATTCACAAGACCATGGCCATTCACACTTTTATCATTTATTTTATTTATTTAAAAAGCTTTTATATACCGCTATTTGGATATAACATCATAACGGTTTACTATATTTGTCATTATCTAACAAATAACAAACAACAATACAATAGTCAAAAGCGTCATTCTTACTTGCTTAAAATTAAACAAATATTACAATTTAAAATCAAATTTGACTCATTCATCTAAACATTCGTATCGTTAGCAGTCTCAAAACCTATACTGCATGCTGGATTCACATTCATTATGCAGTCTTCAACCCCTGCATTGATTGCATGGCCTGTTCTTCTTAACATTTCAGTAGCACTACTAATAGTAGTATGCAGCATTGGATGTCATCTTAATTCACAAACCTTTTCCACTCATCAACATAAGGACTGAATTAGCTTGTCCAGAAATTAAAAAAAAAATTAGAGACATTTAGTAACCTTATTGTCAAGTCCCTGGTCATCCATGATTCTGTAGCTGTAGCAAGGAAAGCAAAATCCAACCCTTATCATGGGCAGGTATCCAAATAGGGCCAAACAGAGCAGATTGTGACAGCAGGAAACTGAGCATGAGTACAGGGCGCCTTCCTCCACTCCTGGCCCTGCTAAGCCAATAGGAGAAAGGAAGGATAATATTAGTGCCTTGGGGCATGCTCTCTTCCTCCATCATCCAGAGACAGAATCACTGCAGTATCTCATGTTTCAAACATGCATCTGGTCCTGGAGGCAGAGGAGGAGAATTGGGCCTTAGGCACCAATGATCTCCTCCTCCTTTCAGCTCAGTAAGGGGACTGGCTGGGGGAGAGGGGAATCAGCTGAGTGCAAAAACTGTTTGGGGATGGGAATTAGATGCAAGGGATAAGAAGCAAGGATTGGCTAGGAAGATGAGGGGGAATTGTCTTTGGGAGCAGACTGACTGAGAAACTGGGGAGGAGAAATATTTGTTGGAAATCTGAGAGAGGTATCAAGTTGGGGAACGATGTGAGGAGGGACTGGTAGGGGAAGGAGAGGAGGGATCAGCTGGGATGGTATGATATGGAAGGAGGATTGGCACAGAGGAGCAGTTAAGTGAGAGGGGTGTGCATGTGATAGAGAAATGTTTACACTCTTGTCAATTGTTATATTTTTTTGTCTTACAATTTAATGGCTTACTTTTGCTACATAGTATCTTATGTTATTTAGTTTTTATAAGATGTATGATGTGATTATGTTGCTGTTTATATAAGTTTGTTTATGCTGATGTGATTCGCTTTGATCACGTGGATGGAAAGATGAATAATAAGGCTAATAAATTAATTAAAAAACAGTGCAGGGTATGTGGGTAGAACCTGTGTTGGGAGTGTGTGTATGTATGAAAGAGTGGAGCTGCATAGAGTTGTGGAGGGAGACAGAAACTGAGAAAGTCTAGGTTCTATCTTATTCCATCTTCCCTTCATCCTCACATCATCCCGCCCTTCCCCTTCCCCAGTCCCAGATCCCTCCTTCCGCAACCTCTCTCTTATCTTCAATCGTCCATCCTCCAAACTTTACCCCTCTAACTCCAGTGCAACCCATCTCTTTTTACACATCTCCAATCCTCCCCTTTCCTTCTGCCTCACATCCCAAAGTACAATCTCCATTCCAAACCCTCTTCTTCCCCATACATCAATCCCTCCAACTTCATTCCTCGTGCTAAAACCGCACTTCCCCAGCCCTCCAAAAAACAAGTAAAAACAATTTTCCAGGCATATAAGAAAGGTATGGAAACGGCTATTTTTAACAATAGAGTCCAATCCACGTACTTTTTAAAAAAAAACCTAAAGACATGGCTATTCCAACAAGCCTATTCTTAATATTTATCCCCATGAATATGACAGCCTTAAAGCAGAGCCTTTTAGAGCTTTTTTAGACCTTTTGATATAGTTTTATTCATGCACAAAATTTTTAGCCTTGTTTTAACCTTGTTTGTTTAATCTATTTTACAGTTATTGTTAGTGTATTTATTAATCAATTGCTTTCTGATTTTAGATGTAACCCTCTAATTTATGCTATTATTGTGCTTTGTACATTCTTGTAAACCGATGTGATGTGTTAACGAACGTCGGTATAGAAAAGCAAATAAATAATAAGAATAAAGTAAAACTTGCATAATTGTATATGTGCATTATGAAAATTTACAGAAATATGCAACAGCATCTGCTCTTAGCGACCAGAAGAAAAAGGGATTCTTATAAAGTGGGTTAGAATCCTGGTAGGATAGAGGTGTTATTAAAAGGAAATGGATACTATAAGGGGAGGACGGTTGTGTCTACAGCAGTTGGTATCTCTGTTAATATATTCCTTGTTTGTACTGTATGCTGAGTTTGTTTTTTTCATAGGTGTTTGCCAGGTCCTTCAGTGGTTTGCAGCTTAGAATAATTAGACTTCTCAGTTTCCCTTCCAAAATCTCAGTTCCCTTTAATATCAAAGTAACCTGGGAGAAATGGCATATCACAGATTTAATGGACAGAAAATTGTCAGCTTTTGTAAAATCTAAAGAAAAAGTATGTGCTTTAATTTCACCAATACTTTTGTGAGATGCTGAGAGCCTATAATAAGGACAGAAAAAGAAGTTGTTATAATTGGTTTGAATACTGTGGTAGTTCTTGTTATTTAAATCAGTATAATTTTATATCCTTAAATTACAAAATCTCCAAATTAAGATGTGCATTCTGTTCTCTACTGCATAATCTCTTTTATAGAACTCTTAACAGAAATATCCACAGTTTTCTACCAGCAGTATATTGCACCATATGATTTACTGTATCTGATTAAAGAGTAGTTATAACTGTGATAATTTCACTGATTACTCAATACACTTTCTCCCAGATGCAATACATTTCCAGCTCTGTGCACTAAAGCTGATTACTGTCTCAAAGAGTCTTTGCCATCACAAAAATGTATGAAACCAGTTGAACATAATCATTACTATGTTTTTCCCATAAGAATAGGGATTGTTTGGATCTTTCTTTTTTTTTTTTTTTTCACTTTCCCACAACTAACTAAACTGTATATAGTTTTATAGCACAATGCTGGCAATGACTTTCCTTGGCACATTAGTTTTAATGTAAGGAAGATGAAAACAGAATTTACTCTAGAGCTACAAATGCCAAGATTCTGAGTTAAGGAACAAATAATATGAAAGTATTTCATCTGCGATAAAGTTCTAACAGACCAATGCAATTCATGCTTAACTATAGACTATTTAACATTACTACAAACTAGGCTGATACATTATTTGCTGTTAAATTTATGGCTTGAGTTGGGCTTCTCCCATGAGCCAATGCATTCACCTCCCCAGCCTGGGCCCATCTCGTTGCCTCTCAACACAGTAGAAAGCCACTAGCAACCACATGACAGCATGTCGCCAGCCCTGACCAGCTTCAATCCTCCTTAGGTACACGCACATCTAACAACATTGTACTTAAAGGGCCTGAAGCAGGAAAAGCCCCATGGCATAGGGATGTGCAGAGGGACACCTTACGTTGCATTCGGAATTCGTATTCATTGGGGAGCAGATACGTTGCATTTGCGTTCATTCATATTCGTTTCCCGGCTAAAATTGAATTAACTACAACCCCCCACCCTCCTGACCCCCCCCCCCAAGACTTACCAAAACTCCCTGGTGGTCCAGCAAGGGGTCCAGAAGCCATCTCCTGCACTTACACCCTTGGCTGCCGGTATTCAAAATGGCGCCAATAGCCTTTGACCTTACTATGTCACAGGGGCTACTGGTGCCATTGGTCAGCCCCTGTCACATGGTAGGAGCAATGGATGGCCAGCGCCATCTTGTGCTCCTACCATGTGACAGGGGCTGACCAATAGCACCGGTAGCCCCTGTGACATAGTAAGGGCGAAGGCTATCGGCACCATTTTAAATACTGGCAGCCAACGGCCCGAGTGCAGGAGGTCGCTCCCGGATTCCCGCTGGACCACCAGGTACTTTTGGCAAGTCTTGTGGGGGTCAGGAGGGTCCCCCAAGACTTGCCAAAATTCCCTGGTGGTCCAGCGGGGTTCCAGAGCGATCTCCTGCATGCGGGCCTTCGGCTGCCAGTAAACAAAATGGTGCCGATAGCCTTTGCCCTCACTATGTCACAGGGGCCGACCAATGGCACCGGTAGCCCCTGTGACATAGTAAGGTCAAAGGCTATCGGCACCATTTTGAATACCGGCAGCCGAGGGAGTGAGTGCTGGAGATGGCTCCCGGACCCCCCACTGGACCACCAGGGAATTTTGGTAAGTCTTGGGGGGGTTTGTTTAAATTCGCTCCTTTAGACAGCTGAATAATTCGGCAAAGATGTGTTGTGTTCGTGGGTATGTTTCGCTTCCCCACAAATACAACGAATATGGACCTATACGTTAGAAATGAGTGCACACCCCTACCGTGGCACTTATAGACCCAGAGTCTCCAACCATCCTGACTCCTGCTACCATCCTTACCCAAATGGCAATGTGAATATAGCACTGCCTGGAGAGTTTGACACCAAGGACCTTTCCAAACAGCAGCGGTAACAAATTCAATGCCTTGCCAGTAACTTTTTGGGTCAATGGAGGAATGAGTACCTGACAACTCTGCAGGGCCACAGTAAGTAGCAACACAATAAATCATAGCTCCAGGTTGGTGACTTTATTTTACTTAAAGACAAGCAAGTACCATGGAATGAGTGGCTGAAGGGGCTTATGATCAAAATGATATCCAAAAGAGGTGGGAAGGTCTATAAAGTTGAAATACAAAGTGCCAGACAAGGGACTCTGCAAAGAACTTTATTAGACCCATCACTGAAACAGTGCTTTTCAAAGCTCATGGAGAAGTGTGAGCACTTGGGACTCCTTACACTGACTGCAATTTTGCTTATTTAGCATTTAGTTAAAGAAAAAAGTTAACAGTGGAATTCTTTGATTCCAGGCAAGGAGTGTCCTGTCTCCATAGATGTTCTCCTCTTTTATTGTTCTCCTACTTTTGTAGTGTCCTGCTACCACAGCATCTTTTTCTGTTTCTGTTTGCTAATGCTGTTGTTCATTCTTTTATACTGTATAAAGTTTATTTCTTTTCTTTTATACTGCCAACTGATGGTCATATTCAATGGGTTTTAGGGTTGTTTTGGTGTGCCAGTTTTCCCGCCCTCCCCCCTCCCCCGATTTACGATTTTTCATGATAAATCAGAGGAATTTCTATTGTATCGCGCCTCTAATGATTTTTGACGATTTAAAAAATATCTGATGATTTTTTTAAATCGGCAAAAAACCACTGAACACTGGCAGCAGATCGCCTTTGCCCTCACTATGTCACAGGGGCCGATTGTCGGTACCTGTGACATAGTGAGGGCAAAGGCGATCGGCACCATTTTGAGTCCTGGAATTGGATGGCCGGCGTGCAGGAGGTTGCTCCTGGACCCCCGCTGGACTTTTGGCAAGTCTTGTGGGGGTCAGGAGGCCCTCCCAAGCTGGCCAAAAGTCCCTGTGGGTCCAACGGGGGTCCCGGAGCGACCTCCTGCACGCCGGCCGTCCGATGCCAGGACTCAAAATGGCGCTGATAGCCTTTGCCCATACTATGTCACAGGGGCTACCGGTGCCATTGGTCAGCCCCTGTCACATGGTAGGAGCACAAGATGGCGCCAGTGACCATGTGACAGGGGCTGACCAATGGCACCGGTAGCCCCTGTGACACAGGCTATCGGCGCCATGATGAAACCGGCAAATGAGGGTGTGAGTGCAGGGGATAGTTCTCGGACCCCCAGCTGGACCACCAGGGAGTTTTGGTAAGTCTTGGGGGGGTCAGGAGGGTTGGGGGTTGTAGTTAATTTTAATTTTAGCTGGGACACGAATATAACTCGCCGTATTAACGCATCAGGGCGCCATACGGCCGAATGCAACACATTTGCTCCCCGACGAATCCGAATCACGAATTCAACATATGACGTCCCTCTGCACATCCCTATGGAACACAGGATTTGGTGCAAGAGGTAACAGTATTGAAACTACTTGACAATAGTTATCATGATATGATCAAATGTGACTTAATAACTGGAGGGAGGACACTAAAGAAATCTACTGTGATAGTACTTAACTTTCAGACGGGTGACTATGATAAAATGAAGAAATTGTCTACAAAAAACTGAAAGGAGCAGCTGCAAAGATTATGACTTTACATCAGACATGGACATTGTTTACAAATACCATCTTGGAAGCCCAGAGCAGATGCACATAAATCAGGTTTTCAACAGGTGAGTCCTATTTTATTTTCACATATAAAGTACACATTCATATATTTTTAAAATAGCTAGGAAAAGTATGCACATTTAATGTATTGAAATGCTCATTTGCATTGGATTACATTAATGTAAGCATTCATATTTGTGTATGTTGTGGTATAGCGATATGTGCATTTTACAATACATGCATATGTGATATGCATGGATTATAAAATATTATCGTAGATTTACGCATGGCCATATATGTATATATATGTTGCTGTGTGGAGTTGTTTTAAAGTTAGCATCCCAGGGTTTGATATTCAAACATAGCTGCAAAGGTAATTTAGCTGGATAAGACTTATCTGGCTATTTTACACGAGATATTCAGCTGCATAGCTATGCTGCTGGAAATCCCTGTAAAAATTGCTAGTTAGCCAGATAAGTCTTATCTGGCTAACTTTAGGCCTGCTATTGAGGAGATGTAACATATCTGGTTAATTTAACCAGACAAGTCCAAATATTGGCACTTATCTGTCTAGGTTAACTGGATAAGTAGCTCTCCTTGATCCACTTATATCCTGTCTATCACTTAGACCACTGCTCCCCAACCCTGACCTGGGGGCCCACCAGCCAGTTTGGTTTTCAGGATATCCACAATGAATATGCATGAAATAAAATTTGCATACAGTGCATGCAAATTTTATCTCATGCATATTCATTGTGGATATCCTCCTGAAAACCAGACTGGCTGATGGACCCCGAGGACAGGGTTGGGGGCCCCTGACTTAGACGATTAACTATTTATCCTCCTAAATGGTGACCACCAATTGGAACAGGATATCAGCTGCCTAGACATAGCCGGATAAGACACTACTTATCCAGCTCAGTAACACTGAATATTAGCCTCTTGCTGTTGAACTCGTGTTGCTGCATTGTCACAACTTTGTAAATAGGCTTCTTAATGTTGTGTTGACATTCTGCAAAAATAATAAAGCATTTATTTGAAATGTACTTTCCTGATGATAATACATAATGGTGGTAATTTTCAAACTGGCGCACGGGTGCACATTGGCATGCAAATGTTAGTCCACGACCATTTTATACCATACACACAAATTTTATAAAATTGTCCAGCCGCACTCACATGTGCACAAATTTTAAGTGGGCACTCACCTATGTGTGCAAACACTGCTTCTACCATGTAAATCAGGGGATTTTAAAAGGGGCACTCCGATGCCATTGACAGTTTTACCAATTCATCCCCAGTTCACCCAGTTAAAAGGTACTTCTTCCAAAACCCCATAGTTTAATAACCTTCACTCCGCCCAAGTTAGCCCCGTTCCTTAAAACCCTGCAGATCTGCCTATTTTACTCTATTTTTCAACTTATATGTCATCCATAGCAGAAGTAAAGTAATGCAGCAGGGAGCCTCGGCCTGCACTGGATCACGCCCAGAAGTGCCCTCGCCCTACCCAGACCACACCCATGCCCTGCCCCTGTTTGAAAACTTCCGAGGTGTGTGTACTCCAGGAGATATCTTGGGGGCTTTCAAAATCTGTGCCCAACATATTCACACATCCTCTAATTAAGGTTTATGAAATTCACCTTTAACTATATAAAACTCAGCAATATGTAAAATTGTAAATAGTGTACTTAATATATAGTAAAGATTTGCAAAATATTTTTGGATTGCATGCAGACACACATCACACACACGCACGTACACACAAAAGAAAAAAAAGCACCTTTTTTTTTAAACGACCTATGCAAAACATCTATTTTTTTTATTGTACACCTGCCAGCAGATAGCCCTTTCTTTCAGAAATCTTAAAGACTCCTTTTGAAACCCAAGTAGAGCCATAGCGTCTCTGGCTTTTAGTCCCAGCATCGTTTGTAATACAGGGAAATGGAGTTTTCAGAGGCCTTACCAATTGAGATTCACCCAACATATATGAAAACTAATCAGATAAATAAGGATGACTGTGTTGTTAGAATTTAAATTGTCAGCCCCCATGAAAAGTGCTAAAGCTGTGTAATTACTGCTTGGGGCTTTCACTCAAATAGAGTGATGTTCTCTTTCATGAAGAATATTAGTGCTCTATTTATGGCAGCCATAGCACATTAGAGTAATATGGATGCAGCCCATATTTGAGATTTAAGTATAAAGAGAGCAAGTTAATTACAGGAAGCTATTACAACAGATGTGATATCTCTTGCTTGCATCAAAAGAACTTGTTGTATAATTTCCAAAAAGTGGAGGGCTGCTTTAAAAAAAAAAAAAAAAGAAAGAAAAAATATGTTATATGAATCATTATATGCCAGGTTAAAATGGTAATACTTTCTCTGTACGCATAAAGCATACATTTATAATAAAAGTACAGAATTCAGATTGAGAATACTTTTAGGGCATCAGTCAAAACTAGGAACAAAGATTAATGTATTCAGAAACATACTGAATAGAGAGTGAATTCACATTCTTAGCATCTAATTTTCACTCTGATACGCTGCTTCATGTCAATAGATTTTCAACCTAGAGAGGCAAGGCTCAAAAGAACTTTGCAGAAGACTTGCCTGGTTAAATGGTGGCCTGTACAGTTCTACAGGTTGCACAACTCCAAAGCTGGCCTTGAACATAAAGTGATACAGAGAGTAACTCGTTTCTCAGGGACAGTGAGGGGAGCAGGCATTTATCTTAAATATACAGCAACATTTTTATATTGCAAGCTTTTTATTCTTAAAAGATCATTATGCCTATCCAGCTATAGACGTTTTGAAAGCACTTACCACAACATTGACTCTCACCCTCCGACCACTTCCCTAACTCCTCTCCCCCTCCTCCTCGCTCCAGTCCCTGCCCTGCCACCACCCCCCCCTGCTTACCTCCCCATGTTTCCTCCTTCCACAGGATATATTATGTTAATAATTGCCTAAGATAAATCTCCAGCCAAACTCAATCTGTTTATGTCTCGCTACTCTATTGTTTTTCGTTGACTAATTTATCACTCTCTAGTTGTAATCATTTAAAATCTTTTCTGTCTTCCATCTCCCATGTTTTTGCTCCCTGTTTAATGTAACTTTACCTTCTATATAGTTGTTAATTGGTTTCCCCCAGTTCCATTGTAAACCGGTATGATAAGACCTGGTCTTGAGTATCGGTACAGTAAAAGAATTTAAATAAATAAATAAATAAATAAATAAATAAATAAATAGAAAAATGAAAAGTAAGGCAAGGTATCTCAATGTGCTGATATTTTCAAATGTAAAGTATCCTATTCCCCATTAAGACTTTTCTTTTCAAGAAAAGAGGTTCCATGGCAGCATCTGACAGATTTTATATCTATTTTTTACTGTAAATCATAACATATCAATGAAGACATAACAAAAATTATATTTTCCTAGAGTGTAGACAGATGGACTCAGGACCAGTGAGTTATGCGCCCCTGCCAGCAGATGGAGACGGAGCATGCTGATGTCACAGTATATATAACCCTGCAGTGACCCCAGCCTGCCAGTATTCTCTGTCTACAGCAGATGGTGGACGTGCATCTCCCTATGGGGATTGTTTCAGGTTTTGGAAGGAGAATTTAAAATGGAATAAGGAAAGCCCAGCTCTCCTGTGGCGATACCAGGTAGTCCCTCCCCAGGAGAAAATTCTTGAGGTGATTTCCGAGGTCCCTCAGATATGTGCCTTGGTCCAGTAGCTGGGTTTCCCCAGCATGGATTTAGCTGATTGTACAGCTTAAAAGCAGCAGGTGCTGAAGGCCAAGCACAGCGGTGACGGCACATGCCCTCTCCCCCCGCAGCTTGAGTCAACCTCTGTACACAGCTGGTAAGGCTGAGCTCAGGTAAGTTTAAAAACAAAAACGTAAAGGCAGAGACAGTGTAGAGGGGCTTGCAGGACTTCCTCCGGTTGGCTCTGTGCACATGCTGTGTGCTCAATTTTGGGCATGACTTTTACGTGCATAATTTTTAAAGTATTGGTGGTGCACCCAGGCTTTGGTATACAGTTTGTGCATGTGCTTTTTGCAGCACTTACTCTTGTGGCACCTAATTTTTGCTTAATGTGGTGTTGGAATTCTTGGCAGGTCCTACGTTCCAACTGCTGCATAGCCATTCCTTATGGTTATTGTCCTTGAATACAGTGTTCCTGGTGACTATCTGTTCTGTGCATTCAATTTCTGAACTGCAGGCCTTATCTTGACGGGAGCTGTTCCTTCGGTTGACTCCAGAAGCATTACATCTGCATACTGTTCCATCCTTCTTGCCCAGAGTGGTCTCGGAATTTCATTTGAATCAGTCTATTTCCTTGCCGTCCTTGGATAAGGTCAGGGGTGAGTAGGAGTATCACCTCTTGCGTTCCTTGGATGTCAAGACACTTGTCGTGCAGTATCTGGAGGTTTCTGAACCTTTCCGAAAGACAGATTGTCTGTTTGTCCTTCATGGTGGAAGAAAGCAGGGTGAACCAGCTTCACAGGCTACTATAGCTCACTGGGTTAGGAGGTAGTCACGGCCACGAATGTGAATACTGAAAAGCCAATGCTTACTCAGGTTAAGACTCATTCCAGTAGGGCTCAGGCAGTGTCATGGGCAGAGGTTAGATTGTTGCCTCCCATTGACATTTGCTGAGCTACGATGTGGACCTCTTTACATATTTTTTCCATGTTTTATTATCTGGATTTGTAGGCCTGGGAAGATGCAGCCTTTGCATGAGCGGTTTTGACTAGACCGTGGGCAGTCTCCCATCCTGTTCAGGAGTAGCTTTGGTACAACCCACTGGTCCTGAGTCCATCTGTCTACATGCTAGGAAATGGAGAAATTACTTACCTGATAATTTTGTTTTCCTTAGTATAAACAGATGGACTCAGCTTCCTGCCCTTGGCTGCTTAATGATTATGTAAATGATCCTCCAGTGGGGCTCTTGGTCCCAGGAGATTACTGGTAAGTGTTCATCCAGTACCTAGATGGGGTACCTACATTCTTTCTTGAGTTCACTGTTTCTTGAGTTGGTTGATTTACAGTTATGGTTGTCTGTTTTTAATCAAGTTTTTTGCTAGTCTGTCCACAATTGCTTTTGAAGAGAAGACTGGCAGCCTGGTGTCACTGCAGAAGTATATATACTGTGAAATCAGCTTTCTCCATTTCCATCCGTTGGCAGGGGAGCATAAGCCACTGGTCCTGAGTCCATCTGTCTACATTAAGGAAAATGAAATTATCAGGTAAGAAGTAATTTCTCCAATAGCCCTGCGAACTGTCCAGGATTTGCTCCAGGGCCTGGGAGGCCTCGATGTCCGTGGGGCCTGCCTGAGGCTGTTTGTGTTTGCATGGACTTCCTGGTTTGAGCCACGCCCTTCCCTAGGGGCCGGCCTGCAGCACTTTTCCATAGTTATAGGGCCAGCTAGGTGTGGGCCTGCCAAATTCCTCCCAGGGAGTCGCCGGTCTGCAGCCCTATAAAAGGACTTCAGCTTCAGTCTGTCTGGGCCTTGCAATGTGGTGACTTCCCTCTGGAGGCTCCTGCCTGCCAGAGCCTTATAAGGTTGTCTGTTCTTCATGGAGCTCCTTGTCTCGTCTGCTTTTACACCATGTCTTGGTGTCTTGATGTTTTGCCTGAGGTCCCTGACCATGTCCTGATGTTCCGCCATGATCCTCCTTATCCTGATGTGTCTGCCTGCCAGGATGTTCTTCCCTGCGTCTTCGTCTGATGCTCTTGAGCCTTCTGTTCCTGTAAGCCGGTGCTCTCGGATGATGTATGCCCGAGAATGAGGTGACTTGCAGGTGGGAAGTGTCCCTGTGCTCCTGAGCCTCTGTTTCTGCCAGCCTTGGGGGAAGCTTCGGATGACACCGGCTCCGTAATTGGAGTTCCTTCTTGCCTGGATCTTCCCTGCGCTGTTCCGCTCTCCTCGTGGTCCGTGACCAGCCTGCAAGGGATGTGAAGGGTGCACAGTGGGACAGGGTGGTCCGAGACTCAGTCCCGCGGGTAGCCTGAGTAGAGCGCCCTGAGAGACAGTGCCAATGTCCATGCCTTATGTGTGCTTGTTTGGATGTCAAGTTCCTCGTCCATGATGCCGATGCATCAACCCTGCTGTTGCCAAGTTTCTCGTCCGTGATGCCATTGCATCAACCCTGCTGTTGTCAAGTTCCTTGTCCGTGATGCCGTTGCATCAACCCTGCTGTTGTCAAGTGTCTTGTCTGCGATGCCGCTGCATTGACCATCGTCCTGTCTACGTGTCAAGGCCTTCGTCTGCCCTCAATCTCAGGCCAGGCCTGCTGCTCCAATGCCGATGAAGCGGCAGGTCTGAAAGGGCTCGGAACAGTCGGAGGACCATTCCCCTACCAACATCCTTGGATGTTGGCCTTGGGAGCTTGCCGGCCTGGCAGAGGTTAAGACCGTGTTCAGCCATGCGGGAGCATGCCGTCAACCCTCGGCCCAGCCCTGAAGGTCTGGGCCCGGGCTGAGGCCCAAGGGCACACTAAACATCCCAAACATAACAGATTTTTTATTGCAAATAATAGCCCATAGCATTTTTGCATGCCAGTTTTCACCTAATTTAAAATTAATGATCTACTTTGCATGATCATGCATCACAGCAGCTCATTAATTTTGAATGTAAATAAAATTGTATATGTAGCAGACTACACACAATTTTTTTTTTTCCCTGAAGGGGAAATTCAGTGAAAAATGTTGAAAATGGAGTTTCACGTGCTAAAATGCATGACAACTGAAATTCTGGAGTTTCCGTGCATTTTTGCACTAGAAGTCCAATTTACAGAAGAGTCTGGAATTTGGTACATGAACCCAAAGTTTGCTTCTCAGGGTCCGTGATCACTTCAAACTTTGAACAGAAAAGAGAGCCATGAGAAGGGAACGAAGCACCAAATGGAAAATGCCAGATCCGTGATTATATCTCTTAAAATTCAAAATTATAGGTTTACTACTTTTTATAGAATACTCTGAGAAAAATTAATTTTGTTTGTTGTGTGATTCTGCTACAACTCCTAATTGGGTTTTAAATAGTAAAAGTTTGGAGAACACATCCTTACATGACTCTCAGTAATCTGGTTTGATTCTTTTTTTTATTTTGTAGACTGATTGTTTCTCCTATTGCCACTAATAATTTAATTGTGTTGTAGAAACCTGAGAAGCAATGCCACCATATTTTGATACTAAACCTTGCAGAAATTCTTTTCAGTTTGTTAATAGTTTGAAATGAATTGAAGTATATTTATGGTAAGTTAAAGATGGGGAAAATTACTTCTTATAGAAAATATATCAATTCAGTTTGTAAGGTGAATTATCAAAAATATAATAGCTTTGCTATTACTGAACACATTTTTAATATAATATTTAAATAGTTGCTAATTCTATTCTGTCTAGATGTATTTTTAATAATTCTTTACCTACGAAACTTAGGTTTAAATTCTGTTTTATTGGGATAGTTGATGAGGTATTTTTTTTCATCATATCTGTGCATTTCCTTTATTTAATGCATTTAATGATGATTTTCTGATTTCCCAAGGATAGTAAATTAGATAAATATTTGAACAGCATGACAGTTCTCTTTGCCCTGAGGAAGCAATGTAGCAGCTGAGAAGCATCATGTGGCTCTAGAATAAGCAGATAATGTGTTACATGATTTCTTATCAAGATAGAAAGGTAGTGTTTTAGTTTTGAGCATTTTCATCTTTGCATTTCTTAATGTACAACAAGGAAGATGTGTGGTCTATGGAGGATCATCCCTTTATTTACATGAGTAATGACATAGATATATAAAACTAAATATATGATGACAGTTTACATTGAAAGGCACATTTTCACTGTGTGTAGCTTTTTTTTTTTTTTACATATATTTTTGGAATCCATTCTCCATTCCAAATATCATATGCACTATGTGAGTCAATCAGATACTAGCATATGCAATCTTAATAAGTAACTCACGCAAGCACAGTGTGAACACTATAAGAGAGGGAAATAGTATCTTAACTATTCACCCAACCATATATTAAACTAGACTGGAGACAATATCATAGGCGAAGTGCTCACAATCAGTTCTCGATCTGCTGTCTCTCGCCCTCAATGGGCCGCAGGCAGTAATCAGCCTGTGAGCTCAAACGGTTTTTAATCATTTATTGTCTCCTGTCTACCCAACCCTCACTCCAAAGAACATACTTTATTTAATCAAATAGTATTTAAACCATGAAAATGCAAAGTTTATCAAAACAGCTCATGTATTTCTCAGAATCTGTAAACTTACTACCGGTTAGTAACCCACTAATAATCAACAAGTCTTCAGCCACGTGAGTGGTCATTCAAATATCAAAAAGGTATACTTCCATTATCCACCCCGACATGGTCCATGTTTCGACTCACAAGGAGTCTTTTTCAAGGGGAATGAAGATGACAGATCACTATGTCACCGGTATATTATTTTCATTCAGTTCCTGTGAAACAATATGAAAAAATATATAAAATTAATTAAAACCAAAATCCTAAACCCGCACACACACACTAGCAAAATGCTCCCAACTCCTGCTCAACTGAAAAACTCCGTTAGGACTTGAAGGCTAACAGGTAGATACAAACATCATCCTTAAAAATGACAAACCATTCAATCTGAAAAATAACATATCATTCGGTGTAAAGGAAGTAAAAAACTCACCGGAACGCCAGAATCATTGAACTCAACTTCACAGCATGGCGATAAACGCCTTTGTTCAACCGAACTGACTCGCCTGATTTAAATAGACCGCTGAGTAATGCAAAACCGGAAAGCGCAGAAACACCTGGTTTCCGGTAACATGTTTATACACCGAAAAATACTAGTCCCAGCATGCCCTGCCATAATAGATTAACCCTGCTACTACAAAACAATCACCCCGTATGGTTTCAAAAAACAGACCAATCAATTTCTTTGTTGAGTCCTCTCGGAATCACTGAATCAAAAAAGTGTATCCATTTTTGTTCCCTTTGAGTAAGGTACAGATCGAAATTGCCCCCCCGATTGCTCGGAATGGGCTGTTCAATCAGCAAATTTTAATTCTGCAAAAGTGTGGTTCTTGTCAACGCAGTGCTGGACGCATGGTGCCTCCAGTCTGCCTCTAGTGATGGCGCTCCGATGTTCAATCATACGTGTCTTAAGACATCTTTTGGTTTTCCCAATGTATAAGAGTGGACATGGGCACTACAGAGCATAGACCACTCCTCTGGATTCACAGGTAGTGGCCGCTGCTAATTTAAAATTACCTTTAGCAAAAAATGGCAACATGTTACCATCATATGATTGATCACAAACCGAACACTTCATACAAGGATGATGCCCGGCATGAAAGTTTGTTGCCATCAAGTTATCCTTCATCTCATCAGAAAAATCTGAATGTACTATCAGGTCCCTGATGTTTTTACCTCGTTTGAACGCAAACATTGGGAAACTTTGAAAACCATCATGCAGACTTAATATATGCCAATATTTTTTGATCACTTTTTGTACTTTAAAATTCTGGCGTTCCGGTGAGTTTTTTACTTCCTTTACACCGAATGATATGTTATTTTTCAGATTGAATGGTTTGTCATTTTTAAGGATGATGTTTGTATCTACCTGTTAGCCTTCAAGTCCTAACGGAGTTTTTCAGTTGAGCAGGAGTTGGGAGCATTTTGCTAGTGTGTGTGTGCGGGTTTAGGATTTTGGTTTTAATTAATTTTATATATTTTTTCCTATTGTTTCACAGGAACTGAATGAAAATAATATACCGGTGACATAGTGATCTGTCATCTTCATTCCCCTTGAAAAAGACTCCTTGTGAGTCGAAACATGGACCATGTCGGGGTGGATAATGGAAGTATACCTTTTTGATATTTGAATGACCACTCACGTGGCTGAAGACTTGTTGATTATTAGTGGGTTACTAACCGGTACTAAGTTTACAGATTCTGAGAAATACATGAGCTGTTTAGATAAACTTTGCATTTTCATGGTTTAAAGACTATTTGATTAAATAAATTATGTTCTTTGGAGTGAGGGTTGGGTAGACAGGAGACAATAAATGATTAAAAACCGTTTGAGCTCACAGGCTGATTACTGCCTGCGGCCCATTGAGGGTGAGAGACAGCAGATCGAGAACTGATTGTGAGCACTTCGCCTATGATATTGTCTCCAGTCTAGTTTAATATATGGTTGGGTGAATAGTTAAGATACTATTTCCCTCTCTTATAGTGTTCACACTGTGCTTGCGTGAGTTAACTATTGAGAGGTGTTGCTTCTGTTGAGTGATTTCATATCTTAATAAGTAATACATTTGCCGACATAGCTGCTCTCACAGAAGCTGACAACTCTCAATAGAGTTGCTTAAAAAATGTCACAAACAATATCATAAACAAAAAACAACTGTGCATGTCACAAAGATGGAACCTGAGGCAATAGGAGCAACAGGTTGCACTGATACAAACAAAACCTTCTTGTAGGAGTCCTCATATCCACCCTGACATGATGTCTTATGCCAGAGTAATTAAAGAAGGCTTTGCAGGCTAACAAACATAGGAAATATCAGACTAAAATCCAATGTGGAATATATAAGATAGTTTTACTAAATGATTATAGTAATGAAGAGATAACTACAGATATAGTGAGAGAAAGTTACAAGCATTTGATGGGTACAATGCTTGACACTAAATAACAATCGCATCTGACGTATTAAGAACAGTCACATGTGGTGGGCCAAAGCATAAAAGATCAATGAAAGGCTCAATATTAATGCCAGGGATCCTACCACTAGGGCTGTCAATTGTTCGGCTGTTCTCCAGACAGTACGGAATTTAAAGACAGTGTCCAGAAGCCAGATGGAGGGCTAAAATGTATGGAAATTGTCTGAATTTTAACCTTCTGGTCTGGCACAAACAAGAGCTATCTTGAAACTAGGCCTGAAGGAGTTATGGTTTAACCACAGCCAATGGTGGCACTACACTACTATCAGGAAGTTGCCGTCACATGCTCCTCTCTTTGCTGCAGCAAACAGCACAGGCAGGAGCTTGTTAGCAAAGGATCAGTGTCTCTGTTTCTTTGCCTGCTGGTGGATCTTCTTCTGCCTGCAGCAGAACAGAAAAAAAGCCGGGGTGAGAGACTGTTGGCATCTCCTCTATCTCACCCACGGCGCAATAAAAAGAAGATCAGTAGAGCATGACATCTCCTTCTTCCTGCCCATGAAACAATTGAAAGAGGCCCTCAACATTTCCTCCTCCCTGCCTGTTGCGTAATAGAAAGAAGCTAGGTAGAGACATCGGGCTCTTCTCCCTCCTGCCCATGGCACAACAGAGTCCAAGAGGAGCTGTCAGCATTTTCTCCTTCCCACCCATTGTGCAGTAGAAAGATGTTTGGGGGGAGTCATTGATATCTCATCCTTCCGACCTATGGCACAATAGAAAGAAGCTAGGCAAGGCCATGAGATTCTCCTCCCTTCCAACCATGGTGCAATATAAAGAGGCCCGGAGCATGCAGGGAATCAATATCTCCCCACCTGACTGCAGTGCAACAGCAAGAGGCCGAACTAGGCCTTCAACATCTTTGACTGCTGAAACAGAGGATTAGAGTGTGTGTATATGTGTGAGAGAAAATGAGTGGGAAAGAGACTGTGTGTGTGTGGGAGAGCCAGTAAGCATGAGAAAGCCTGTGTGTGTAAGGGAAGGTGAGAGAGTGCCTGTGAGGGAGGATGAGAATGTTAGGGTTGTGGATCCTTGGGCCAGCTGAGACGGTGGATGTTATGCTATGGGGATCCACAGGAAGCATCACTGAAGAGACTCTGGCAGAGGCTTCACCACTGGAAGCCCGAGGTCCCCCCAGGAGGAGCCTGTAGAAACCCGGGCCTCTTGGACTTAGGCGGGACCCTATGCGACCAAGGATCTGGGCAGCGGCTGAAGAGGTGGAAGATGAGGATGACTGGAGCCAGGAAGCTGGAGAGACTTCACCCTCATAAGCCCGCGGCTCCACCGGGTGGAGCCCGTGAGAGCCCGAGCCGCTGGGACTTTGGAGAATCCTCTGGGCCAGCAAGTACCGGATACCTGAGGTGGAGGAAGAGCCAAAGTCGGGGTCCAGGAACGAATCCGAGTCAGAAGCCAGGAGTCAAAGGTCCAAACTGAAGACAGGGGCGAAAGCTGAAGATGGATTCATGGGATGGAGCCAGGTCGGAAGCCAGAGATCAGAAGTCAAATCCAAAACCAGGAGCGGAAGCTGGAGACGTAGTCAGAACACGAAGTCAGGTCGGAAGCCAGAGGTCAAAAGACAGCAGAGACAATCCTGGGATCAACACAGCAACTAGAGACTCAGCGAAACTGAGTGAACCTCATTGCAAGGCGAGGGTTTGGTCCCAGCTGCAGGGTAATATACCCTGCAGCGTCTGACGTCATCCTAGGGGCTGTTCCTGAGTTCGCGCACTGGCCCCTTTAAATCTGGAGCCCCTGTGCACGTGCGCCTAGGGGGCGGGGCCAGCGATGGGGAATTGGTGGCGTCTCCCTTGCAGAGGGGACGCCGCGGCAGGCTGCGATACAGGCCTAGGCGGCCTGGGAACAGTCCGTGCGGGCCGGGCTGGCCCCAAGGTAGGAGGAGGGCCCGGTTCCGTAACAGAGAGATCCAGTAAGTATGGGAGAGCCTTGTCTGTGTTTGTGAGTTAGAGAGGAGTAAGTGAACCTATGTGTGTGTGTATGTGTGTGTATGTGTGTATGAGAAAGAGAGAGAGAGTTTTAGTGAATAACTCACATTGCGAACTTCCTTGAAATTCATTATCTATTACTGAGGTACCTTGGTCCGATCATTTTCTGATAAGTTTCTATATTACACTTTTCAGGATTTCTCATGACCCTAAGGTTTCCTCTTTCAAATTATGCTGCAGATTTATTGATAGTTTAAATTTTTCTGAAAATCTGCAGTTGGTCATAGATCCCTTATTTTCAAATGAGGCCAATGACCTTGATCACTTAGGGGCAGATTTTTAAAACAGCGCTCGCGGGTTACATTTGTGTGCACTACCTGGCTCGCACAAATGTACACCCAATTTTATAAAATGCGTGCGCTGCCGTGCGCATGTTATAAAATCCAGGGTCGGCGCGCACAAGGGGGTGCACACTTGTGCACCTTGCGCATGCCGAGCTCTAGGGGATTCCCGATGGCTTTCCCCATTCCCTCCAAGGCCACTCCGAAATCAGAGCAACCTCGGAGGGAACTTTCTTTTTGCTCCCCCCACTTTCCCCTCCCTTCCCCTATCTAAACCGCCCCCCAGCCCTACCTAAATCTCCCCCCACCTTTGTTATCTTCTTTACGCCTGCACGTAACTTGCGTATGCCGGCCCGCTGCCGGCGCGCCATCCCCTGGCATGGCTGCTGTGCCAGAGGATTCGGATTGCCCCCGGCCCCGCCCCTTCCCACTCCTTTTTCAAAGCCCCGGGTCATACATGCGTCCCGGGGCTTGTGCGCGTCGCTGAGCCTATGCAAAATAGGCTCGACACGTGCAGGGGCAAGCTTTCGGAGTTACGCGCATAACCCTTTGAAAATCTACCCCATAGTGTTTGGCTGGCAAAATGCTATTTCTGCTGTACTTGAAGACATGGCACCACTCAAAACTACTGTTTCCAACAAAAAGCGTCCTCACCCTTGAATGAATCTATCTTTAATGTCTCTTCGTACATCACTTAGAAAGACAGAGTGGGAGTGTGAGGGCAGGAATGTTAGGGGAAGGAGGAATAGGAGTCAGATTAAGAACAGGAGCAGAGAGAGGCAGCATGGAAGGGATAGGAGAAGGTGGGTGGGGGAAAGGAATAGGCAAGCATGGAGGGAGGAATAAGCCAGGCTAGAGATTGACAGAGGGGAAGGGAGTTTTCAAGGCAGAGCCAGTGTGGGGGGGGGGGGGGAAGGAAGGTAGGGGGAGAGTTCAGTGGGTTGGAGAGTGAGGACAGGGAGGACACCTCTACAGAAAAGGAATTGGTACCCCCATCTGGCAGCTAGGCAGCAGGGCACCTTCATCTCCGTGCCATAAAGTTCAGCATCTTGGAGAACAAAATGGTAATAGCAGGAGTCCTGGAAAACTATTCCACACTGTTTGGCAACTGGACAGCTAAAACATCAAAGGCAGTCAAGGCCCAGATCTGGAGAAGCCTAGCCCAGGACATTACCAAGCACAGCAGCATACAAAGAAGTGGGGAGCAGGTCACTCACTGGTACAGAGATATAAAGGTGCAGCTTAAAGCCAAGGTGGCAGCCCAAAACAAACACCGATGAATGACAGGAGGAGAAGCCCCATGTCCCATAGTCATCACTGAAATGGAGAATCACCTAATCCAAAGGCTGGATGGGACTGGATGTATATATGATAAGCATGGTCCAAGCTCTGCACAGAGTTCCTGTGCCGGCTAGATGGAAAAAGCCTGCTGGACCCGTCCTCACTACAGAGTTCTAGTGCCGGCTAGATGAAAGAAGCCTGCTAGGCCCATCCTCACCACAGAGTTCCTGTGACTGCTAGGTGGAAGAAGCCTGCTGGGCCCATCCTCACTACAGAGTTCCTGTGCTGGCATGAAGAAGAGAGTTATAACTGTGCTTTTGTTACGGTCCTGCAGACTAACTGTATAGCCCTCTCCATGTTCTGCCCATATTCCATCTTACTTAAAGTGTTATCCAGTGTTATTGCAGCTGCTGCCTCTTCTCATCATCTGCTTTGGATGCTGATATCTCCTCTCATCTCAACTCCTATTGATGCTTCTGTTTCCATGCTGCTGAATTTTCACCTGGGGCTCCTGTCTCCATGTTGCTGCATCTTTACTTAGGGCTCCTATCTCCAAGCTGCTAAGCTCTACTGCCCTGGTTTAGCTGCCTTTACTTGAATTTTGCTGCCATGGCCCTTAGGCTGTCCCCTTTGATTGCACTCTTTCAACATGGACTGTCTTGGGCCTTTACTTGAACTTTGCTGCCAAGGTCCTTAGGCTTTCCCCTTTGAGTGAACTCTTTCAACATGGACTGTCTTGGGCCTTTACTTGAACTTTGCTGCCAAGGTCCTTAGGCTTTCCCCTTTGAGTGCACTCTTTCAACATGGACTGTCTGGGGCCTTTGGCTTCAGAGCACATTGTAGTGCTAAATATAGCTGTAACATTACAGCAGTAATATAGCTTTTCGGGTGCCACTTCATCTTTCTATGTTCTTCATAGCAATCATGATTGTGCCTAAAGGATAACATACAATGGCTGTATATGAAATGATACCATTTCAATCTATTAATGTACAGGTGTATACACAATGTGCTGTTCATGAAATGTACAATGTTTTTTTTTTGCTATTTGCTATCTAGTCCTTGCACAATGTAATTACCCAAGACATTTATTTCAAACAGTACACTGCATGTGTTTGCTAATAAAGTGCTCACTGTTTTTAAAACTCTACTTTCTGGATATGTCCTTTCATTGACTGGTTTAAGTGAATATGGTACCGAAGGTTAAAGGTTTGCTCTCCACATGACTCTGTATGCTATAATGGCCTGCCTCATTCCAATTGTGCATTGATTGAGCATGCAAGACCATATAGGCTATGGCATAACAATGAAAGCTGTGTGTCTGCTGGTAAGGAAGACAGCCAGAGGTAAAGAAGAAGCTCATTACTGAGGACTTTCACTATTGCCTCTTGTTGCCTTCTTCACACAGCATTCCATTTGGTAACTCCTGCTAGGATGTGCCTGTATGTGACCTGCTCACTACCTTCATGGCCAACATATTATATAGTGTGTATGTACTCCTTGGATGCTGTGAAGCCAAACTTGGAGTCATCATTATTTTCTGCCCAATTATTTTGGTAAGGAGTGCAAGGGTTTGTGACCAAATACATTTGTAGCTTACACAGTTAACCTAATATGATGTGTACTTGCTGAGTGTTGCTACACAATGTCAGCTACTGGGTCACAAGTAGGGATGAGGAATGAGGGAATACCATCTGCTCTACAATGTCCACAGGCAACCACCAGAGGGCTTAGAGGGGTACTGTTGGTCCTGGGGACCAGGCTGCCTTCCACACTCTGACTCCCACACCTGAACTAGCATAGCTTGGGGGTCTGTATAATACGCGTAAGGTAAGGATGAATACAGCTAGTATCCAGATCCCAAAGGCAGGACACTACTGGAATGCCAGTTTGTGGAAGTCTTCTTGGTCCATGGCACCAGCAGCACCATTCTATGTCCTGTATGCTGCACCTGTGCAGACTGTGTACCACATTACTAGTCACTCACTCCTCCTTCCTACTTGTCACCAGCAGCTGATACTGTATTACAAGAATCAAGTACACAGTTTAGTGAAAGTGAACGTTTGGTTACTGTAGAAGTGAAGCTCGTACAGTGTTTAGGACATGGTGGCCCCTCCTTTTGTAGGCAGATATAGGTTTGCACAGAAAATGCATTGTCCTTCATATGGATGAAAGACCATAGGCATACCATTCTATCATCTACACAGCACAGACAGAGTGTTAAAAACTGGGTGCTGATGTGACAATCTGTATGTGAACTGTTCATGAGATGAGCAACAGAGAGGTGCCAAATGAGAACCATGAGGGCAAAAAGGGACTATGTAATAGGAGTTACACAACACCTGTTGCACATGGCAAACAAAGCAACAGCAACCACACACCCTCACACACACACAACCATGCACCAAGTTTCTTAGCACATGCAGCGTGTAGAGCATCATCATTCTATAGAGGTGTGCAGGCAAAATGTTTTCATTGCGTACGCGATCCGTATTCGTGGGGGGTCAATTCCGTTTCATGCGGAAGTATGGAGAATTCAATAAGTTGTCGATCTGTAAATAAGTTACTACTAAATTAACTACAACTCCCCAACCTCCTGACCCCCCCCAAGACTTACCAAAACTCCCTGGTGGTCCAGCAGTGGGGTCCGGGAACTCACTCACACCCTCGGTGCTAGTTTCATCATGGCGCCGATAGCCTTTGTCACAGGGGCTACCGGTGCCATTGGTCAGCTCCTGTCACATGGCCATCGGCGCCATCTTGTGCTCCTACAATGTGACAGGGGCTGACCAATGGCACCGGTAGCCCCTGTGACATAGTATGGGCAAAGGCTATCGGCGCCATTTTGAGTCCTGGCCTGGCGTCGGACGGCAGGTCGCTCCGGGACCCCTGTTGGACCCACAGGGACTTTTGGCCAGCTTGGGGGGGCCTCCTGACCCCCACAAGACTTGCCAAAAGTCGAGTGGGGGTCCGGGAGCGACCTCCTTTCATGCCGGCCGCCCGATCCCAATACTCAAAATGGCGCCGATCTCCGCCATTTTGAGACTCAAAATTGCCGTCCCGCCAATACTCAAAATGGCGCCGATCGCCGTCATAGTGAGGGCAAAGGCGATCGGCGCCATTTTGAGACTCAAAATCACCGTCCCGCCAATTCTCAAAAAGGCGCCGATCGCCTTTCCCTCACTATGACGGCGATCGGCGCCATTTTGAGTATTGGCTCGGTGCGCGCGGGGGAGGTTTGGGGTAGGTTTTCGGGGTGTACGCGCGTATCTTACGCGTGTACCCCTTTTAAAATCTACCCCTAAGTATAACTGAATAATAGCCATTAATGGACTTCTCCTCCAAACCTTTTTTGAACCCAGCTACACTAACTGCACTAATCACATCTTCTGGCAACAAATTCCAGAGTTTTATTGTGCGTTGAGTGAAAAAGAATTTTCTCCGGTTAGTCTTAAATGTGCTTCTTGCTAACTTCATAGAATGCCCCCTAGTCCTTCTATTATTCGAAAGAGTAAATAACCGAGTCACATCTACTCGTTCAAGACCTCTCATGATCTTAAAGACCTCTAACATATCCCCCCTTAGCCATCTCTTCTCCAAGCTGAACAGCCCTAACCTCTTCAGCCTTTGCTCATAGGGGAGCTGTTCCATACCCTTTGGGGTAGATTTTCAAACAAGGCGCGTTGGCGTACTTTTGTTGGCGCTCCAGGTGCAAACAAAAGTACGCGGGATTTTAGTAGATACGCGCGGAGCCGCGCTTATCCACTAAAATCCTGCATCGGTGCGCGCAAGGCTATGAATTCTGTATAGCCAGCGCGCGCCGAGCCGCGCTGCCTACCCCTGTTCCCTCCAAGGCCGCTCCGAAATCGGAGCGGCCTTGGAGGGAATCCTCTAACGCCCTCCCCTCATCTTCCACTCCCTTCCTCTATCTAACCCACCCACCCGGCCCTGTCTACACCCCCCCCCCCCTTACCTTTCTCCGGGGATTTACGCCTCCCGGAGGAAGAAGTAAATCCCCGCGCGCCAGCGGGCCTCCTGCGCGCCGGGCCGCGACCTGGGGGCGGGTACAGAGGGCACGGCCACGCCCCCGGACCGCCCCAGGCCATAGCCACGCCCCCATACCCGCCCCCAAAACGCTGCCGACACGCCCCCGAAACGCCGCGATGACCGGGCCCGCCCCTGACACGCCCCCCTCAGAGAACCCCGGGACTTACACGAGTCCCGGGGCTCTGTGCGCGCCGGTAGGCCTATGTAAAATAGGCTCACCGGCGCGCAGGGCCCTGCTCGCCTAAATCCGCCCGGTTTTGGGTGGATTTAGGCGAGCAGGGCTCTGAAAATCCGCCCCTTTATCATTTTGGTTGCCCTTCTCTGTACTTCTCCATCACAACAATATCTTTTTTGAGATGCGGCGACCAGAATTGTACACAGTATTCAAGGTGCGGTCTCACCATGGAGCGATACAGAGGCATTATGACATTTTCCGTTCTATTAACCATTCCCTTCCTAATAATTCCTAACATTCTATTTGCTTTTTTGACTGCTGCAGCACACTGAGCCAACGATTTTAAAGTATTATCCACTATGATGCCTAGATCTTTTTCTTGGGTGGTAGCTCCTAATATGGAACCTAACATCGTGTAACTACAGCAAGGGTTATTTTTCCCTATATGCAACACCTTGCACTTGTCCACATTAAATTTCATCTTCCATTTGGAAGCCCAATCTTCCAGTCTTGCAAGGTCCTCCTGTAATGTATCACAATCTGCTTGTGAGTTAACTACTCTGAATAATTTTGTATCATCCGCAAATTTGATAAACTCACTCGTCGTATTCCTTTCCAGATATATATATATTGAAAAGCACCTGTCCAAGTACAGATCCTTGAGGCACTCCACTGTTTACTCTTTTCCACTGTTTCCTGTCTTTTAACCAGTTTGTAATCCACGAAAGGACATCGCCTCCTATCCCATGACTTTTTAGTTTTCGTAGAAGCCTCTCATAAGGGATTTTGTGAAATGCCTTCTGAAAATCCAAATTCACTACATCTACCGGTTTACCTTTAGCCACATGTTTATTAACCCCTTCAAAAAAATGAAGCAGATTTGTTAGGCAAGACTTCCATTGGGTAATTCCATGTTGACTGTGTCCCATTAAATCATGTCTTTCTATATGCTCTACGATTTTGATCTTGAGAATAGTTTCCACTATTTTTCCTGGCACTGAAGTCAGGCTCACTGGTCTATAGTTACCCGGATTGCCCCTGGAGCCTTTTTTAAATAGTGGGGATACATTGGCCACCCTCCAGTCTTTAGGTACAATGGATGATTTTAATGATAGGTTACAAATTTTAACTAATAGAACAGAAATTTCATTTTTTAGTTCCTTCAGGACCCTAGGATGCATACCATCCAGTCCAGGTGATTTGTTACTCTTTAGTTTGTCAATCTGGCCTACTACATCTTCCAGGTTCACAGTTCATCTGAGTCATCACCCCTGAAAACCATCTCTGGGACTGGTATCTCCCCAACATCCTCATTAGTAAACACAGAGGCAAAGAATTCATTTAGTCTTTCTGCAGTGGCCTTATCTTCCCTAAGAGCCCCTTTAACCCCTCTGTCATCTAATGGTCCAACCGACTCCCTCACAGGTTTCTTGCTTTGGATATATTTAAAAAAGTTTTTATTATGAGTTTTTGCTTCTATGGCCAACTTCATTTTATTTTGTTTGCACAGTAACTTTGGTGTTGTCAATGTCTTTTCTATATTTATTTAGCAGTGCAAAGTAGGCATTTTTGTGTTCTTGACATGGGTATTTGCACCATTGCCTTTCCAGACGTCTTAATATAGTTTTTGTTCTATGTAACACTGTGGTGTACCAGAAAGAATTAGTTTTGGATTGAATTTTGTGTAATTTTCTAGGCGCTATTGACTCTATGGATTTGTGTATTGAAATGTTCCAATTATTTACAGTTTGTTCAATATCATTATTGATGAATACAGAGAAGTTTTGGAGAAAGACATTAGCAAAAGTTTCCGAATGAATATGTTTCCTTTTATAGATTTATTTGCATTGGTTAGAGGTGATTGGTATATTCTTGCTAAATTCGCCATTTACCTCAATTAAATAGTGGTGAGACCATGCTACTTGTTTCAACACAGCAGATAAATTTAAGAATGTAGGGTTGTAGAATACAAGATCTAATGTATGGCCTTTATTGTGGGTGGATGAATTAATATGTTGTAGCCATCCGTGCCCAGAAAGAGAGTCAAGAAGTGATAGAGCAGGAGTCAATATGGAGTTTCCATCTAGATATAAATTAAAATCTCCAGATACTATAGTTTTTGAGAGATCAGCAGGGAGAGTTGTTAAAACTTCTATTAGTGGGGATAGATTGACAACAGAGTGGGAGGGCAATATATGATACATAAATTTACAAGTTCAGTTGAAACAAGCATCAATTCATAGGGATAATTTGGACTTAAGCCCTTCTTACATGGATTCAAGGAGGCCTTTATTATAATTAACAGACCACCTCCTCTGCGATTTGGTCAGGGTTCTGAAAAAGGGATATACCCAGGCAGACATATACTATTCAGTATCACAGAATCATATTCAAAGAGCCAAGTTTCAGAAATAAGAATATCATCAGGGGACTTTGAGAAAATGAAATCATAAATAATTGGAACTATTTTTCTAATAAATTGAGCACTGATTATTAATAGAGAAATAGAAGTAAATAGTAAGGTAGTTACCTTAAATGACAGTGTGATGGTAATCAAATTAGATTTGTCAGAGCAGGCGGGTCTGTGAGGATATTTGTTAAGATCGCCATTTCTACCTTTTCCAGCAATTTATTTATTTATTTACTTACTTAATTCAAACATGGGTGAGTTGAAATAAACATAGTTGGTTGAAATAAACATTATGCTTGAAATAAACATAGTTGTGAGAAAAATTGTGAAACCAAAGAAGGACTGGTAAAGAGATTAATAGTAATAAAGGTAATTAAATAGTAAATTTAAAATTAACCTGTGAAGCAGAAATATTTGGAAATGAAAATCGCACAGAAGGCGCACAAAGGGATGAGCCCCTTTGGCGCGTGCCTTTGGTGTGTGATGCCTCCAGCATCATACACGGCCTCTTATGCCATTGCCCAGTCAGTGATGTTACAGGGAGCATGGCAGGAGCCACCCATGCAGCGACCGGGGGGCTGTGGGATGGTGCTTCACAGCAGCAGAAGTGCAGTTCACAAGATGCAAGACCAGCAGATGGAAACGAATTGCAAACGGCTCCTGGGTGTGCAGGGGAGCTCACTGGAGTTAGCAGCAGGTACTCTCTGGCATCGTGCACGGCCCCTTATTCCGTCGCCCAGTCAGTGTTGACACAGGGGGGCGTGGTGGGAGCAACCCACACAGCAACTGGGGGGCTGCGGGATGGTGCTTTGTTGTGGCAGAAGCGCAGTTCAGGAGGCAAGACCAGCAGATGGAAACGAATTCCAAACGGCTCCTGGGTGTGTAGGAGACCTCACTGGAGTTAGCAGCAGCTACTCTCCGGCATCGTGCATGGCCCCATATGCCATCGCCCAGTCAGTGATGTCAGTATGGTTAGTCATGAAGATCTCTTGTGGTATATTTCCCCACTCCTTGAGGTCTGGGTCAGTATGGATTAACAGGAGCTCCTCTCTTGGATGTCTCCCCATGCCCAACTTCCCCTCTGTGAACACTACATATAAACTGTGAGTGTACTTGTGGAAAATGTGCAATACAACAGGTCAGACCATTTATACACCTGTCCATATGCTGCCCTGTTAGAGACACACCTTCTCCAGAGGGCAAACACTCAACACACAATTAAACTCTGGAATTTGTTGCCAGAGGATGTGATTAGTGCAGTTAGTATAGCTGGGTTCAAAAAAGGTTTGGATAAGTTCTTGGAGGAGAAGTCCATTAACAGCTATTAATCAAGTTTACTTAGGGAATAGCCACTGCTATTAATTGCATCAGTAGCATGGGATCTTCTTAGTGTTTGGGTAATTGCCAGGTTCTTGTGGCCTGGTTTGGCCTCTGTTGGAAACAGGATGCTTGGCTTGATGGACCCTTGGTCTGACCCAGCATGGCAATTTCTTATGTTCTTATGTAAAACCTGTCTGTGCTCAGTTTTGGTACACAAACTGCCTGCTAAAGGGTAATGGATTGCAGGGCCAAAGAGGAAATCCGAAAGCAGCAGCAACTACACACACAGATTGAACAAGCCACACACACATCAGTCACTGAGTCACACACTCAGTTATGTTAGCAGTAACGACTACATGCTCCAGTTCATGCATCTACAGATGTGCAAGACCTATGTTCCTGAAATATTTGTCATAAAACAACATAGAGGTGTGTGCCAGCTTACAGTAACTGCTAATGAGGCTAGATGAGTCCTTCCTATACAATCATTATTTATTTATTTATTTAAAAACTCTTCTATACCGTCGTTAAGTTGGAAAACCATCACAACAGTTTACATATAGGCACACTAAAAATTATGTGTGGTATAGATTACAAATTAAACATCTAGAAATTATCTATAGCTGCCCACAGAAAACCCTTGTCAGAGGCATATATCACCTGTACTTGTCAGAGGCATATATCACCTGTACTTAGTGCAGTGCTTTGACATGGGCCCCTGAAGGCCTCAGGTGGCACAAAATACGTGTCTGTGAAGTTAGCAACACACGAAGGCCATCATCTATCATAGCAAGCACATAACATCAGTGGTAGGAGTGGGCCTATACATTCATGACCATGTGGAGTTTAGTATGGAGGCATCTTGTAGGCTCAGAACCAGCTCAGCTGACTATACTTGGTCAACACAGAATGCAATACACAGAGGATTTAATGAACTGTGTAGGACCTGACCTCACCTGCTCACAACTAACTATAGAAGTCTGTTACACCACTTACTACTGAGCTGTTCAGATGTCCACAGACGTGGGCACAGGCATGCACATCACCAATGCCATGCAACCATGGAAATGTGTGCAGCGATGTTGGTTACTCAATAATATTAAAGTATTTTGGACAGGAGTGCTCAGCCAATGGCCTCTAACAGGGCTCACAGATCATAGCTGCAGTGTAACAGACAGTAGGTATAGGCTGAAGGTGAAGAATGCACATATCTTCAGGATACATACATATGTGCATACTGCTGCACCACATGTGTATCTGTGACACACAACACACTATGACTTTGCAGCAAATTAACATTTCCATATCAGAGTGAGACTATATGTGACAGGACAGTTTAAGGCAGGAGTTTCACACACACACACACACATAAACATAAACTCTTGATCTGTATGATGTGAATGCTTGACGAGAATCAATGTGCCAGCGGTAATAGTGCTTATAAAGTATTCTGTCATGGTGACATGTCTGAGGAAATCACAAGTGAAAGCCTTCACTGAGCTGGACATGCATCCTCCTTTTGGATCTCGGAAAAGGCAATGACACCTACATGACATCATGACAGGTAAGGCCCTCACCTTTTCCATTAAAATATTCCTACATTGCCTAGTTTGGTGTAATCCGGTGCATGAGTGTACGTGTGCATGCTCCAGGAGATACGTGTGTATCTTGATGGTCTTTAACATCCACTCGGCATGCATGAACCCAACATATTTGCAGATTCCCTAATTGATGTGCCCACTTGGCTTTTAAAATGCATCTTTTTGTGTAGGTTTGTTCTTGCTATTTCTGAAGTTAGGGGAATGGACAAACTAAGGCACATTTTTGAAAACTCAATCTATACATGTTCTTCTCCCCCCTTCCCGCCCACCCCCTGCCTCTGACACACCTCTGGGAACACCTCTTTTTAATTCAGCTACAAAAATTCAGGGATTATGAAAGACATGTGCCTTTTAGCCACTGAGAGAGATCATTTTCAACAATGTTATTCCTTCTGATTAAAATATCTGTTTACTCAAATAAATTCCTTGTATTTATTTATTTAGATTTAACTTCCACATTCAGGTACTGTAGGCATTTCCCTATCCCCAGAGGTCTCACAATCTAAGGGCCAGTTTCATCAAGGTCTTTTCCCACAGACACAGAAAGGGAAAAAAGACTTAGTGAATCGGAGCCTAAGTTTGTACTTTGAAAATGATCCTCATCGAGTAGCTGCTCTGTATATTCAACATGCACTCATTAAATAACATCAATAGAAGGAGAAAAATAAGCTGATTTTTTTATCTTATAAGGATGCCCCAAGAGTATATTGACAATGTGGCTGAAGTGATAACAGGGTTTCATTTTTTTTAACATGCTGAAAAAGACAAAGAGAAAAAGGAATGGGATAATAATGAGAACAATGTAATCTGAGTAAGGAGAAATGATATGCTTTCATCTGTCTTTTGCCACTGACTCTGCATGATCTTTATGCCTAAATGTACCAAAGTGTAACAAGTCATAATAGAGCAAATAACAAGTGATGAAAATAATAATTATTGTTTTGATTTATAATAATAATGATAAAACAACATTTGTCCTTTTATACAGCCCTCTCTAAAAACTATCAAGCAATCCCGACAGCTAGAATGTAACCATGTATTTATACTACAAATGCAAAGCCCATTTAGATCCTATTTGGATTTGATGCATTATATAAAGCCAGATAGTTATTATTAATAATAACTATGCTATGAACTGCATAAACAGTAAATGCTCTTTGCAGCCAGTGGGACAAGTTACTGTAGATGATTTATAAGTTTATAAATTACTCTGGAGTCTATGCTGCAATCAAAAATAATGTTTGCAGACACATTTTTCAAATAAGAAGTAAGTATGAAGCATAAATAATACGTTAATGATCAACAAATTTAGCAGTTCTTTTGTTCTAAAAATATGCAAGCATATTTATGTGTTGTCAAAATGTTGCAGGAAATTCATAGTGAAGGTTTCACCCTTATTAATTACATTGCTAAACATTACAAAGCATTAACATATATTTTCCGTATGCACAAAATAGACTAAAGTACAGTGTGTAATGCTCGTAAAGCCTTTAATGCCATTGATTAATTATTACAGGTTCAGTATTCAAAGCTTTATATAGGGGTTACCTGCATAAAATAGCACATGCACTCATTGTTTTGAAAAGTCTGCTCATACTTGCAGTGTTGAGTGTAAATGTTAAAAGGGGAAAAAAAGGGGGCCATTTAAGGGCATTCTGGAGTGGTGTTCAAAATTTCACACACACGTTTTTTTTTACCAAATCTGTAGGAAAGGCTTTCATACCTGCTAACTGAGTTGCTGAACTGAAGTTTCATGTATCTTTCGGTCTGTGGTTTTCGGGTGGGATGTCTGTTTTAAGTGACGGTGGGGGGGGGGGGGGGGGATGGAGAGTGAAGTAGTGTAGTGTTTAGGAGAACCGGTGGAAGTGTGGGTAGACATGAAAGTTCTGTGAAATGGTGCTTAAAAGCAAACGTACTCATAAGTATTTTCTTAAATGGAGTACATGTATTCTTCATAAAATACCTGCCTTTGTACATACCTGAGGGCTACACTATGCATGCACATTTTATAATTCTCATGTATGAAAACTAAAGGCACATACTTTTACAAAATGGGATTTGAAAATATATGATGGGCCTCAGTACTAAAATGCACGTGGTGAAGCGTCCCTATAAGCAGCATTCGACATCGAGCCACAATGGTTTTTTTGTTAGTTTCCTTCCTGTCCACCCCAACTCCTACCCATTCCAAGTGCATTCTTTGATAAGCTATTTCCACATATCATGTTGGGTTTCACGCCAGAGGATGTGACAATAAACCATTGTTGGCCCTATTTACGAAATGGAATCTCTGGCCAGCATTTACCTTGCCCTATCAGGATTTTTTAAAGGCTTTCTCTAAGATACCCTTACTGACGGTTAGCGAAGACTTATGAGAAACCCAATTTAAATTCTTATGGCAGCGGTACATTACACCTGAGCAGGCTTTCCGCTTTGGTCTTACTGAATCCCCAGATTGTAGAAAATGTGCCAAATGCCAGGCTCTTATTACCATGTGTTTTGGGATTGCCCCAATATACAAAAGTTCTGGCGGGACGTGCTGAAGTTTTGTGCATCTCTTTTGCAATGTGCCATCCCCTTGGATCCCCAGCTATGGTTGTTCAGGTCCACTCTACCACTGATGATACCTAGAAAAGCTAACTTGGCAAGGCTTCTTGATAAGGGATGCAGTGATTAGGAAGAAGGCTATTCTCACCAAATGGCTAGATACGGCTGTGCCAGATGTAGATCAATGGTTTCAGCAAATGTTGACCCTTTGCACACATGAGATGTACTTCATAAAGCACCAAGGTACCACTTCGGGAACAGGGGAGGATCCGATTTGGGCCCCGTTTTTGGCATATCTTCGATCCTCGACTCACACTCCGTGAAAGGGGGATGCTCTAATATGATTCAAGGTGCCCCCTACTGCCAATTACCAAGACTCACCGACCTAGGGAACGAGGGAGGTTTTGCTAACACTATCTTTCACCTATCACTGCTCACCTGCTCATACTTCTCGATATGCCCACACTTATGGATATGCTCACAATTATGGATATGCTATGTTTATGTTTATGAATATGGTTATGAACTATTGCTGTTCATTCATTCAATTCACTGTCGGATAGATGGCTACCATGCACAAGCCTGGGGGGGGGGGGGGGGAGAGGGAAGAGGGGATATCAGGGAGCACACAACATATATATTATAAGCTCAAGAATCCTGATTGTTTCTCCTGGATGATGTTACTAGTATAGTGTCTTTTTTTCACAATTGTGTTTTACACTTTTAATTCTGGGTCTATAACCTCTTTGACGCCAGGTTACCTTTTTCTCTATCTGTAAGACTTCTGTTACCATTAGAGTTAAGTACAATGAACAATTGTTTGATGTTGCTGTGTTTTGTATGTTCCTGCACAAATTCAATAAATATAATAACAAAAAAAAAAAAATCTCCATTCACGCTTCACCATATGAGTTAGCAAGGAATCCTCCATGCTGATCGCTCCTCATTACCAGACGCTCCGCTATGTGTACTCTTGCTCCAGGGTGACTTAGTTACCCGCTCCTCAGGGGCCTTGCCTCACTCCTCTCTACCCTCTGAGGTCATCTGCTATCAACAAGGATGCCTAAGGTACCTGCTCCTCAGGGGGCCTTGCCTCGCTCCTCTTTACCCACTGGGGTTATCTGCTACCAACAAGGACGCCTAAGGTACCCGCTCCTTGGGGGCCTTGCCTTGCTCCTATCTACCCCTCGGGTTGTCTACCTACTACCAGGATGCCTACGGTATCCACTCCTCAGGGGCCTTGTTTGTCCGAGACCACTGCTCCTCGGGGCTCTCTCCTATTACAACCACCAGCATCAGAGTGAGTACTGCCGCTCTAGTTCTGTCTTGCCTTGTCTCATCTCTCTCTTTCTAGACCTCGACCTACTCTGCACCGCGGGCCTGGTGAGTCCATGGAACTTCCTTTCCTACCTTGCACTCTACAAATAGAACATTACCATTTGGTTCCTCCTCTCCTAGCTGGAGTCATCACCCGATCCTCAGGTTACCATCTCCATTGCAGTACAATAAAGCTATATCTCTGTGTCCATCTCTGCAAGTCCCCATAGGGCAGAGCCCTGTGGGAGGTATTATTTCTTACAGCAACCAAGGGCCCACACTTCAATAGGGATGTGAATCATTTTTGAACGATTAAATTATCGTCAGATAATTTTAAAATTGTCCTAAATCATTATAGTGCACGATACAATACAAATGCTCCCCGATTTATCGTCAGGGGCATTTGTATTGTATCGTTAAATAGGGCACGGGAATTATTTGGGGGAGGGTGGGAAAACCGGCACACCAAAACAACCCCTAAACCCACCCCGAGGCCCCCCCTGGATCTCTCCCCGAGGCCCCCCTGGACTACCAGGTAACTTTAAAAGGTTTTGGGGGGGTCGAGAGGGGGGGTCGATTTAAAGGGTCAGGTAGGTTTTTTTTTTTTAGTGGTGCGGGCCTCCCTAAAAAAAAAATTAGCGATGTGAATTGGAATCGGAAACGATTCCAATTCACATATTTTAACGATCAGATTTCCCCCCCCCCCCCCAGCCGAATCTGATCGTTAAGACGATCTGGCACATGATTCACATCTCTACACTTCAATGTCCAAAGTACAATAATTGCTTTGCGGTCTTCAGATCGCCAGACACTATTTCCCCAAGGTCTGTCTCTTTCATTGTTGGACAATTGCAAAGTGATGCACATAGAGAAAAATAATCCAAACTGCAGTTACACAAAGTTAGGGTTCCATATTAAGAGTCACCACCCAGAAAAGGAATCTAGATGTTATTGTGGGCAATATGGTGAAATCCTTGGCACAGTGTGCAGCAGTCAGAAAAGTAAACACAATGTTAGGAATTATTAGGAAATGGATGGAGAATAAAACAGAGAATATCATAATATCTCTTTATTACTACATCTAATATACTATGTGCAATTCTTATTTCTGCATCACAAAAAAGATATAGGGAACACAGAGGATGATGACCAAAATGATAAAGGGGATGGAACAGCTCCCCTATGAGAAAAGGTTAAAAAGATTAGGGCTCTTGAGTAGGGAGAAGAGACAGCTGAGAGGAGATATGATAGAAATCTATAAAATTATGAGTTGAGTGGACCAGATAACTGCAAATCGATTGTTTACTCTTTAAAAAAAAAAAGGGGGAGACCAAATCAGAAAACAATATTTTTTCAATCAATACAGAATTAAGCTCTGGAATTCATTGCTAGAAATTATTTCCTGAAAGAAAAGTCCATATACAGGGTGGCCCATGGAAACATAGCCTGCCTGAGTGGCACTGCTATTGGAGGCAGGCTACTTTTCCATGGGTCACCCTTTACTATTATTAACCAGGTAGACTAGGAGAAATTCCATGGGTGTAAGCTGCAAAGAATGTATCTGCTCTTTGGGATCTTGCCAGCTACATGTGACTTAGATTGGTCACTTTAGGAAACAGGATACTGGGCTTGATGAACACTTTCTCTGATCCAGGATTATGGTTCATATATATATACAATATTATACAATATTAGGAACTCAAGGTCCTACTTTAAAAATATTACAGAGAAAGTCACTTATTAACAATCTACCATACACTATAAATTTCTCACCTACCCTGATAAATTGTAAAATAATAGTGAGTGACCTTGCCCAATTTTAATGTGTACCTGAAAAAGAGAGAAGAAAGGATTCTGAGAGTTTGTGCCGTGCTGACATTCACTGCCATCTCATCGACTCCCTAGGAATCCATCTTAACCAGCTAGGATAAAACTCTTCCAGGTTATTACTGGCTGCTTCTCGCTAGTGGAAAGGTTTTGCTTGTGTTGCAATTCTTTTTTAGCTAAGGGGGTTGTTTTCAAAGCTGCGATAGGCCCTTATCGCAGCGGTAATATTTAAATTAGGGGGAGGGGAGGAGTTGGGGCAGAGTTAGGGAGGGAATTATGGTAATCGGTGGCGGCACCGCAGCTGGCATTAATGTTTCGAACATTATTGCTGGCAGTAGCATGGGGAATAGCACCACCTTTTACGGTGGCGCTATGCCCGCGATAGCCTGCAGCCGGCCACACCATGGCAGGCGAAACCGCACCACTGTGGTGTGGCCGGCTGCAGGCTATCGCCCGACCGCCCCCTGCTTTGCCCCTCCCCCTCCCCCGCGCCCCTGTAGCGCAGGGTTCAACATTCTGCACAGAATGATGAATTCTGGCCTAAACTAGCTCCAGCCTGTTTCTTTTCTGCTTCTTTTTTGTACATGCTCCTCATTCTGTTCCATTTTCTTTCTGAGCCGTGCCTCTAGCCTCCACACCAGATTGTTTTGGACTGACAAAGTTTGACCCCTGGTTTAGTCTGACTGTTTTCAAATTTTCCTTTATAACAGAGATAAAACCCATATATGCTGTACTAATCAGTGGTTATCATAATTTAACAGTTTCCAAAATTATAATTTAGCTACAGTGCCTTGCACTATATAATTTGTGTTGGACTTGGTATGCAGTTGTCATTCTGCTGCGGAAAAGTGTATCTGAATATTCCAATACAGGAATTATTCTTTCCTGTACTAGTTCATTTTCAGATAGCAATGAATAAAACCCTTTTGAAACTACAAAGTCTTTGGTCAAATTTAATAAAGAATGGAAGGAACTGGCTGAATGCAAGAAAAGAAAGGGCTAGCAGGAGGAACCTTTTTGCAGATGGCAGAAGTGAATTTCTTTCAGGGAGAAGATAGCAGGGTAAAGCTGCTTTTACCATGGACTCATACTAGACCCTGCCCTTATACCCAAGTCATATTCCTAGCACCATTTGACTTCAATATTTTATTCATGAATACATTTTTATGTTCAACACTAAATTCCTTTTCTTTTATAAATGTAGATCTCCTTGAATTATCATCTCAATAATGTTCAGTGATTATATAAGGAATATAAAAATCCGAAATAAATAAATAAATCAAGCGATAATGAAAAGGCATAGATGCCTCTCTACAGCATGGGAAAAATATTCCTTGAGTAGGGTCAGTGTATCAAAACTTTATATTCGAGATTAGTCCACCAGTTTGCCCAGTCAACATCAGGGTCTTCCAGACCCCACTGGTTCTTCATCCTGCATGCCCCCAGTTGACCCAGATCCCTCACCCTGTCCTGTAAGCCCCAACACACTAGATGTACTGTATCTGAAATGTAACTCACATTGAGTTCCAGTTTGGAAAAGCAAGAATTAAATTCCAAACCATTGTCTTCTGCTCCTGGTGGCTGCACTGCCAGCTTGATGATCTTTTGTTCATCCTCTGACATGGTCTGTTACTGCAACCATCTCCATCCACCTCTTTACCTACCCACTGCTGCTGTCTCCCGCTGACATCACATGCCATCTGTCGAAAGGGAGTTGTGCAGCATTGGTAGCAATTCAGTTCTTGAAAACCGTATAAAACCAGAGTTTCGTGCCAGCTGAAACTCTGGTTTTATACGGCATGGTTTTATACGACATGGCTCATAGTAAACAGTTACAATATTTCCTCCCTGTCAAATGCTACCAGGAAATATTATGATTATTGATCAAAAAAATTGTTTGTCCCTCCTGATTCACCCTCGGCGAAACACAGGTCCGTGTTGAGGGACCCCTTGAAAACCTATTAATTAAAACAGTGGAGTTGCCATTATTGCACTAATAAAATTTTGATTTTTGAATTCCAATATGGACTATGAAACATTTTCTGCATGTATTGTGGATGTACTATAATTTCTGAGTGCAGTATCTGCAGTGCTCTTGTGTCTTTTCATAGTAAACAGTTGCCATTCAGCATTGGTGAGATTGGGAAGGGGATACAAAATGAAGGATGAGGGATAATTAGACTGAGGAAACAAATAGAGATGAGTGGGAATGGGAAAGAGGCAAAACTGAAAGGTAAAAGAGACAGGAGAGATCAGAAGGATAGACTTGGGGAGCAGAGACAGATAATAGGAGAAGAGGCATCTTTTGAAAGGGAAAGACAGGCTATAGCAGGAGAGAGTAGGAGAAGAAAGACAAAATATGTTAAAGTGAGTGCACACTAAATGAAATATAACAACACAAATTTATTTTTAAAAGTAAAATATTTAAGTTGTTTTTCAAATTTGCCTTGTGAATATAATACAAATGTACAAACATGAACCAATGCTTGTTAATAGGATACAACATTTTCTAACCTTTGACACAGAATTAATTCCTGAGATGCTGTGGTAAACTAGGTGCCTAGCATTTATACAAGCTTTGCTCTCATAATCCTTTTTGGCAGTTTAATTGGCAGCAGCTTTGGAAGTGATTAGTAATCCTTACCTGAGAAGTTAGCATCCTATATAACTCCATGGAGGATCAGTTTCAGCAAAAGAATAAATAATAAGGAGAAATTACTTTCAACTAATCTTTTCATGTTTTAGCCCTCTTAGGAAAATATAAATTGAATGTTAAATAAGCTGATTCGTATTTGGTTTTCCTTCGTTAAAGTACCTGATTCTTTTGACACAAAATACATTCTTTCAGCCCTAGGTGTTTATTGTGTCTTGATAAATCAATACTTGTGTTTTCAAGTTGTTTTCCTATTGCACTATAACAATGAAGCATTTATGAAATGCTTAATATTTGTGAAATAAATATACATAAAATAAGTCTTGGACTCTCTCCCTCCTTCAAATTACAAGTAAATTGGAAAGAGCAGGATTTTCCATACATCTCAGAAATTGGAGCCGAAGGTCCAGATGTCTCCAGTAACTTAATCACATTTGACAGTGGGAATAGTTTGTCCTTGGTAGTTTTACTATCAACTCTGTAGACAACACTGAATTGTTATGGCTCCTGTACAGAAATGAAACTGTAACATGATATCCATCCATCCCCCCGTAGTAGTAATACTGAAGAATTCCAAACCATTAGGATTCCTTTAATTCTACAAAAATGCATGGATTTAATGGCTGATTTATTTTGAATATTCTTGAATCCATCCTTTGCTTGTATATCTGCAGCAACAAACGAAGGCCTATTCAACAGCAAACTGGGATTTATTCAGTTATCAGGGTTCACTGAACATGTAACATAGTTTTATAAACTGATATTGAACAAAGAAAAACTGCATTAGAATGAAGACTGAATAACGATGAGCCAGAGACACAGGGAAGACATGTTTTGCTGTATGCTCTGCATACTGATTGTTCATTGTCAAGCCAATGAAACTACTTTTTTTTCAAACTTTGTTTTTTTCTGTATTTTGATATTTCAGTCTTGGGACTATTCCAGTAGTAGCTAACCTGAGATTTATTATCTACCCTACCTGAAGTTATCAGGTCAGGTAAGTTGATGATGGAGGATGTTCAGACAAACTGTGATTGTGCCTCCTTCAATTATAAACCAAGAAAAACATAAGATGCTAATGTTATCTGGTAGTATAGAGATCTGGCTAACCAGTTTCACATCTCATTTCTTCTATACTCTCTATGACCTAGAGCAAATTAACTTCTCTGTGCATAAACAAAATTAGATGTACCTTGTAACCAAATTATTAAAAATCTTCAATTCTGAGTACCATAATCATGCTATATATATATATTTTAATATATATCATTATTTGAATGGTGAAGCAGCCTGAAAGTCTTCCATTATTACAGCCTTAACTATATAGATATTTCTCTTATTTAGGCTTAATGTTATGAATTCAGCATTTAAAAAATCAATACAGTTGTTTTTATACTACCAAACTAGAATGAAGTAATGCAGTTATTTTGTAGGTTCACTACCAATATGAAGACAGACAGCTCAGAGCAGGCCTTATGGCTCAGTAGCAGAGCTATGTGCTTTCATCCAGAGGGACCTGGATTTAATTCTTGGCTCAGATCTTTTGCTTCTTGAGTTGGCCATGATTGGGGATGCTGCAGAGGTAGCATTCACAGCCTCTTGAGAGGGATGGGGGGGCAAAATAATTGTACAATAGTGAAAGCTAGTGGTGGGGTTTAGGGACCATAATTACAGAGTTCCAGAAGGGCACATGGCTCCTGGCCAAGGTCTGTGGCCAAAATGACAAATCCAGAGCTTCCCAAACCTGTCCTGGGGACTCCATTCACAACTTCCCAATGATTTTTCCCATCTCAACTTACATTAGTCTAGTTCAGAGATCCCCAAACGTATCCTGAGGACCCCACACCCAGCTGTATTTTCAGGATACCCACAATGAAAATGCATGAGATATATTTAAATGCATTAGAAATCCAGTATATGCAAGAATACCTCATGTATACTCATTGTGGACATCCTGAAAATCTGACTGTCTGAGGGATTCCCCAGGACTGATTTGGGAATTCCTACACTAAACTAAAGGGAAAAATCTCTGGGCAGTTGCGAATGTGACTCAAAGGAAACCAGGAGGAAACCACTGGGTAAACAAAAGACATACAGACAGGCAAGAAGCTGCAAAATGTATCTTTTTATCATGTAGCCTAATCCATTTGAGGGCAATTTTCAGTGAATTAAATGAGTAAAAAGCATTTTACACTCAGGTTTCTCAATTGGCAATGGCCCTACCTGGCATCTAGCAGCATCTAACACCCCATGGGTCAGACCACTCACCAATGTGGACTCCGTGTCCATCACTCCAGATCCCTCTGTACTGGTGTCTGCCTCCAGGTTCATTGCCGCCATGCAGTGAGAACACTGCAGGGCCGTGGGCTATTGTCTCTTAAAAGTGTAGTATTATTTGAACTCTGCTGATGCCATCATGGTACCTTCTCTGAGGGATAGCTGCAGTTTCCCTCAGTTGTACAAGTATCTCTTGCTCAATTTCTCCGCTGTGGGCACAACAGCTCCCTGGGCTTCAGGGTCACTGTACCTAGTCCAGTCCTGAGGACTCTCTCAAGTCAGCTGACTCCTCTGATCCTCCAGTCGAGCCAGTTTGTTATCCTCCTCAGCTTGGCAATTAACCAGGTTGACACAGAAACATAGAAACATAGAAATGATGGCAGAAGAAGACCAAACGGCCCATCCAGTCTGCCCAGCAAGCTTTCACAGTTATATTTCTCATACTTATCTGTTACTTTGACCGCTGAGGTCAGGGCCCTTATTGGTAACTTTTTTTGTTCTAATTTTCTTCCACCCCTGCCATTGATGTAGAGAGCAGTGCTGGAGCTGCATAAAAGTGAAGTATCAAGCCTAATTGGTTAGGGGTAGTAACCGCCGCAATAAGCAAGTTACTCCCATGCTTGTTTACCCAGCCTGTGCAATTTAGTCCTTGTTGGTAGTTGTCTGAATGTAAATCCTCTTATCTTCATTCCCCCCTGCTGCTGAAGCAGTGAGCTGCGCTATATATGTATTCAAAGTGAAGTATCAGGCTTAATTGGTTTGGGGTAGTAACCACCACAAAAAGCAAGCTACTCCCATGCTTATTTGTTTACCCAGACTATGTAATTCAGTCCTTGTTGGTAGTTGTCTGAATATACATCCTCTTATCTTCATTCCCCCCTGCCGTTGAACAGTGAGCTGCGCTATATGGGCCACAGTTTAAAAACTACGCACAGGTGTAGATTTGTGCATGTAACCTGGTGCGCATAAATCTACGCCCAATTTTATAACATGCGTGCTAGAGGTGTGCATCCGTTTTCCAAGTATTTGTAATCCGCAACTTATTTTTTGCTATCTGTTAAATACGTGGGGAGGCGAAACGCATCGCGACTCCCCACGTATTAAACAGATTTCTGTTTTATTCGGCCTAAATACAAATTTAAACCCCCCCACCCTCCTGACCCCCCCCAAGACTTACCAAAACTCACTGGTGGCCAGTGGTGGGGTCTGGGAACTCACTCACACCCTCGGTGCTAATTTCATCATGGCACCAATAGCCTTTGTCACAGGGGCTACCGGTGCCATTGGTCAGCCCCTGTCACATGGCCATCGGTGCCATCTTGTGCTCCTACCATGTGACAGGGGCTGACCAATGGCACCGGTAGCCCCTGTGACATAGTATGGGCAAAGGCTATCGGCGCCATTTTGAGTCCTGGCGTCGGACGGCAGGTCCCTCCGGGACCCCCGTTGGACCCACAGGGACTTTTGGCCAGCTTGGAGGGGCCTCCTGACCCCCACAAGACTTGCCAAAAGTCCAGCGGGGGTCCGGGAGCGACCTCCTTTCACGCCGGCCGTCCGATCCCAATACTCAAAATGGCGCCGATCGGCGCCATTTTGAGTATTGGGATCGGACGGCAATTTTGAGTCTCAAAATGGCGCCGATCGCCGTCATAGTGAGGGCAAAGGCGATCGGCGTCATTTTGAGTTGGAAGCGATGATAGTACTCACAAAGCTGAAATGGAGGAGTCCTGAATAAGGATGACAAGAATCTCCAGGCAGGAAGGCCCTCCGAGGATCGGATAGCCAGAACATAACAAGGCCCCCGAGGAATGGGTACCTAAGGCGTTCAGGCAGCAGTTCAGGTAGTGAAGTGTAGCGTCTCCAAAAGGCGTTCAGGCAGCAGTTCAGGTAGTGAAGTGTAGCGTCTCCAAAAGGAGTAGAATAAGCAAGAAGGAAGTCCTTGCTAACTCATAGGAAGCATAGGCTGGATGGGTTAAATACTTCAGGCAGGTGACATCATTATTATTATTATTATTTAACGTGTTTTGTATACCGTCATTCGGTTTCGCCATCAGAACGGTTTACAGAGTCGTGAAACAGCGGTAAATAGATATCATCTAAGCAAATTGTCATGCTGTTTTGGGATTATGGGATTATTGCATACAGCAAAATTTACATACAAAAATTGGTATTACATATAAAAGTTGATCTTATATATAAATTATTATTAAATACAGCAAGGTAATAAAGTAATTTGTATGGGTTGGATAAGTTGCATATTTGGTCAGTAATAGCAGTGGTAAAAGGGTTCAAGGTATGTTATGAGGTTGTAATATATTCTATGTAGTATATCCTATGTGAGGTCAGTTGTAGATTATTATTTTAGGTCTTTTGATGATACGAGTTATTAGGTTGCTCGAGGGATGCGGCATTCTTCTTGGTGTTGGGTTGCATGGATGTTTGGTGGATTAGTTGAGTGAGCTTGAGTAGGCTCTGGTGAACATCCAGGTTTTTAGCTCTTTTTTGAAAGTTTTAATGTTTGGTTGAGTTCTTATTTCAATTGGTATTGCATTCATAGTGTGGGGCTGGCGATGGATATTGCTCTCTCTCGGGTTGGGTTCTGGCGTGCGGGATTTTGAGGAGATTTTTGTTCATTGAGCATAGGCTCCATTTTGGAGTATGGATTACGATGGATTTGCTTAGCCAGTTATTTTGTTGTCCTATGATTGTTTTATGCAGGATTGTAAGTATTTTGTATTCTATTTGGTATTTTATTGGGAGCCAGTGTAGTGAAATGAGGGTTGGTATGATGTGGTCATGTTTCTTTGATCCAGTCAGAATTCTGGCGGCTGTGTTCTGTAGGATTTGGAGAGGATGGATGGTAGGTAAGTGGTAGGCTGAGGAGTAGGGCGTTGCAGTAATCCAGGTTGGAGAAAATGAGTAGTTGTAGGACTGTTCTGAAGTCGTCTAGTGGAAGGAAGGGTTTGAGACTTCTGAGTGTTAACAGTTTGTGATATGCTTCCTTTATCTTGTTGGTTATGTGGTTTTTGAATGATAATTCTTTATCAATGGTGATTCCTAGATTTTGCGTTTGGGTGACAGGGGAGATTAATGTTTTTGGGTTTTCTGTTTTGAGTGGTTTCAGGGGGGCGGTGATTTTTGTTTTTGTTGAGGATGATTAATTCGGTTTTATCGCTGTTCTTTCGTAAGTTTCTTCCAGTGTGTTCTGTATGGGAACCAGGATTTGTATATCATCAGCATATAGGAAGTGGGTCAGATCAAAGTGTTCAAGTATATGACAGATTGGAAGAAGGTATATGTTGAAGAGAGTTACGGATAAGGCAGATCCTTGAGGCACTCCTGTGTTGAGGTTTACTTTATTCGAGAGGTTGTTGTTGCACATTACTTGGAAAGTTCTATATGATAGGTAGGAGGTGAACCATTTTAATGTGTTGTCCATGATTCTTATTTCCGATAGTCTTTCGATTAGGATGGAATGATTGACTGTGTTGAAAGCAGCTGATAGATCCAGGAGAATTAATAGGTAGCTTTGTCCTTTGTCAAATCCCATAAGTAGTGTGTCATTTAGTGAAAGGAGTAGGGATTCAGTGCTTAAGTTTTTCTTGAAACCAAATTGAGAGGGGTGAAGTAAGTTGTTCAAGTCTAGGTAGTCGGAGAGTTGGGAGTGGATGTTTTTCCTTATGATTTTTGCAATGAATGGTAAATTTGATATAGGTCGGCAACACCATGTTCTCCGGGTCTAGGTTGTTCTTTTTTATTAATGGTTTAATGATTGCTGATTTTAAGCATTCAGGGTATTTTCCTTCGGTGAGAGACACCCCCAAGGTTCCTTCCATGATGTGGATAAGAGAGAGCCTGGCGCACATGCGTACCCTAAGTAATCCCTGACTCAAGATGGCGGACAGGATTGCCCACGCTGTTCCGGGAATGCTGAGGAAGGCGGCGTTTGCAGGCTGAGGCTGCCATGGCCTTGAGAATTGCTGTAGCATTGAAAAGAGAGGTGAGCAGCAAAGGTTGCAGCTGTCTGCGACCGATGGGTGCAACAGGTATCCTGGTGATCCAGTGGTGTCCCAGACCAACCCCTAGCTCCAGAATGGTCAACACCATTTTCCAAAATGGTGCCAGCTAGCCTTTGCCTCATCACATGATAAGGGCAAAGGCCAACCGGTCAGAGCTTTTTTGGAACAATTAGTGCAGTGGCACTCTGGGCCACCACTAGACTAATAGGGAGTTCTTCTTTAGGTAAGGGAGATCCGGCGGCAGTGGGATCCACTAGACTAACAGGGATACTGTTGTATGGTAGGTGAGGGTTGGGATGGGGCCTCGACTACCAGGGAATATATTGTATGGTAGGCGAGTGGAGTTACTGGAGGGGTAGGTGGGCAGTTTAGAAAAAGGGGGGAGTTTAGTAAGAGTGGCATGGTGTTGCCACATGATGGAAATTTAATTTTTTAAATTTTAACTTTTGTGCCACTTTGACAGGTTGCAAGGCAGATGGTTGGAGGTGTACTCAGATGCCCAATGTTTTTTGGATATTGTGAGGAAGGTTCTGGGCCTCAGGGTCTTTTAAATATCAGTGCAAGCTACCCTATGCAGTAAGGTTAAGAAAGTTAGGGCTGCTCAGTTTGGAGAAGAGATGACTGAGGGGGGATATGATAGAGGTCTATTAAATCATGAAAGGACTTGAACAAGTTAATGTTAATCAATTATTTACTCTCTCAGATAATAAAAGGACTAGGGGGTACCATATGAAGTTGGAAAATAGCTCATTTAAAACAAATTGAAGAAAATTATTTTTCACTCAGCACATAATTAAGCTCTGGAATTCACTGCCAGATGATGTGGTTATGACAGTTAGTGTAGCTGGGTTTGAAAAAGGTTTGGATAAGTTACTAGAGGAAAATTCAATAAACTGCTATTAATTATTAAGCAATAATAGCTTGAGATTTATTTACTGTTGGGAACTTGACAGGTATTTGCGACTAGGATTGGCCACTGTTGTAAACAGGATACTGGGCTTGATGGTAGGGATGTGCAGAGGGACGGCATACGTTGCATTCGGTATTCGTATTCGTCGGAGGGCAGATACATTGCATTTGGCAAGGGGGGCCCCTGATACATTCATGTGTTCATTCTTATTCTTTTCCCAGCTAAAATTGAATTAACTACAACCCCCCACCCTCCTGACCCCCCCCCAAGACTTACCAAAACTCCCTGGTGGTCCAGCGGGGGATCCGGGAGCCATCTCCTGCACTCACGCCATTGGCTGACGGTATTCAAAATGGCACCGATAACCTTTGATCTTAATATGTCACAGGGGCTGCCGGTGCCATTTGTCGGCCCCTGTGACATAGTGAGGGAAAAGGCTATCGGCGCCATTTTGATTACTGGCAGCCGATGGCCCGAGTGCAGGAGATCGCTCCCGGACCCCCGCTGGACCACCAGGGACTTTGGAAAGTCTTGGGGGACCCTCCTGACCCCCAAAAGACTTGCCAAAAGTCCTTGGTGGTCATCCATTGCTCCTACCATGTGATGGGGCTGACCAATGGCACCGGTAGCCCCTGTGACATAGTAAGGGCAAAGGCTATCGGCACCATTTTGAATACCGGCAGCTGACGGCGTGAGTGCAGGAGATGGCTCCCAGACCCCCCGCTGGACCACCAAGGAGTTTTGGTAAGTCTTGGGGGGGTCAGAAGGGTGGGGGGTTTTGTTTAAATTCGCTCCTTTAGGTGACTGAATAATTTGGTGAAAATTTGATGTATTCATGGGGAATCGCGATACGTTTCGCTTACCCATGAATACAACGAATATGGCCCTATATGTTGCAGATTACCAATATATTGGAAACCAATGCACACCCCTACTTGATGGACCCTTGGTCTGACCCAGTATGGCAATTCTTATGTTCTTATGTTCTTATTGTGATGTGCATTAGCTTTCTGATGTGCCCGCTGCAAAATATCTACCACTCCTGAGAAATTGATAAAATAACACAACTACCTTTATTTTTGGTGAGCTGCATTATTTTATTTGCATGAGATTACCTGTGCATTAGCTGTTTTGCAAACATTTGAAAAATGTATGCATGCAAAGACATGCAAAACAGTTAACTTTAATAGGATGCAGATTTTAGGGTTAGATATGTGACATCATGAATTTCGAGCAAAAGAACTGGATAAACAGCATTTTATGTGCAATAAACACATATCATGGCTTAGTAAATTAACCCTGATATTTTTGTCATGTGCACATGTGCTGGTTATGTATATTTTCAACTACAAATTCTTTTAAAACAATGTATAAATATTCGGGAGCTATAAATAAAATTTTAAAATGGTGAAACTTTCACCAATGCCCTTGTTTTTTATGAAGGCCCCTTACTTCAATTATCATTTATTTGATACTATCTTAAAATGCTAATATTAACAGACAACCCTCTGATGGTACTAAGGACAATGGACTTTGTGACAGCCTGATGGACTTGGTAAAATTAGCATGGGTTCAGGATTGAGGAGATAAAGTTATCATTATGACCATATTTTGCATGTGCATGCATGCATGCTAATTTTTATGTTTGTTTTAACATGCTTTCCTGCTTAAAGATTTTAATGTGAACACAAGGTGTTAGTGGCCCTTAGTAACACAGCCTCGACATATCAACAATTGCAATGAAAAATCAGCAAGAGAATGAAAGCATAAAACCATAAAAAATTCATGATAAAGACATAGGCTGATGTGCCTGCACAAATATAAGTGTTCAAATGGTCAAGGTGCAAAATATGGGAATGAGAGGTTATGAGAATCCTGGTCCATGTGATTTATAATCCAGTCTCATCTGCATGTAGTTGTTTTAGAGTTTTGCCCTTCCGCTTTTAAGTGAAGCTTTGCATAATTCAAAAGTCATCCTGTCTCTGTGTTGGTTGCAAGTTCTGTGTTTACTCTTTTTTCCAATACACATAATGAAACTGAAAATATGACTGATAATTGGTCTCAGTTTATTAACAAGATGATCCAATGGTTTATGCCAAAATATATTAGATATGTCACAACAACATTCATCAGGTCAATGATCAAACAGAAGGAGCATTCCAGCTGGCCAAATACATCTTAAAACAAATAAACTGCAGCTAACCCTCATAATCTATAGATTAACTCCACTTTCAGCTCTGATCCTGTCCAGAAAGGCTGCTAATGGGTTGAGAAATTAAAAATTGACCACTTTGATGGAGAATCTTCTTCCAAAATGGCCCAACTTGAGAAAAGTACATAAGCAACATGGTAAAGTCATGCAATCCCATGCCTGCTTCTTCAGAAGGCATCATAATGTTTATCCTTTACCTCAATTGAAACCTGGAGACAACTTTCAACTGATAACGGGTGGAGAGAAACAATGGAACACCACAGTGACTATGATCGAAGAATCTTTGACATCAAGATCTCTCTTGGTGCACATAGAATGTGGTATTACAGTTTGGAGGAACAATTGCCACATTCAGCTATTTCCCAAACCTTCCTCTGCTACATCATCTTAGCTAAGAGATCAGACACAAAAGCCTGCAAATCTTGCAATGAACTCAATCCTTCTCATTTATTTGAGAGTGAATCCAGATCCTGCCTATGATACAACACTGAACAACAAATGTACAGCTATGAATATCTCCTGAATATCTCCAGACTATGGCATATAATCCAATATACTATACAAGAAAGTTTTAAAGGCCATTTTTTTAAACAAACCTTTGGCAAATATTTTGCTGCATAAGTTAAGGAGGACATACAATATGAACTGCAGAAAGTAGGTTTAATAGTGTCTTCTTTTCCCTTAATTCTATTGGTGGCATAACATCTGAGTCAGTAGCAGTATTATCACTTTTAGTATATTTTGTTGGGTAACCTGCTTTGATTTGATCTTCAAAGTCAGTGGCAGTTTTGAACATACTTTTGGCATTATTTATGTTATGGAGCTTTGTGATGATGATGTGGTCATATTGTATTTTATTTTAGCATTTGTCTTCTTATGCCTTTTTGTAAATTGTGTATATTTCTACGTGATCTGCCATGCAGTTGTTATGTTTGTTCTAGTGTGAACCCCTGGGCCGAGGTGAGAGGTGTCTCCACCCACAGGGAGGAGCTCTGTGAGCCTCACCGCCGGCAGGCGTGGCCTCAGCAATGTCAGACACAGATGTGGAATAGAGTCTTTTATTGATAGCAGAAAGTAAAGTCCAGAGCAGGAATATACCCAAAGATGATGATGTCACAGATGATGAGCCGATAGTGGCCCGCAGAGTGGGGTATGCCAGAAAGTCTTGCAGTAATGGAGGGCACTCGGACGTGTAGATCTAGTAGTGGCCTGCAAGCAGGGTACACTGGAGATGAGTCTCAAAGATGAAAAGAGAAGGCTTGTCCGAAGTGCAGTAAAAGCCAATAGACTGGGTATACCGGAGTAGTTCCTTCAGGGGAGAAGCAGTAGTGGTCCGAAGCACGTGGTACACCGCAGCAAATCCCCAAACAAGGCTTTAGATAGCAGAAGTCTGAAAAATAGTTACTCACAGAAGGCAGTTCCAGAGGGAGTTCCAGGAAGAGGAACTGATGGTAGATCAAGGCAGAAGGTCCTCCGAGGAGTGGATAACCAGAGACGGAAATGGCCCCCGAGGAGCGGGTACCCAGAGAATTTCACTCCAATGAAGAACTGGAACGGAAGTCCAATGAGTGGAATTCAGCAGGAAGGAAGTCCTTGCTAACTCGTAGCAGTGAAGGGTCGAGTAGTTTAAGTACCGGAGGCGGATGATGTCATTCAGGGGGGACGCCCCTGAGGTTCCCGCCATGACGTGTACAAGAGCAACCCATGCGTGTGCGTGTGCGCCTAAGTGTTCCCTGGTCCAAGATGGCAGTCGGCAGTGCCCACGCTGTCCCGGGACACCAGGCTGGTTGGCTGTTGCTGGCAGAGGCTGCCATTCATCCAAGGAATGAAGATGCAGCAGAAAAAAAGGTGAGCATGAGAGGTCGCAGCCGTCTGTGATCAACGGGCGTAATAACAGTATAGATATTAGTGTAATTAAATAGTTTTAAATAAATAAAATAAATGATGGGTTTCAACACCAAGGGCTACCTGGTAGATTGCATATTGAAGCCAGTTCAGGAACTTGCTTAGTACAAACTGTTAGAGATTTTGCAGTTTTGTCTACAGAAAAGTGAAAAAGCAATAGCAGTGCCATATTAGCACTTATTGTTAGGTTTATTGTTTAACTAGTTTTATAGTATTCTGAAAAGAGAAGATCAAATGATTGAGCTAACTTGTAAGTGAATGCAATAACATACAAAAGATCACCACTGAGTGGCATGACAAGAATGAATCTGAAAATAGAGAAAGCTAGAAGAATCTTGTTAAGCTAAATTATCTGTTGCGCTTGGAGGTGGACCCTTGTCCTGGAGCAGTGTAGGACGGCTCCCTGGTTGGGCCCAGGGAGCACTGCTCACAGGGGGGCGGAGCACTGGAGGAGACAGATGCTAGAAGGAGCTTCACCACTGGAAGCCCGCGGTCCCCCCGGGTAGAGCCCTTGGGGACATGGGCCACTTGGACTTAGGTGGGCCTCACAGAGTCTCCCAGGCAGGAAGTATGGAGGTGTCACTAGACTGTAGGCCTGGAGTATCGGAGAAGGCCAATACAGCGTAGGCGATGACAAGGCAAGGGACAGAGCCAGAATCAAGGAGGCGTGGTCAATGGCAGCCGGGGTCAGGTTCCGAGGATCAGTCCGAGAGAAGTCAGCCAAAGCAGGAGTCAGATATCAGGAATCAGTTCAAGAGTAGTCAACAAAGCAGGGGTCAGGTTCCAGAGGTCAGATGAGGTCACGAAGGCTGGCAAAGATCAGAATCCAGGCAGTGATCAGAATGGTCAGTGAAGAAGGCAGAGGTCAGTACCAGAGAGTCAGTCCGAAGGTACTACCTGGGGAGACAGGGAGAGACAGACGCTGGAACAGAAGGACACTGGAATAGGAGGACGCTGGAACAAGACTGGAACAAGACTGTGAACGCGGAGACAAACTAGTACACATACAGTGTCGACCCAATTGCCAAGGCAAGGAAGTGCAGGCAGGAACTTCCTTAAGTAGTACGTTCAATCAGGATGTGCAGCGGAGCTAGGACCCGCCCCTGGCCCTACAAACGTCCGCGCGGGCCGGGTGCACGTAGGGGCATGGCCGACGCCACGGAGGATGCCGAACTCTGGTGTGAGGCCTAGTGTGCAGTGGAAGGCCTGGCGACCACCATCGCAGGACGCCGAGGCCTGGAGGAGCTCGTGGCTGCTGCTGGGGAGGCTAACCTGTGATCTGCAGAGGAGCTAGAGAGGTAAGCAGGCCCATATGCGGGCTGAGCGCCGACAGGGTGTTGGAGTTAACAGTAAAGGTTCCTGTTTTACTAAACTGCCTCATTTGTTCTATGAGAGCATGGCTGATGCCCATGACAAACATGGTAGAAAGAAAGTAGCTGCCTCATTATCTTGAGCTGCTGAATTTAGAAGAAGCATGAAAGGCAGAGGGCAGTACAGACATATCCTTGCAGCCTTTTCAGTGCCAAGGAATGTGACTTTCTGAACCAGGACCTGAAACTTTGCTCAGCAGCCCTCAGGGAAGAGTTCAACCAAAGATACACAGCAGCTAATGACAACATGTGGAAGGAGAGAGCCACATCCCGCACCAGTTTAGCAGGCTCTGCACAAATTTCAGACCACCACCAGAAGAGGTACCGGGACTACAAATGACTACTTCAGCAATTAGCGGGTAATTTTCAAAGGAGTTATGCACGTAAATGTAACATACTATTGTAGCAATTTTCAAAAGCCATTCACTTGAGTAAATCCTATGGAAAATTCAATGGCATGTATTTTAGCAGTTTTCACAAACCCACTTACTCCAGTAAAGTGCATTTACATGAGTAAAATCCAGTTTTTCTCGAGTAAATGCTTTTGAAAATCCAGCCCTTTGTATCTAAAATACTGCTTCATCCTACCAAGACTGGGGGAGGAAGGCCATAATCTATCCATATTCATACCATGGAAGAAAGATTGACGAGTGCCCTGGGACCTGAGAAGGTTGAAGTTTGAGTGCAGTTGTCTAGGACCTAGGAAACCTGGCTGTGTACTGCCTGTATGGTCTCATCTACAGTGGAGCTTGCTGGGACTCCCCTGTCTCCCATGCTGTTCCTGAGTTTTTTCCTCAATTTAAACTTCTTTCCTCCTTCTTTCTCATTCACTGTTTCCTCCCTTTCTCTCACAGCTTTCCTCCTTTCTCCTTTCGCCTCTGCTGCTGCTGATACAAGCAGGCCATCGATAGAGGTTCTATGTTAGTGAAAGCTGTCATCCTGTCACGTATGGCCTTTTATACATTCTGCAATCTAGGCTTTAATGCCACCCCACAAGTGTCAATCTTTATTCTACCTTCTTACATCTCCTCCGGTAAGTACTTCAGCACTAAGGAGAGGGATAGACAAACATCCTCATTATTCATTATTAGCATGTCCAGTGGCTTATTTCAATAGGCACTGCATTGCAATACCTTTCACTGCAGCTTAATTAGTGTGTTAAATGTTAAGTTCATAGCGTGAGGTGTTTTGATCTCATGATAACATCAGCCCCAGAGTGCCTTGCCCAAAGACACACAGCAAGCCATGGAACTCAAATCTCAGGGCACCTCTTGACACACAATCAATAGTCTCTATATATAATCATATGTATATTGTATTTGATTTGGGATTGTTTTCATAAACCAGTTCTACATACAATTAATTCTCAAAACATGTCACTAGATCCTCCTTTATGACAAGCCCTCTGATTTGAATTGCAGGGTTAGATTGAACAGCTTAAAAAATACAATGTAAAAATAAAAATCAAATTTAAAAAAGCACTTTTTTTTTTTTTTACCATGGCTCCAGAGTATTTCATATGACTCATGTACAAATTAATGTGGTTGCCATGCTAGTTCACTTGGATACATTGAAATAAAGGTCAGTACAATAGTTGAAGGTGTTATCTTTTTATTGGACTAACTTAGTAAACTAGTCACACATGTATTGTTAGTCTAATTAAAAAGGTGTCACCTAACACTTGTAGGCTGACCTTTATTTCTGTATCTAAATCTTGTCAAACTTTGGTAGTCTGTGGCAGAACCTTGAGAAATGTGTACAATCACTCTGACAGGTTATGTGACCACTTAATATATTGCACTGCTTCACTGTAACTTGATAGACTGTCAGGCCTTGAGGCATTCATTTTATAGGATTGGTCAACACAATTCAGTTTTAAAGGTAAAGTGCGGTAGCACAGGCGATGTCTGTAGGATCATTTCCTACCAGGAGTAATCCATTTGGGATTCTATATGTAACATCTCACACATAAGCCTACTATGATAAATATATTTTTGGAATAGCAAGCACAATCTATAAATTTGGACCGCATTTAAAAACCCAATTCTTAGTGTTATAAAACTTGAATAAAAAAATATTTTCTCTAAGGAATGGTTATTAAAATATATTAGAATTTATCTCTAGGGATGTGAATCATTTTTTGACGATTTAAAATATAGTCCGATATATTTTAAATCGTCAAAAATCATTAGAGGCGATATACAATAGGAATTCCCCCGATTTATCATCAAAAATCGTAAATCGGGGGAAGGGGGAGGGGAAGGGGGAGGGCTGGAAAACCGGCACACTAAAACAACCCTAAAACCCACCCGACCCTTTAAAATAAATCCCCCACCCTCCCGAACCCCCCAAAATGTCTTAAATTACCTGGGGTCCAGTGGGGGGTCCCGGTGTGATCTTCCACTCTTGGGCCACGGGTGCATTGATAGAAATGGTGCCAGCGCTACCTTTGCCCTGTCATATGACAGGGCAAAGGTAGCGCTGGTGCCATTTTGGTTCCTGTCCCCCGATGTCACAAGCGCAGGAGATCGCTCCCGGACCCCCGCTGGATCCCCAGGGACTTTTGGCCAGCTTGGGGGGGCCTCCTGATCCCCACAAGACTTGCCAAAAGTCCAGCAGGGGTCCGGAAGCGACCTCCTGCACTCGAATCTTATGGCGCCGGCCATACGGCCAGCGCCATTTTGCAATACGGCAGTATGGCCATATTGCCGTATTGCAAAATGGCGCTGGCCGTATGGCCGGCACCATTTTGCAATACAGCATAACGATTCGAGTGCAGGAGGTCGCTTCCGGACCCCCGCTGGACGTTTGGCAAGTCTTGTGGGGGTCAGTTGGCCCCCCCAAGCTGGCCAAAAGTCCCTGGGGGTCCGGGAGTGATCTCCTGCGCTCGTGACATCGGGGGACAGGAACCAAAATGGCTCCGGCGCTACCTTTGCCCTGGGCAAAGGTAGCGCCGGGCAAAGGTAGCGCCGGCGCCATTTCTATCAACGCACCCGTGGCCCGAGAGTGGAAGATCACACCGGGACCCCCCCACTGGACCCCAGGTAATTTAAGACATTTTGGGGGGGTTCGGGAGGGTGGGGGATTTATTTTAAAGGGTCGGGGTGGGTTTAGGGTTCTTTTAGTGTGCTGGTTTTCCCGCCCTCCCCCGATTTACGAATTACACAATTTAAAAAAAAAACAAAACCGCGACGATCCGATTCCCTCGCCCCCCAGCCAAAATCGATCGTTAAGACGATCGATCACACGATTCACATCTCTATTTATCTCTGCCTTCTTGACATTCTCAAGGAGAAACTGCAAAGACCAAGCTGCAAATATATAAAGAGAAGGCAATAGTTGTGTTCTTCAGTCAATTAGAAGCCTATATATTACTCTTCATTCAAAAATGGGTAAAGTGCATTAACATATTATTTTAATGTGGGAATCTGCTGATTTAACACGTAATTTACTAAAGGATGTAAATCTTTTAGTGAATCTTACATTAAATCAAGTGTTTTGTGCAAAATATTGATGCAATAGTTTCAGCAGTGATGCCAGTTTAGATGGAAACTCCTATCCCCCCCCCCCCCCCAACACACACACGCACACTCCCAAGGTTCAAGAATAGAAGAATCACTGCCAGTCAGTAGTTACCAACTCACCAATCAGGTCCTTAAGTAAGAGTCACTCCCTCCCTCTTTCCTCTTGAGTCTAGAAATAGATGCTGCTGTGCCTTCATCCTCTTTCCCCCCCTTCACCAAGTCCACAAGTATGGGCTACATTGCATCAAGTCAACTACCAACCCACGAGTCAACAAGACCCCCATGACCTGGAATTAGCAACCTCCTACATAACCTCCCCCCTCCCAGAGTGAAGGGACATAACCAGCTTGAATTCTCAGCCTGATCCCCCTGAGTCAAATGAAAATGCCCTCTGTGGCCCCAGTCAACCTCCATCATTACCATATCAATGCTCCCCTCCCCCTCCCCCCAAAAAAAAACAACCCAAACAAACTGCCAGAGGAATCAGGAGAAAAAATACTCCATCCTGCACTGCTAACTCCAAAATATAAAATGGCATAAGAAACTTTTAGTGATATTTTGTCCTTATTATATAAGATCATCTGCTGCCATTTTTTATTTTGGAATAGCAGGGCAGTAAAGAGTCCTCCTTTCTGCTACCCTCATTGCCAGTTGAACATTTGGATAATGTAGGTGACAAGGGGAGTTACTTGGTCAAAGGAGGCAAGAGGCCCAGAAGTTAGATCAGGCCATGGCTGGTTCTCACTCTTGATGGGGCTGGGAAGTGCCTCAGGCTAGCAGAGGCTCCTAATCTTGAGTCTGAGATGACCTCAGACCACATGGCATTTGATGTTGATTCATGAGTGTAGGCTGAGGATCAGGGTACAGCAGCCCTTACCTGTGAACTTAGAGAATGACTGGTTTGGTCTATGAGAGGACTTGATTTTCATGCTGGGGCTTGGGGGGAGATTAGACCATGTATGGCACGTGATCCCATAGCTGACAGGTGGGCCTTGCATTATTCAGAGAGGCTAACGCTACTTCTCCAAAGTATAGTTAGATTTCATCTTTACTGTTAGGATAACACAAATCATGTACAATAATGCACTTAGTGCTAACTGAATATGAATACAAAGGAGCACCAAAGTATGCCTTAGTATGATATACAGCTTAAGTAAATATTATTTGTATTGCGCTTGATTATTCTGAGTTAATGTTAATACAAATGTGTTAATATTCAGTTAATATACATAAAGTGCTTGTGTTAAGTAATGCAGGCATTTAATGTACTAATGCATTTTGGTAAAAATATCATTTGGTAGGAACAATCCAAAAAAAGCAACCATTAAATCTTAAGTTTCTACTTCTTTTTTTACATGATTATTGTAAAAAATATATTGAAAATGATAATGTTCATCTGATATTAGCATATAAAAAATACTAGAGCACAAAGTGTCATAATCATAATCAATAAAGATGTTTTTCACAGCACAAAATGGGAATAATTATTTCTAAATTAGCCTCAAAAGTATATCACACTATGAACAATTCTTAACCTATGATTTTTTTTAAAGAAACAATCTTAGTTTTACCCTTTTCCGTTCTCATCAAAATATATATTTGAACATGTTTGATGTTACTATATATATGTCTCTTCTCAAATACAGCTAATCAGGATAAGAAGGAGAAATATTATTAGGGAAGTGGGAATATCTAGATGTTAAAGCATTGGACTACTACTCAAGAAAATGTCTCAGACTTGGATTGTTTTATATTTTTTAATCTTTACTTTTTGCCTGATAGTTTCTACTTGCTCCTTTGGTCTTTCTACTCAATAGATCAGAGCTCTATCAAACTATGAAGTTATAGGTCTTCATTCACAACTATCCAGGGCTTTCCTATTTTCTATCCTCTCCCAGAATTCAGTCCAGTGATTGCATTGACAGTCTTCAGCTGGAGGCCACACTCTAGGAATATTTCCAAAGCCTGGTAATCATGGGCTCTAAATCCAGTCACTAGATGTCACTTTTACATGGAAACATATAAATATGACAGCAGAAAAATACTATGCATCAGTCTCCTCATCCAAACCAACTGCTTAGCTCTATAATCTCAATTGATTCTTCAAAGATTCCCTGTGCATGTCCCATCCTCTGTTGAATTCAAATACTGCCTTTGTCTCCACTAGGAGGCTGTTCCATACATCTACCATCTTTCTGTATTATTATTATTATTATTATTTAACATCTTTTTTATACCGACATTAAAATACACTTCATATCGGTTTACATTGTAATGAGAGGTTGAAATTACATAGAACGGGGGAGGGGAGAAACCGGGAGAAGATATAAACAAGAGAATAGGGGCTCTAAGAAGAGCCTGAAGAGTCAAGCAAGGAGGGGGAGGGGAAAAAGGATATGAACATATTTACAAAATTGATCATGAGCATGAGGATGAACATAATTACAGCAGGGGGGGTGGCGAGGGTGAGGGTGGAGGGGTCGGCTAGTCTGGGAAGGCCTGGTGGAAGAGCCATGTTTTGAGCATCTTTCTGAATTTCAGGGGGCATGGCTCCAGGTGGAGGTGGGAGGGCAGGGCGTTCCATTGTGTTGGACCGGCAATAGATAGGACACGTTCCCTAGTTGCCGATAGGTGGGCTTTCTTGAGGGGTGGGACTTGAAGGTTGCAGGTGAGGTTTGCTCTGGTAGGGCGGGCAGAATGGGTGAGTTGGAGAGGTTCGCTGAGCCATGTGGAGTTATTCTTGTAAATGGATTTGTGCATGATGGTGAGGGATTTGAAGAGGATTCAGAAAGAAATGGGGAGCCAATGCAGTTCCTTAAGGGCTGGGGTTATGTGGTCTGTTTTACGTGTGTTGCTAAGGAGTCTTGCCGTGGCATTTTGAAGTATCTGGAGGGGTTTGATGGTGGAGTGGGGGAGTCCAAGGTAGAGGGAGTTGCAGTAATCCAGCTTAGATGAGAGGGTGGCTTGGATGACTGTTTTGAGATCATGTGTGTGAAGTAGGGGCTTGAGTTTTTTGATGATGTCTGTAAAGAAATATGTCCTCAAGTCATTCCTAGGGCTACCCCCTTTTACCCTTATCCCATGACCCCTCAATCTAGAGCCTTCTTTCCTTTGAAAAACTGCTGCTTCCTGGTCATTGATATCGTGGAGGTATAAGAACATAAGAAAGTGCCATGCTGGATCAGACCAAGGGTCCATCAAGCCCAGCATCCTGTTTCCAACAGAGGCCAAACCAGGCCACAAGAACCTGGCAAATACCCATATCTCCCCTATCCTGACTTTCCCCTAGGAAATAATAACTGGGGCTCTCTTCCTCCTCCCTTCTCCCACCAAGAGGCTAGGACCACTGTCTCCGCATCATCTCCAGCCCCGGCTGGTCCAGGGAGTGCAAGACCTGGCCAAGGAATCAATCCCAGTTCCACCACAGGGCAGTGTACAGAACTGCCACTAGATCACCAAGCCAGGCAGTGGAACATAAATATAAGATTTCACCTGCCAATAATGCTCTGTCTCTCTGCGGGCCTCTTGCTTTTGGATTCCTAATTTTCCTATTATATAAGACTGCCTCATGATTACTGTTCTTAAACATGCTCCATAAATATATAACAAAATCAAAGAAAAAAATCATGGCTGTTTCTTTAAACTTTCTTCTAACCTAAATATCATATTTATTTATTTATTTATTTTTCTATACCGATGTTCATCGGACATATCACACTGGTTTACAGTGCAACAGAAGAGTCTATTAGCGTATTTAGACCTGTTTAATAAACATGAAGAAAATCAGAAGAAATATAAATATATAAGCAGCAAAAGTTTTATAAGTACATTTAGGGCTAGATTTTCCTATGTTGCAGGGCTCCCTGAATTGCGCGCTAATGGGAGGCGGGGGAGCGAAGTGGGGCGCGGGCCTGCGAAAGCCGGCAATGATCGCACCTCTGCGGTGCGATCGCTGCTGGCTTTCGCACCCAATAGTGCCAACATAAAAGGTGGTGCTATTGGGCGTGAAATAGGCAGCGAAAAGGCTCCTTACCTTTTCACCGTCCACGCTGTCTTTGTGGCGTCCGCCCCAGTGCCACCCTGACTCCTCCTGTTCCAGTCTTGACGCCGCCCCTTTTTAGTGATCACACGTGAAAATGGACTTTTCACATGTGAAAAGTCCCTTTCCACGTACAATCGCTTTGGAAAATATCCCCCTTAAGCAGATAGTTTTCTTCCTGCACATTATGCCTGGAAGAGACACTGTAAGTCAGTACATTATGATCCCTCTCTGACCATACTGAAATCCAGGCTAAACACCAAGGGGTAGATTTTAAGAAAGTGCGCCTTCGCGTACTTTTGTTGGCGCACCAGGCGCAAACAAAAGTACGCTTGATTTTAGTAGATACGCGTGTAGCCACGCGTATCAGCTAAAATCCAGGATCGGCGCGCGCAAGGCTGCCGATGTCGTGTAGCCGGCGCGCGCCGAGCCGCGCAGCCTGCCGCCGTTCCCTCCGAGGCCGCTCCGAAATCGGAGCGGCCTCAGAGGGAACTCGCTTTCGCCCTTGCCTCACCTTCCCCTCCCTTCCTCTATCTAACCCACCCCCCCCGGCCCTATCTAGACCCCCCCCCCCTACCTTTGTTGGGGGATTTACGCCTCCCGGAGGGAGAAGTAAATCCCTGTGCGCCAGCGGGCCGCTAGCGCGCCGAGACGCGACCTGGGGGCGGTTCCGGAGGGCGCGGCCACGCCCCGGACCACCCCAGGTCAAAACCACGCCCCCTGGCCTGCCCCCGAAACGCCACATCCCGCCCCCGAAACGCCGCATCCCGCCCCCAAAACGCCGCGCCGATCAGACACGCCTCCCTCGAAAAATCCCGGGACTTACGCGAGTCCCGGGGCTCTGCGCACGCCGGTAGGCCTATGGAACATAGGCGCACCGGCGCGCAAGGCCCTGCTCGCGTAAATCCGGGCGGATTTACGCGAGCAGGGCTTTTAAAATCAGCCCCCAAATTTTGTGAGGCTGCTTTTAAATCCTACCAACTTCACTTCAAGAAAATACACTTCCCATTGACTTTTATTTGCCATACATGTTTGTCTTGATTCTAATCTCGCCTATGTGTATCAGTATGGCCCTACGTATGTCTAGCAGCAGTTTTGAAAATTAAATAATAGTAGTAGTTTTATATTCTGATTTCAAGAAATTAATTTGAAAAACGTTCAGTGTAATAATTTTACAATCTGTGTGTACATAGGAGAATGGAGTTGATACAACACTATATATGGAAGAGACCATTTGTGTGCAACTAGAAAAACTGAAAGTGGATAAAGGTATGGAGGAAGATGGGATGCAACTTATGATACCAAAGGAGCTCAGAGAGGTTTTGGCAGCTCTGATGAAGTACCTGTTCAACAGATCCATGCAAACAGGAGTGTTACCCTTCCCTGAAACTGGAGAAGGGAAAATGTAATATTTTTTATAAAAATGGTAACAGAGAGGAGGTTGGAAACCTCCTGCCTTGCCTTCTCTGCCAGCCTCCATCCACTGGAATAAGCAGCAGCAGCGGGGAAAAGGATGCACTGTGGAACCCCTACCTCTTGGAATGAGGAGGAAGTCACCAGCACCGCATTGGCTGCCTGTCCACAGCCCACCTACCAACAAGAACACCGTGGTGGCACAGCCGAAGGCACTTACATGTACCATTGACAAGCACGAAGGAGCACAACAAAGGAACTTGCCCCTTTGTGCGCCCTTTCGTGCAGATCCGAAGTGCCTTAGTCTAACTCTTCTGCTATCTCTTCCTGCTTAATGTTTACTCTGCTTCTATTACATGTTAAGACTCTGTCAAAAAATCCTTTTGAATACTGATCTGCTAGAAGATCTACAGAGCAATCTTTCTTTTGGAGCATACTTTAGTATGGGCATTAGGTTTTGGGGTTTTTTTTTAATGGATATCCTTGGTCTAGTTTGGCCTTATAGGTTAGCCTGTCCCAAACCCATGGACCCTAGAGTGATTTCCCTCACCACATTTCAGTGCACCAATGGCTTTCCTGGACTTTAAATGTAGCCCCCAGTGATGGTGGGGTTACAAGATGGTGTCTAGCATAAAGGCCCCATGTTTGGATGAGGATATTTGTGTTTCAACTATTTTTACCAGTTTTAGTGAAAACTTGAAGTAGTTTGCCCAGGAAACAGCTAAAATGTTCTTTTTTTGGTTTTGACATTTATTCACAAATGACCACTGTTCCTACCTGCAGGCTGTGAAGAGAACACATGACAGTCAAGCATACACATGAAAAGGGATGTGACCTTGTGGAACCTCTCCAGGGATTATCTGATGGTGACTGCCACTGTTAACAACGAGTATGCACAACAGCAGATAGGTCACAGCATAAGGAAGCATGCAGTAATCATTGTGGACATCAGTGGCAGATCCAGGAAATATTCAAACACCTGGATTTGCCTAGAGGAAAAAGTACAGACTCCAGATCCTGATTGGTACTCACCAATCTGATCTAGAATTGTGCCATGAATAATTTTTGTGTGTGTTTGTGTGTATGTGTGTGTATTATAAGTGGATAGGTGAAGAGAAACATCCAGTACCTGTAACTGAAGTTGTGTGGTTGAATTTTTACTTTGGTTTGTATGTTAAAAAGGACATTATTGGAATTGAAAGAGACTAGATCTCTGAAGATGATGACCAGCTCCTAAGAGCTAGAAAAAGGGAGCTTTTTGCAGGGAATGGACATTATTATTCCTTAAGATGCCTAAGAATGCCTAAAAATCTTTATTTAGGCATGCTAATATTATTCATTTACATATTTGAATATACAGTGAGTTAAAGTGAAACATTTTGAAAAAGTGGAAAAAATACAAAAAACGTTTTGAAAAATAATTAAATTTAGAAAAATTTTCCAAACTTCTGTCTTTGTCTCTGTCTTTATTTCTCTCTATGAATATTGTCTGTGGAACTGAGGAACTTTCATCATTAAGTGCTTTAAGGGAAATGGTCAAAGGAAGAGGAATTGGGTTTTTTTCTGTAATTAACAGCATTTTCTTTTCACAGAAATTCTACTATGGAGGGCTCCACTCTAGCCTAGACTGTCAGCCAAGGATGCCTTTTTTGGGAAGGGAGGGTGTATGTGTGTGACCTGAGATGTTTCTTGAAAAAAAAATGTTCACTGTGAGCTCCCAATTTCGTGTTTGCAAAAGGGGGGAGAGAATGTGGACCTATAACCATTAGATGATATATTGGTCATATAAAAGAATTGGGTCTACATCTAATCATAAGATTTTTCTAGCCAGAGAAGGTGAAGGGGAGGGCAGAAGTATTATTCAGTGTGTTCTATTCTTTATGATGTAGGGCTTTATGGAAAAGGAAGCTCATTAAGAGAACAAAGAGATGTGAGGGCCATTAGGATAAGTGACAGAGTGGTCCAGTCCAGTAAGAGGGATGTACGAAGGGGGAGTATAAAATAAGTTTTCCATGAGGATTTTAGGGAGAAATAATGAAAAGAGATCAAGAGACATAGAAGATATCACTGACGGTGGTGCTACTGAGAATTTTGGGGGAAAAAATCTATTGATGAGATAATGCTATAGCATGCACCTCCTGATAGAAGCCTAAGGGGGTTTGAGTGTCCTCTGAAGCAGCTGAGAGAAGTATGCAAATAAACTGCAACTTCACTAGTACTTGGCTGACTGCTCAAGAAGCATATGATGGGAGCAGTTCAGGCCTGAGGCAGATTGAGGTGACATCTGTGTTGTATTTGTGGCATTGTGGACCCTTGGTCACTGTGGAGATGACTCCACCCATGGGGATGGGCCCCATGGAGAACCACAGCGATAGGCTAAACTCAGATAGCAGACACGGAATGAATGAAAGGCTTTATTGTACTTCTGTAGATAGATGGTATGAAGCAGGAAGGTAAGGCACTGAGGTCTGTGAGGTGCCAGTACGTTCAACAGTCTCAGATGTAGAATCTCACCCAGATGTTCAAGAGAGGTGGGGACACGTGGTGCAGGCAACGCCGAGCCTGGTGGGTGGAGTTGGAGCACCGTATCGTAGAGGTATTCACAGGAGTGTAGGTGTCTTACTGGTAGTGAGATGATGGAACCGAAGGTCCGTGGTACAGGATACATAGACTGGTAGGCCCTCAAGGAGCGAGTACCTGATAGTCCGGAGATCCTGAAAAGAATAAGAGAGAGAGAGACCCCCGAGGAGTGGTTGTCTCAGTTAGAAGAGGCCCCGAATGGTGATGGAAGCGAGAGACCCCCGAGGAGCAGTTGTCTAGTTAGTAGAAGCCCCGAAGAGAGGTTGGAAGTGAGAGACCCCCGAGGAGCAGTTGTCTAGTTAGTAGAAGCCCCGAAGAGAGGTTGGAAGTGAGAGACCCCCGAGGAGCGGGTGTCTTGAGCTTCTAAAGGAGCGAGGCCCTTGGTGTGTAGAGCAGCTAAGCGCGCAGATTAGAGTGGTCAGAGTAGCTTAAACCAAAGTCCTTGCTAATTCAAAGGTGGTAGCGAAGCAGAGGCTTTAAATACCAGGAGATATTGACGTCATGCAGTGGGGACGCCCCCGAGGTTCCCACCATGACTTGTATTTGAGCGTAGGAGATGTGCGTGCGTGTGCCCTAGGAGGCCACGGGAGTGAGCATGTCGGACTGGAACGCCCATGCTGAGCTGGAGACGCCGAGGCCCTCGGCACTCAGCACCAGAGGTAGCCATCCTGCCCAAGGAGGAGGAAAATGGAAGAAAAGAGGTAAGGCAGCGCAGTCGCAGCCATCTGCGACCGACGGATGCAACAATCTGGAGTCAATAACCAAGGCAGCTCGGAGAAAGATACAGAGATGGGTGCTACCTTTCCAGGACCTCGCCAGCCACTGAAAGAGCTTGTGATGGGAGCAGTTCAGGCCAATGTGGGTTGTGGTGACTTCAGGAGTCTATCACTGAGTCAGCTTGGAGAAGTATACAGAAAGGCTGCAACCTCCTCAGTACCCAGAAATCTGTACCTGCTTTTTGTGCAGATACATTTTGACCAAAATACAATTTGGAAAATCCAAAACTATGCATGTTGTTTTCTCCCCAACTTAAATCCCACTCTGGTAGCACTTCCACTATAATGTGGCTAAATGTATGCACGTTGTAGATCTGCACATGTAATTTTACTCACTTACAGAGTGGGCAATTTTTTAAAAACGCTTTAACTGGGATAAATGCCTTTGAAATTTGCCCTTCTTATAAATAATGGAGACTTTAATTTCTAATACTATCAGTATTACACATCCATGAGTACTACATTCAGTAGAAAATTAAAAGAAAAAAACTAAGAGTAAAACACATGTATTAGGCAAAAAAGAGTTATGAAGAGACTTGGGCTAGTAGCCCCAAAAGCTGCCTGGTTCTGAGGTTCACAACACTATTACGAACAGATTTTAAATGTTTTGAAATAATTAAAGCTCTTGAACTACAAAGAAATTTATTGCAAACATAATTACTAGTCTACTGCTTCTTGCTTGAAACACCAGTAAAGAGTGAGTTACTATATTTACTCTATGAAGTAAATCTAAGGCAAAAGTTAATTCAGACCCACTCTCATTCTCTTAACTGAGAAGCTGCTGTAGATTTCAGCTTCTGAAATTATATGTTCTCATATGAGCACCTGTACAGACTTGCTTGGAACAGCTAATACAGAGTGTGTCACATTGCAATTAATTTCGCATTCCATGAAGAAACTTATATGGGTCCAAAGGCATAGTCAGGATAAGGATTACTTGTACCCAGGGTTAATCACCAGCTTTCGACAGCTGGCACCATATTCATATAGTGTGTGGAGAACCAGACAGGGTGAGAAACTGAGAGACAAAGAGAAAGACAGAGATAATACAGATAGTCTCCAAAGAATCTATCCATTTTCAGCTGTTGTTGATTCATTATATATATAGCAGTTGTCATCAAAACTGACCTGCACAATCAGCGCAGCTGGTGTCCCACTTTTACGTGCTGTCTAGATATCATTCATTACTCACTATTTGGATTGGTGTCTAGCAACGCCAACTCAAATTCAATGAATTGTCTGACAGACAGAGAGGAACTGTTATATTGAAAAATGTTACCCATCTTTCATGAACCTATACTGTATTGTCCTGCCAGTTTTTGAGTTTTTACAACATATCAGTTAATGTGTCCAGACAGAAGTACATGCATCAAATTATTATCAGCAATTAGCAGCAAGCATTGCAGAATAATCCAGGCATGCTGGAAACTTCACAGATGTTTAAGTATATGTCATGTCAGTAAATACAACAATAGGGTGACCAGAATGCTTCATAAGTATCATGACATTTCTCTCCTTTCATGATTTGTATTTTTAAGTCTAAAACATACTGGGCTTTATAGTTAGGGTTGCCAACTGGCTCCAGATTCTCAGGACAAGTAGATCTAGTCCTGGTTTTACCCCACTGCATACAGGAACTTGTAGTTCTGATTTCTCTGTATCAGTCCCTACAAAGAGTAGGGATGTGAATCGTTTTAGGACGATTAAAATTATCGTCCGATAATTTTAATATCGTCTTAAACCGTTATGGAACACAATACAATAGAGATTCTAACGATTTATCGTTATAAATCGTTAGAATCGTGAGCCGGCACACTAAAGCCCCCTAAAACCCACCCCCGACCCTTTAAATTAAATCCCCCACCCTCCCGAACCCCCCCCAAATGACTTAAATAACCTGCGGGTCCAGCGGCGGTCCGGAACGGCAGCGGTCCGGAACGGGCTCCTGCTCCTCAATCTTGTTGTCTTCAGCCGGCGCCATTTTCCAAAATGGCGGCGAAAAATGGCGGCGGCCATAGACGAACACGATTGGACGGCAGGAGGTCCTTCCGGACCCCCGCTGGACTTTTGGCAAGTCTCGTGGGGGTCAGGAGGCCCCCCACAAGCTGGCCAAAAGTTCCTGGAGGTCCAGCGGGGGTCAGGGAGCGATTTCCCGCCGCGAATCGTTTTCGTACGGAAAATGGCGCTGGCAGGAGATCGATTGCAGGAGGTTGTTCAGCGAGGCGCCAGAACCCTCGCTGAACGACCTCCTGCAGTCGATCTCCGGCCGGCGCCATTTTCCGTACGAAAACGATTCGCGGCGGGAAATCGCTCCCTGACCCCCGCTGGACCTCCAGGAACTTTTGGCCAGCTTGTGGGGGGCCTCCTGACCCCCACGAGACTTGCCAAAAGTCCAGCGGGGGTCCGGAAGGACCTCCTGCCGTCCAATCGTGTTCGTCTATGGCCGCCGCCATTTTTCGGCGCCATTTTGGAAAATGGCGCCGGCTGAAGACAACAAGATTGAGGAGCAGGAGCCCGTTCCGGACCGCTGCCGTTCCGGACCGCCGCTGGACCCGCAGGTTATTTAAGTCATTTGGGGGGGGTTCGGGAGGGTGGGGGATTTAATTTAAAGGGTCGGGGGTGGGTTTTAGGAGGTTTTAATGTGCCGGTTTTGCGATTTTTTCGATTTTTCACAATTTTTCACAATTTTTCACGATATTTTACCCCCCCAAACGGCAACAATACGATTCCCTCCCCCTCCCAGCCGAAATCGATCGTTAAGACGATCGAGGACACGATTCACATCCCTAACAAAGAGCAAGGCTACAAGTTCCTGCACGCAGTGCTGTAAAACCTGGAATTGATCAGCCTGTCCTGAAAACCTGGAGCTAGTTAGGAGCCCTAATTTACAGTTGTATTGTCTAAACAGGAAAAACAATATTGCTAATCCATAAAACTAGTATTGTTCAAAAAATGACCCAGTACTCACGAAGTCATCTCACCGTTATGATAGCACTATGACATTGCTAGCAACAGTTACTATTACTTACATGGGATAACTAAACAAAAGGATTTGAACTCTCTCATGATTCAAAATCAGACTCCATACATCCACTTTCATGATTCTAAAGAACTGGATTCAAATTTACAATAAATGAGTATACAAAATATAGAAGCCTATATTCAAAGTAATTTATCCAGACAACTTTTGAGTTATCTACACAAATGCCAATGTTTGAATATTGCTAGCACTTATCCAGCTAAATTTTAGCCGTTTAAGTCATTATCCATCTAAAATGTATCCAGATAGCATAGAGACATTTAGAGGGCATTCCAGGGCAGAGCCATGTTAGCTGAATAAGTTATTCGGCGAACTCTAAATGTGGCAATGAACAAGTATAAAGTTATCTGGGAATGCGATGTGATTGTATTCAAAAGATATAGCTGTATAAGCACCAATGAAAATGAAAAAAAAAAAAAAAGTCTTAGCCCCAAATTATAAACTTCCCTCCAGTACAACATTTACAGGGCTGGTGACACTCAGTGCTGTATCTTGCATGCAGGCACAGCTGGTTAAGGTGAGGGGGAAGAAAGTAGCACCATCCATTTCAATAGTGACATCTGGACGAATAAGAAAAGTTTGCAAGCGTACCTCTCCCTGATGACACACTGGTGTTAACTTAATGAGGCAGGTCTGGCAGTAGCTCTGATGGGGGTGTACCAGCAGGGTGTACAGGTGGGCTATGCCCCACACCAGATGATACAGCCATACTTTGGTCAATATCCTAGAGGCAATAAAGAGGGTTTTATGATTTCAAATGCAAGCAGTGACATGATCAGGGAAGCAAGCAATAAGGACTACCATGTTATCTGATGCTTTTCCCATTTGCTGCATCTGGAAGTAAGGGACTCCCTAGGGCTGGGGGTCAAGTAGTTGTTGTGTCCTGTGGAAACAGAGAGAAAGCAAGCTGCAGGATCAGAGTGTGAAGGGCTCCATGAGAATCAAAGCAGTTGGGGCACCTTTATACCAGATTTTTTAAAGATGCAGGCACCAAATGGATTTCCACATATCTGATGATGCAGAAGTTTGTGGAGCAATAGACACTGTTTCATAAGTAGTCTGTGGATGCTGAGATTTTGTGGATCGATCCCTGGGAAATCAGGCTTGGCTGCACATGGCACAAGCCTAAATGCCATGGAGGCTCTGTGTTCAACAACAATTACCTGGGTGAGGTCATCCATCCTGGGGAAGGAAAGAGGTTTCCTAGAGGAATAGGGTCTGGTACCAGAGATGTTGATGTTCATGGACTCCTTGCAGCTGCATCTGAAAAAATGATTCATATCTCTTACCCAGCTGAATCCTTACATGCTAACCAACCTGTATGACCCACAGGTGAAAAGCATTTGACTTACTGGAAGCAGAAACTGGTAAATAGAGTGCAAGAATGATAGCATCAAAGGAAGAGGGGTGGTAAGGATGGAAAGGAGGAAACATCAGGTTTCCCATGTGGTACTAAAAGCATCAGCAGCACCCTGGAAACTACCACATCCTTGTGAAGGTTGCCCAGCATTTCTTTTCCTATCTACCAACAAGCATGCCTAGTGATTGGGTATTCTCAATGGCAGGGGATATTGTAAATCCACATCATAAACAGCTGGCACCAGAGTTGGTGGAAAAGTTGGTCTTCCTTAATGTAAACCTCCCTCTTCTGGGTTTACCTGAATTTCTATGTAAGGGGTAGGATGAATGAATGCCCAGCCTCACTGAACCAATGCTCATACTTTTTGACCTCAATGTCTTTCTATGTTGTTGCTAGTTGCCACTCTTGATGTCGCTGCCTGGCGTGCTCCTCCTGCCATGCCTCACTCCAGGTTACACTGGATGTTTTGGTCCCGTAAAAAAAATACATATTATAAAAAAGAAAAACCTCCTTTCCTGCCCGTGACAAGATGCATTGGGATCTTGGAGCCTCGATGTTTCCGCTGCTGCCCTCTGCCCGACCTGTTCCTCATAGACTGTTTCTATTCTAGCTCAATGCCTTGCTGTATTGTTGGGCCACTGTTGCTTTAACAGCTTGCTCTTCCTGCCCTGCTGTTCCCTGGATATCCTGGGGTGTTTTGCCCCCCACCCAAAAAAAAAAAATTAAAAAAAATAGAAAATGTTTCTCCTCTCCTACTTCTTTCTGGATGCCTTTGGATTTTGGAGCACTGCTGCTGTTACCCACTGCCCAACCTGTTTCTCCTTTCTTGATTTTGATTCAAAGCTTTGAAGTGTGGATAGCACTGTATTTGATTCCATATCCCTCGCTTGGTGTTTTGAGGTGTTTATGCCACTGTGTTTGCTGCCACACCCCTTGCTCTATGCCTTGGGATGTTCATGCCACTGTCGGTGCCCTTTTCTCCTCTCTTGGTTCCTTGGGGTGGTCTTGTGCTGATTTTGCTCCTCTCTTGCTGCCTCAAGGTTTCATTAAACTTGCATAGAAAACCCCAGAGATGTTGGCCAGAACAGGATGCATTTTCTTCCCCATTGACTTTAATGGAAGCGACTGAAACAAATGAACATTAGAACCAAAAAGGAATTAAATGAATAGAAATTTGCAATTAAACTGAAAATGTTTTCTGTGAACACCTCCAAACTCTGACCCATCACTACAAATTGCATAGATTTGCTGTTACCACCCCTAACCTTAGAATAAATGAACCTCCATTGGTCCATCTCCCTACTCTCTGGATGGATCCACCACTTACCCTCTTCTGAGAGCATACACAAAACAATGGGGAGAAGGGAAGGGATAGCAATTTTCCTCCTGCTCCCAGCTGTTTCCCATGCAAAACAATGCTGATAAAATTCACACCAGACTATGTGAGGTCAGCTGGTTCCATTTTGTTTTGCACAGCCAGTGGAGGCAGGAGAAGGAAATGATCTCTCCAGTCCTCATCACTTATTTCATACCATTGGATGGAGTAGGTGGCAGGAGGTCCTTTTAAGAGAAAGAGAGGGAAACCAGTGTGCCATTATTTGACACTTGGGCATGGGAGTTTAACACTCAAGGGAATGACTTTGCCTGAAAATGGACCTGGAGACTCAGCTCATGGGAACTGCAGCATTCATTTTGGGGGTGATAAAAACTATTTTGGACTCATTTATTGGGGTTTGCAAGGATGATCATGGATGACATTGAGCCTTCCATTAGCCCCAGCCAGAAAATGTTGATGTGTTACCAATGGAGGTAATGTATGCATGTTATCATCAATAGGAATGCATTTATGCTTTCTCCTACAAAACCTCATGTTTAATGTGGGAGACAGCAGCCATGTTAAAATCAGCCGTTAATGACCACTTTTAAAACAGTTTACTTTAGAGGTGGGCAACCCTAGTCTAAAAGGTCCCTAAACCAGTGGAAAGTTAATGATCATGAAAATGCTATTCTATGGATATTTAGTATAGGCCTTTGAATTGTATTAAACTGTTTAAATAATACTGTGTATGTAACCAGATTGAAAGAGCATAAAAACATAAGAACAAAAGAAATTGCCATGCTTCGTCAGACCAAGGGTCCATCAAGCACAGCATCCTGTTTCCAACAGAAGCCAAACCAAGCCACAAAAACCTCACAATTACCCAAACACCAAGAAGGTCCCATGCTACTGATGAAATTAATAGCAGTGGCTATTCCCTAAGTAAACTTGATTAATAGCAGTTAATGGACTTCAGCTCCAAGAACTTATCCAAACCTTTTTTGAACCCAGCTATACTAACTGCACTAACCACATCCTCTGGCAACAAATTCCATAGCTTAATTGTGCATTGAATGAAAAATATTTTTCTCCGATTAGTCTTAAAAGTGTTACTTGGTAACTTCATCGAATGCCCCCTAGTCCTTCTATTTTCTGAAAGTGTAAATAACCAATTCAGATCTACTCATTCAAGACCTCTCATGATCTTAAAGACCTCTATCATACCCCCCCTCAGCCGTCTCTTCTCCAAGCTGAACAGCTCTAACCTCTTCAGCCTTTCCTCATAGGGGAGCTGTTCCATCTCCTTTATCATTTTGGTTGCCCTTCTCTGTACCTTCTCCATCACAACTATATCTTTTTTGAGATGCGGCGAACAGAATTGTACACAGAATTCAAGGTGCAGTCTCACCATGGAGCGACAAAGAGGCATTATGACATTTTCCATTTTATTAACCATTCCCTTCCTAATAATTCCTAACATTCTGTTTGCTTTTTTGACTACTGCAGCACACTGAGCCGACAATTTTAAAGTATTATCTACTATGACGCCTAGATCATTTTCCTGGGTGGTAGCTCCTAATATGGAACCTAACATCGTGTAACTACAGCAAGGTTATTTTTCCCTATATGCAAAACCTTGTACTTATTCACATTAAAATTCATCTGCCATTTAGATGCCCAATCTTCCAGTCTTGCAAGGTCCTCCTGTAATGTATCACAATCCGCTGGTGATTTAACTACTTTGAATAATTTTGTATCATCCAGAAAATTTGATAATCTCACTCATATTCGTTTCTAGATCATTTATGTGTGTATATATATATATATATATATATATATATATATATACACATACTAGCTGTACCTGGCCACGCGTTGCCGTGGCTCAGTCTGGTTTAATTTCACAATGCGCATTTGCTCTGCTCCAGCCGTCCCAACTCCCTCCCCCCCCCATTCCCCGGCGGTGGATGGACTGGCTCGGCGACTCTTCTACACTTTCCTCCTCCTGTGTGTAACTGTCCGGCAGTCCCAACTCCCTCCCCCATTGCCCAGCGGCAGAGGAACGGGCTGAGCCATTTTTTGGAGTGGTGACTCGTCTGACCTTTCCTCCTCCCCTCTGTGACACCCACCACGTAGCGCAGAGCTCTATGGTCCGCACATGCGCGGTAGAGCTGTTCTCTACTGCGCATTTGCGGTCTGTCGGTCAAGCCCATTAATATTGTAGATAGCGTGTGTTGCTTTTACGTCCAATAGATGGCACTGTTTTTCCAAAAATGCATGTTTTTACCTGTCACAGGTGTGATATCTATATAATATAGGTATATAGAAACATGCACATATTGGAATGCAACGTTGTGTCAAAATTTCAAAGCAATCGTTGAAGAACTTTCGGAGATTTAAGATTTTGAACAAACGAACATTTACATTTTTATTTATATATATATATATATATATATATATATATATATATATATATATATATATATATATATATATATATATTAGGGATGTGAATCATTTTTTGATGATTTAAAACAATCGTCAGATATATTTTAAATCATCAAAAATCGTTAAAGCCGCGATACAATAGCAATTCCCCCCATTTATCGTCAAAAAATCGTAAATCGGGGGAGGGGGAGCACTGGATGGCCCGCGCCATTTTTAAAGATGGCACCGGCCATCCAGTGCTCCCTCCATGTGACAGGGGCCGGCCAATGGAACGGATACCCTGTCACATGGTAAGGGCAAAGGCCATCGGCGCCATTTTTATTAGTGGCAGCCGATGGCCCGGGAGTGGGAGATCGCTCCCGGGACCCCCACTGGACCACCAGGTACCTGTAAAAAGTTTTTTGGGGGGTTGGGAGGGTAGGGGAAGCTAAGGGATTAGTTTTAAAGGGTCGGGGTGGGTTTAGGGGTTATTTTTGTGTGCCGTTTTTCCCGCCCTCCCCAAAAACGATAAGAGAACCTCCACGAACAATTTCATGGGGTTTTCCTATCGTTTTGGGGGAGCCCCCGATTTCTTATGATTTTGAAAATATTGTACAATATTTTCAATCGTCCGAAGCCCGATTCACATCCCTACATAGTTACCAGCATTTTATGAATGAGATGATGGGACTGGAGGGCAAGACTCCCTTTCACCTGTGGATCACAAAGTGTAGCAATTGTGTGAGAGCCTTCAGTCTCTCATTGTTGCTACAAAGAAACCACAAACTGCAGCACCTCTACTTGCATTCACTCTACCTACTTGCATTCGCTCTACCTACTTGCCATATTCCATATATGCCACCTTAGCGAAGCCCTCTAACTTTTCCTCCAAAATATTTACTATAGGGTTAACCTCACTTAAGTTGATCCATCTAGAATTCCTCTGTGGCATTCATGAAGGGCTTCTGGATTTGTACCAGCTTCTTCGTCACTACTCAATCATGATGTCCTAGGAGGCAATGCACATCTATCTCTTTTTCCAGAACAGGTAATGGAAAGATGTCTGTCTGCTGCACCATAACTCAAATTCTTTCTGCTTCTCACTGTGAAGCTGCTGGGCCTTCATGCTTCGATGGAAATGCCCTGCTATTTTTCTGGACCTATCAGACTCTTCAGGAAGGAATTCCTTTTGTCATTGAGCCTTAGGCCCAGGGCATCCTTAGCTGCCAGGTGCAGCAAGTGTGCATAGCAATGTACACCCTGAAATCACCACCTTCTATTCCTTTTACCATATTTGTACCATACTCAGTTACAAAGAAACCTGTTGGAAGACTCCTGGTCCTCCAATCTAGCTGGCAACACTGCAGCATCATTCTTATACCTGACAAAATATTGCATGAGACATGGGGGCTATGCATCAACTAGATGAGCAGCAAAGCTCACCTACACACTGATGCTCCATCCCCACCAGAGCTGGTACCAACTCCTGTCTCAGCTAGGTCCCATCAATAAGCCATGTGAGAGTGGTAAGAATGTATAATAATTTCTTTCAATGAGACCTGAGGTCTTACAACTGGGAGCAAGCTTTGTATTAAAATATCATCAAAATGCTGTATTCGTTATCGTAATGTCAATTATGTTTATTCAGAACCAGACCAGCTCAGGGTTTTCATACGGTCATTATCCCAAGAAACCCTTAGTACCGCTTCGGCAATATGATAGAAATTGAGCTGTTGTACTATTAGGCAAGTGGCCTTTTTTCTTTTACTTATATTTTGCTTGAATATTGTAGCTCCGTTCCGCCTCTCACCCCCCTTTTTTCTTATAATTTTATTGTTGGTGATAAATAGAAATTGATTTCTTATTGTTTAAATTTCCTATTAAGAGATGTTAAGAGAGAGCCAACAAACATTTTCTGTACAAGAATTGTCTTGGGTTAAATTTTAAAATTTTGAAAATAAAGAATTAAAAAAAAAAAAAAAGAATGTATAATGTTCATGCTTGTTCAGATATTGCAGGTGAAATGCATGCTACTCTCCTTTCTCTTAGCCAGCTGCAACTGCATGTGACTATGGTACTGGTTGTACAGGGTGGGGTTGACCTTCCTACTAAATATAGTTCTGGAGGCCAGGGCACTTTGTAATTGGGGCTAATACATACAGCAGATGCTTAAAGCCCCCATTCTCCACTACTTGCATGGGCTGGTCATTAAAAGCAATCACTTCCCTGATGCTCCTCCTTACTATTTTAGATGCTGCCTTAGTCTTGTCCCGGGACAGTGCTATGGAACACCACCCCATTTCCTCCATGCTGGATTGCCACTTTGGACACTTTGGATACATGGCTAGAGAATTACTGGAAGGGGTTGTAGGATCAGCTTGGGAAAAAATGTACCCCTTTTCAAGTCCTTTCCTCTGGCTTTTACTTGGATTGGTATAAGGGGTCCTCAGACTTGTACTGCTGCCCTCCAATGATGCCAATGCTAGTGGGCACTGCTTGTTCAGCTGATGCTGCATACCAGCATTTGTCAAATGCCCCACTTGCTTGCCTTGACTAATATCCTTCCTTCAGTGTACAAATCTCATTTTTGTGTGAGTTTTCTCATTCTGAAGGACATCAAATCTTCACAAGAGTGTACTGTTCTGTTCATACATCTCACTCTGCATGTAAAAGTGGCCCCTAACCCCTACACTACTACCTAAACCTCACCTTGAGTTACTAGGTGGGCCTCCTATGGTAGCATAAATAGCTAACTATTACAAGGGCCTTATAGCTACTCTCTCTCTCTCCCCTCTTTTAAAAATTAGCATCGCACCATGCGTTATGGTGTTTTTTGCATGCAAAAACACCATAACGCGAGTTGATAAATGATGCTGTAAGTTAGCCGGATACACCTATCTGGCTAACTTAAACAGGATATTCAGAGGCACAGCAGCATCACTGAATATACCCAGATATCTTACAGTTAGCTGGATAACTATATCCGGTTAACTTTAGGATAGCGCTATGTCACGAGCAGAGTTAGCCGCATAAGTTAAGCGGAAAAACTCCCAATATCAGCTAACTCTGCTCCTCCCAGAAACATCTCTCAACTGCCTCCAGCCCTCTCCCAATTTATGTGGCTAAATTCTAGCTACATAACAAGTTATGCAGCTAGAATGTAGCCATCTAATGCGATGAATATCGCCGTTTTACTGTTCTGATGGATTACTTTTCAGTTATACATCTAAATGGTTTTTGAATTTTGACCTCCAAGGTTTTTAAATTGATAATTATGTGACATGTTAGTTTGGGTATGATCAGCAACAACATTAAAGGTATTGGAGGAGAATCCAGGCATAAAGGGGATAAAGATGGGACCAGTGATGTTCAAAGTTGCGGCATTTGCAGACGACCTTTACTGCATCTGACAAATCCTACCAAATCACTTCTGGTTGCTCTTGAAGTAATTGCAGAGTATGGGCTTTATGCTGGATTATGCCTGAACTTAGATAAGTCAGAGGCTATGGTGATAGGGTTGGCAAACTCTATTCCATGGAATGGGGAATTTCCTATGAAGTGGGCAGGTGATCGCATTAAATATTTGGGGATTTGGGTCCCTAAGTCACTTGCTCACTTGTATGAAATGAATGTATCCACTTTGCAACAAAAAACAGAACTCTTTCTATATGCATGGCTTCCACTTCCACTTTCTTTCATTGGACATATTAATTTACTCAAAATGACAATTCTACCATGCTGGCTATACGTGCTTGGTGTTCTTCCTCTCCTTCTTACACAAGCCACTGTAGCTAGATATCAGAGAGTAGTAACAAAATTCATATGGGGAGGTAAAAGGCTGAGGATTAAATTATCAATATTAATGAAGCCATTTTCTATGGGGGGATTGGGTCTTCCAGATTTAAAACTTTATAACCATGCAATAAATCTGAGACATATTGGTGATTGGTTACTAGGCACGCAATTTTTTTCTGATACTTCATTTGAAGCGCTATTACTTGCTTCCATATCGCCACGCTATGCTTTACATGTTCCTCATGCCTCTATTTCTAATATAATATACTCAGATTTGCTTTTAAGACCATTACGATGGACCTGGAAGTGGCTATTACAAAAGCTCTCCTTACCGGACAAGATATCACCATTCCTTCCATTCTGCGGTAATCCAGTATTTCCTGCAGGTTCAGAATCTTCACGATTCTGCCTCTGGGATAGATCACGACTATATTGTATTGGGCAATTGATCCATTTGGATGGAACATTACTTACCTTCTCAGAAATACAGTCTTCTTATGGCCTAGCAGCTACAGACTATTTCCAACATCTCCAATCCAGACATTATTTGTGTTCTCTGGGCTCTCCCACCTTTTTGGATGCTAAATGGCAATTACTAAAGACATGGTTTGATTTGGACAACCCCCAGAAAAGATTTATTTCTTATTTATATAAACAGTTGGAAGATATACATAATAGATTTTTTTTAGAAGAGGTTCAGATCAAATGGCAGAGAGAACTTAGATATCCAATTCCATCTGGTTACATCTTTAAAGACTGCATTCATTATGACAAAGAAAATTACAAGCAACTCAATACTTCGAGAAACCAGATATAAAATCATCTACAGAATGTACATTTCTCAACATCAAGCGTTCAGAGCTGGGTTTTCTGTGTTCGACTTGTGTCTTAAATGCAATAAGGTTGAGGCGCATTTAGGTCATGCCCTCTGGTGCTGTCCTGTAATTCAAGTTTTCTGGAAAAAAAATTTCCGATCTACTAGTGATGTTGTGGGCTTTAAAATCCCATTTTCACCACTGGTGGCTCTTTTTGGTATTTTTCCAAGGTCCTTCAGGGGGAAAAAAAGTCAAGCACTCTGGATTGCTTAAGTTTACTTGCTAGCTGCTTGTAAAGCTGTACTGGTTGCCTGGAGGAAATCAGAAAGTCCTTCCCTTGTATACTGACATTCGTCTATTATCGAACTACTTACTTTGGAAACATTAGCCAGTAATCATCTGCCAATCCGAAACAGGAGAGCTATAAATGAAATCTGGCTTCCATTTATACAAACTTTGCCACATGACTCGCAAAGTCTCTTTCTTAATCGAATTGATGTTTGATATTTAGATTTCATGGTGTTTTTATATAAACATATATTTTGATGGAATAATGGGACTGCAAGATTTCCCTTTGGTGCAAAAGGGTGGGGGATGGGGGGAAAGTGGCCTCAAATAGGGGTAGTGGATTAGAAAGAATGACCATAAGAGGTTTCTAATTGTATACATTATATGTTATACTTTAATGATATCCACTGTTATATTTATAAACAATAAAAAATAGATTTACCATAAAAGTAGTTATTTGCTAAAATGAGGATTAATTGTATGCTATTCTAAATCACTAATTGATACTTATTTTGAAGAGTTTCCTTCTAAATGGGAAGGAGGGGGTAATCAATATAACAAAACATATGACTGAGGGTGGTGGGAGATGGGGAATGGGGTGGGAGGGAATTTACTAATTACTAATCTCCCAGGAACCAGCACCTTTTTCAGATCACATAAGTGACATTTGCAAACTCACAATTCTACTACTTACATATACCAACCTTTATTAACTCAGAAAATTAATCCAAAGTCTGTTATCCTTAACCACACACAATTGTTAACACTTGCAAACAACACTAGCCTTGAAAACTAACATACAATTTGCACAGCCAGTAATAATTTAACTTTTTTTTCAAGATTTAAGTGTTTTTCCCCCCCAGGATATCCAACTTAACACTACCAGATGAATGTTCTGCAGTCAATACTCCTGGACTGAGGTTTAGTCGGTTTTTGCTTTCCTGTATATATGTGCTTCCTAGGCAATTACTTCAAACAAAAATGCTTCAAAAACAATCTCTTCAGAGGGATTCACACTACAAGTAGATTAACAATTGGCCTTCTCAGCTAATTTTCCTTCCTGTTTCTAATAACACTTGCCTATAACAATTTTTCACATTAAACGTTAGTTACTAGTTGCCCAGGAACCAGAATTCTCACCTTTTCAGATCAAGTAAGTGACTTTTGCAAACTCACAATTCCTAATAATTTAACTGTACTTCATGTCTTGTTCCATGTATTGCCCCACGGCAACAGTTTCAGTTCTATGTAAACCGGTGCGATATGTATCCTATACAGGAACGTCGGTATATAAAAGTTAAAAATGAATAAATAATACTTACAAAGAAATAAAACTTTAATCTAAAGTCAATTTTCTGTAAACACGTAAAAGCGAATTTTAAAGGCTCAATGTGCGCCAAAATCAGGAGATGCGCATGCATGCAGGGCTTAAACACTCCCTCCATATTTTAAAAGCCACATACATGCATGCACATATCTCGCTGCATGCACATCTCACAAAGAATCAAAAAGGGATGTGGTTTGGCTGGACATAGGCACTGTAGGGCAGGGCCAAGAGATGTGCATGCAAATACATGCCTTGGTGTGCACCCAGGTCTAGTGCCATGTAACCTTCCGTGTGCTATAGAGGAGTATAAGTGTAAAAAGGAGAAATAAAAAAGCCAGTCCTGAGGGGTTTAAAAGATCTGGGTAACTAGGGAGAGGGCAGGCTATTAAACCAGGGGGATTGGAAGACCTAGCTCTACATTGGAAGAACTGGTGAAACTGGTTTTGGCGTGGATGTGTGCCGGTTATGAAATTTCCTGACTTACGTGGCCGAAACCTGATTTGCACAGTTTGGCGCATCTACTTGCAAAGCTAGGCACACAAATACACACCAAGGCTTTTTTTTTTTTATAATGCACGCATGTATGTGTACATATGCTATAAAATCGCCACATCCCTGGGTGCATGCGGACACACACGCGTCAATGTGCGCACGTGCACCCCTTTGAAAGTTAAAATCACATAAAGAAATTTTCAAAGGAAATATGCATGTAAAATTAGCACATACATGTGTAAGTAGTTTGCATTTGTGCACCTGCAATTTTATAAACATTATTATGCATGTATTTTCAGTTTCATATGCACAGTTACTTGAGCAAAAAAAGGTCAGTCAAGGGAAGTTATGGAGTGGAGCCAAGAGGAAAATGAGAAAATTACCATTTTATGAGATTTATACTAACACATTAGGAAATTTATTTGCACTATTTTACACCTGCAAATTGTGCAACTGATATCAGATTTGTCTTTTGTCTGCTATTGTTGAGTGGGATGTTTGGGTGAACTGGGGGGAGTTCAGGTTGAAGAACTAGGAGGGTCTCATTTACCTGGGGAAGGACTGGGTGAACTGGTAGATATATCAGCAAACTGGTAATTCCAATTAAGTGCATATGTCTAAAATATACCTACTTCCATGTACAAACCGGGGTCTTATGCGATTACGTTTTTTTTTTTTTGCTCGTAAAATATATGCATGTATGTTAATAAAATAAGTAGAAAAAGTATGGGCCGGATTTTCAGAGCTCTATGCGTGCCGGGCCTATTTTATAAAGGCCCGGCAACGCGCGTAAAGCCCCGGGACGCGTCTAAGTCCAGGGGCTTTAAAAAAGGGGCAGGGAGGGGGTGGGGAGGGGGCAGGGCATTCCGGGGGGTAGGGCTGGGTGTGGCCAGAGGCCTCCGGCACAGCAGCCATTTGCCGCTGTGCTGGAGGATCACGTGCCGGCAGGCTGCCGGCGCGTGCAACTTGCTCCTGCCCGGAAGCAGGCGCAAAAGGTAAGATAGAGGTTGGGGGGGGGGGAGGGTTGGAATACGGCTAGGGGGTGGGAAGATTAGGGGAAGGGGTGGGAAGGATAGAGTAGGGGGAAGGGAATTTCCCTCACAAGCTGCTCCGAAATCGGAGTGGCCTGGGAGGGAATGGGTGAAGCCCGTGGGCGTTGGCGTGCACAGGGTACACAATTGTTATAACACGCCACCCCCGATTTTATAACATGCGTGCACCTGCGCGCACATGTTATAAAATTGGGCGTCCATGTGTGTGAGCTGGGTAGTGCGCACACATGTACGCCCACGCGCTTCTTTGAAAATCTACCCTATGTGTTTTCAATGAATTGCTGATATTCGTATATAACCAAACATATGTGTGTATGTTGAAAGTAGACAATTGAATATTTTATAATCTGTGTAGACCAGATAAAACAAATTATTAAAAACTGTAGTAGATCTCTTCTCAAACATATACAGCATATATGGGGCTACAAGAGTTTGAAAGTTATCCTCACACAATTCTTTATACTTGCAAACAAACACTAACCTATACTAGCTTACAAAATTAATTCAAAATCTATTAGCATTTAATCATCACAGTTCTGTACACCTGCAAACACAAACCTACTATAGCTCATAAAATTCATCCCTAAACACACGCTATTTTTAACATATAACAATACTAGTCTTAAAAACTAACACACAATATACACAGCCAGTAATAGTTTAACCCTTTAAGAATATATTTTTTTCAAGATTTAAGTGCTTTTTTTTACCAGTAAGTCCAATTTATCACCAGCAGATGAAGGTTCTGCAGTCAGCACTCCCTTTGGACCTCGCTTGTACAATGTGTTTTTTTTTTTAGATAATCATAAAAATACTTTAATTATATTATACTTGATTCTGTCCTTGCTTACTCCTATTACGTGATGGTTGTAAATAAAGAATATTTCAATAACTAGGAATTTCAGCTCAGGCTGATCAAAGCAGTGATTATTGTAAGTAGGAGAGCACTGATGTGCAAGTAATAATTACAGAGAAATTTAAGATAACCGTGAATCATATTTTTGATTTCCATATAGTAAATCAGACAGTAATTTATAATTTGACAGAACTATTTCAATAGGTGAAAGATTGTGAATAGAAAGATTCATAATTGCTCATTTTGTGATTTTGCAATGCAAGTGGAACAACCATGACCCCTGTTAACCTTCAGTCCCTCTCCCACTTGCAAAATGTATGCTGGACTTGTCATGACTCATTAAGGCATCCTGGCTGCAGCTTTATTGGATGACCTATCAATGTAATTTAATCTAGGTGCTTGAGCCAGATATTCCCCCCTTTCCCTTGGAGCATGTGCCAACTGCTACCTCGTAGTAACCAAGGACTGCCATGGACCAGCAAGGCCTTAGGATGCTGACCTGAATTTTCATTTAGTGCTGAAGCTGTAGCGTAAAGAAGAGCCAATACACAACTTTCCCCCTTTTAAATCTCCCGTGCTGGCTCCCACAACATGCCCACCACACCAGCCAATGTGAGCAGGCATCCATGATCTCCCAATATCCCCCCAGCTGCAGGACAATGATCGGTAGACGTGTTGCAGCCCAGGTGGCATGTAGCATCTGAGATTCTGGAAGGGAAGCTGCGTGTCCATGAAAGTCACACCACTGCATGCCAGAACCAGTGGAGGGGCCCCACAATGGGGCAAATCCAGGGCTACCCAGACCAGGACTGGCAGTGGATTTGCAGGGCTACCCAGACGATTAAAGGCAGTGTCTATGCAGTCTGGCTCAGTGGCCACCTGTGTCACACTGAAAGCCAAAGGCAGAACTAGTGCCAGGAAACACAAGTATGATTTCTCCTTACTCATAACTAATTTCTGACAGATCTAAATATTATTTTTTAACTGGTACATTACCTGTAAATAACAACTGTTGTGAATTAACTTGGAGTTTTGAATATTTTGCGGTACTGTTTTATAAATGTGATTTTAATGGAGAGGAGAAAAGAAAACGTCTCTGATCACTTCAGGCAATTTTCTTTTGGTCTGTTTCTGTGTCTTTTATCAAAGTAGAAAATAAGCAGAACATAAGCATAACCCACTTCAATAAGAGCTAACTAACTCTCTTTTGCAAGGTTTGGATTTCTATTATTGTATAAATGGGAACACAAATGAGGAACTGCAAGTCAAGATTGCAGCAGAAATGTCCACCACAACAATGTGGAACATATGGCCAGAATACATGCGAAGTTGCTTTATTTATTAGAGCTCATTGAAAAGGGGCAAGCAGAAATAAGAGAAGTAATCAGCAAGAGAGCTCAAGCATCTGCGTGCCGAGCACGTGGCAATGAAATGCTGAGCTTCATGCCTACTCGCTGGCGATCTTGCCAGAGGATATAACGTTAACCATGCACAGTAGAAAAAAGTGCTTTATTTTTTTGTTCTTACCCCACTCATTTAGAACAAGTATTTTGAGATGAAAACCATGGAAACAGAGAAAAGATTAGCAGAAACACTGGAGCAAATTCTCAGTGTATGCAAATGGGATCAGTCGAGGGAAGAAGAAAAAAACAAAAAACATTAGCAATCAGCAAAGCCTTAGAAAAGTACAGATAACTTCAAATAAGACTAGATATATATTGTCTAGGTCCTGAGAGTGCACTTTATTTCTGAGAAACATAAACTATAGGAAGATTGAAAAAATAGCTAGTTGGCCCGTATACGGAAACTTTGTTTAGATTTAGCATACTCCTTTTCATTTAGTAGATCAAGGCAAGTTACATTCAGGTTTAGTATGATAAAAAGTGAATTTAAAACTACAGATGACATTTTCAGATTTAAAAAAAAAAAACAAAAACTTTTGATCCTCAGTTGACACTTAGCTTAATTTTCAGTCTATCCTAGCTCAACAATTCCTGGCAATTATCACTGAACATAGAAAAATCTTTGTAGACAAAACACTATGTTGCCCCATCCCTCTTCCCTGTTATAATGTAATTTCAATACTCTTGTTATAATGTGAACCGGCGTGATGTACCTTTACGAACATCGGTATAAAAAAGCTAATAAATAAAAAAATAAAATAAATAAAGAAAACAATGTTTTTCTCTGATATCTGTTATAAGACTTCTTTTGGTTTAAGAAGTCTTCCTAAAGGCAGTAAAAGCAATTTTCTGTATTTGACAAAATAAATATTAAGTGGCTCCTATTTACATTGCAGAAATGTCCCATGTATAACAGAGAGGACAAAATGGGAGGAACAACATAACCTGGAAGAATCAGGTGGTGTGCACAGGCTTTATTTTGTCTCTTTATATTAAAAATGAAAAAAAAAAAAAAGGAATTTTAAAAAGAACTAGGAGAAAATGAAAAATAAAGCGAAACAATGTGGGCCCCATCAGCGAAAAACAATTTCCATTACCGGGTCTCCCCACTGATCCCTGAACTCTCCTACTAGCATTTTTCTTTGTCTTCACAGAGAAGGAACTGAATTTGAATTTATTAAAACTTATATTCCACAATTTCACAGGGGACCATTACAAGGTGGTTTACATAAGGACAATGACAGTAAAACAAAGCATAAATAAAATACAGAGACACAAAATAAATGTTCGATCAAAGTGCCATTCATGAACTTTGGAAATAAAGTGGAATGCTGCTCAGTTCACTCTGGCCTCAGCCTGTTATGCTGTATACCATTTTAAATAGGTCTTTATCACCGTTTTAAACACATTGGCATTGCAAGTGGACCTAATGTAGTCTGGCATAGAGTTCCTCAGTGAAGGCCCACTAGAGAGAAGGCTCTGTCCCTTGCTAGCTGAAGTCTTGCAATTTTTATGGAAGGTATTTCAAGTAAATATTTATCCAAAGATCTGAGGGAACATACAGGTCGCTAAATCCTTAAAACAGAACTGGACCTGCAGTTAGCATCCAAATGTACCACCTTATGGATCAAATTCAGAATATTAATTTTGATCCGCGATTTTATAGGTAACCAATGAAATGATGTCAAGATTTGAGAAATGTGTTCACACAGTGAAATATTTGCATTTACTTGACGAGTGGCATTTTGAACCAATAGCAAAGTTTGTAATCTGTATTGAGGAAGGCCTATATATGAGTTACAATAATCAATACTAGGGATGTGCAGAAGAGAAAAATTTGTTTTTGTTTTTCAGTTCGTTTTCGGGATTTTTTTTTTCTTGAATCGTTCCTTTCGTGTGAAAAAAATGAATCAAGTAATTTTAAAAAACCCTCCAAAACGGCCAAAAACAAAAACAAGCCCTCCCTCCCAACCTCCAAGAAAAATGCTGGGGCCAGGATCCCCCCTGGTCCTCACTTATCCAGTCTGGTGAGGATCCACTGCTTCAGACCAGAATGAAGCCTTTGACTTGCATAGGCTGAGTCAGCAGTAGATCAGCGCTGGAACCTCTTCCAGACCCATGCCCGATGCTGTGACCCAACCTGGAGGACGAGTTCCAATGTCGAGGCCTCATGACAATACAACCTGGAGGCAGGGTCCTAACACTAAAGCCTCAGCCAGAGCCTGGTTCCATGACTTGAACCAGAGGCAAGGTCCTGATACTGAGGCCTCAAACCAGGGTGAGACCTAGATCCAGGCCAGATGCCACAACCCAATTCGGAAGCTGGATCCTGATACCAATGTATCAGATGGGGCCTGGGCTCACACCCAATGCCACAAACCGAGCTGGAGGTTGGGACCCAACTCTAGAGGCTCAGCCTAGCCCGTGGCCTGGGCCAAGGCCTAATGCCATAACTCGAACTAGAGGCCAGGTCCCAACGAGGGGGCCTAGGCCTGGACCCAGGCCCAAAGCTACCACTCGACCCAGGGGACAGGTCCCAATGCTGTGGCCTCAGATCAGACCCATGACCTGACCCAGATACTAGGTCCTAACACCATGGCCTAGGTCCTAACCCAGGCCCAATGCCGGTGCCTTGGAGCCTAGGCCTTGGCGCTCCTCTTCACGCCCTCTTCTTTCTTCGCTCTCAATCACGATTGCATCCGGTAGGGTCACGCTGGATTTAATTCACTCTGACACATTCACCCCAGCAGATGGCGCCATTTTGATGTACAACATTGCCCCAGGGTCTAGACCTGGCATCGGGACTCTGCCTCCGGGTTGAATCACGACATTGGGCCTGATATTGGGCCTAGGCCATGGCGTCAGCACCTAGCCTCCAGAGCGGGTTGCTAGGTCAAGGCCCCCTAATCTGGATCCAGCTTCTGGGTCAGGTTGCGACATCGTGCCTGGATTTCGGGCCTTGGCTTCGGGACCCAGGCTCTGGTCAGGTTGCAGTGTCGGGCCTGGTTCCAGCCTGAGGCCTTGGCTTTGGCACCTGACCTCTGGGTCGGGTCGTAATGTTGGGCCTGTGTCTGGCCCTGGCCTAGGCTGAGGCCCCAGCATCGGGACCCAGACTTTAATGGATACCTGATAGATCAGGTAAGGTTTTGTTTTGTTTTTTTAATTTTTTAATTTTTGTGGGTCTCAGCTAAGGTCCCAGCTTTGGGCCTCTACCAAGACCCGGCAACACATTCAGGCCTAGGCTACGGTCTTTGCTTTGGTCCTCAGCCAATATCCAAGCATAGTGCCAGTGCCTTGACCTAGGCCTGAAACCGGGGCCTCACTTAAGGCATAAGCCGTGGCCTTTGCTTTGGGCCTCAGCCTATACTGAGGGCAAGGCCCTGGTTTCAGGCCTAGACCTAGGTCTGATGCATGTGTCTAAACTGAGACAAACGAATAAGGTTTGTTTCATTCCATGGGCCCACGATTTGGTTCGTGGCCCCCTGAATGATACAAATAAGCCTTATTCATCATGTTTTGTACTTTCATTTTTAACAAATGCACATTCCTAGTAGATTTCAGTAGGGATGTACACGGATTTTTTTTTTTTTTTGTGTCAATTTTGTTTCAGGTTGTTATCTGTCTAATTTCATTTTAACACTAGGGAATTTAGATAGTAAAGATTCAGAAACTAACAAATAATCAATTCTGGACCACGTGGTGTGCGCCCTAGCTAAGTGTGTGTAATCATGATCCCCTGGGTTTAAGACCTGCCATAAGTCAAGTAGCTTCAGATGCGTACACAGAAATGGAGGTCCTTTATGCTTGCTCATGGGAGAGCCAGCTTTCCCAGGACGTCTATCGATATTGGGGTCAACCACACAGTTTAGATCACCCCCCAATATAATAGGCCGATCAGCATACGGGGTGAGTTGTGTGACTAAATCCACAAAGAAGGAGTGATCATATTTGTTTGGAGCGTACACAGAGGCCAATGTAACCTCTTGCCCCATTAGCGTCCCAGTAACTATTATATACCGCCCTAGGGTGTCAATCACCTGCTTCTGCATTTGGAAGGCAAAAGATTTATGAATCATAAGTGCCACCCCACAGCTCTTAGAGGTACCTTCTGCGGAAAATATCTGGTTAAAACCTTTTTTGGCTAATTTACGCGCTTCTTTCTGGGATAAATGTGTCTCTTGCAGAAATATTATTTTGGCATTTAACTTACTCAAGCGGGATAAAACTCTCTCCCGCTTGATCGGCGTGCCAAGCCCAGCAACATTCCATGTCACTACTGACCCCGCCATCACTAAGGGCACAGAGAAAAAGAGCCCAACACCCGTCTCTCAACTGAGCCCTGAACAAACACCCGCAATAGACCCCGTTGTAAAGAATACATATTCTCCCAACCGCCTTTCAAAGAAATTCCCCCGATATTATCAAGGATACAGTCAGTAACTTCTGATTGACAAAACTTCCCCTGGCCCCCCCATGGGCCCCCCTCCCTACCCTCCCCCAATCCCCCCCACCCAACCATTTCAACCCCCATCCACCACTAGTCCACGTCCCAAGGAAAGGGACTGGAGATCAACAAATTGACGTGCTCGACCGTCCCAGCCACTAAAAGGAGAACAGGAAAAAAAAAATGAAAAATGAAAAATTCCCATGGGTTAAAAAATGTCAGAGAGATTTGCTCATAAACTGGGGAAGAAGCCCCAACGCAAAGTCACTCAGCGTAAAGGGAAAGAAAAAAGAAAACCACAAATAAAAAGAAAAAGTATCCCAACCAGCATTCCACTGAGTTGAAAGAGCAAGTTAAACTCCATGTGGCATAAGTAATCCATAAAAACAAACTAAGAATCTGAACTGCGTTACTCTCCGCGCCAAAGCAGTACATATTGGAACCCATCACAAATGGCAACATGGATGGGGTAGAGGGCTGCCGATATTTATCTGTTCTAGCCACGGCAGTCAGTTGAAATCAGCGAATTAATACTGCATCGTCACCCAGCACCTTCTGAAGCATCCAAGGAGGCAGACGCGAGCTGATTAACAAAAGCCTGTGCCTTACCCGCATCTTCGTAGAGTTGTTGAGAGCCTTGGTGCCAGATTTTGAGCTTGGCCGGATAAATTAATGAAAAGCGAATTTTTTTGGAGACCAAATCAGAACACACAGGTGAAAAGGCTTTCCGCAATCCTGAAACATGCGCTGAGAAGTCTTGGAAGACCAGAATCTTCTGGTTTCCGTAGGTCAGGTTTCTTTCTTTGCGGGAGTGTTGTAAAATAAGAGCCTTGTGAGTGTAATTCAGAAAACGGGCTATGACCACCCGAGGTCTACGAGTAGCCGCATCTGTCGATCGCGGTCCTAAGCGATGTGCGCGCTCCACTAAACTGCCTTGCGCCCCTTGGACAGATGGAAATACTGTTTTCAGCCAGGTTTCGAGGGTGTCTTTAATATCATTATCAGCTATGTCCTCAGGAAAACCGACAAAACGCAAGTTGTTCCGAAGCTCCCAATTTTCCAAATCGTCGATCTTGTCACGTTGCTGCTTGCTGGCCTGTTCTAACTCCGAGATCTTTCGTTCTAGGGAGCCCACATCATCTTCAAGAAGTCCGGTCCTGCCCTCTACTCGTTCAATCCGATTATCAATTTCAGTAATAGAGGTGCGTACATCCGCAATTTGCTCCGCTATCTGATGCAGTCTAGCATCCAGGGCGGTGATAACAGCCTGCGAGATCCTCTCCTCCAACGTATCCTCAGCTGAGGCCTCCAAATGGTCGGGCGACACCGGCGCCATCTTAGGTTCAGCGGCTTTGGTCTTGTCTTTGTCTTTTGGTTGCAATTTGGGCGCCATCAGTCCAGATTTTCCTGGTCAATTTCACAGAAGGGATGTGCAGCACTCTTAAAATGCCAATAGTCTCCAATTAGTTACACGATCGGAGCGCTTGCACAAGCTAAACACGCCGGGACGGCCGGAGCTCAGTCAGTTCACGTCTGACCGAGTTCACCACATCACGTGACCTCCTCTAATTTCATTTTAAAATGATTTGGTGTGTTTTAGTTCATGTTTCCCTAATTTCAGACTTAGGGGGTCATTTTCCAAGCGGATCGCACGCGATAAGGGACATTTTGCACGCGATAAGGGACATTTCGTGCAGCGGAGCTGACGCCGCGAAGACTGCGCGGACAGCGAAAGGTAAGCACCTTTATCGCTGTCAGTTTCGCGCCGAATAACTACACCTTTTATGGTGTAGTTATTTGGCAGGACCGCCCCCTGTTTCGCCCCCCCCCGCCCCCCGTTACCATGGGATTAAAAGAGTCCGGTGATATTAGTAAATCCAGCCCTTAGTGCACTAAAACAGGACTTAGTGCACACTAACTAGATATTAGTGCACAGTACCTATAGTTAATGCGCACTAGCATCCAGTTAGTTCACACTAAGCAGTAAATTCTTGAAAATCTGCCAATTCACCAGAACTACAGAAGATTATCTGAGGGATAGCTATATATATTTTATAAATTGACTGATCCATATCGGATTTTCACAGATCTAGTTTGGATCTCGCTAATATCCAGCACAGAAAGCTCAATGAACCTTTCTTCCATTCCTTAAGGAAAATTTATGAATTTTGTTGAATGTGATCCAGGCTTAAATCTAGGGATGTTCATTCTTTTTAAATGAAATAGGCAATGGCAACGAAATGAAAAAAAAAAAAAAAGACAAAATTTCATAAAATTAGTATTTTGAGTTAGTGCATGCTAACAGGATTTAGTGAACGCTAAAAGGACTTAGGCCTAGATTTATCATTCTGCTATATTTATAGCAGAATGATGCGCCATGTAAAAAAAGGGGCGAGGGTGAAATTGTGCAAATGGCTGCATTGCAACGGTCAGTTTTCATCCGCCGCGGTTGCAGCCGGGCCACACAGTTTCGCACCCATAGCGTCATGAGAAAATGTGTAGTTATTTCTTGCGGTGCTGCCAGCAATAGTATAGTAAACATTATCTCCTGCAACGCTGCCGGGACATAATTCTGCCCAAACCCCGCTCACACTCCTCCCCTTCCACTAATTTGTATTGTACTGCCGTGATACCGGCATATCGCGGTTTGATGACTGACCCGGTTGGTTTGAAAATTAGGTTAAATGAGTAACCAGGCAATAATAAAAGGTCATTTTAAAAAAACGTCATATATAACATCGAGAATACGTTACATTGAACCGCAAAAGGACAGAAATCTTCAGATTGGAGAGGAGATCAATAAAGCATAGAGCTAGAAATCAGATTAAATGGCAACAATCTCCATAAATATGATCTCCTAGCTTTCTAGAACTACATATAATGGGTACACTTGAAGGGTGTTGTTTTTAATAGATGGAAGCTTCTGCAGATCTTACAGTCAGAAGCAGTTGAGAGACAAGCCTATCAATGGTTAATATGATTCACAAGTGTGCCACAGAAAAAAGGTTAATGGATCCAGATTCAAATCAGAATGACCACTTTTCAAGATAAATCTCTGAACCGCTGACCAGAAGGGGCAACACCACGCCATACAAAAAAGTTCTAACTGCAATTTTTCCAACATTGACCTGAAAGTATTTAACAAATTTCCTGGAATACATGAGAACTCGGATACTATCTAGACTGGAGCTATTATGTGTTTTCTTTGATCTATATGCCAATTGAAACCTTTAAATTCCCAATCTTATTCTTAATTAGATCAAAAGAAATAGGTCTCTCAAGTTCTGTCTCCCATGCCTTTACATATGATACATTTTCGGAGTAATTTTCAATTAACTTTTTTTTTTATTAGAATTCAATCATCCCATATAAATATGTAACAGAAAAGAAGTGTTTTTAAAATGTCCTTGAACTGAGCAAATTACAAGAAACTTGGGTCTTCAAAGAAAAAATGACCACATTTATTTATTTATATTAATTTTTTTATATTCTGCTTTTTATAGCACTTCAAAGCAGATTACATTGTTACACCTACCAATTGCCAGCCTTTAAACTGAAGGAAAATGTAATTTAAATTGTAATAATATCCAGAATAGGATGAGACATTTATATTTACAGACTCTCTTTTTCTGGTGTTAATTTGAAACCCAAATACCTGAAGGTACTCCTCTATTATTTCAAGAAATAATGGCTGGCTTGACTTGAGACAATATCAACATTGACTTGAGACAATATCAACATTACAGTAATGGTTTCACCTGGATGCAATCTCACTGTGCCAAGTTTCAGCCTACTGTACAGTCTTCCCTCCACCAGAGGCCCTCAGCAAGCCTTGCTCACTACTTTGCCAGTTAGCTCCTCACTGATTACACAATGCCCAAGCCTCAGCCCTACTTAACCCAGCTTGTCCAGTCATCAGTGCCTCTTCATTGAGTCAGCTTGGCTCTCTGACCTGGCAAGCCTCATAGCCTCTGGGTGTTCTGCTTTGTCTAGCCTTATGAGCTACGCACCTTCTGCCTTGCCTAGCAGCTTCTGGGCCTTCTGCTTAGTGGATGCTGGGCCTTCTGTGTTTTCTGTTCCTTCTTGTCCTTGTCCTATTGGGATCCTTGTCCTGCCCAGCCCTATTTTCTCCTTATCTGTTTCCCAGGATTTGTCCTTATCCTTTGCCTCAAGTCTAGCTCCAGCCTGTGTTCTGTATCTAGTCCAAGCCTGTGCTCAGTATCCAGCCCCATCCTGTGCTCAGTATCCAGACCCAGCCTGTATCTGGCCACAGCCTGGGCTTTGTATCCAACTTCTAGCCAGTTCCTGTATCCAGCCCTCATTTCGCACTTGACTTCAATTCTCAGCCTGTCTCCAACTTCCAGCCCGGGGTTGAATCCAGCCCCTGACATGATGTTTAGCAGAAGACAAGTCCTACTGGTCCCCAAAACCCAAGGGCTCAACCATTGGGGGAGGAGGTTTTTAGGTGAGAGACCTTGCGAGGCCCACCAAAGTCCAAGTGGCCCGGGTCTCTACGGGCTCCACCCGGGGGGGACCGCGGGCTTTCAGTGGTGAAGCTTATCCTAGCCTCTGTCTCCTCCTGTGCTCCGCCCCCTGGGGCAGGTGCTTACTGGTCCCTACCAAGGAGCCATTCTCCACTGCTCAAGGACAAGGGTCTACCTTTAAGTGCAACACTTATGCAAGTATATGCTAATTTTTACAAACAAAATATTTGAATATTTACCTTTAAAGTGATCAATATCTGTTAAACTGGAAGAAACATTATGCATTAATGCATTTGCAAAAATGTTGAGATATAAATTGAGAAGTCTGAAAACACCTTGCCTTCCAGCAGAACATGCAAAACCTGACAGCTGAGGAGGACACAGAGAAATGTTTAGAGTATGCATGGGACCATCCACTGGATTCCACTCATTTATTCATTTTTTGGATGTTTAATAATCCGTTCAGTCTAACGCAATGGAATTTTTCTAAATCTGCATGAGAAAGTTTAAGCAAGAGGACTCCATGTATATAGTTTAGTATTCTAGCTTAAAAAAAATGCTCATTATGCTTATATAAGTTTGAGTAATAATCAACAAGACTCTCTTCTATCTTGTTAGAAAAATAAGTACCCGGTTTAAACATAATTGAAGTTATGCCCTCATATCACTGTTTCATTCTTTTTTTTTTACATAATAATATAGTTTGTAGTAGACTCTGGAGTAAAATGGGGATCTCGAGTCCATTTGAGAATTGTTAATAATTTTTTTGTTAATACATTAGGTTTCTGCTACATAGAGGCATTAAAGCTTCCATTACATTTCCTGGGAAATTTTAGAACACCACATAGGAAACAAGCTTTTAGGTGAGTAAATGACTTTGAAAAATTAACCCCTTTCTGTCCATATCGTTAACAAGCATTACCAAGGTAATTCATTTAAGAAATTACTGGTATCATTCACTCATACTTCACATTTACTTAGGTTTTGTTTTTCTAAGTAGACATAATTATATATTTTTGAAACTTTTCACCACATTAAGGGCCAATAAATAGACAATAAAAAGGGGAAATTATAAAAGCAATAATTTTTAAGAAAAGAATTTCCCTCTTTATTATACTATTACACATGCTGAACTTACTGCTAGTTGTGCTTTATTGTTTTCTAAAATTTAGAGAGGGATAACAAATGGAATTAAAGAAATAAACAATAAAACAACAAAAAAAAAAGATTTTGTTAGAGAACTGGTATCTCACTCACTCATTTAATCTAATATTATCAACTTCATTTACACATAGAACATGCTTAATTGGGGCAGAGTTTGTCTGTCAGGGCCAGCTGTGATGATCATGGAGTATGTGCTGGTCAAGAGCTATTCCTGACTCACAGAGCATCCCTGCGTATTATCCTTGCGTTGGATGGAAATGGGAGCGATGGGGAAAACTGTGTTGTGCGGTGCGTAGCAGAGCACAGCTGCATGGCAGGGACGCACCAGGACAGGCAGGCTGCGGAGCTTCGGAAATTACAACAGCTGCACGGGCGCTGCTTCACTGCTAGGAAATGGGAAAGGGCGGGGCGAGGGAGGGAGGGAATGCTCAGTTCCTCCCCTCAATTTCAACGGGTGTCAGCTAGTTTATAAATAAAAGTGAATACTGCATGATTTGCTTTAGCTTTCAGTCCTTTAACGTTTTCTGCTGAATAAAAAAAAAGCATTGTGCCAATGTCTAGAATTGAAAACAGTAATAAAATGGCTTTATTTGCAATGTATTAGACATGATCAAATGGGATAATTTAAATGGATAGCTGGTGTCTGATCTCATATAATTATCTGGATTGAAAATGAAAATGGAAGTGGTCCCGTTTTTTTTTTCAGTTGATTCATTTCAAATAAAAAAAAAAAACAACTATAGTAAAAGCCCATTATAGCAAACTCGTTTATATGAAAACTTTCACAGCATCAGGAAATTAACCACATCAGGAGAAAACAATTTCCCGGCTAATGTATGTCAGAGACATAAGAGATGAATTCAGCATAGAATTAAAAAGATCCCTTAAACCAATCCTGGGAATGTATACCATTTCTATCTTATATTCTACTCCTCATTTCATTTTATCTAAAATGAGTTTGGAATAGATTCTACTTTAGATTCCAACAAATGGCAGTAAATATGCTTAAAACTCAAATACAATGCATTTCCAACTCAGTTCTAGTAAAGATCAATACGGACTGTACTGTGCTTAGCTATATTGTGAAGTATATTTGTTTTACTAATTCATCCTTCAAAAGTATAAAATAGTTTAATGAACAATGTTTTGTTAAAATATTTGGTGGTATCTAGCATTCATTCAGAATAAAATATGGCATATTCACTATAACGGTGTCATTTCTCTGTTAGAATGCATTGCAGGGAATTGGACTTCAGGATGGTTTCTATTTAGCATAGTTAAATATGCTTTATATGAGGGTATCTAATAAACGTATCATATTACTTGGATGATTCTAGTACAGGCAATTAGAAAGTATAACAGAATGAGCTCCAATATTTATTTAAAAAAAACAAAGCATAGGCCTGGATTTACTAAACTAAGATGTTTTATTCTGGGGATGGGGGGGTCCAATATCATGGAGGGAGGCATCCCATGATATGAGGCTCCTCCCGATATTAAATTGCTACAGTACTGCCGGGTTGTTTTGTCTCAAGGAAAAATTCACGTGATGGAGCAAGAACAGGTCAACGCCTTCTTGGAAAATGGCATTGACCAGGCACAGGACTACGGGGCACCCTGGGAACTCTACTGCCTCCAATTGAAAGGTTAAAAGGTAGATGGGGGGTTAGGGAAGGCTGGGGTGGGTGCTACTTTGCCACAAGGGCTATTTCGGAGGGTTGGGAAGACCCTAACAGGGGTATCTTTGATTGGAAAGGGGAGTGGGAGGAGAAACAAGGCACCCGAGTTTTGGGCTGGGAGGTGTTTTGGACCAGGGGCTTGTTTTCATTCATGGGGTTGGCTTTGGGGCAGGAGGCAGGGGATGGGGTGTCGCCACATGGGAATGTGTTTCTAATAATTTTACTTTTTGTTTTGTGGGGCTGCCTCGAATAAAGGCCTTAGGTTATGTGTGTGTGGGGGGGTGTCTATTAAGAGCCCCAGTAGCTGGTTTGCAACTTTTGTGAGGTGGGGGGTACGTGTTGGGCTTCATGGCCCTTTAATTCTAGTGCAGGAGCATCAGCACCCGTATTGGGGCCCTGGTGCTCACACGTTAGAATAACTATTTCTCAAAAGTTATAGATAAAGTAACGTGGCTCCCAAAATTCGAAATCAGCCACATTATTTTATTTATGTAGAATCTACTATTCATTAGCTACTTTGCATGCATTATGCAATTTTATGCAATGCATGCAAATTCATGCATAATAATATAAGAACATAAGATATGCCATACTGGCTCAGACCAAGACTCTATCAAGCCTAGCATCCTGTTTCCAACAGTGGCAAATCCAAGTCACAAATTCCTGGCAAGTACCCAAACATTAAATAGATCTTATGCTAATAATGCTGGCAACAAACAGTAGCTGTCCCCTATTGATTAATAGCCGTTTATTGATTTTTCCTCCAGGAACTTATCCAAACCTTTTTTAAACCAGCTACACTAACTGCCTTAACCACATACTTTGGCAAAGAATTCCAGAGCTTAACTGTTCATTGAGTGAAAAATAATTTTCTCCCATTTGTTTTAAATGTGTTACTTGCTAACTTTGTGGAGTACCCCCTAGTCCTTGTATTATCCGAAAGAGTAAACAACTATTTCATATTTACCCATTCAAGTCCTTTGAAGATTTTGTAGCTTTATATCATATCCTTCCTCAGCCATCTCTTCTCCAAGCTGAACAGCCCTAACTTATTTAGCATTTCCTCATAGGGGAGCTGTTCCATGCAACTCATCATTTGGGTTGCTCTTCTCTGTGCTTTCTCCAGAGCAATTATACCTTTTTTGAAATGCGGCAACCAGAATTGCACACAGTATTCAAGGTGCGGTCTAATCATGGAGTGATACAGAGGCATTATGATATCCTCCATTTTACTTGCCATTCCCTTCCTAATAATTCCTAACATCCGGTCCGATACAGTACAGTGCACTGCGATGGAGCGCACTGTTAACCCGCCATTGGACACGCGTTTTCGATGCGCTAGCATTACCCCTTATTCAGTAAGGGGCCGAAAATGCGTGTCCAACCCGCTGAACCTAATAGCACCCGCAACATGCAAATGCATGTTGATGGCCCTATTAGGTATTCCTGCATGATTCAGAAAACAAATGTGCAGCCAAACTGCACATTTTGCTTTCAGAAATTAGTGCCTAGCCAAAGGTAGGTGCTAATTTCTTCGGGCACCAGGAAAGTGCACAGAAAAGCAGGTCCCGAAAGTTTTGAAAAGTAAAAAAAAAAAATTTGAAGTCGGCCCGTGGCTGTCGGGTCGAAAACCGGATGCTCAATTTTGCCGGCGTCCGGTTTCCGAGCCTGTGGCTGTCAGTGGGCTCGAGAACTGACGCCGGCAAAATTGAGCGTCGGCTGTCAAACCCACTGACAGCCACCACTCCAGTCCAAAAGGAGGTGCTAGGGACGCTTGTTTTTACCACCGGCCTCATTTGAATAGAGAATTGCGCACACAGGAGAGCGGGCGTTCGCCCCCTCTCCCGCGGCCTTTACTGTATCGGCCCGATTCTGTTTGCTTTTTGGACAGACAGAGCACACTGAGCCAATGATTTCATTGCAAACCATATAATTTTCATAGGAGGTGGCTTTTATGCTAACTCAACCTACAATATCGTGAATATCAAACGATAATGCTGTGATAAGACTATATTGCACAATATATACGTAATTTAAAATACTTTATAGCCCTAGTGCAGCTTGATAAATCTCCCTATTAGTTTGCTATAATCACTAATGGAACATAATTTGTTGCTACTGACAACCAGAAGTGACACTACAAAGTTGATTTTGTACAATGCAGACTGACACATTACTTGACATAGAATAGACCTGCATGCATTTTGAACCAGTCACTTCTGCTATAGTTTAATTAAGGACTTTATGTCATAAGGGGTCAATTTTTAGTATCCCTTGTGGATGCAAAATGCACCCATGGAATTTGTAGCAAATTTTCAAAGGGTGGTTTCCTACAACATATGTGGTTAGAAAGTGCACTTTGAACTTACACTTTCTACAGGTGGCAGAATGGGGCAGAATGCTGTATACATTTGAAAATCCAAATATGCATGCATTGTTTACTCCTCCAACTTCTTGAATCACTTTAATCCAGCAAAGTATGTGTATGCTGAAAGCTTTGAGTTGGACAATGTTCAGCAAAGGCAACTACATAGTTACCCAGCGCAGCTAAACCCCTTTGACATGTAAACTCAAAATGGATGGACACCTAATAAAATCCAAGCTTTTTTTTTTTCTTTTTCAGGATATCTGTGGGAGGGATTCAAAGGAAACTTAATTACCACAAAAGCCCATTTCAAATGAGATCATATAAATTGTTAAACCTCTTATGCCCCTTCCATGGGTTTTCCATGCTCTGTCCATGAAACATTCTTGAAATGTAATTTCATGAACATGAATAGAAATTTGTAAAAGACAAATTGGGTTAGATTATATCTTGACACTACCCAAACGGAGGACGGAGGGTTTCACATTATAAAAGCTGAATTAGCACAGACCATAAATGAATTTGTATAAATTCAAGTCACTAATGGCTATACTTTAATCTCCCTAGTATTTGTTCAGTTCATCTCTGAATAATTAGATTTTCTTTTATAGCAAAGAATTTGCACATTCACATTAACTATGAATATTTTAAACCTATTAATGCATGCATAAATCTAAATCTATGTTGAGAAAATCAGTCCAGTTCAAATGAGATCATGAGCAAATCTGAGATCCAAAGCCAGATTTAAACCATTCTAGATTGGGTTTCCCCTATCACTGAAGGAACTGTGACTGCTAAAGGAAGGACACATTCATATTTAGAAATATTTCTTTCAGAAGATTTCAAGTTGAGATTGCCACCTCCTGATGATCTCTGCTGTGGGAAATCCTGCCCCCCAGTCTCTCGACAGAAAGGCATCCTTCCTTGAGCCTTGCAGTCACATCTAAAGAAGGGATCTATGTGATCACACAACTTCATATAGTATCTTTAAATTATTGTTATGTTACTCCAATAATGGTGTCACAACCTGCAAAAGACTTGGTTTTCTCCTAGATCACTGTGATAGCAAAAATGCTGCAGTAATAGAGCTATATAAATGATACATTATACATATAGGGGCTGATGCAATACAGTGAGCTCAGCCTAGTGTACAGCTTGATATGCGGTTGGATGCACATGTTGGACACACTAGAATAACGCGTGATGCAATAACGGGATTACTGCATCCAAAACACACATCCAAACAAGCGTATAGCTAACTGCGCTCATCACAAGTAAATGCAATGTAGATGAGGCTTTAGCAATTACCCCCAGGCAAAAAAATTGCTGTGCGCACAATGGGGCAGATTTTATAAAAGTACGCGCACGCGTACTTTTGTTCACACACCAGGCGCAAATAAAAGTAAACCGGATTTCAATAGATATGCGCGTATCTGTTAAAATCCTGGGTCGGCACGCGCAAGGCTGCCCAAAATCGGCAGCCTGCATGCGCCGAGCCGTGCAGCCTGCCTCTGTTCCTCCGAGGCCTCTCCGAAATCGGAGCGGCCTCGGAGGGAACTTTCCTTCCACCCCCCGCACCTTCCCCTCTCTTCCCCTACCTAACCCACCCTCCCAGCCCTATCTAAACACCCCCTACCTTTGTTGCACAAGTTACGCCTGCCCAAGGCAGGTGTAACTTGCACGTGCCAGTGCCGGCCGCGACATGCCCCTGACATGCCCCCCCAGGAAAGCCCCGGGACTCATTCGCATCCCGGGGCTTTGCGCGCACCGGCAGCCTATGCAAGATAGGCTCGGCGTGCATAGAGGGGGTTTGGGCTAGGTTTTCGGGGGTTACTCGCGTAACCTACATGCGTAACCCTTTGAAAATCTACCCCAATGAGCGCTTTTTAATATGAAAATTGTATTGCCAGCCCCTGAGCTGGCATTCAGTCTTGCCACACATCAATGGCTCAACAAAAAAGCAAACATACTGCTTTCTCTTTTGCTTTATTACCAGAATGTGCAGGTTTGGTTTCAACCATCTTGCTTCAAATCTCTTGCCTCCCCTAGCTGATACACTTTTATTTATTGTTTTTTTAGATTGGCCTGTGCACCTCTAAGTGAAGTGATTGCAACACACCACAGAGGGAGTGAGCTAGTTGACATCAGAGCACGCAGCTCGCAGTCTTTACTGGACGCGGCAGGATAAAATGGAGACTTATATTGAGCGTCCATTTTCCTAATCCATGCACAGCCATGTCTCCTGTAGGGATGTGTGAAGCCCGAACCTATTGGTTAAGGCTTCGTTTTCAGCCCGCCACGGGAAATTTTGTATTTAAAATTCGGGGAAACCCAAATTTTGCACTAAACACAAAAACAAATTTTTACCGAAAATCAGGAAAAATTCCTTCGGGTTTCGGGTTCCCCGAACCAGGACGAATAAGGCAATTTCATTGAAATTGCCTATTTCATCCTGGATGAATGCACATCCCTAGCCTCCTGGGCACCCGATGCTTTGGAGCACTAGGGTTGCACAATTTCCTCCTGCGCATCCTTTGTAGCATGGCAAGCTTATTAGATTATTGCATCGGGTGCCCAGGAAAGATATTTGTGCACCCTTTAGAAAATGGGTGCTCAAAACAAGTATCCATTTTATTCCACCATGTCCAGTGAAGACTGCAAGACATGTGCATTGACCCCAGGGAGAGTAATTTTCAAAACTACTTTTGCAGGTAAAACAGTGCTTTACCCAAGGAAATGGACTTTTGTAAGATAGCCTACCTTATATGCGAGTAAAAGTGTGTGTGTAATGTCTATATATGTGTACTTTAGTTTAACCTATAGTGAGCAGAGGCGTTCCAGGGAGAGGGGGGCGGGCTTGGGCTGAGGGTTACCCTTACATGCATATTTTGTAATTTTCTAAAATCTGCACATACTTTTTCACAAAAAAAAGAAAAACTACACTCACATGCATTAACAGGTGCAAATGTGTCTTGAGATAATTTTCAAAGGGAAAGTATGTGTTTACCTACCCTTTAAAAATGTGTGTAATTTCTGCAGACTACACAAATGTGGGCAGTTTTAGTATTATCCCTCAAATTGTACAAAAAGAATATTAATTCACTAAGCCAAAGGTTTTCAGCAAACTTAGCAAACAGCCTGATTTTTTTTTAGTTCTTGCTCACCTCTTATTAATATTTTGCATGCTAAATAATCTTGATATTTGCATTTGATTTACATTTCTTTGAAGATGTTCTGTCTTAAGATAGCATTTTTCTTTTCTGTAACGTCTGCAATCCGACATGAACAATCTTATCACTCCTAAGAGGGAAACACAAAGTCCTGTTTCTTATGATCACAGACAGTAACTTACGGGAGCTTACTTTGCAGCCAACCAACCTACAAACTGATTTTTGAAGGGAAACTCCCAATAGATTTTCCCTTTAAAAGTCCCCCATTGGCCAATGCCACAAGATTTTCTTTGGCCCATGTATTTTGCAGATGCGAAAGAACCAGTACATAGAGAAAATCAGGGGAAAGCAGGCATGGGAATTTCAAAATAAAATCCCTGCGTTTGCTTTCCTGGCCCTGCCCCCAGCACCTCCCCCCCTTCTTTTGGCAGTCTGTCATCCAGCATACACACTTCTAGCCATACTCACAGATTTCGAACAATCCAACCTCATTGTTTGCATGCATAAACACAAGTTTGCCCTCTTAAAAGCTTTTGATTACTGCCCACTAAGAACTGAAGGGGCAAATTTTAAAGGAATTTATGCAAGTAGAAAGCATTTTACCTGCACAAATTGAATCTGAATATTGCCCAGCCTCTTCACACCTAGGAGTCCACAGTTGCGGACTCCTCTCAATGTGTAGACTTCTAGCAGCATTGAGAGGTGGTACTCCCGTTGGGGGAGGGGGTATTTAGTTTGAAGTAGGAATAGTTCGCCTTTAGCCTGTATTTTCAGATCGACATGCACACTTTTCAAGCAAACTTTTACACACAAAAAGGCAGGTACAAGTGACTGTGTGCACTTTTGAAACAGAAGGTACTTTGCGTACTTTCACTTTAAGAACTGGTGCAAAACCCACGAGTAAAGAGTATGCACAGTCTTTGCTCCAGCGCAGTCAGTTTGAAAGTTGATCCCTAAAGCTTTTAACAATGCATTGTTAACTGAGTGAGATGTTTTAACTGAGATGTACAGAAAAAAATAGTTTCTTCATGGTGTAAAAGGGATCTGTGATTCCTTATATGAAACATAATGCTAACTAGTGCTTTTTTTTTTTTCAGATGAAAAGGTGCCATATTCACATGCAGGGCTGTTAGGGAGAATAGGAAGCCCAGGGCCACTGTTCCTAAGGTAGTCCTGCCCCCCTGCAACTGCCTGAAGATCTATAGAAAGGCAGCATTGCAAATATTCCACTGGTCCCTAGAACACCAGCATACTTTTTATTGGGAAAACAGAATAAGCTAAGCTGCTGAAGATTCCTACGGAGAAACTAAACCCTAGCACAGAGTGCCAGTGTTGGGTGTCCATCTGTCCTAGGCGGTGATGTGGTCAAGTGATCTCTCTCTCTCTCTCCATGCTACACAAACCGCATACACAAACAGCCCCACATCCTCAAATTCATACATATACATTGTTTATTGATCTACCTTGCCTTATTTTAACTGCATATTTTATTATGTATGTTTATTTTCTTTGTAAACCGCTTAGCCAGACAGATCATGTCTAATTTGCAGTATATAAATTCTTTTAAATAAATAAAAAATATACCACCCCAAAAAAGGGAACCACCCCCAGGTCCATGGCCTCACCTGCCCCATGTCTCATGCCTCCTGCAGTCCTTTCAAAACTGCCCTTCTTACCGACCACTCTGCTGCCCCACCCACTTCCGGCACCCTAGGCCACTGCCTACTCCACCTAATCCTTCCACCGGCCTGTTAGTGCATTGATAGGCAACTTCACGCCAGCGTCTACCACTCCTCGGTCACACAATGAGAACTGAGAAAGACCATAAATCAAATGCAGAATAAGTAACCACAAATTAGAAAAGAAATATGCAGGGAAAAACTGAACTGGAATCCCAAGGAAGCCAGACTCTACATGCAGGGCAACACTGAAGAAATAAAAACAGACATGTGTTTCCTCCTGTACCAAGCACAATACAAAGATATCAGAGATATTTCACAGTACCATTCCAAAAGCTAATATGTTCATTTCCGTGACTAAACCAAGAGTAAACTCTTTATTTTTTTCTATACTTTCATACACTGGACATTTTGGGTCATAACAAAACACACCCTCCCCAACATTAGATCTCCCCGTAAAAACATATACACAGAAGAAGGTGCTCGGTATCCCCAATATAAGACTTCTGTACCCACACACAATTCAATGATGACAGAGGTTCATCAACCCCAACATAGCATCTCACATCACCCAGCAATAATGATGGATGCTCGCACTATTTTGCTCCCCTCCCTTCCTCCCACCCTCTGCCCAGCACCTGTATCCCCCATGAATCCCTCTCTCTTTCTCCCAGGCCCAGGATCACTCCTTTTTCCAGATAGCAGCAAAGCATTTCTGTCTCTCCTCCCCCACCCCTCCTCCCAACCAGCAAGCAGAATCCCCTCTCTTTTAACCCAGGACCCACCGGTCTTTGAAGGGGATACTGAGGCCTATGAAGAGAGACAGAGGAGATTCACCTGCATCATCCCCTACTCTTCTTTCATCCCTCTATCTCTCATGCCCCCCTCCCCCTCCATGAGCAGGCAGGTAGAATCTCCTGTCTCTTTCCCTGGGGTCCAGCATTCCCCTGATGGGTGAAACTGGGACCTAGGAAAAGAGAAGGGATTGGGATTAAGTTTTCCTGTTAGGAGTTAGGGCGAGGAAGATGCTGGGGCTCTTTTTTCTGTTTGTTTTTTTTAACCTTTTTGATAGGTGCTGCTACCTCTCACCGGCTCTTCTCTTCCTCCAGACAGTGTTGCAGTCCCACTGTTAACGGAAGACAGCAGTCACTATTGGCTCTGTTCTTCCCAGATGAACTCCCAGGCCAGGAAACCTTGGAGATTTGGGGGGGGGGGGGGGTAGTATGGTTTTCCTTTTTCTCTGTGGAGGCTCAAAGCCTTTCCTCAGGCCTGCCAGCCAGTGGGTACTTCAGGGTCGGTGGTGCGGGGTGAAGTTGCTGCGATCTGCTGGAGCATCATAGCCTTTTCTTCCCTCTGGCTGCCAGCAGACTGTAGAGGCTTATTGGACTGTGCAAGTGCCAGGCTTCATCTACTTTTTGTCACAGTGCAGGGTTGGGTTGGGTTGGTGGGGGGCGCTGAGAAGTGCAGAGAGAGCTGGCCTCATCACCCGGTACAAGCTCAGGATGGGCAGCTGCACACGTAGCAGTCTGCAGCCTGCATTTTGTGTTCCCACCCCTGCGGTGACTGACACCACATGTGTGGCTGCACACAATCCCCACTGCAGATTGAGCATGGGAGTGGGAAAAATGGTGCCTCCAGAAAGAAAAGCCCTGGGGCTAACACTAATATGGGAAAAACTCTTCATGTTAGAGGCTCTGTACGTGACTGTATAAAAAAAATTGAAAGAATCTGTTGGGACCAGGTAAATTCTCCATCAACATATATGCCCCATTTACAAGGATATGTTTGTGGTAGATTTCATTTGTAAGAGCACCAGGGGCGGATTGTGAGAAAATATTGGCCCAGGGGACTTTTCTCCACACTGGCTCATGGGTACCCAATTACACACAAAAAATTTACAAATTGAATGTTTTATATATACACACACCTTAAAATATGAACAAATGTGTACCCCCTTAAATTCTAATTACCTTTTTAAAAAAGTAAATCACATGACAATTATAAAACCTAGCCTTACAAAAAGCTTAATTATTCATCATAAATTAGTTAAGAAACATTAAATATGAGACGTGTATAACACCATGTTGTATTCAAAAATAAATACCAACCAAACATTCATTCTATCCATTTATACAAGCAGCAAATAATGCACACATCAACATACAATATTAAAACCAACTCACTACAATATTCATAACTAATATGACCTAACAAACTTTCTCTTCTTCTCTCTTTTTAACTCCCATCTCATCTCCACCACTCCTCCCCCATTTCCTCTCATGCAACTCCCCTTCCTTCTCCTCATTCACACCTCCTCACATTCGCTGCACCGGGGGCTGGCCTGGGCTGCATTTTGAGCAAGAGGGAAGCTGCTGGCCATCACGGGGGTGTTTGCCAGCTGTGGAAGCCACCCAGGGGCACTTTCTTCCGCCACCGCTGCCACCATACAATTTTGCACCATGCCCAGACCCTCCCTGTCTACTTAAAACCGTGTGATTCTTGAATTAGGCAGGGCCAAGGGCCAGACATGGAACAAAATTGTAAGGCAGCACTGAAACAAAGTGTTCCCATCTGTCCAGCTCCCATGTGGACTGCTTGGTCCGGAGTTCATCCAGCCGCAGTTATAAAATTAGGCAGGACAGGCAGCCGCAGGGGCCAGAGGTGGCACCAGTGTCTCCGGCTCGGCTCCCGCAGACATTCCCGGATGTGATGGTCTTTCACTCTAGGTGCCACGCAAACTAAGAATTAGGCATGATGGAGTGGACATAGACCCCAAAGTGGCATGGCACAGCTCTAGGGCAGCGGGACCAGCCCACCACTTCCCTGCTTTTTTGGTTGTGGCCCACCTTGATAGATAGCGGGCCGGGTTGACGACCAAAGAACGAAGGAAGAAGAAGACAGTGGCTGGCGGTGAGCTCGCCCTGCACTAATAACCATGCCACCGCGGGGTCCGTATAGCAGCAGTGCAGGCAGCAACACAACACCTATTTTATTAAACTGATTTTTGTCAAGCTGGCTTACCTAGTGCCAGCACAAGTGAGATGAGGGTGAGAGAATCAGTCAACGCAGTCTCATCCTTGACTTCTTTGCTGCTGAGTGTTGTATAGCTATCCTATGGCTGTTCGTGCTGCAGGGCTCGTCACTGTGACTCACCAGTGGTGGGAACATAGCCATGCCCGCAAATCGAGCAGGAGCGGAGGAGACCATGTGAACAGCTAGACTGACCCACCTGGGGAAGCCCGATCCCCCGATAGGCCAATCCACTCCTGGAGAGCACCCTCTTCTGAGTGTGACATAATGGAATGCTCATTGAGGGGATATAGAGAGAGAGACAGAGACCCCTGGTGATTCTAGAGAGTTCCTTGAGAAAGGGAACAGCTGCAGGCTCAGAGGCAAGTATGACCTCACTCCAGGAGAGTCAAGAAGGAAAAACAAGACAGAAGCTATTCTTCTCATTAGTATTTACTAGTGGCATAAGGTTGAGGACAAAAGAATCAGGAGTTTTCCAAGAATTGGAAGAAAGATCTTGCTCTAGTAATGTACCAAGACCTTATTATTTTTCTATTTATTTACTTCCAAAATAGTTTAGCAGTCACTGCCCACTATTACTGATCATAGGGGAGCAACCCACAATATCAGTCGCTACCCAGTGTGTATTGGTTGTGGGAAGGCAACCACCAGCCAAAACTTCCAACCCTGCCATGAGGGAGTAAATAGCCTTTCTGTTAGGGTACTGGTAAACATATCTCCAAAACTTCTCTCTTTCTCAAAAAATCTCCAAGTAAGCAGAATTCTTGCTCAATCTGTAGTAAACAGAAAGACCCTTTGCATATGCTCCAACTGCAATTTATATGGTGGAGTTCACCAATCCCAAAAACTATAGAACTTGCCATAAACAGGGGAGGATCCTTATAAGCAGAACTTCCACCACCACCCCCTGAAAAAAAAACCTTACCAGGAAAAATATTAATGTCAGTGGCAAAGACCTGCTACATTACTAGAGCAAGGACTCTCTTCCACTTCTTGGAAAACTCCTATTCCTATTGTCCTCAACCTTAAGTCACTAGGAAGTACGAATGAATAGCTTCTGTTTTGTTTTTCCTCCTTGACTCCCCTGGAGTGAACTCATAATTCCATCTGAGGCTGCAGCTGTTCCCTTTCTCAATGAACTCTCTAGAATCACCAGGGGTCTCTGTCTATCCGCTCACATGAACATCCCACATTCAGAAGAGGGTACTCTTAGAAATGGAATTCTGGAATTTGGGTTGTTTTTTTTTTAATTTTTGGATTTTGTTCCCTTTGATCACATGCTAGAATAGGAAGAGAACGTTCTCACCCTGCATGGGGGAGGGTTTTTGGCTAGGACACTGGTTCAGAGGAAGGTGGAGGAGCTATTAAACCACGCACCATGGATAAAGACACTGAGACTTTTGTGATTATGATTTTCCTGAAGTTATTTATGATTTTTTCCCATATTGTCATGGATTTTGTTATTTAAACTTAAGTACATTTTTGAGTTGAACATCACAGCTGAGTCCGAGCTATATTTTGGGGGCTGGTTTCATCAAGAGGACTCCTGTACCAGTGAGTAGAAACTGATCAATATCTGTAAATTGTATGAGAGCAGATGACTGTGGTACAGATTCCCACCAAAGCACTAAGAGCTCTGGAGGTGTATACCTCCTCCCCACTGGTGAACCCTAATACTCTTATGTGTTATGAGCAAGTGAGAGATCCAGGTGGCCCCAAACCAGGAGGGAGTTACAGTAATATTCAGGGAAAGAAAGGATGCTATATTTGGAAAAAGAAAGTTCCATTTGTTATGTTCAGTATGGATCTAAGACTGACAGAGCTGTCTGTTGTGATTGAGAGAAGGAAGAGTATGCTGACTTGTGCCGTCAGTGTAAGAAGATATCAGCTTGGTGCTTCTCACAAGAGAGGAATGGAGCTCTGGCCACTAGGGACATGTGGAAAATTGAGGAACCTGTCTTGCAGGGGTGCATCAAAACAGGATTTCCAGGTTTGAGTATATACTAACAGATACAAGGATTCCCTTAGTAAAATGAGTAGGAGAACCTGCCACAGGAAAAAAAAAATAAGGAGATCCTGTCTGATTAAGTTATCAGATGATTGAGTGGAGACTACAAGCTCTTCAGTAAGTAAATATATTGCTTGTCAAATCAGCTTTATAGGAGAAATGTGGCTACAATAAAAAGACTTTACTTGGAATAAATATTCTGCATATAGAGTGTGCTCTTGTGGGTCTCAGCAAGCAGGCCCAAGGGGCTGAAATGTGGAGCTTTCCCGCTGCTCAGGAACAAACCATATCCAGTGTCCCCCTTCATAGGGAGGAGAGCATGAGCAGGGTGCAAGTCAAATGACATGAATTACTTCATTCATTACACTTTTTTACCCCATAGGTACAGAATGGTAGAAAAGCTTTAGTGAAGCAGGTCATAGCAGCCTAATTTTTCATATCCGAAAGAGAACTACAGGCCTGATATTTTCGGTGATATGGGTTATGGAAATACAGTGCAACTCAAATCCATTCCTAGATTGTAGTGTACACACAATGTTTATAAAAACTCTTTAGCATGACATGACTCATCAGCAGTTTAAGTAAGGGCTGGAGTTTTAACCAAGAGAGAAAACTTGATCTAGATTGATTTTGTTGGAGAAAAACACTGCTATTATCATTAATGTTCTTTTCTTAAATGTGACTTTGCAGGATAAGACTGCAAATCTTCCTGGAAAATTATCTTGCTGATTGTAGCTTTTATTGTAGGTGAAAGCACTTTGAACAAATACAGAACATGACATATGCCAAAAATGTGCATTGTAACCCAAGACAGAGAAGAAGCTGAAATAAAAATCTGAAATGATCTTCTATTTATGGTTTTAGGTTACTAATATCTAACAAACATCTTTCTGTCTTAGTGGGGTAGGCAATAATGAAAGCCATTTCACTAGGTTAAAAAGTGTTTCGCTTAAGGAGATGGAAAATGCCACTCTTAGGGGCAGATTTTCAAAGGGGTACGCGCGTACTCCCTGAAAACCTGCCCCAAGCTCCCCCTGCGCGCGCTGAGCCTATGTTGAATAGGCTCGGTGGCGTGCGCAAGCCCCAGGACGCATGTAAGTCCTGGGGCTTTCCTGGGGGGGCATGCTGGGGGCGTGTCGGGGGTGTATCACAGCGGCGCATCATTCGGGGATGGGGCCGCGGGCATGGTTCCGGCTCGGGGGCATGGCCAAGGCCTCTGAAACTACTCCTGGGCCGGGGAATCGCGCACCAACGGCCGGCCGGCGTGCGCGAGTTACGCCTGCCTCGGGCAGGTGTAAATTTTCAAACAAAGGTAGGGGGGGTTAGATAGGGCTGGGGGGGTGGGTTAGGTAGGGGAAGGGAGGGGAAGGTGCGGGGGGGTGGAAGGAAAGTTCCCTCTGAGGCCGCTCCGATTTCGGAGCGGCCTCGGAGGGAACAGAGGCAGGCTGTGCAGCTCGGCACGTGCAGGCTGCCGATTTTGCGAGCCTTGCGTGCACCGACCCTGGATTTTAAAAGATACGCGTGGCTACGCACGTATCTATTAAAATCTGGCGTAGTCTTGTTTGCGCCGGTCGCGCGAACAAAAGTATGCACAGGCGACTTTTTAAAAATCTGCCCCTTAATGCAGAGATAAATACCCACATTCTACAACATGCTTATTTTTCTCTGCAGTATGTAGAGGCATTGCTAGGGACAGAGAGAAGACCAGGGATTGAACAATGCATGCAGTGTTTGTTATTAAAAACTATTAGCATTGTTTTATGAAAAAAAAAAATTACCCACAAAGAATCTCTACTGAAGGTACTTTTTAATGTGGTAATAATCAAAGCAAAACTGACTGAACTGCAGGACAGGTGCAAATCCTGTGGGTAAAAAATACCCACAGGTTTTGCACTATTGCATGTAGACTGATTTTTTTTACCCCTAAATATGTTTGTTTTTCCTACTCTGTCTGTAATCTAGTTAATCCAAATTTTTTATTACTATCAATCTAAGAAAAATTAATAATTTGGATTATATAATGCCTTTCAATTGTCCAAGGTCTTAATATAGTCTGGAATATTTAGAACAGCTTTCCCTTTTATATTTCATGTCTCTCTCTTCGTCTTACTGCAGTCATTTATAGATGTCTGCTCAGTGCTCAGCAGCTTTAACTATGTATAGATGACGTAGTACAGCTGTACGTTCATCTTTACCTCATATATTTTCTTATTTACTCATCCCATCCATATGCTAGCTTATCCACTCATGGGAAAGCAGCGGATGATTTTTCTGAAGAAGGTGCAATTAATGGGATACCTGAATATTTTATCCTGCATCCTCTTAACAATGGGTGAGGTGCAAGCAGAGTAGAGAGCAGCAGCTGATGATCCTGATTGAAAAGAGGTGAAGGAGGGTGGCCAGAGTTGTGGCATCTGCTGGAGAGGCACTTACTCAGTCATCCCCATACTATGAAATATGAGGTCTCGAAAAGGGGCATGCATTGTGGTAGATTAGGAGTGCAGCTCCAAGAGCTGCATTAGCAGCTGTCACAATTTATGAAGAGGCTGTCTGCTGGCAACCTTAGGCTTGTGCAGCAGAGCCTAACCAGCATGTAAAATAAGTATTCCTCTGGGCCATGTGAAGCAGTCTGAAGCTGAATGGGCCACATGGGAGGATACGTATATTATTATTAGCTTTGCCATATCAACTGGTTACTTTGAGGTCATCAGAGATGATGACCCCCTAGGTCCCTTTCTTGAATGGCGACGGCTAGCTGTTCACTTCCATAAAGGTATTTGATTATTGGATTTCGGCTTTCCAAATAAATGGATTTGGATGCTTGCTGTTTGGCTCTGCATTTTGGGATCATATTTCCTCTCTCATGAAGGACCTTCATTGGCTCAATTTACCTAAAGAGGTTCACTGCATTTCTGCTTATTATGCCTGTCACCATTGCCTTACTTTGCTGTTTGAACAGGTGTGTAGGGTATAAATTCATTAAGTAGGGTAGGCCATTACCTACTGAATTTGTCTGATACTATAATGATTTAATGAAATTGTACACTGTCTGGGATCAAGTTAGAATGTGATCACTGAGGTCTGTATCGTTTCTACAAAACGTAACCTTGCTTTCTACCCAGGACAATTATTCTTATTCACCAGTTATGATTTGCACCAACCAACTAGACATTAAGGGCTGCATCACAGGCCCTGTTGGATGTGCCCTCTTTTAGAACTGTTTGGCTCATTAAATCCTAAGAGCACTTGTTTTATGTGCTGGGGCCTTCTGCTATGGAATGCATTGCTGCAAGCATTAAGGGTGGAGAAAATCACTTCCAAATTTAGGTAAATGTTGAAGGTTGCATTACTTAAGCGAGCTTCTAATCTCTAAGAGCTGCAGTTTCCAAAAGCTCAGTTATAGGGTACAGTATGCATAGTAGCTCAGTCTGTCTTTAGAGAAGATTGTGTTATAGTAGTGCGATGTTCTGATGTCTCTGTTTTAAATTGATTTTACTGTATTGGTGTTTTTATGGTTTTACTGTTCATTTACTAGCCTGACTATATGAGTGTTTTTAATGAAACCATCTAGAAACATTGATAGGTGGATTATAAATGTTTAATAAATAATTTCAGAGTGAATTTTATTATAGAATATGGAAAGAATGATGTGTACTTGTTGAACTGTGTGGGATTTTTTTTTTTTTTTTTAGAGAAATGTGCTTTGCAAAGTGTATTGTTGTTCCTTGCTTAGAACATTTTTGGGTAGGTAACAAATTAGCATATAAATAAATACAAGCTGAAATTTCAAAGCCATGTATGCACATAAAACAGGCTAGATTTGTTTGAAGGGATTAATAAACATGGGGACAAGATTAAGTTAGGTGATATAGTGTTTCTGGATTTTCAGAAGTCAATTGACAAAGTCCCTCATGACAGACTTGTCAGGAAATTTAAAAGTCATGGAATTGGAGGAGGCAATGCCCTTGTTACACTTGCTGGCTGTGGAGCACTGCTACCGGCCTCACTCACCCGATACCATGACACCACGGTGAAGACAGCCCTGGGCTTCTTGTCGCAGCAGGGGGCCACCACCGATGTGACTCTGCATCTTCGCAGCCCTGATTGCCACTGCGCTCAGGGTGCTGCTGATGCCATCGCTGTCTCCTTGCAGATCTGAATGCCGCCAACACTACCGCGCTCCTTCTCCATGGCGGGAGGACGCCATCAACTTCCATTCTTGCATTGGTCTCCCTAGATGCACGCGTGCATCTTTCCTTAAGATTTAAAGGGCCAGCGGAGGGAAAAGCTCTGCGACCTCCCTTGATGAAATCATTGCCCTGGGCCTATATAAGGCTGGACCCTTCTTCCAGCCTTTGCCTTGGCAATAGGTCTCTCTCTTTAGAGTGCAAATTGCTTTCCTGAGTTCCTTCAGTGTTCCTTGCCTTCCTCCTCCTTCCCTCAGACTGCTCTTGGCTTTGATTTTGGACTGGATCTGACCTTTGCTTTTTGCCAACTGCCACAACCCTTGCTGGTCCTTGACCATGAGCTACACCGCCTGCCATGACCATTGCTTGACCCTCGACTTGACCTATTCCATTATTCTGGACCTTGGCCTGAGCACCAGCTTCATTTCTACAATAGGATTTCCATTGCTGCAGAGGCCCCTCTTAAGTCCAGCTGGCCCCAGCACCCGAGGGTTCAACCTAAGGGGGAACATGAGCTTGTAGTGATGAAGCTCCAGCTGGGCTTCTGCTCTTCACCAGCCTTGCTTACCAGTGAGGACCAGTGGGGCTCCTCCCCACAGGTAGCGTCAACTCCCCCTCAGTCCAAGGTCCACTTGCACAACAGCCCTATAGTGGAGTGGTATCTGGCTAAAGTAGGACTGGCATTTCCCTCAGTGGAGAAAGGAAAATAGCAGAGTGTCCCAAGGATCTATACTAGGACTGGTGTTTTTTAAAATATTTGAAATGATCTGGAAAAGGGAGTGATGAGTGAAATTCTCAAATTTGCAGATGACACAAAATTGTTCAAAGTTGTCAGATTACTAGCTGATTGTGAGGAATTGCAAGAAGACTTTATGAGACTAGGGTTTCAGGTATGTAAATGGCAGATAAAATTTAATGTGGACAAGTGCACATATAGGCCAATGCAATATCGGCATCTAGAAAGCAGGTATTCAATGCTGAGTGCCCGCTTTCTTAACGCGTGCCCAACCACCTCTCCCGGGGACCCAATGTAATATTCAAATGACCTGCTTCACTAAGAAGGATACGCTAGGGAAAAATGTGCATCCCTAGCAAATTTCTAGCGCCTCAGGTACCTAGAACACATGGCTGGGAGCACTGTCTGACCTGCCCTAAGCTCCCTTCCCCCAAGGTCTGGCCTCTGATTGGTCTTTTCCACTGACATTTGACAGTGAAAAGGACCAATCCCCTTTCAGGACAGCCTTCTGAAAGGAGATTGGTCCTTTCACCGACATGTGACAGTGACGTGACCAATCGGCAATAAGTGAAGGAATGAATAAATTGTTGTTGCCCAGGTAGAGTGTCCATCAAGCTAGGTTGAGAGAACATTGTCCAAATCTCATCTTGGAGTGAGTTTCCTCACTCCGAAGGCCAGCAAATCTTCAGAAGAGACCACTGTTCTGTTCGTACGTCTCATGTTGAACGTGAAAGTGGCCCCCAACCCCCTACACTCATACCTAATCCCCACCTCGAGTTACTAGGTGGGCCTCCCATAGGGATACAAATACCTGTCTAGGGAGTGGACATTATAGCAAGTCTCTCTCTCTCTCTCTCTCTCTCTCTCTCTCTCTCTCTCTCTCTCAACACTGAAACAGGCTGTCTGGACACTTTAATGCAATGATTTGTTGGTTGTTTTATCGCACATCGCGAAGATGTTTTTGCGAATACATTTGCGCAAATCGCGAAAACATCGCAGCACGCGAAGTTTCCCTGCTGCACGAAAAAAGCCTCATTTGCATGGGAAACGCCCCTTAATGCGTTACCAATGTGATATTGGAAAATGAGGCCCATTATATTGGCGAATGTAGAAATTGAAGATTCTAGAGAAACTAAGGCTTTCCAAACATTCTCAAGTGTAATTTCCTGTTTTTTAACCAAGCCCAATCCTAATGTTTGTGTACCCAACATAAGTTCTTGACCATGGTCCTGACCCTTAGGATATTCACGGTCTGATCCTCTCGAACTAAAGGTGTAGAAATAGTCAGAATAAATTCTGGATATTCCCCTCCAGTTGCTCCCAACCCTTGCTGTTGCAACTGAGGCTGTTCTTCAGAAACTCCGACAAACTTAGTATTAGCATTTTCAACTTCGATGATCGCCTCAGTAGGAATTATCTCACTCACCGACTTCTGATGGTTGAGTATACCTGATAAATGAAGCTGTTCGCTGCATGGACAAGATGGTATATCCGGAGCTCCGGGGCTTAAAGATGTTTGAAGGTCCAACATTGCTGATGTGTGCTCCTCATCTAGCAATGTACCGGACTGCCTTCTCAGAGAAGTTATATTCGCTGGGGAAAAAAACCCTTCTATTGTGGACTGCAGGGGAGTTGAAACTTGAGCAGTTGAGGCTTCTGCTCATATTTTTCCCTTGCGTTTGGTATGTGGCATTTGCAGGATATTTTAAAAGGCAAATGAAGATTTAATTTCCAAATCTTCTATACATTTTCTATTTGAAACCACCGATGGAGGCGCAAGGGTTAGTTCTAATCTAAACATATAATCAATATCATTAACTAAGAAAAGTTCTCTTGATATAAGATAATCTTAAGCCAAATGAGACAAAGCTGCATGCCCCTTTGGCATGCGCGGCTTTGGCAGCACGCTGGCGGTGGCTGTGCGCCGCAGGAAGGGCATTTTTAAGGCCTTCCTGCGTCTCAAACAGATGACGTCAGTCAATTAGCAGGTAATGTCCAGAAGAGCACTGTTGGGGCCGGGTAACCACCTGACCTCTGGGTTAGCCAAAAATAGTAAATGCTCTCACCACTCCACCTCAGTAAAGGAATGTAGGAAGGCGTTTTTAAGGCCTTCCTATGTCTCAAACAGATGACATCAGTCAATTAGGAGGTAATGTCCAGAAGAGCGCTGTCGAGGCTAGGTAACCAACTGACCCCCAGGATAGCCAGAAATAGTAAATGCTCTCACTGCTCCACCTCCTGCTTGTGCTTTTTTATGTTTTTTCAGTCATACTAAATTATCTGAAAAAAATACTAAAACTAAGGACATCATTCTGTCATTTTAGTACACAGCTGCTTCATTTTCAATTTTCATAGCTGTATTTTTTTTTTTTTTTTACTGTTTAGCTGATCCAGCTTGGTTGGGGAGGGTGCAAGAAGGTGAAGTGGGAAGGAGACAGAAGCAATTAGCAAACACAGGACCCTATTCACTAAGCATTTTCCCCATAGAAGCCAAATGGGACAAAAACGTCAGAAGATAAACTCCAGAGCTTGGACCTGCTACTCCTAGTTTGCTTTTTTTGTTTTTCACTGAATCATAGACAATATACAAGTCTTCCCATTGTCATTTGTTTGTATTGGGCAGGAACCTTGGAGAAGAATGCTACTCAGAGAGAAAGCGTATTATTTGTAAAATACCAACTTAGTAAATGTTGACAGATAAAGACCAAAAAGATCCATCCAGTTTGCCCAGAAATTTATTTAGGGTTGTAACTGCTGTTCTGTGCAAGCTAACTCCATGCAGAAATGTTACACCAAAATTGAAACCCGTAATCTCAGTTCTTCAGTTCCTTTCTCTAGCCACTAGGGATCCACTGGGTTTATCCAATACCCTTTTGAATCCCATTACTTTTCTTTACCTCATCAACTCTTCCTGGGATGAGGGAGAAATTCCATTTATCTACCACCCATTCTGTGAAAAAGTATTTCCTGACATTGTTCCTACTCTACCCTCTTGGAGCCTCATATGATTATCTAGTCCTACAACTTCCTTTCAATTGCAATCAGTTATTTGTTATAATGTAACTTTTTTCTTCCGATTTCTCTTCCTCCTCTTCCCTTTCGTTTTATGTAAACCGATGTGATGTCCATACGAACTTCGGTACATAAAAATAAATAAATAAATAAATAAAAAATACCTTTCAAATATTTAAAAATCTGTATTATATCCCATCTGTCTCTCTTCTCCTCTAGGGTATACATTCTCAAGTCTCATCTCACATGTCCTTCAGTGCAGACCCATACCATTTGGTTGCCTGTCTCTGGACTGCTTCAGTCTTATCTGTATTCTTTTTGAGATACAGCCTCCAGAAATGAACTCAGTATTTCAGGTGGACCCTTAGCAGTAACTTGCACAGCATCACCTCCTGTTCCCTTCTAGTTATCTCTTTCTCTGGTTAGCCCAGGATCCCTCTGGTCCTAGTCACCACCTTTCCACATTACTTCACTAGCTTCAGATCACCAAATACTATCACCCCAAGGTCACTCTTCTGGTCCATGAACATCAGTCTCTTGAACCCAACCTTCATCCCTCCAACACACACACACACAGCTATTGTGTGCATGGCTATTATTTATTTTAGTACTTTACTTTTCCTAGATTCATCTTACCCATTCCCTTTCTTTCATTTTAGTTCTATATTTTTTAAAGTTATTTTTTTAAAGTGTTTGTGTCTGTGTGACTTTTATTCAGTCCATTCTATTTTTCTTTTGCATTCCTTCCAGTTCCAGTGCTATTTTATGTAAAGCCTTTAAATCTGCTTTCAGATATTTTGGTTTCTTATGTTTGACCTACTAATAACGTTTTGAATAGGGGCTTTTTAATTTGTTTAGTTCTTCAAATATTTGCATTTTAAATCCAGCAGTATGAATTTTTTGTGAGGTATAAGTGCCAGCACTCACATTCATTAAGCTGACTGCCTCATACTGTGTAGTAGCACATACTACATATAATAAAACAAATAAATAATACCCACCAACCCCTGGGATATCCTTCTTTCCTAAAAGTATAATTTCAAGAGGTAGCAGCAGATGTGGACGAGGAAAGGAGGAGAAGCATGGAAGCACAGTGAGAATAGGCAGCAGTGGCACTATCTGCAACCCTCCCCCAGCCCTCAATCAAGATCCTGGGTCCTTTTCTTTGGGGAGGGGGAAAACTGCAGAGAGACACAAAGCAGTAGTGTCTTCTGGCAGAGATGCAGGAGGGCTGGAAGCTGATCTTAAGCAGAAAACTAAGACCATGTCTGTTCCACATCAGCATGTTACAGTTTTGGTGAAAATGCAGGGGCAAAAGAAGCCAGAGCTGCAGGCTGCAGCAGTTTGGTACTAAGGCAGCAGCTGAAGCCAGTGCAGTGCTCCCTGTTCTTTAAATCTGGCCAGTCCTTGCCAAAATTCTGTTAATCTGAGGATGAAGATGATATTTCAGATTTAGGAGGACTAGGAGGAGATATTTCTGGTTAACAATGAGAAGGGTTTGGAGAGCACAGTAAGTCTGATGTCTAATGAGCAAGATAGTATAGCTGTAATAACCCATACTGCTGGGATAGAGTGCCCACAGCATGGGGGACCTTCCCATGTACCTGATAAGAGTATGAGAGGTGCCCCTTCACTATCTCATCCAACCTCATCTCCAGCTGTGCTAAAGGATTCCTCAGCTACACCCAAGGATCCACAGAGGGGTTTGAGAAAGGAAGCACAGGTCTGGAGGTGCATCCACCTCTAGATGATCAACAGTTTTGCTGAGTGCTTTCACTGCAGGAAGAATGTCAGCTAAAGAAAGATAGAGGGGCACCATTCAAGCACCTCAATGCAATGCCATTTGAAAAAGAACACCAGGCAAAACTGCTTGTAGGGGAGTAGGCACTCTGGGGACTCCCACTGCAAGCAGCAAGAAAGGCACAACAAACCGAAAGAGAAACTCACAGCCTGACCTCCCCCCCCCCCTCCAGTGATGCCATAGGTGAGCAGCTCCCACTGCAGTGGCAAACCACCATGCAACAGATAGGGTGGTGACTTACAGCACTGTCCTGAGGCAAAAAGCAGCCAGCATCCAAGGTGGTCACCAGGTACATTGGAAAAATGATTGCTTTGCATGACCAACCCTGAAAAACTGTTGAGAATATAGGTTTCAAGATAGCCACCAAAAAGCAAAGTGTCCTGCTGGATTAAATTCACTAGGTGTGCTATACCCACCCTGTATATGCAATATTATTCCCAGATGCAGGTGCAACTGACCTAAACAGAGGTGAGTAATGCACATTTGACCACCTACATCTGGACCAGCCAGAACACAATGCATGCCTATATATTCCTGATGGTTCACTGATGGCAGCTGAACAAGGAAGAGGCAAATAGCTGGTCTTGGAGAATGCACCAGCAGAAAATAATTGGACTGTGCTGCACATCAAGGTGACAGTCCAGAGCCATACCTCAATCCACTTCTTAGAAGCAATCAGGGAGTTATCAGAGTCATCAGGGACATCACTAAGTATTTTTGTTTTCTTTTTTTTTTTAACAGATTGTTGTGGAGTGCTAGGAGAGCGTTCCGCTTACCAGGAGATGTACTCTTGGGCCACGGCTTGACCCCAAAGAAACTCCAAAGAGGTGCCATGGTAGGCGAGGCATGCCCGAGCATGGGTTGAACAGGAGCGAGGCTGGACTGAAGACTGGAGATACTGACCCTCCTCCGGACCTGCACGCTTTGGAAGACCAACAACGCAATGGTGGTCTTATGAACAGTCCTCTGACCATTCCAAGCCCTTTTGGACCTGCCGCAGGGTAAGGCAAGAAGCGGCAGGCCGGATGGAGGCCAGGGCAGTGAAGACCATAATATGGAGATTCAGACGAGACTCAGGGTTGAGATACTTGGATGCACAGACGTAGACTTCAGGAACGAGGTACTTGGACGCACAGACGAGACTCGAGTATACGGACAATGGCGCGATCCCTCAGGGCGCCCTACTCAGCCAGTGCTACTGGTCTGGTCACGGACCACCCTGTCCTACATCCGCAGGAGCGGGACCAGCGCAGGAAGGAACGAGGTACTTGGCTTTCAGAAGACTCAGGAGTGAGGTACAAGGCTTTCAGAAGACTCAGGAACAAGGTACTTGACTTTCAGAAGATTCAGGAACAAGGTACAAGGCTTGCATCATGAAGTGTCCTTCTCAGCCCACCCGTGGGGCTGGTCGCGGACCACGACATGGCTTGCCGCGGGGTACCAAGCTTGCAGAAGACTCAGGAACAAGGTACTTGGCTTTCAGAAGACTCAGGAATGAGGACCGAGGAACCATTACCTGCTATTACCATTACCTGCTATTACCATTACCATTACCTGCTATTAATTTCACTTAGAGAATAGCCACTGCCATTAGCAATGGTAACATGGAATAGACTTAGTTTTTGGGTACTTGCCAGGTTCTTATGGCCTGGATTGGCCACTGTTGGAAACAGGATGCTGGGCTTGATGGACCCTTGGTCTGACCCAGTATGACATTTTTCCTATGTTCTTTTGTTCTTAAGACAGAATCACAGACTTCTGGATCAGGAGAAGCAACATCAGGGCTGGGTCACGGACATCAGAAACAACATCTGGACTGGAACACGGATACTGGAACAGGAGACGGACCTTAGGACTGGAACACGGACATCTGGAACAGTAGGTGAACATCAGGACTGGAAAGTAGACAAAAGGACAAGATGAGGATCTCCAACGAAGAACAGGAAACACAGGACCTTGAAGAAGTGCTGGAACAAGGACGACTCCTGGAGCGAAGGGCAGCAAGGAGTGACCAACTCCTTGCGAAGGCAAAGCTGGAATGGACGCTGAGCCCTTTTGTAGGGCTGAAGAGGACAACGCCCAGGGAGGGGTCAGCAGAGGGCCACACCTGGCTGGATCATGAAAAACAGATGAGAGGCGCGCGCCCGCGCCTAAGGAAGCTGGAGAGAAGAGAAGCAGGATCCGCAGGTGGCGTCCTCAGCCACGTGGAAGGCCTGAGGAAGCCAGGCAGGCAGTGGAGCAGCCCTGCCCTGAGGCTGAAGAGGTGGCACGTGGCAGGAGCGGCTCCCAGCCGCGAAGACAGAAGCAGGAAGCAGAAGAAGAGAAGAAGGGCTGGCTGCAGGCAGAGGAGAGAGCTGCAGGAAGCTGCAGGCACTGGCAAGGACGGCCTCCCTGCCGGGCAGGACCCGAGCAGCAACAGGCACCGGTAGGGATGGCCTCCCTGCCGGGCGAAGACCCCGGCATGGCAAGGATGGCTTCCTTGCTCTGGAGGACCCCGGGAGAGGCTTCAGTGCGTCGGGGAAGGCAGACGCGGCAGCGGAGGAACCGGCCGCATGGGAAGGCTCCCGGTGGCCCGACCCTGCCGCGCAGGGCTGGAGGCAGCCAGGGAGGAGCCCGACGATGGTGGCAGGCCCGCCGCAAAGGGAAAGACATCAGCGGCCCGACCAGCCGCATAAGGTGAGGAGCCTGCCCGTGCTCCTCGTGGGCAGGACTGTAACACAGATAACATGATTAGGGCAGTGCACAGTGGGGGTCTAGAAGAGGATCCAATGTTGTATGCACATGATTAACTTGGTGGTAAAGGATGCCCTTTGACTGGGGGGAAAGGATGGTGGCAGAAGCATCCTTTGTGATCTGATAGATACAGAAAAAATAGCTGGGCATTTTAACCAGAGCATTAAAGGTGGGCAGCTGCCCTGGCAGAAGCAGGCATTGGTGGGGGTACCTTTAAACATATTAATTTAGGATGTGGGCACCAGATGGAATTCTACATAACTCCTGCTGCAGAGGTTAGTGGAGTAGCAGATAACACTTCATGAATTGTCTCTGAAGGCTGATATAGGATTGGATCACCCACTTGGGTATGAAAGATAGGTTGCATATAATGCAGGTGTGTACATCCTGAACCTTTCAAGGATGCCACCCTGGTCAAAGTCATCCCTATAATGACTTCAGCAGGAATTGGAGGATTTATGGCAGGAGCAAGGGTTGGCAGATGAGGAGTTGGAGGTAATTGAGTGCTTTCATTTGCAGCTCCAAAATAAGCTCAGACCTCTCATGTTGGCCATCATGAGTGACACACAGATTACAGGAAATATCACCCTCCAGTTCAATGCTCTGTGTTACTGGAATGAGAACCTGGTGTCTAGAGCACAGGAATGTAAGTGTAAGAGGCAGAGGGGCACTGTGGATGCAGAGAAAATACCCCTTCCATCATTGTCAATATCAGCAGCACCCCACCAGCCAGCTATCACTTATTTCCCCTCCTTGAACCACCACTCCCATTTGCAACTGAAGGTTAAGCTTTTCTGACACAGGCCATGACTTCATCAGTTGGCAGCAGAGATCTCTTAAAGACCCCTGCAGAATCTTTGGACAAGTAGTACAATGCAGAGCTCATTGATGTCACAATCATAGAACCCTTAGCATACTGATCACATAAGGCTGAGGTCTGGCTAGACCTCACTAAGACCATAGAGTATTTGTTTTTCTATCCACCCACCAGTGTACCTAGTGATGCATTTTCTTGATGATGGGGTACACTGTGAATCCATACTGTTCACAGCAGTTTAGTGAAAGAAGGTCTGAGAATGTGGCACCATTTCACATATTTGAGGATTTCCTGCCGAATTAACACAATGCCCAAAACTTTGGGGGTTCAAGCCCCCTGAACACCAATGCCCATGCTTTTTTAAGTCAGCACCTTGGAGTTTTGATGCCATTGCTGCTTGCTCTACCTCAATACCTTGGGCTACTGATGCCTCTGCTTTTTCTGCTTTGCCTGATAGGTAGTTCATGCCAGCCTTCCCGTGCTGCCTCTGCTGTTTGCTCTGCTATAACGCCTATAGTGATCTTCAAGGAGGACTTTCAATACTTGAAAGTTTCATCAAAATTGGATGGAAAACCACAATGTTATAGATAGAAATAGTATGCTCATTGCTTCCCTTTGATTTTAATAAAAATAACACAAACCGCATAAGTGATAATGAAATGGCATACTGACATAAAACCCAAATGACATAATAACATAATGATACAAAATTCTTTTTTTTTTCATGTATATCCCTAGTGTTTCTTGTTGTCCCAGCAGAAATAAGACTTTTAGAAGCTGACATTGACATCTTGATTCCAGACAAAAGAGACCAGGAACCCACATGAGACAACTAATGATTGCTGTGCTCTCTACTGTTTGCTTAACGCATTTGAAAGGTCACTTCATCTAGCTACTTGATGTATTACTGTTAATTAAATTAAAGTTTCAAACATCAAGCTCACCAGACAAAAAAAAAAAAATCAACAAAGGTCGACAGATGCTGTTTTGTTTCTGTGCTTAAGTTTGCTGCAATGATTATACATCTTTAAATGCAACATACTACCTACATTCTTCAAAACATTGGCCTACTTATTTCTGGGGACTATTGTATCTTCTGAGGGTCTTATTCCTATCTAGCTATTTTGAAAAAAAAAATTCACACTTTTGAAATAGACATGCATTTTATTATTGGGTACATATAAAAGTCCTTTTCCATTCTGCTCTCTATAGTTCTTCATACTGCCTTTTAGGTTTGCCTGTCATAATGTGATGCCAGTATAAGGTTTGATAAGAATCAGTGTGTCAGCATGCCAGTTTATTTCTATCTATAGTGATGGGAGTGTCTACAATGTAGAGCTTCCAAAACTGTACAACCTAATTACTTTTCAAGAATGAAGACAGAGAATAAAAAAGGGAAGCCTAATCATTCTTAACTACTTACTGAATTATCTAAAATGCATTTCATTGGTATAAGTGTTTTAAAAGAAACCTCCATCCTTTGTGTACTGTATAATATTTAAAAAGTATATATGGTAACAACAATACTCATTCTGCATCATTAACATTTTATTAGGTTATTATCTTTCAAACTATTTAAGCAAAGCTATTACAATCCCCCCATGTTAGTAAAACAATTCCACTGTAGCTGTACTATCACACAACGTCACCTATACTGTAAGAAACAATCACATTTCTTTTGTTACATTTTTCTGAACATGGCCACTCCAGAATGTTTGCATACATATTATTTTCCAAAATAATGGCCTAGGTTATTTTAACTGCATGATTATGAAATACTATGCATTACAGAAAGGACATCTTTCTTTTAATAGCTAGACAAGACATATTCTGCATTATGACACTCACCATTCAATAAAAAAAAAAAGCAAAATCCTTTGACATAGACCCATTCATTAAATTAACACTCTTCTACTTTGGTATTCAAAGAACCCAAAAAGCTAGACATAATTAGGAAAGGATGCAGAAATCCTGTGGTTCAATATCATAAAATAAATGTTAGAAGTTGTTGGTGGTCTTGAATCAATCGATAGGGCGACAAGAAGCAGATAAATGAAGCAGAGCTTAACTTCACAGTGTAAAACTTGATGGGGACGTAGACACTTAGTATTGAAGTTTGGTTGGTACTGCCTAGTAAGCAAGCCCACTAGGACCACACCGTCAGCTGACAGGGAAGACTGGAGGTGGGACAAGCTGGAGCTTCATCTATACCAGCCACCTTACCTGCAGGCTGAGCCCTTGGGTTCTAGTGGCCGGCAGGGCTTAGGTGGGTCTCTAGTACAATCTTATGGGGAATCCAAGGTGAGGCACAAGTCTGGGCAGGTGGCAGACAATGGAGCCAAAACACAATCCAGGGATCAATGCAGGTGGCAGAACGATGGAGAAGTCAAGTCCAGAGGCAAAGTCGAAGTTCAGGAAGTCAAGCCAGGAGGATAGGTGCAATGGGCAGGACAAACAAAACAGATGAACAAATGGGCAATCAAGGCAAGGCAAGGCACAGATAAGACAAGGATAAGGTATGGGCAGAAGCAACACGCACTGGGACAAATGAGCTCCAGGGGATCTATTGCTGAGGCAGTGAGAGAATATACAGGAAGGCCTGTTATAGGGCACAAGTTGGTTCTTCCCACTCCGGGCCATTTAAGAATATGTGCGCCAGCTGCACATGCACCTAGAGCACCAGGGAGGCAGGTGGCTGATGGTGTTCTCTGCCTCATGATAAGGCCTGGGCATGGCATCATTGTTTTGGGTACAGTAGCATCAGAGGTAAGCTCAGTGAGTCAGGAGATCATCCCACAAGCTGTTGGTTGTGACATTACCCCCTCTCCAAAGCTCCTCTCCCTGTTCTCTGAGCCTGGGCTTCTTGGGAAACCTTCAGTGAAATTCCTGGATTAGTTAGGAGGCTTGGAGATTGGAAGCCGGCTCCCAAGAATTTTTCTCTGGGCCATATTCTTTTCATGACAGAAGATACTGAAGATTGCTTTGGACCCATCTTGCATTTAATATTTCTTCCACCTCGTATTGTGATTCTTCATTTGACTCAATCCAAGGAGCCAGGAGCAATTGTTCCTTGGCCATGAGAGTGAGACTGGTTTAAGCAAAGAGGTATGAAATCTGTCAGGTATTCAGAGAGAGGGAGGTAAGCAAAGCTTGTACTTGACTTGACCTAACTGCTGGACTACAGGAAAGGACCCAATGAAGTGAGGAGTGATCTTTAAGGAGGGTATCCTCAACCAGAGATTATTGGTGATTAGCCACACCAGAGTTCTGAGATGCAGAGTTGGTGCTGGGCTTCATTTCCTATCCACTTGAGCCTTGAAGCAGGCAGCAGCTTGGGACAAGATATGATAAGTCTTTTGCCCAAAGCATGGAGTTGTTGCTCCGTTAGAGTAGCAGCTGTACAGGTATCTGTCATAGGAAGACGTTTGTGTATCCTAGGGTGGAGTTTGAATACAAGTAAGAAGGGAGTGGAACCTGTGGATGTGTTGATGTGATTATTGTGTGCAAAATCTGGCCAGGAGAGCAGGGAGGACCAGTTGTGATGTCTCAAGTTGACATAAACTTGCAGGAACAACATGAACTCTTGGTTTACCCATTTGGCATGACCATTGCTCTGAGGATGATAGGCAGAAGTGAAGTCTAAGACAATCCCACATTTCTGGCACAAAGCTTTCCAGTAATGGACCATGAATTAGTCCCCCCCCCCCCTATCTGAGAGTATATGGCAAGGTAATTTGTGCAGGCAGAAGATGTACTGTACGAACAGTTCAGCCAGTTCAGAGGCGGATGGAAGACCCCGAAGAAGAATGAAATCTGTTATCTTGGAAAAACTGTCCACAGTCATCCATATGGTGGTGTTTCCAACAGAGAGAGAGGAAGGTCACTGGCTAAGTCTGTATCCACATAGGTCCAGGGTTCTCTGGGGCCTGGCAGTGGCTGTAACAGCTCCCACAGTCATACTTTGACATTCTTATGCATTGCGCATGTAGGGCAGGAACACAAGCAGCATTGGACTTCAGTTTTTAATTGGGGCCACCTGTAGTGTTCCACTATGAAATCCGGAGTCTGGGCAATACCAGGATGACAAAAAAGGCAAGAGTCATGAACCCACTCCAAGACCTTTCACCGCAGGTGCCAGGGAACCATAGTTTTGACAGGAGGAACTGTAGACATGGCAGCAGCCATGATCTTGGCCAGGTTGATGATAAGCTGTGAAGTTCTTGTGTCCCTTCCACATCATCCGTTATGATGGCTCTACCGAATGATGGTATATAAAACTCAACAAATCAATCAATCAATAAATAAATAAATAAAAGGATCAACAGAGGGCATCAACTCAGCAATTCTTGTCCGATGGCTGGCAGCACAATTCAAAATTGAACTGGATATAATATAGTGAGCAAAGGGCTTGCCTTGGATTTAGTCTCTATACTTGAACCAGATGCTCCAGGGTTTTGGCACCCTCCAACAGGAACTGCCACTCTTCCAAAGCCAGTTTGACTGCTAGGAACTCACTTTCACCTTTTCCAGGAAAAGTAGGAGCACATCACCAGAGTACTGTTGATAATATGTTGCAAGAGGTTGGTGCCCACACTGAGGGTAGATACATCTATCTCCAGGACAAATGGTCTGTTAGGATCTGGAAGGTGCAGGCATTAGCCCTAGGTGAACTCTTCCTTAAGTTGTTTAAATACTTGGATAGCAGCCATATTCCAATTTTTTGTGTCTGATCCTAACTTTGTGAGAACAATGAGTGGTGCCACCATGGAGGAGTAAAAAAGGAACCCTGCCTCATCAGGAAAGGATGATGGGTGAATACATCCTCTGTCTAAATTGTCCTTAATATATCTGCTCATAGCCTCTGTCTCATGGGTGGACAGCGGGTACACCCAGCCTTGGGGTGGCATCTTGTTTAGAAGTAGCTCAGTGGCCCAGTTGAAGGTCTGTTGAGGAGGCAAGGTCTCTGTCTATGTCTTGGAAAAATCATCCCAGAATGCTGCATATTGTAACATGCCTACCTGGTGCGAAGGTGGCGGACCTCACGCCTCTCCTAGATAGGATTTTAGACAGTGCTGGGAAGGAGCCTGCTGTTGTGGTATATGTGGGCACCAATGACATAGGAAAATGTGGGAGGGAGGTTCTGGAATCCAAATTTAGGCTCTTAGGTAGAAAGCTTAAATCCAGAACCTCCAGGGAAGCATTCTCTGAAATGCTCCCTGTTCCACACGCAGGTCACCAGAGGCAGGCAGAGCTCCGGAGTCTCGATGCGTGGATGAGACAATGGTGCAAGGAAGAGGGATTCAGTTTTGTTAGGAACTGGGGAACCTTTTGGGGAAGGGGGAGTCCCTTCCGAAGGGATGGGCTCCACCTTAACCAGGGTGGAACCAGACTGCTGGTGCTAACCGTTAAAAAGGAGATAGAGCAGCATTTAAACTAGAACAAAGGGGAAAGCCGACAGTCGCTCAGCAGTGCATGGTTTGGAGAGAGGTATCTTCAAAGGATACTAATGATGCATTAGAATTAGGGCATCCCAACAGTGAGGTTCCAATAATAAGAAAAGTAGTCCAAGTCCCTGTCACTAAAAACCCACCTGATTTAAAAAATTCTAACTTTTCCCTATCAATTAAAAAGCAGAATGAAAATACAAACAAAAACAAACTTTGAAATGTTTGTATGCTAATGCCAGAAGTCTAAGAAGTAAGATGGGAGAATCAGAATGTATAGCAGTGAATGATGACATAGACTTAATTGGCATCTCAGAGACATGGTGGAAGGAGGATGGGACAGTGCTATACCGGGGTACAAATTATATCGCAATGACAGAGAGGAGCACCCGGGAGGAGGTGTGGCACTTTATGTCCAGGATGGCATGAGACTAAATACAAAATTGAATCTTTATGGGTAGAAATCCCTTGTGTGTCGGGGAAGACTATAGTGATAGGAGTATACTACCGTCCACCTGGTCAAGATGGTGAGATGGACAGTGAAATGCTAAGAGAAATTAGGGAAGCTAATCAAATTGGTAGTGCGGTAATAATGGGAGACTCCAATTAGACACAGTGACCCCCGGTGGCCTTAACAAAGAAATAGAGTGGATTCACTTTATGTAAATCCACACACCTGTTGAATCAAACACACCGGAGGAGCAGGGTGATCTTATAAAATCATTGCAGATCTCGTGGCAATTCAGCAGAATGCCGGTAAGAGGACCAAGCCACTGAGTGCGGTAAGAGGAGACTGTGATTATGTTCATTCTTGTAATCCATTGGGAAAGTGCATATCTTATGTTTAAAAACTGTGTGTGCAAAAAAACATATGTGGTATCATATTTATTGTCATTGTTATAGGCATTAAACACCGTATGAATTAGATGGAAGCAAACATTCAGGCATTTAAGCATTGAAGCTATGTTGGTGGGAATTAATCTTGCACCTTGTCAAGTTCAAATTTTACAGCTTCCTGACTAGAACATAGTCCCTGAAGCAGCACAAATTGCGAAACGTACGTTGGACTATAGGAGCTCGTAGATGTATGAGCACCCTCATTCGGAAGTTCATCTCATTCTCTGCTAACAAGAGACGGCAGCATTGAAGATAAGTTTCGGAAGCGCGGCGGCGCTCTGCACAAGTAAAAAATACACTGAAGACAAAGGTTTGGAAACGCTGTGGCGCTCCACATAAGTAAGAAAATTCCGCTTCAAATATACTTTAATAGCATCAACAAGATTTTATTATAAATGAACAAAAATAAGATGAAAAAGAAAAATTTAATAAAGTAGTGAAGGACTTACTGGACCGATGATTAAATGTGACCCGTTGTGGTTGTAAAACGGGGCTAACTGCCTAAATCAACCAAGGGTGGTATGATGGTCCACAGTTTCAGATAAATTTCATGCACAACATTTTTTTTAAAAATTTTGGTTTTTGCGACGTCTTTTTGAGAGACAAGTGTAGTTCGTTGCACTTTAATTATTAACTGATTTTGTATTGTGGTAGACTTCAATTTCCCCAATATTGACTGGGTAAATGTATCATCAGGACACGCTAGAGAAATAACGTTCTTGGATGGAATAAATGATAGCTTTATGGATCAATTGGTTCAGGAATCGACAAAAGAGGGAGCAATTTTAGATCTAATTCTCAGTGAAGCACAGGACTTGGTGAGAGAGATTATGGTGGTGGGTCCACTTGGCAATAGTGATCATAATATGATCAAATTTGAATTAATGACTGGAAGAGGAACAGTATGCAAATCCATGGCTCTAGTGCTAAACTTTCAAAAGGGAAACTTTGATAAAATGAGAAAAAATGTTAGAAAAAACCTGAAAGGAGTAGCTACAAAAGTGAAAAATGTCCAAGAGGCGTGGTCATTGTTAAAAAATACCATTCTAGAAGCACAGTCTAGATGTATTCCACACATTAAGAAAGGTAGAAAGAAGGCAAAACGATTACCGGCATGGTTAAAATGGGAGGTGAAAGAAGCTATTTTAGCCAAAAGATCTTCATTCAAAAATTGGAAGAAGGATCCAACAGAAGAAAATAGGATAATGCATAAACGTTGGCAAGTTAAATATAAGACATTGATAAGACAGGCTAAGAGAGAATTTGAAAAGAAGTTGGCCGTAGATGCAAAAACTCACAGTAAAAACTTTTTAAAATATATCCAAAGCAGAAAGCCTGTGAGCGAGTCAGTTGGACCGTTAGATGATTGAGGGATTAAAGGGGCACTTAGAGAAGATAAGGCCATCGTGGAAAGATTAAATGATTTCTTTGCTTCGGTGTTTACTGAAGAGGATGTTGGGGAGGTACCCGTACTGGAGAAGGTTTTCATGGGTAATGAATCAGATGGACTGAATCAAATCACGGTGAACCTAAAAGATGTTGTAGACCTGATTGACAAACTGAAGAGTAGTATATCACCTGGACCAGATGGTATACACCCCAGAGTTCTGAAGGAACTAAAAAATGAAATTTCAGACCTATTAGTAAAAATTTGTAACCTATCATTAAAATCATCCATTGTACCTGAAGACTGCAGGATAGCTAATGTAACCCCAAAATTTAAAAAGGGCTCCAGGGGCAATCCGGGAAACTACAGACCGGTTAGCCTGACTTCAGTGCCAGGAAAAATTGTGGAAAGTGTTCTAAACATCAAAATCACAGAACATATAGAAAGACATGGTTTAATGGAACAAAATCAACATGGCTTTACCCAAGGCAAGTCTTGCCTCACAAATGTGCTTCACTTTTTTGAAGGAGTTAATAAACGTGGATAAAGGTGAACTGGTGGATGTAGTATACTTGGATTTTCAGAAGGCGTTTGACAAAGTTCCTCATGAGAGGCTTCTAGGAAAAGTAAAAAGTCATGGGGTAGGTGGCGATGTCCTTTCGTGGATTGCAAGCTGGCTAAAAGACAGAAAACAGAGAGTAGGATTAAATGGACAATTTTCTCAGTGGAAGGGAGTGGGCAGTCGAGTGCCTCAGGGATCTGTATTGGGACCCTTACTTTTCAATATATTTATAAATGATCTGGAAAGAAATACGATGAGTGAAATAATCAAATTTGCAGATGATACAAAATTGTTCAGAGTAGTTAAATCACAAGCAGATTGTGATAAATTGCAGGAAGACCTTGTAAGACTGGAAAATTGGGCATCCAAACGGCAGATGATAATGTGGATAAGTGCAAGGTGATGCATATAGGGAAAAATAACCCATGCTATAGTTACACAATGTTAGGTTCCATATTAGGCGCTACAACCCAAGAAAGAGATCTAGGCGTCATAGTGGATAACACATTGAAATTGTCGGTTCAGTGTGCTGCGGCAGTCAAAAAAGCAAAAAGAATGTTGGCAATTATTAGAAAGGGAATGGTGAATAAATCAGAAAATCTGTATGGTGAGACTGCACCTTGAATACTGTGTACAATTCTGGTCACCGCATGTCAAAAAAGATATAATTGTGATGGAGAAGGTACAGAGAAGGTCTACTAAAATGATAAGTGGGCTACTAAAATGATAAGTGGAATGGAACAGCTCCCCTATGAGGAAAGACTAAAGAGGTTAGGACTTTTCAGCTTGGAGAAGAGACAGCTGAGGGGGGATATGATAGAGTTGTTTAAAATCATGAGAGGTCTAGAACGGGTAGATGTGAATCAGTTATTTACTCTTTCGGATAATAGAAAGACTAGGGGGCACTCCATGAAGTTAGCATGTGGCACATTTAAAACTAATCGGAGAAAGTTCTTTTTTACTCAATGCACAATTAAACTCTGGAATTTGTTGCCAGAGGATGTGGTTAGTGCAGTTAGTATAGCTATGTTTAAAAAAGGATTGGATAATTTCTTGGAGAAGTCCATTACTAGCTATTAATTAAGTTGACTTAGAAAATAGCCACTGCTATTACTAGCAACGGTATCATGGAATAGACTTAGTTTTGGGGTACTTGCCAGGTTCTTATGGCCTGGATTGGCCACTGTTGGAAACAGGATGCTGGGCTTGATGGACCCTTGGTCTGACCCAGTATGGCATGTTCTGATGTTCTTAGTCCTGGCAAGATATTTGCCACCATTAGGATAGGTGAGGGATGCACAATAGTGAGACAGGTGGTGTGATATTGGGACCCCCAGTGAACTGGGTCCAAAGTCTCCCAGTTGAGCTCAAGAAGATGCCATAGTATCCAGGGTGGCCCAGGATGATAGGTTCATGGCTTGTGGCATACCATAGAACAAGATGGTCTTATGGAGAAAACCAGTCAACATGGTGAGGGGTTTGGTCACTTTGGTAAGGTGACCAGGGAGAGGAAGTAGGGATCCTATGCTGCCAGACTTTATTCAAATCAATAAAGATTAACACTGGTGCCAGATTAAAGAAATGCTCTATTGAATCCAGGCACTAGTGCAGAGCGAGGGACACAGAAACAAGCAGTTGTGGGGAGGATGGTGTGTGGCCAAAGGCTGCCTCTCAGGTTAACCCTAGGCATGAGGGTTTCTCTGATTTCTAGGAACATCAGGATTAAATGTGCCCTTTCCCACCACAGTATAGGCAAAGGTCTTGCTGTTTCTCTGGAGTTTTCTTTAGGAGGAAGTCTGAACCATCCAAACTGCATGGGCTCCTCCAGCGCCTTAGCTTCAGGGAAGGATGGTGGTGCTAGTGGGTGTAGAAAGTGGTATGCCAGGGTAATCAGATGGCATAAGGCCTTGCCCTCTTGGGCTTGCTCCATGAATTTCCAGTTGATGTGGTAGGCAAATGTGATGAAGGCATCCATTGTTGTTGGAACCTTCTGACTGGCCAGTTCATCCCTTATTCTTCCATCTAGTCCTTGCCAAGAGATGGTGGAGAGGCTGTCTTTGCCCCATTGCAGTTCTGGAGCTAAAGTGCAAATTGTATTGTGTATTCTCCCATTGCCTCGAGCCTATTCACTGCTGCCTGGGACAATGATTACCCAGGTTGCTCAAAGACCATACAGAACTGTGACAAGAAGTTGGGAGAATCTGGAGTAAGGGGTCATCCCGCTACCATAAGGGCAAAGCCCAGGTGAATGTGGTGCTTCCCAATAGAGAGAGGATATTTACAACCTTAGTCTTATCTGAAGGAAAAAAAATGTCTGTGGTTCAAAGAACATATGGCACTGATTCAGAAAGCCACAACACTCCTTTGGATCTCCATGGTATCATGGAGGAGGAAGTGGTAGTCCTAGCCTGGAAGCAAATACCAGCTGGGGTGGAAGCTGGCTGCTGGGGACAATGCCTAAGCTGACACTGGGGCATTCATCCAAATGGCCGTATGTTTCAGTAGCTCCATGAACTGATCAAGTACCCCTTGTTGCTGCTGAATTTTCTGAGCCAGACCTGGAATGAGCTAAAAGGAACTGAGATCCGCTGGGTCCATGGCATCAGCAACCTGTAAGATTCAAAGTGACATTGATCCTTAGTGCTAAGTTGTGATTGGCACTGCATAGTGAGCAAGCCCACAAGGCTTACACCATCAGCTGGCAGGGAAGCCCGGAATTAGAACCAGTTAGAGCTTTGCCTATAACAGCCACTACCCCCATAGGTTGAACACTTGGTTCCTGTGGCCGGCAGGTCTTACATGAATCTCTAGGGTAGTCCTGTGGAGAATGCAAAACAAGGAAAGGTTTTGGCCAGGCAGTGAACAGCAGAACCAGAAGACAATCCAGAGGTCAAGGCAAGTGGAAGACAGCAGAACCAGAAGACAATCCAGGAGTTGAGGCAAGTAGCAGACAGCAGAGAAGTTGAGTCTAAAGCCTAGAGGATAGGGGCAATAGACAGATGAATAGACGGATGAATAGATGGGGCAATAGACGGATGAACCAATGGACACATATCTGGGCATCAAAAAATAATTAATAAATGAGCCACATTGGGACCATGGCCTAAAACAGGCCGGGTCCTGACACCAGAGCCTCAGCCCAGACATAGGTCTGAGACGAGGTCCTGGCATGGAGGCTGGGTCCTGATGCCTGGGCCTCAGCCTAGGGTCCAGAGCCCAAACCTTGGAGCAGCTCCGACACATCCATCGTCCTCTTCTTCAACTGATGCCGTCCACTGGGGTCGTGCCAGATTTAATTAACTCCGGCACATTCACTCCAGTGTATAGCACCATTTTAATGTTTATTTATTTATTTAAATGCTTTTATATACCGAAGTATAGCTAGCTGCCTTCACTCCGGTTTACAGATACAACAACTTATTATAATTTGTAAACAACAGATATAAACGGTATAACTGCGGTCAAAAACAGGGAGTAATCAACATATTGATTAAAAACTAGTGGACAGTATAAACAACTTGGTGTGGTTTAATTTTTATAATTTGGGTAATGTTATCACTGAAAGGGAAATATACTTTTAGCAGAAAGCAGTGAAAGTCAACAATTGATTTACCTAAGAGTGTCTATTTTTAGGAGACTGTGGATAAATAAATAGTATCATTTTTTTTGGTGAACAATCAAGATTAAGCGTTCTATATAATAGCTTTGGACGTGCATAATGGAAAGTGGTTATGTGTAAGATCAGTTATGTGTATTTAATGTTCTGCAATATACGTAAATGCCGTACATCAAAATAACACTGTCCATGGGGATGAATGCGCTAGAGTTAATTAACTCTGGAGCTACCCTAGTGGATGGCTTCAGTTGATGAAGAAAATAAGAGCATGTCAGATTTGTTGAAGCTGCTCTGAGACCTGGTCTCCAGTGACTGTAGGCCTGTCCCAGGTGTCAGGACCGGGCTTCCAGGCCAGGTCCCAATGTTATCCTGTGTCTGTGCCAAGGTTCTGGCATCGGGATTACGCCTCTGTGCTGGGCCGCAGCATCAGGCCTGGGTCTTGGCCTAGGCTGAAGCCCAGGTGTCAAGCCTGAATAGGTCGAGGCCAAGGTCAAGGTGACCTACCACATCCTTGGCCTATGCAAGGCCAAGGCTTTAGCCTGGGCCTAGGCTGAGGTACATGCGTCGGGACCCAACCTCTCGGTTGGGCCTCAGTCCAGGTATAGGCCCCGGCATCGGGACCTGAACTTTGAGCCATTCCTTTGCATCAGACATGGGCCTGGGTTCAGGCCTAGGCTGAGGTGTCAGACTTGCATAGGCTGAGGCAAAGGTTGCAGTGACCTCCCACGGCCTTGGCCTATGCAAGTCCACGGCTTTAGCCCGGTCCTAGGGTTCACTGGCAGATCCCCGCTGGCCGAGTAAGTGGGGCTTGGGGAGATCCTGGCCCTGGCACTTTTACAGGTAGATGGGAGGCCTTGAAAGGCCCTGTTGTCATTTCTTTGGCCATTTTTTTTTTATGTTTGATTCTGGGGGGTTTTTCACACTAATGAAATGAATCAAATATTCCACGAACTGAAATTTGTGGGAAATAAACTTCCTGAAAACAAACTAAAGAACAAAAACAATGGTTTTTTTCCTGCATACCCCAAGTTGATGCTAGCAATGTCTCAATAGTTTTGATAGCAGTTTAGATTACTATAAAACATGGTGATAAGACATGGGGGAATGTAAGCTGGTATAAGACTAAGTAGAGGAACTTCCATGCTATTCTACCCAGGATGGTAGAGAATCATTAAGGATGACTACAAAATCTGACTTAAATGAGGAGTGATATCCTACAAGCTATCAAATATTTATGATTTGTAGCTGGGACATATCCTTAGAAGTATGGACTGGAATAACTGATCAGACTATATTGGCCAATTGATGTTGGTTTTCTGTCATCTAATATGTTACTGTGTTGCTATGGAGAGTAAAAGGTGACTTTTAAAAGAGACGCATGTGCATAAAATTGCAGGTAAGTGCACAAGTACCACTTATTTTTGCTACTGCTTTTTTATAAACCTTGCACATAAACACGTACGTACCAGTGCACGAATAACTTTGCTCGTGTAAAAAAGGGGCAGAATTGGGGTGGCTCAGGGGCATTCCAGGGCTGGGCCAATACTTTACACATATAAAGCAAAATGTTATAATCTGCGAACACAGCACGCATAGGGCTGTTACCAGTGCATATCTATATCACTTAATTGTGTAAAAGCCAACAAGCTCAAAGGAAATACACAAATAGGGGTAGATTTTCAAAGGGTTATGCATGTAATATACACGGGTAACCCCGAAAACCTACCCCAGCGCGCGCCGAGCCTATTTTGCATAGACTCAGTGGCGCATGCAAGCCCCGGGACGCGCGTCTGTCCCGGGGCTTTGAAAAAGGGGCGAGAAGGGGGCGGGGATGGGGCGGGGCGGCGGTCTGGGGCGGTCCCGAGTCCTTTGGCACAGTGGCTGTGCCGGGGCATGGCGCACACAAGATATGCCTGCAAGAGGCAGGCATAAAAAATAAAATAAGGTAGGGGGGGATTTAGGTAGGGCTGGGGGGTGGGTTAGATAGGGGAAGGGAGGGGAAGGTAGGGGGGGGAGGGAAAGAAAAGTTCCCTCCAAGGCCGCTCTGATTTTGGAGCGGCCTTGGAGGGACCGGGAAAAGCCATCGGGGCTCCCCTAGGGCTCAACATGCACAAGGTGCACAAGTGTGCACCCCCTTGCATGCACCAACCCCGGATTTTATAACATGTGCGCGGTAGCATGCACATGTTATAAAATCGGGTGTAGGATTAAAAATCTGCCCCATAATATTTCTTCATGTAACTACTTAAAACTAGAAGCACACAGATGCGCACTAAGGGGTAGATTTTCAAACCGCGCGATATGGCGTACTTTTGCTGGCGCATCAGGCGCCAGCAAAAGTACGCGGGATTTTAGTAGATACGCGCGTAGCCGCGCGTATCGCTAAAATCCTGGATCGGCGCGCGCAAGGCTATCAATTCCGTATAGCCAGCGCGCGCCGAGCCGCGCAGCCTACCCCCGTTCCCTCCGAGGCCGCTCCGAAATTGGAGCGGCCTCGGAGGGAACTTTCTTTTGCCCTCCCCTCACCTTCCCCTCCCTTCCCCTACCTAACCCACCTGCTCGGCCCTGTCTAAACCCCCCTCTTACCTTTGTCGGGGGATTTACGCCTCCCGGAGGGAGACGTAAATCCCCGCGCGCCGGGACGCGACCTGGGGGCGGGTCCGGAGTGTGCGGCCACGCCCCCGGACCGCCCCAGGCCGTAGCCACGCCCCCGGGCCTGCCCCCGGAACGCTCCCGACTCGCCCTGAAAACGCCACACGGTTCGGGCCCACCCCCGACACGCCTCCGACATGCCCCCCTCAGAAAACCCCGGGACTTACGCAAGTCCAGGGGCTCTGCGCGCGCCGGTAGGCCTATGTAAAATAGGCTCACCGGCGCACAGGGCCCTGCTCGCCTACATCCGCCCGGATTTGGGCGGATATAGGCGAGCAGGGCTCTTAAAATCCGCCCCTAGGGGTATTGATGTGCCCACTTGGGTGGACAATATAAATTTCTACTGCTTGTGTGCTTGCACTCAAATATTGTGCGTATATTGGCACAAGTGCATTCGTTATAAAGTTATCATCCCTGAGACTGATTAATCAAGATCATTCCCATAAACACAGAATGAGAACATAGTCTTAGTAAATCAGGTCCTAAGTATATTTTAAAGGAAAGATTTTAATAGGTGCGCGCACATTTCCCAGTAGACACACATGGACGTGCTGATTTTTTAACATGGGTGCGCTGGCGCACGCATGTTATAAAATCGTTGTACGCCGGATTTTGTAATCCGTACGTGCATGTGTGCGAGGTGCGCAAAAGGGGGTGTAAAGATCTGGAAATTTGCACGGCGACTCATCACGGCCTTTCCCAGTTCCCTCCCAGGCCGCTCCAATTAAGGAGCGGACTGGGAGGGATCTTCCCTACCCCTTAACCTAACCTCCCTTCCCCTTTTCCTACTTTTTTTAAATTTTATTTTGTTGCTTACTGCTCCATTGGAGCAGTAGCAACTTGCGCGCACCTTCCGTCCCTTCCACGGTACAGTGGAAAATGGCCGCTGTACCGGCCACATCCAGCCCCACCCCTCCCCACCACCCCAGATCACCTCTCTCGTCCCAAGGTCTGCCCCTTTTCTTCAGCCCGGCACGCGCATAACCACTGTTTTTTATGCGCATGGGGGATTTAAAATTTGGCCTTAAGGGATAGAGAGGAACTTAGCAAATGTGTTTCTAGAGTAGATATGTGAATTATATAATACTGGTTGCATGAACATTTCAAAATATTCATCTTGTAGTGTTAAATTTGCAAAGAAAGTATCAATATATATTATTCATTAAAATGTTGAAATTTTTCAATTTATTATTCAACATTGCATTTTTGGAAATAATAAAGTATGTTTGAATGTCCAACTATTTAAAACTACTCTTTATTGAATATAAAAATGATAATTTATAAAACAATGTAACCTTGTACACCCCCAGAAAGAACCCTTTGCACATAGCAAGAGTAACTCTTACAGCAAGAAAAGAATGAGAATAATGAAAAGTCCCTGAGGCAATGTGAAAGGTCTCTCTTCTTGAACAAAAATAGAAAACAAAACAATGACTAATTAATTATATGAGTGTACAGATTCAAAAAGATTGTTTCGGTTCATTCTTTTGATTTGCAGGTTACAGTCATTTGTCAGGTTTGTCTCAGAAGAAAATTTTGTTTACTCATGTCATTTCTTTTATCAATTTACATTGAAGTCAAAGGGGGAAGCAATTCATAGTCATAATTAACTTCATTGTGAAAGAAAAAATGGGCCTAGGCCAAGGCATAAAGCTGGGTCCTCTCACGAGGATTGGGCCTAGACCTAGCCACAACACCAGACTCAGCATGAGACTAGATCCCATTGCAAAGTAAGAGGTATAAGCTGAAACCTGATATGGTTGGCTAACTGCCAGGCCCAACACCACGTCCTGGCCTGCGACTGTATTCTGCCACTAAGCTCGGACCTGGGCCTAGGACAAGGCCTAATGCTGGGGCCCAACCAAAATTTGTATCCTGTTGATAAGGCCAAGATCTAGGCCCATCTCTAGGCCAAGGCCAGACACGAGAGTCAGGTCCAGCCTCAACATTGAAACTTAGGCCTAGTCCCAATGTCATGGCCTGGCCCAAGGCTTGGTCCCATCGCTAAGGCCCAGGTGTGACATAGGGCCAGTTTGAAGCTGGGTCTCATCACCAAAGCCCAGACTTAGGCCCTGGCTCAACACTAGTGCCCAGCCTAAGGCTAAGTCCTTTCACAGAGGCCCATGACTAGACCTAGGTTTGGGACCAGGTCTTCTATTATCTTTTTCTTCTTCAATCTGCTACTTCTTGTGCAGGTGGAACCATTTTGATATATGGCCATAAAAAATGGGCCTCTGAGGTCTAGGCCTGATCCAAAGCCAGATGTCATTGCTGAGGCCTGGGTCTAGTCCTAAACCTGACTTTGGGGCACAACATAAGGCCTGGTCCCCAAAGCAGGCCTAATTCTAAATCTGGGCAACAGCGATGGGGCCCAGCTTTAGGCAGGACCCTAGTGTCTGGCTGAGGCCTAGACCCAGGCCTCTGCTTTCTTTCAGGTGCCAATCTGGGATCAGGTACTCACTCCTCGAGGGCCTGCTCTCCCTGGCTCGGTGCCTGTATACAACTACTTCTGCCTGCTGGGATTTCCACCTATATAGCTACCATCTAGTGAGTAATCTAAAACTGTCAGTCTGTCTCATCTAAGCTCTGCTGCACTGGGAACCTGCAACCGGATCTCCCTATACCATCTATGTGAGACGGGCCCCCTCTGCCGAGGGTCCCTGGACTGCTACCTCTAGATTACCTCACTACTGCCACCTCTGGTGGTACATCGCAGCTGTATAATAAAAGACAATATCTGTGTTTGCGTGTATCAAGTCTAGCCTAGTACTGTGGTCCCTCACGGGGCTCCTCCCCGTGGGCGTGGTCATCTCCACAGTACCTACGAATCCACTCAAACACCTCAAAAACATAACAATCATGAAGGAGTATCTGCTGCTTCACTAATTTCTGAATCATCATAAAGGTGGAATACCAGTGGGTTCCAACATCTTTAATCAAATGTTCAGTTCCCACTAGAGCTGCTAATCCAGATATCACTGGTAAAATGCATGCTGCTCCCCTCTGCCTTAGTCAGCTGTGCCTGTATATAACTACAACACTAGTTGTACAAGGTGGGGATAAATTGACTACTTAATGTAGTATTAGAAGTCACTTTGTAATTCATGCAGTAGATGCTTAAAGCCCACATTTTCACCACCTACAGGGGCTGGTAATCAAGGGCAATCATTTCCCTAATGCTTCTCATTACTACTTTTGATGCTGCCTGCCTTTTGCCTTGAGACAGTGATACAAAACACCACATTTCTTCTATGTGGATGAATGTCAGGGGCTGCTGGCCTGCCACCTGACCACTGGAAGAAGCCCTTGCATCAACTTTGGGAAACATTTTCCCCTTTTAAAGCCTTTTCTTCTGGCTTTTACTTTGAGTGGCAGACAGAATCTCTGGGCTAGTACTGCCACTCTCCCCTGAAACCAGTGCTAGTGGGTGATGCTTCTGCAAGTGATGCTGCATGCCAGGATTTTTCAGCTGCTCCACTTGCCTCCTTTGACTGATGTTTATGTTTATTTAAGCATTTATGAGACACCCATACTGAGGCCCTAGGTGACATAGAAATAGATAATCATAACAAAATATATAAAATACAGCAAACATAAAAACTAAAAAAAGATAAACTAAATAAAATAGTTAACAAATAAAATGCAACAACAAAGTAAAAACTCTAGAAAATGTAGCATCCCAAGGCTAGACATTGTCTTATTGAATAGTGATTTTCAGGGGTAAAATATTTGAATCATTTTTCAGTTTGTTTTTGGGAAGTTTTTTCCCAGTGAATTTTGATTCATTTAATATTTGATTGAAAAACTCCCAACTTACAAAAGTGAGGTATACAGACCTTTATACAAATAGAGTAGAAGGGGAACCTAGAGCATTGTGACTGTGGTTGATATTCACTCTTGCCGCTTATGAAGCTCATTTGTATATCATCTCGATGTGTCTTCTTTCTTCCTCTTTGTTCTTGAACTGAAGCTGCACACTGGGGTTGCACCCAGAGTTATTTAACTCTGGTGCATCCTCCCCAGAGGACAGCAACATTTTGATGTATGGCAGTTCAATTAGGCTGCCGTACATCAAAATGGTGCCCTCTGCTGGGAAGTTAATTAACACTGATGTGACCCCAGCGGATGGCCTCAGTTGAGGAAGAAATAAGATGCATCAAGAGGAGGTCTGAGGCTTGGGTTCCAGGTCTGTGCCTGATCCATGCATTGGGACCCAGCCTCTGGGTGAGGCACCAACATCTGGCCTGGGTCCTGGCCAAGGTCCTGTTGTAACGACTTGGCATCTAGGCCATGAACTGGCATTGGGCTAGATCTTGGCGAGGCCCTGGTATCAGGACCCAATTTCTGGATCAGGCCCTGGCCTAGGCCAATGCCCAGGTATCAGGACGTTGCTTGCAGACTGGGTCCTAGTGTCGGGACACAGCCTAGTCATAGCTATGGATACTTGATACATCAGGTATGTCCCGAGACCATGGCACCACCCTAGGGCCTGGGCATTAATCCCCACTTTGGGTCTCAGCCTCTGCCCTAAGTGAGGCCCCACCAGGTCAAGATCCTATGTCCTAGGCAAGGCCTGGCTTTGGGCTATGGAATAGGCTATACCAGAAGTTGTAACCAAATTAAACAAATAAGATTCATTTAATTTGGAGCACCCCTCAATTCATTTTGGGGCTCACCAAATGAAACGAAGGGATCCTTATTCATTGCGCTTTGCAAATTTAGTTAAAATGCAAGCACAACCCTATTATTCAATGGCTTCTTTGAAAAGGAAAGTCTTCAGCATGGTTTTAAAAAATATTGTACAAGTCTCCATGTGAAGACTCCCAGGCAGAGTTCTATAGTTTTGGGGCTGCAACAAAGAAGTCTCTCTCTCATGTTTCAGAAAGCCATGTTGAGAGGAATGTGGCAACAATGTGGGGTTTTAAACTTTCAAAATGGCATTTGCCCATGGGTAGGATAGAAGAGCCAACAGTTTGGAGATAATTTTCAAAGGAGTTACACATATAAATGTAACTATTATAACAATTTTCAAAAGCTATTTATTCAAGTAAAATGCATTTACTCATGCAAAACCCAACTTTAAGCATGTAATTGCTTTTTAAATTCAAGCCTTTTGTTCACAAAAAGGCAATTTTAAATTTCACTTGCCACTGCAGATCATATAAAAAAGGAGTAATGTGGTCTCTCATCTTCCTTCCAGTAATCAACCATGCTGCAGCATTTTGCCATATCTGCAACACTTTGAGTGCATAGGCCCATAAAAATTGAATTACAATAATCTATAATGGGAAGGATCATGGTTTGTACAGCCAATCTGAAAACAAAGGATTTCAGAAGGGGTTTTAATCCATGAAGCAGTGAAAGTTTGAAGAAGCCAACTCAGACCATCAATTTAATATGAGATTGAAAAATATGAGAATGATGTCCTTACTATAGTGAACACTTATATGAAAAGGTCCTGTAAAGCGAAGGTGCCTGGATATATACCAAAAATGGAAAAACTACCAACTTACATACCTAGAGTATTGTGACTGTGCTTGATAAACACTCTTGCAGCTTATGAAGCTCACTCATATATCATAATATCAGCCTCAGCAAAAGTGATTTTTTTGAGACAAATATTTTTAGAGTTGCAAATACAATAAGTGTCAAACAGCTTAATATATGATGGCATACAAATTGGAGAAATTTATCTTGCAGAAATATCCACAGCGTTAATTTTTTCATTTTTTTTCAATAGCAGCTTGAGGAAGAAGCTATTCCTCCCTCACTTTAAAGTACCCTCCAAATCAGGAATGTCTTCTGTGATCTCTCTATATCCATGGGACTGATGCTGACACTGGAGTTGAGGTTAAGGATAGACTGAGGAAAAATTCCAGGGACATCACTCATGATTTCTACCTTTACAACTTGCTTTTTCCAAGGGTTGCTCTCACCAGCAATATCATCTATCTTCTCCATCACTGCACTGGAGGCTAAACACTGCTGATTAAACTACAGAAGTTTTCTATAATTACTAGCTCTTCAATTTCTGTTTCAGGGATTCACAGACAAGATTCTTTCTCAGAATCAGTTGTTGAAAATACTGTGTTTATTGCCTCAGAAGCAATAACCAATATAGAGTAGCATGCTCTTTACTTTGGCTGTTGTATTTCTTCTGCTCTAGTCCATGCCCCTTCCCTGCTACTGCCAGCAATAAATGGCCTTTTCTCTCTGCTCTAAAATAAGAAAGAAAGAAACATGCAGTGGTGGCACATGCTCTCCAGATTTTATTTACTTCTGCCAAGTGCTACTTTCACTCCTGATATTCAGTGGCTAAAAAAAGTATTTTTTCCAGTTTAAGTACAGTGCCAGGAGGATGGGCTGACTCTGCAGCAAATCTTTTACCCCTGTCAAGGCTTCCATTCTCTTCTCTGCCTTTTCCTTTCTGTCATTCAAAAAATGTTGTAACCTTATATTATATAACAAACATTATTTTAAAAAATTAATAAATTACATATCCAATATCATATTAAAACATTAACCACCCTTTACTTTCAGTGGCATTGTGGAATTTTAAGTGCCTACTGTGGTTTGGATATCACAAAAAATATCTTTCCGCTGATACAGGAAATGGAACGCCACAGCGCCATGTTTGAAAATGTATTATCGCAACAGTAAGTGCCCGAATAAATATCTTTAAACTGTCAATATTCAAAGTACATGCTAGCATCTTGAGACTAAAGATCAAATTATAAAACAAATATATAAGCAAGTGTTTCCAGCTTTTAAATTGAACCTTTTATTTTCAGTGATTCAAGCCCTTGAGAAAGGATCGTATAAAATCCGAAACACGGTCTCATGTCGGGCACAGCTTCTTCAAAGCAGACGTTATCATCTGTAGAGCCGAAGGCTTCAACATCAGCGCAGAATCACATTCAAACTCTAAAGATAAGTTAATGAGGGAAAAGCTATCGAAGAAAACATTTTTTCAGTTTCATTTTAATTGATGATTTATTAACACAGCACAGTTTAATTGCACTATCACATGTGAAATGAAAAAATTAACAAAAACATTGCATAGTGATTGACCTATGATTAAATATAAGGTGGAGTCATAAAGTTGTTTTCATGACTAAACGATGAAGCCTATTATGAGAGTCAAACTAATATTGGTTCATTAAGGTATAATAATGAGATTTTTGGACTTTAAGGTATTGTCTATATAAATGTATTTTATACTGTTCCATAACTCACAGTACCATTGAATTGTGTGCAGAAATGTCTGTCTTGCACACACATACATACACACATATATATATTGTGTGTGTGCTGTGCAGTGCATTGCTGACTAACTCCTTTTCTACACACAAAAAATCCACCTAGATATTTAAACAGAATAAACAAAAGTGACAGGCTGACAAGACTTTTCTTAATCTTCATGTAACACTGCTCTGCAATAGATAGAATGAGACTAAAGCACTGCTTCAAGGTCTGCATGCCTACTCTTCCCCTATGCCTCCACCTTGGTCTTTCTCTTATAGTGAATGAGACTACTGTAAACAGCCCTTTACTAGTCCAAAGCCACATTTTTAAAATCTTTTTTCTAAATTCTCAGGGAGCTTCTCAAGAAAGAACCATCTCTACCAACTGCTAGAGAGGAAATAGAATGATGATCAAACCTTTCATTGGGAGAATGTCAGCATCAATTGATTCAGATGACAACTACAGACTAGTTGAAAAAATGATTCACCTTGAATTTTACTACATCTAGTCTCCTTGCCAACTTGTCTTGTTTCAACTCCCAGGAGGCTGTGATGTCACACAAACAACAGTTGGTTAAGTTATCTGTATCTGTTCTTTTGCTCACAGCACAGTCAGATTTGAATGGGCATAGGCTTGAATGGGAAACATAAACCATTAACCATTAACCATTAACCATTAACCATTAAAGACTCCACTCAGCAACTATATATTTCGGATTATGTATATATACTGTACTATTGTATATAATTAACCTCCTCTCTCTCTCTCTATTTTTCCTCCTCCCAGTTTACAGCCCCTGTTAATTGTAACTGCATCTCTTCATCACGTTTAGTTATGTTCTTGGTTTGTTCTTCACACCCCTGTTTCATGTAAACCGGCATGATGTGAACGCTTTCATGAATGCCGGTATAGAAAAACCTTAAATAAATAAAATAAATAAATACATGAGACAAATATTTTCATATCATTTGTGAGCACCCTTCATGAATGAAACAAATAAGGACTCACTTGTTGCATGATAACAATTTATTTTAAATAAATGTACATCCCTAATTATATATGACTATTTTTCAACCATGCTGAACATATGTGAAATATTATTCTTACTTATGAATTATGTTTAATGTTTCACTTACAATGCATTGCTGAAATTGAATCATCTCTCAATCAAGTTCTTTCAACAAAGAATCAAAATAATGCAAGCCAAAGGAGATAGGGTCTATTGGTATATGAGGTAAAACATTCATTTAGTTTTTTGTTTTCTTTTTTTTTTTTTTTTTTGGGGGGGGGGGGGTTCCCCATTAATTTTGTTTTGTTTAATGTTTATTTCATTTTTTTAGTTTAAAGAAAAATAATAGTAAAGAAAAATATGGAAGAAAATAAAGAAACAGGGCATCTGGGGGCCTCCTATGCCTACCACCCATCCCTTCCACCAAGAAAAATGCTGGAGCCAAGATCCTTCCCCGCCCCTTCTTACTTGGTTGTGGGGGGGGGGGGGGGGGGGATCCACAGATGAGGCCTAGACCCAGGCTGAAGCCTCTGCCTCGCATAGGCCTAGGCCATGGTATATCAGAGTGACCTCAGCCTAGGCCCTATGCAAGGCTCAGGCTTGGAGGCCTGGTACCAATGCCTTGGCCATGGCCATGGTAAGAGCCTGGGCCCATTCATGATGCTAGCGCCTGCCTGGAGGCCCATACCCAGCATCTGAGCCTCAACCCAAGCCCAGGCCCAGGCCCAGGCCCAATGCCGAAGTCCGGCCCAGAGGCTAGGTCCTGACACCATGACCTCATACCAGGGACAGGCCCAGGCCTGGATCCCAGGCTTCGCAGGTCCTCTCCTTCTTTCTTCGCTTTTTAAATGACTATGTCCACTTAAGGCTGAGGCCTAGGCATTGGGACCCAGTCTCCAGACTGGACACTGGCATTGGGACTGGGCCTGGTCCTTGCCCTAGGCTGAAGCCCTGGCATTGGTCCTGGGCCTGGTCATGATCATGGCATCACATTCCCAATGGAGAAGGTGAGGTTTGGGATATTTCCCAATACTGGCAAAAGGTTTAGGGCCTGGGCCTGGGCCTTGGCTGGGGTCTCTGCCAAGGCACCAGCATTGGTCCCAAGCCTAGGCCAAAGTCCAGCATTGTGCTCAGGCTTAGGCTGCAGTCCCTGCTTTAGGTCTCGACCTATGTCCTAGGCAAGTTCCCGGTGTGGGCTTAGGCCTAGGCCCAATAGATGAATTTTATTTTTTAGATTTTCAAAACAAAACAAGATTCTGACAAACTTTTGTCAGAATTTAAATTGTTTCATTTTGAAAACAACTTGAACTGAAATAGGAAATTTTGTTGTCATTTCCTATTTCATTTCTTCCAAATGCACATCCCCAAGAGGATCATCATTTTAGAACTCACAAATCCAACAGCTTTCACAAATAACGCATAGCTTGATTATAAATGCACTTGGTGACCTACTATTACTACTACTTTATTTGACTATCACATTAAAGTAAAAAACCAGCAGAGCTCTGTAAATTGCTGGACATGTATTTATGATCTTTTGGTTTGATCTATATGTTCACTTTACTAAATTATAACCCTTTGGAAGCCTGAGTTTTCTCTGTACTTCTTGTGATGTTCTAGCTTTGAGCAGTTCTGTCTGGTTTGCATCAAGCACATTTATTAAAACCACTTTTTAAGGTTTTTGAATAGGCTTTGGCTCTATTCAATCCACTTTTTAGCTTTGTTGGCTTGGATTCAAATGTTTATTATACTGGCCCCAGAGATTATGATATCATTTATTGGACTATGAAAAAAGTTACATATAAATATTGCTGTACATTAGCTTTAAGGACAATACTGGTCCTTAGCTTTTTTTTTCACATATCAAAGCAGATGAAAGGATTTGTTAAATGTCTGTGGCAGATCACTAATTTGATGACACAAGCACAATTTTTCAGGTTCCAATTTCACTATTGTAATCAGTAGATAATGTTCCTTGTTGCAATTATTTTCTGCAGTTAAAAATGTCATAGATTGTAATTGGATGAAATGGATCAAAATTTCATTTGAGCACTGACTCTGCCAATAGAAACCTACCACCACATAAGAACATAAGAAATTGCCATGGTGGATCAGACCAAGGATCCATAAAGCCCAGCATCCTGTTTCCAACAGAGGCCAAACCAGGCCACAAGAACCTGGCAATTACCAAAACACTAAAAAGATCCCATGCTAATGATGCAATTAATAGCAGTGGCTATTCCCTAAGTAAACTTGATTAATAGCCGTTAATGTACTTCTCCTCCAAGAACTTATCCAAACTGCTCTCCATCCCCCAGCATGGCGGCTGTGCCAGAGACCTTGGCCCCGCCCACGGCACGCCCCCTTTTGAAAGCTCCGGGACTTACGCGTGTCCCGGGGCTTGTATTGGTTGGCCCCTGTGACATAGTGAGGGCAAAGGCTATCGGTGCCATTTTGAATAATATCAGCCGACGGCCCAAGTGCAGGAGGCTGCTCCTGGACCCCTGCTGGACCACCAGGGACTTTTAGCAAGTCTTGTGGGGGTCAGGAGGGTCCCCCTAGTCTTAATATGTCACAGGGGCTACCGGTGCCATTGGTCAGCCCCTGTCACATGGTAGGAGCACAAGATGGTGCCGGCCATCCATTGCTCCTACCATGTGACAGGGGCCGACCAATGGTACCAGTAACCCCTGTGACATAAGGTCAAAGGCTATCAGTGCCATTTTGAATACCGGCAACCGACGGCGTGAGTGCAGGAGATGGCTCCCGGACCTCCTGCTGGACCATCAGGGAGTTTTTGTAAGTCTTGGGGGGGGGGTCAAGAGGATGGGGGGTTTGTTTAAATTCACTCCTTTAGACGGCCAAATAATTTGGTGAAGATTCATTGTATTTGTGGGGAATCGCGATACGTTTCGCTTCCCTACGAATACAACGAATATGGCCCTATACGTTGCGGATTACCAATATGTTAGAAACAAATGCACACCCCTATTACACATGTAAATGGTCTTCATGCACATTAATAGGCTTATGAATATTGCGTAGCCGCGCGTATCTTATAAAATCCGGGGTCGGCGTGTGTAAGGGGATGCACATTTGTGCACCTTGCATGCGCCGAGCCCTGCGCGTGCTGCCCGTTCCCTACCTAACCCACCCCGCTGGCCCTATCTAAATCCCCCTCTACCTGTGTTTTAAAAGTTACGCCTGCCAGAAGCCAACTTATATTGCTGGGCAAGCACAAGCTATTCACATAACTCTTGAAATTTCACTGCATTTTCAGAAGGTTTCATTCTCATAAATGGACTTTACATGTATAAATTGACTTTTGAAAATTATGATAATATATACAACTTTGAAAATTACCCTCAAAGAGATTAGAAAATACCATTTCTGTACATAATTTCATGTCTCTGCCTGATTTCACTCAATTTTTATGTGGATTATAGTACATTTCTATGAACAGTGCACACACTTTTACATGCACTGAGAAGGGGGCTATAATCAAAACATGTTACCAAGTAAAACATTTAGTTACTGTCCCCTAAGAAGGCAATTTTTATAATTCATTTATTCAGATAAATATAAATTTAATCATTCAAACACAGAAAAATTGAACATGATGGCATTTAAAGATCATACAGGCCACCAAGTGTGCCCATTCACATCTTCTGCTTAGATTTGCAAACTCTTTCTCTCCTTCAGATATTCTTTGTGCTTGTCACAAGCATTCTTGAACTCTGACATTGTCTCCTACTCTATCACCTCCAGTGGGAGGCTGTTCCAAGCATCTGTCTCTGTAAAAATCTATTCCCTTTGATAAGTTACTTATTTTATTCCCTTTTATCCTCATTTCATTAGTTCTTTGGTCTAGATCCTTCTTTCTATTGAAAGAGGCCTACCATTTATGCATTTAATCCTTGGAGGTATTTAAATGTCTTTCTCTTATCCCCTTTTCCCTCCTGTCTTCTAGGGCATACCAGTTTAGATTTTTAAGTCTGTCCCCAATTGCATTTTGATGAAGACCTTTGACCACTATAGTAGCCACCTTGTTGACTGACTCCATCTGGTTTATATCTCTTTGTTATTTATTTATTTTTAAAAAGTCCACGGCTCCTTTCCGAGGCGAAAGAGACAGGCTCAGCCTCGGGCAGCCAAAGGAGCAGCAAGATGGCAGCCCCAGGACCACGGAGTCAGGACTGAAGCAGCTTCATGCCACAAAGGAGATCCTAGACTTGGCTCCTGCCACACCAGCAAAATGGAAGCCTCCTGCTGCTTCTAGGAACCCCAGCACAGCTCCTGGCATTGGCGGCTCCTGCCTTGAGAGGGCAGTCCTCTGGGCCTGCTAGAAGATGGCAGCCTCCAGGCCACAAAGGAAAGACTGGCATAGCTCCATGCCGCGAGGGAGAGCCCCGGCGCAGTTCCTGCTGTGCTGGCACGATGGCAGCCTCCTGCCGCTACAGGGAATCTCGGTAGGGCTCCTGCTGTGCAGGGAGGATAATGTCAGCTCGGGCGAAGGTAAGAGACCTCCCGTGTTTAAAACAAGGGACTAGTAACAGAGAAAGCTTGGTCACAGGTTTCTTCAAGGTGTGTCAAATGAGGAGAAGGTATCTCCAACAAACCTCAATAAGTGGATCTTGGAGTTTGTGATGGATTAAAGATATGCAGAGAATTGAGCTAATCCAGAGTAAGCAGTTATTTAATAACTTATGGATAAGCATAGCTAGTTGGAACTTAATTCTCCATTGATTTAGAGCAAATGAAGACAACAGTGAACTCGAGCAATGTGGTCTTGCAGCAGAATTTTGTACAATTTGTAGAGCTCTAGGTTATTTGCTGGAAGTCCAGCGTACAGGGATTACAGCAATTGACACCTGTAAATATGAGGCCCTGAAGCACAATGTAGAAATTATGGGGGTCCAATAGAGGTTTTAATCTATGAGGCAAGCTTACTTAAAAAAAAAACCCTGTCCTAACTATGTATCTGATTTTACATGAGTAAAGTGCTTTTGAAAATTGCTATGATAGTATGTTACATTAACATGTGTAACTCCTTTGAAAATGTCCTCCTATGGTTTTAATCTGGGGATTCATAGACAGATTGGCATCAAGTACAAAATCTAGATTTTTCACTTGCATCAATATTGGTAATTTGCAACCCTCAAAGTTGAATACAGAAGTGGTATCAAGCAATAGAAATATATTCAGAATGATCATGTTTGTCTTATTTATGTTAAATGCAAGCTTATTATGAAATTAATTAGTAGTGATGTGCATTCATTTAAAACAAATGTGACATTGGATATTAATGGGCCCCATTGATTTTATTCATGGGGGTCTATGAACAAATGGGAACCATTCCACGAAGGAAATATATCCTATTAGTTGTATTTATTTCATCCCCCATTCATTTCTATGGTTCATAGAAGTTAATGGGGAACAGCAGTGCCAGTTAGTAATTATAATGAAGTACTAAATCAGCCAGCTCTTCCCTGTGTAATCAATGAGGAAAACAGGTGTGCATAGGCATAACAACCAGCCCTTCCCTGTGATTCATATGTGACCTCACAAGCTTGTCGTATACTGGGCAGGACATGTTGGCAAGGAGACCACATAAACAATATATCAGACTCAGAGTGAAGAAGTTTTATATTTCATCTTATCGCTGCTCTCTGGATCCAGTGGTGCTGATCCTGGAGACTGGGCATTTGTGAAGAATACTGAATGTTTCTTCTGAGACTTTTTTCTGGAAGGAGGTTGTAGTGTATATTGAGTTCTGTTCTCACAGAGTGTTCAAAAATTCAACCCTCATTTGTAAGTGAACTTTAGAAATACATTTTTGGCTATCTGCTGCTAGTACTGCTGCACTGGTCTCACCCACTGAGAAAGGAATAAAGTGTCAGTTTGCCAGTACTGGCACACTGCCTGCCTGCCATGTCCCATATATACAACCCCAAAGGCCTGATTGTTGCTGCTCTGTCTACCTCTGAATTCTCTTACACTACTATAAGGGTATTGCTGCTATTGATTTACCTACCTCTCTTGCCTAGTATTTACCAGCAGGGGAGTTTTGGTGCCCTCATGTTGTTTGCTTTTGTTAGTTTGTTATTTATGGTTATACTTTATTTTTCCCAATACAAAAATGTGAAAATTTAAAAAAGTTACTAATTCTTCCTGTATACTCCACCCATTTTATAGTTCATCCTTTGCTTATAACCCTCTAAACTCTCATCCTGATTCTCTCAAACTGACAGTTTGTTGATTATACTGAGGTGGTTCATCCAAAATACAAATCAATTTGAAGGAGAAAATCCAAGCAGAACAGAAAACATAAGATAAATATCATTTCCATGTTCTGGGAATGGTAAAATTATCAGAAAAGAAGAGAGAGCTCATGCAAAACCAGAAGATCAAGAAATGTAATAGCTTGAGTTCAGCACACATATGTGATCTTAGGCTATTTTATAACATGCATGCATACATGTGCATGTTTTAAATGGCTGCAACTTTCTTTTGAAAAGCAGCTTTTAAAATTCATCTCTAAATCTCTAGTTGTCTGTAAGAATGGAGGTGGGATGGAGCCAAATTAGGGCGAGAATAGACAAACATCACCTCATGCATGATATGAATGTCTTTTATCTGTCTCTGTCTCTTCCGAAAATATTTTTGGAAATGTTTCAAACACACTGAATAACAGCTGAACATCCTATTTTACAACAGTTGATATTTGGCAAAAGCCACAATATGTCCACTATTAGCAAAATAGAGGTCCAAATAGTCAGGGGTGAATCAAGGCCTAAGCCTTTTTCTGCCTAACATTTCAATTTGCATTTCTGTTTTCAGTCTCTGTTCACAATTTTATTTTATAGCTATATTATTCCATTCATTTTGTCCTGCTGATTTACTTGCATGTTTCCACATGCGTGATATGATATGGAGTATCATGTAATCAATTTGAAAAATGACAATAATGATCAGAATACATTTCAAAGGGACTCTTGCAGATATAATAGTGCTTTACATGCAGAAATATCCCTTGTGAAAATTCCACAGCTGATGTGTGCAAAAACATTTTGCATACTGAGGCCCGGATTTTAAAGGGTTTACGCGCGTGACCAGGCTTATGCATGCCAGGCCAATTTTCAAAGGCCCGGTCACATGCGTAAATCTCCGGGATGCGCGTAAGTCCTGGGGCCGAGGTAAAGGGTGGGGTGGGGCGTGGTGGGATAGAGGCCCCCAGCAACGCAAATTGCATGCCGACAGGGTGCTGGCGGCCCTATTTGCGCCTGCCACGAGGCTGGTGCAAAAGTTAGGACAAGGGTTTTGGGGTAGAAAGGTCAGGCTAGGTGTAGAGAAGTTCCCTCCCAGGCCGCTTCTAAATTGGAGGGGACTGGGAGGGAACTGGGGAAGGCCACGGGCGTCTGTGCATGCAAGTTGCACTAATGTGCACCCCACTTGTGCACGCCGACCCCCGATTTTATAAAATGCGCGCACCGTCGCATGCATGTTGTAAAATCATGCGCACATGGACGCGTGTGTACATTTTAAAAATGTACCTCATACTGTATAAGTGTTCTTTTAGGCATATAGGAATGAGGCGATCTAGGGGAGTAGTCTAGGAGGTGTTGGGAATTACGCTAATACCTTTTGATCTTAAAAAGTCTGCACATAAGTCTCTCATTAAAGCATGTGCACCAAATAGCAGGTATAATTGTCAGCATCTATTTTTGCTGGGACAATTTTCAAAGCAGACCTACTTCTGCGTAGGTCCCCTTTGAAAACTGGTATAACTTATGTGCAAATCTGCCTGCTAACATGTACACTGTTATAAAATGAATCCATTATTAATAATAATAATAATACTAATAATAATAATAATATCCTGTAATCATGCCATATGAAGGTCAATGCACATAACCATTTTCTCTTTGTTAAAATATTAAGTAAAAGAGTTATATTTTCCTGACTATGCAAAAAATAAAAATATCCTTTTCAAAACGGACACTTTGATGGTTAACAGCATATTAATAATGGCTTTTTTTTTTTTAATAAATAAAAGACTATCAGATAAAAAGAATATAAAACAGAAATAGAAATGCTGTTCTTGATTCCATCTTCTGCAAATTACTATCCAACTCAGTGATTCCATTGATTTGTCTGTATTAGATCACATTTTCATCACCATAAGCCACCTACTAATACATATCTGTCACCAACTGCTCTTAGTTATGTGTTTCAGGTGTTTTTAGCACAATAATAAGAGAACAGTAAAGGTTTCTAAGAATGATGGACAATTATTTCTTTCATTTGTACTAAAAAGTGATAGAAAAGTTTTCTGTGTAAGTGCTAGTTTAAGACATCATAATTTAGAGTATGTTGGATTTTTTTTTTACCTTTCTTCTAATGCTACAGTATCTCAGATTTGTCTTTCAGAAGAAGAATGAGCAGCAAAGAAATATGCCACTATAGCCCCAGAAAACAGGAAAGACAAAGAGACAATAGTACCATAATACTTCTGTTATAATAAGGTTTCACTGGTGACACAGACATTAAAAGTTGGCTATTAGCCCCCATTGTCAAAAGAGTTACCTGTAGATTATCACCAAGCCAATCTTTTTTTTTTAATATTGTATAGAGATAAATCCTAAAAAACAATGTTAGAAATTATTTCTAATTTAAGATTTAATTATTTACTTCTTTTTTTAAATTCAACTTTCAAGATTACTTTAAATAGTCATGCTTTTTCAGTTTCAGTCACCTGTAATTTTTCCAAATAAATAAAAGAAAAAGCAGTAAACACTGAAAAATAGTAAATTAATTCTAAATTGTAATTTAAGCAATTAATAACCTGCTATATAATTTCAAGATAATCATTTTTTAAATAAAAATTGATCTTATTATAGAAAATGTATTCAGTTGTATGAAGGTATAATAAAATGTGAAGAGGGAACATAAAACATTCAAACTTAGATTCTCCACTTTACTGTATAAATATAGCCTAACAAAGTAGAAAATGGCATACATTAAAAATATAAATATAGTAAAATAAGAGAAATAATACATAAAACATATTTCATCAAAATATCTGCATATATACAGACAATTCAGGTCAATAATTTCTGAGCATATCTTGAAAGAGCTTGTTCTCTCTGAACCAAACTAACTGGAAGAAGAACAGCAAAGCATTATGAATATTATTTTGTATATGTGATAAAATTAAAAAATGCAGGCATTACAGAAAGTATGCTTAAGTTATAACACACATCCTTGGCACAGACACCACTCTGTCTAACTTTGGCCTTGCTGAAACAAAGAACTTGAACGCTGACTGGAGGACTCATCTCTAATGTCATTATCAGACCATTAAGTTCTGAATACAAAAATGAACTCTTCACTCTTTATAAAAAGTGTAAAATAAAGAGCTTTGCTTGGTCCTCCTCCTTATGTATTGACTATGCATGTATTATGCCTATTCACTTCTATTACAGTGAGTTAAACAAAGGCGTCAAAAGGCCTGCCATAAAAAAATCTTCTGCCAATACCAATGGACAACATCCTTGGGACTAGCATCAATGAGCTTGCCTGCCTGCATCCCTACCTGATCTTCAGTGTTAGAGAACAAACACTGATCTGAGATGCCCTCACCCAGCTGCTGAGTCTTCCAGCCTGGCACAAGGACAAACATGGATGCAGATTTCTTAAAAGAAAGATGCTATCCTCTTTTAACAACCATTTGCCTTTGTGGAGAGATGAACTTTAACTTTTAATTAAGAAGGTCTGAAGTTACTCTTAATTTGGAGTAGATATACTGTAATGTCTCTAAATTAAAGGTGTGCAAAGTTTTGGACAATAATCTGTTGTGCTATTTAGAAACTATGTAAGTGCATCTAAGAGATCCATATTTGGTCACTGGCCAGATTGCAAAGTTACCCAGATAAATTTATCAGATTAACTTTGAAAGGATATTCAGTAGAGATGTGGGGGAAATTAAAAACGAATAGAATTTTTCCAAAATTTTGGAAACATTTGTTTCTTGGGTTAGTGAGCATTAACTCCCATTAGTGCACATTAACTCCCATTAATGCACACTAACTTTGATACGTTAGTGCACACTATAGGGAGTTAGTGTGCAATAACCCGAAAATCGGGACCCTCCAAAAAAAACCCAAACCGCAGGAAAAATGAAATGCCCGAAACAATCACAAAAATCGATGCACATCTCTAATATTCAGTGATGTAGCCGTCTACTGAATATAGATGGTAATCTTAAATTTAGCCAGATAAGTTGATCTGGCTAGCTTTAGGAAAGCTCTAAAATATGACTAGAGTTATAATATGTTAACTGTATAACTTATCTGGCTAACCTAACTCCTCTCAGACATATCCCTGGAATGCCTCAACATTATCCAGCTCTTGCTTTTGTTCATGTGGCGAAACTAACAGTTTCATTAGATTTATCATTTTGCTATAAATTTTGCATGAACAGCAGCCGCGATAAAAAAAAAGGGGCATGGTTAGAGACATTTCTGACTGCAACATGCACTATTTTATTGCTTTGCATAGGCATTTTACTAAAATGCATGCTAAATTTATTGGAGAGAGAAGGAGAGAGAGAGAAGACTCTTTACAGGAATTACCTATAAGTCAACTATTTATACCACTATAGGAGGGTCAACTAGTAACTGGAAGTGAGGTTTTGGTGGTGGTCTAGGGTTTGGGAGGCAGTTTACATTCATAGTCAGAGATACAAACAGCACAGTACATATCAGTGAAGATGTGATATGATTTAGAGTGAGGAAAGTACACAAAAATGAGATTTGTACCTTGTACTCTCGACCTAGTTTGATGCACTCTCTACCAAGCTGCTATCAAGCTATGGCGAGAGTACATTGTATATATCTCAACTTTGTGATCTCTAAATTTTTCCTGGTTTTTCCAGGTCTACTCAGGCATATAAGAAAGCATTTCTTGATATGCGACAAGAGGTTGTTGATTTGGGGGTTTGTTTTTCCCTGTGAATTCTTTATAAAGCTTTGGATACTTTTACCTCTGAGTAATTTGTTTTCCTAAAACCTATTCAGCTTAAATCTTTTATTAATTCTCGAGCTCCAGATCTTGGTTAATATGGGGTTCTTATTTTCTCCGGGGAGTAGTTAGGTTGAGGTTAAGCTCTCTCCTATCTTGTTTTAAGTATGAAGTATGCTATGTTCTCATTGGAAGATCTTTTTTATTTCCTGTTTCTTCAAGGTTCTTCCTTCTTTCTTGTATTTTTTTCTCCTTTTCTGGGCTCTCCTCACCTTATAGTGGTCTGCTAGAGATTGATTGCAAATATTGCTTGTTTGTTTAATTTTCTTGTGTAGATTACCAGATTCAAACTCTATTATTGTTGCAAGTTAATGCTTGTATATAATGTATAAAATCACAAATAAAAAGTTAATATGAAAACCAGTTTATTAAATTACCAGGCATAGCCTATTCCCCATGCATCCTGGATAATAAGACCTTTACTGTAGAATATTCATTTCATGTATTGAATAAATATTTGTTTAGAAATTGGAAATATAAGTAAATAAATTTCCATAAAGAAATAATTCAATAAATTATACTTACAGATTTAGTGTCATGACTTCCATTTCCAGAGGCATAGGTAAAAATAATTCATTAAATCCTGTTGCTTTTGTGACAAAACATATTTTAATTTCTTTATTTTATAGAATTATAACCAATAGGGGAAGATTATAGGTGCTGAGGACAAAATAATTGCTTTATTATGTCTTCAATCTTCCACAACTGTTGAGTTGCATATCACAGATGTTTTAACTGTAGCAAGCAACTAAAAACCAGGCTCCTGCCCCCCATGAGCTTGTCATCTGTTGGAGCCTTATAATGTGTACTGAGCTTCATTTGGATCTGAGTGACATATTTTGGACTTGTCAAAATGGGTTCTTTAACCCTGAAGAGAATGCAAGCCGCCGCAGCCAAGGTGAAAGAATATAAAAATACATCAAAATCCCTGGGTGCCCTCCTGTGGATGACAAATGTTCTGCAAGAACCAGCATCCAGCACTCATAGTGTTAACAAGTTGGGAAAAGAGCTGTACTGTTTTGCCTGCCCAGAGAACAGCACTACATAGCCAGCAAAGGAGGAAACCAAAGGAATGCTGGGGGACCATTTAAGGAAAAAAAAGATGCAAATTGGCTGTCTGTCTGTGTGTGTGGGGCAGGGACAGCTAGGAGCTGGAGCCAGGAGCCAGAAATAGAGGACTGCATCTAGAAGCCCTGTAATTAGTTCTTCTCCTGAAGAGCTAATTATGAAGAAGGAGAGACAGAAGTCTGCATTCTGAGGAAACAGAGAGACAGACAGCTATCTTGCTTCATAGCCGAGCTACATGTAAAATCCAAGCAAAGGACAGAGGAGCCAGGATTTGAGAAACTGAGAGTCTGAGAGACTTCCTATCCAGGCCCAGGAACACATAGCTTGTTCACCTTCCTAAGAGGCTCAGTTAAGCAATCTAAACTTTGCACAGAGAGAATCTTAGCAGAGGAGGGAGAATGTTTATTTCCTTGCCTTTTGTCACAAATTCAGTATCTCATCTTTACTCCTTCAGCCTTTCAACCAAAGTCAAGCATAAACTCTTGCTGGCAGCTACTCTTGCTGGCAGGTACATGTACACAAGATAGGGCAGGGAAAGAAAAGCTGATGGACCGTGGTCTTTCTATAAGAGTCTAAAACCAGGCCTTCTTCTGTTTAGTGCTTATCTATTTGGTTTGTCATCTAGCCAGCTCCATTATTTTCTTGCTTGTATTTTTCCCACATAATTTTGGGGTAGATTTTTTAAAAATGTGCATTCGCGTACTTTTGTTGGCGCACCAGTCGCAAACAAAAGTACGTTGGATTTTAGTAGATACGCGCGTAGCCGAGCAAGGCTGCCGATTTTGGGCAGCCGGCGCGTGCTGAGCCACGCAGCCTGCCTACGTTCCCTCTGAGGCCGCTCCGAAATCGGAGCGGCCTCGGAGGGAACTCTCTTTCGCCCTCCCCTCACCTTCCCCTCCCTTCCTCTACCTAACCCACCCCCCCGACCCTATCTAAACCCCCCCCCCTACCTTTGTCCACGGATTTACGCCTCCCGGAGGGAGAAGTAAATCCACGCGCACCAGCCGGCTGCTGGCACGCCGAGACGCGACCCAGGGTCGGTTCCGGACCGCCCCGGGCCGACACCACACCCCAGGCCCGCCCTCAAAACGCCACGTCCCGCCCCCAAAACGCCGCGTCGATCAGCCCCGCCCTGACACGCCCCCAACAAAAAACCCCGGGACTTACGCGAGTCCCGGGGCTCTGCGCGCGCCGGCAGGCCTATGGAAAATAGGCGCGCCGGCGCGCAAGGCCCTGGTCGCGTAAATCCGGGTGGATTTACGCGAGCAGGGCTTTTAAAATCCGCCCCTTTGTGTTTGGGACAGGGTGAACCCTTTACAAATTAGTGTTATTGTGGTGGAGCTGTTTCTCCCTCCCACTTTTTGAGCACTCAGGGGTAAAAACAATTTTTGAAAGCTGTGTTCTTCACTGCCTTTCCCCCCTTCCTTTCTCAAGTAGTGTTCCCTATTTTTTTTTACTATCCATATAAGTATGGATAACAGGCCATACCCAGTATTATTTTAGCATTCCTTCATTTAAAATAAGAAACTACAAGTTTGTGTTATACTTCACTAATTTATTTTTCCCATTTAATGCACTGGTTGGATTTATTGTCTACTTACATAATACTAGTAAAAAAGTTAATTACTGTTTTATTCTGGTGCGATGATTTTATCTGGTCTGTGGTGCTACAAATGAGAGGTTGTTTGGGAGAGGCATAGAACTGGGGTATCAGAGTGACCAGGGCCTTGTCTCATGCCCCACTCAGGCTACAAAACCGGAGATGATTCATATTACTAAATAACATTTTTCATGTGGTACTTCTCACCTCAGGCATGGGGTAATTCATAGTCTGGACCAAGGGAGGGCCACAGAGTAGAAGAACCACTGGGACTGGAAATTTTACTTTTTTTGCCTGTATCACATCCAGTCCGGATAAGTAATACCCAGCCACCCTTTGTGACCTACCATAACCATGGCTTTACAAATTCTAGAAAACTTGTGCAAGGTGGAGGAGGTTGAACTAAGTTTAGGGCCTTTTTGGTTGAGAATATCCCTTTGGGCACAGCACTGTAGGAGACTGCCAGCATTGTAGAAACAGTAATAGAATGGTACAGTATATAAGTGATAGGTTCAGCCTGTGACTCTGCACAGGAACACACACAGGGATTTTGACGTATTTTTATATTCCTTCACCTTGTCTATGGTGGCTTGCACTCTCTGCAAGATTGAAGATCCCTTTTTGAAACATCCAAAACACATCACTCAGATCCAGATGCAGCTCGGTCCACATTGTAAAGCTTCAACGCATGATAAGCTCATGGGGCATGAACCTGGTTTATAGTTGCTTGCTACCATAAATGTGCAATTTTTGTTTGTTTGTTTGTTTTAGTACCAAGCTCTAACCACTAGGGATGTGCATCGTTTTTTTGACGGTTGAAAATATCATTCAATATTTTCTAATTCGAAAATGATAGGAAAACCCCATGAAATTTTTGTGTGGTTTTCTTATTGGTTTTTTTTTGGGGGGGAGAAAGGGCACACAGAAAAAAAAAACCCAAACCACCCTGACCCTTTAGATCTAATTATTTACAATCCCTCACCCTCCCGACTCCCCCAAAACTTTCCTAAAGTACCTGGTGGTCCAGCGGGGGTCCCTGGAGCGATCTCCCATTGGCAGCCACTAATCAAAATGGCGCCAATGGCCCTTTGCCCTTACCATGTGACAGGGGCTATCAGTGCCATTGGCCAGCCCCTATCACATGGTAGGAGCAATGGATAGCCCGTGCCATTTTTTAAGATGGCGACAGCCGTTCATTGCTCCTACCATGTGACAGGAGCCGGCCAATAGCACCGATAGCCCCTGTCACATGATAAGGGAGAAGAGCCACTGGTGCCATTTTGTTTACTGGCAGCCGAGGGCCAAAGAGCGGGAGATCGCTTCCGGGACCCCCGCTGGACCACCAGGTACTTTAGGAAAGTTTTGGGGGGTCGGGAGGGTGGGGGATTTTAAATAATTAGATTTAAAGGGTTGGGGGTAGGGTTTTTTTTTTCCAGCTCAGGACAGCCAAAAAAAAGAATCATCCGGACCGTGGGAAACGAAATTTCCTGCGGGTCCACGATACCAAAACCGGAACTGATTCTGGCACCCAATTCACATCTCTACTAACCACTACACCAAATACTAAATTTGTGGCATTTATTTTCAAACTTCACAAAAAAGAATAATAATTATCATTTGTACAGTCATACTACTAGATGCATGTAGAGCTGTATAGAGATACTTAATGGAGAACCTCTATACCTTTCAGCTTACAGTCTCATCAAGATAGACAGACAAAATACACAATAAGAAACAAGTAAGAGGTTTTGAACCAGCAGCAAGGCCCTGATTGATGACAATTAAAGTCGATAAAATTGAATCACCAGAGACCCTGAGACTGTCCATGTGATAACAGAACATGCACTCTTGGAAGGAGAGAGGACGGTAGGAGATATGCTGAGGGAGAAGCTGCAAAAATGCCAATACTGATATATATATATATATATATATATATATATATATATATATATATATATATATCCATATTGACTTTGGGTATATTTGGCTCTACCTAACCAGAGATTAACAGTTGTGGATGAATTGTTGATATCTTACAATGTTTCCATTTGAAAATAAATATATATTGTTTCAAGTTCAATACATAAGAAAATTCCATACTGGGGCAGACCAAGGGTCCATCAAGCCCAGCATCCTGTTTCCAACAGTGGCCAATCCAGGCCCATAAGAACCTGGCAAGTACCCAAAAACTAAGGGGTAGATTTTAAAAAAGTGCGCCTTTGCGTGCTTTTGTTGGCGCATCAGGCGCAAACAAAAGTACGCTGGATTTTAGTAGATACACGCATAGCCGCGCATATCCGCTAAAATCCTGGATCGGCGCACGCAAGGCTGCCAATTTCGTGTAGCCTGCGCGCGCCGAGCCACGCAGCCTGCCGCCGTTCCCTCCAAGGCCGCTCCGAAATCGGAGCGGCCTCGGAGGGAACTCGCTTTCGCAATCCCCTCACCTTCCCCTCCCTTCCTCTATCTAACCCACCCCCCCCCCCCGGCCCTATCTAGACCCACCCCCTACCTTTGTCGGGGGATTTACGCCTCCCGGAGGGAGAAGTAAATCCCTGCGTGCCAGCGGGCTGCTAGCGCGCCGAGACGCGACCTGGGGGCGGTTCCGGAGGGCGCGGCCACGCCCCCGGACCGCCCCGGGCCGAAACCATGCCCCCGGGTCCGCCCCCGAAACACCGCGTCCCGCCCCCAAAACGCCGCGCCGATCCGACACGCCCCCCGACACGCCCCCGACACCCCCCCCTTGAAAAACCCCGGGACTTACGCGAGTCCCGGGGCTCTGCGCGTGCCAGTAGGCCTATGGAACATAGGCGCACCGGCACGCAAGGCCCTGCTCGCGTAAATCCGGGCGGATTTACGCGAGCAGGGCTTTTAAAATCCGCCCCTAAGTCTATTCCATGTTACCATTGCTAATGGCAGTGGCTATTCTCTTAGTGAACTTAATAGCAGGTAATGGACTTCTCCTCCAAGAATTTATCCAATCCTTTTTTAAACACTGCTATACTAACTGCACTAACCACATCCTCTGGCAACAAATTCCAGAGTTTAATTGTGCGTTGAGTAAAGAAGAACTTTCTCCGATTAGTTTTAAATGTGCCCCATGCTAACTTCATGGAGTGCCCCCTAGTCTTTCTACTATCCGAAAGAGTAAATAATCAATTCACATCTACCCGTTCTAGACCTCTCATAATTTTAAACATCTGTCTCACAAACTACTCAACAAATTTTTTGATAGCTGGAACACTATGCAGTCAATTCATTAAAACTACACAAGTCTCTACACAGTTCTTTTTTATGTAGGAGATCTGCTTGGTGCATTATTTATTAAAACATCATATAACAATGAAGGTGCAGGAAAAAAAGCAGAAAGGCAGGGTTCAAGTGCTTACAGAAACCATTGATATTGCACTGTAACTTGTGTGCACAGCTTTGCTCACATGCATATAAAAACTCATCCTAGTTCTTGCCCCCTCCTCCCCCCCCCACCTCCATTGACAGGAAGAGATAAAAGGCTGCTTGTTCTCCAGGTCATTGCTGAGAAACGTGAGTAGAGGAACAGCTGTTGGAGTAAGGAGGGAAGGGTTTGCTAAAAATGCTTGTGGAATATGCAGGAAGAGGTTTGGTGTTGTCACTCTTATTGGAGAATGGTTTCTTTGCCCTATAACCATTTGTCATACTTTTAATAATGTCTTCTGTTAGGTATTTTGTGTAGATGCCTGTGTGTTGGATGGATCTGTGTGGTTCTGTGTTTGTCTCTGTCTAGTCAATAATTTTCCTAGAGTTTGAATCAGCCACTAATTCTAATATACATACTATACATATATGTGAGTGTGTGTATATGTCAGGTACTGCTAACTGTGATGAGGAGGAGTAATTCATGGAGATAGGGGAAAAATACACAGATCCCTATGGAAATTCTGGAGAAGTGTAACCGAAAGCTGGCGGCCTGGGAGACTCACACATTTACATAAGATGGGAATCTGCAGAATACAGACCCTTACTATATCATATGAGATGGGGCTTTCCCAGAAACCAATATTGCTCCTAGTACTTTTTTGCAAGAATGGGCAGTAAGAAGGGTTTTGATGTTTGGGATTCATCCCCTTGCCATAACCCCACCTTTTTTAGGGAGGTCTTCAGTGGAGTATAAAAGCCATTGAAGCATGCTCAACATTTTAGTGGGAAGGAGTTGTGGGTTAGGAGTTGATGAGAAGAAGAGAAGCTGGAGATCATCCCTGAATCTCAAGCAAGAGAGAGAAAGTGTTGGAGCTTGACTGCTAGATCTTTTCATCATCCCTGGGGATCTGGATCAACAGTTGAAGAGTTTGGATTTTTGGAGTAAAGTGATTTTAGACATTTTTGAGAAGATTGATTTAGTCTGGAGAGAAGGGCATCTCCCCTGGATCCTGAAAGTCTGTTTCAAAGATCTTTTTTGTCTGAGCAACCAGAGCAAGTAAGAGGGTGATGAGTTTTGGATTCTTGATCAAAGAAAGCAATAGATCTGGATTTTCTGAATCAGTTTTTGAAGTTGTTGGATTTTGTTAATAGTTTTGAGCTCGGTGATCTTTTTGCCATCTGAGAGCAGTGTATCTTGGAACTACATTCCAGATATCTTATTCTCCAAGTAGAGGATATCTTTGATATGGATGGTGGTGCAAGAACAGGGAGATTAGTAAGAAGACCTAGAATAGGTAAGGATGGACAACTCCCCTATGAGGAAAGGCTGAAGAGGTTAGGGCTGTTCAGCTTGGAGAAGAGACGGCTGAGGGGGAATATGATAGAGGACTTTAAAATCATGATAGATCTTGAACGAGTAGATGTGAATCAGTTATTTACACTTTTGGATAATAGAATGACTTAGGAGGCACTCCATGAAGTTAGCAAGTAGCACATTTAAGACTAATCGGAGAAAATTATTTTTCACTCAACTCACAGTTAAGTTCTGCAATTTGTTGCCAGAGGATATGGTTAGTGCAGTTAGAGTAGCTGGGTTCAAAAACGATTTGGATAAGATCTTGGAGGAGGTTCATTAACTGCTATTAATCAAGTTGACTTGGGGAATGGCCTCTGCTATTACTGGCATCAGTAGCATGGGATCTTCTTGGTGTTTGGGTACTTCCCAGGTTCTTGTGGCCTGGTTTGGCCTCTGTTGGGAACAGGATACTGGGCTTTTTAGACCCTTGGTCTGACCCAGCATGGCAATTTCTTATGTTCTTATGTTCTTAAGGAAACTACGGTTTTCATCACTCTTAATATTTTTTATGCTATTCATGATTTTCTCAATTTTGGCCTGGATATTCATCTTTAAGTTAAAGTAAACTGTTTATGTTGAGCACCACCGGAAATCATTTTGGTTATTTTTTTCCAGTTCCCCTGGTTGAATGGATAGACATTGGGGTGATTGCTACCTATCCCTCTTACTAATTTTTTTCCTTCTTGCTCCTTTTTTGGGTCTTCATGCACTTTTAGAATCTCATCCAGCTAGAGTGTGAGCCATTGTATTCAATAGTGACTGACCATTCCAGGAACTGAGGAAGTTAGCTTGCCCCCCCCCCCCCCATCCAGACTTGAACCCTGAACCAGTAGCACCCCTAGATGATGCTTACAGCCCAAACAGGGGACCGGTTACACAAAGATCAATAGCAGTGAAGATCTAGGGCTTATTCAGTGCAAAATCCAGGCCTTCTGCAATAAAAGATTTATAATCACTATGCAAAGGAAGCCCTCCCAGTAAGGGTGGACTGGAGGGCAGGCCATAGGCCTAATAAAGCTTCTTTCCACCCAAGAAGGGTTTGGGTTTCGCAGTTAAGGAACAGTATAGCCTTTACTTTTCATGAGAGGTCTGGACCCATCAACTCAGTAGGGCAGTGGAAATGGGGAACTGTAACAGGTAGGTCTAGACCTGTCAGGGACAGCACAAATCCACCATATACTGTAACTTACAGCACCCACCATCCCATTTGCATTTCTACAAGCAGGTGAGGCTTTGGGAAGCCCAGGAGGAGAAAAAAGCAGATGGGGCAATTGTAGTTAAAGAAAAGAAATAAAATATGATTTGTTTTTCAGTGGTGATTCCTTGTGGAGAATAATGCCCCAATTAATGAATGTCAGGGTCCATATCGAGCCATTGTGCAGTCAGCAAGTTAGCTGATGCTCAGTCCCATCTGTTAGGAAAGAAAGGAGGGAAATCTGGCTCATAACTCACTTTTTCTCAGACAGAGGCACCAGGTGCTGACTAACAGAATGCACTAGGGGACCTCCAGATAGGTAGTCCCACACCCATAACGTTTTACATGGGGGCATTTCATATATATATATTTACTTAAATGCATATGCATAATAACAATAGTGGCCAATCTCTACTACTATATTGTCACATTTTAGGAATTCAACAAAACCAATTCAGTACAGATTATGATGCTGTCCATATTTTATATGGGGTTTGCTTATTAAACTAAGCCCCCCCCCCCCCCCCCCGGAGGACTAGAATTGTTTTTCAAATAGAGGTTTAAAATAAATTTAAAACTTTTCACATACAGAATTAAAAGACTTATAATAGTTCTGAAATACATTTCCAGTTCATTCGTGTGCTGCTTTTTCTATTTCAAGGAAGAGCTACTAAAATTGCTAATAACTTTTTAACAGTTTCATTTTTCATTGCAGTTATAAAAGTCATAAAATATTTCAGCTAGCATGTTAAATAAAATTAAATGGAATATATGTTCCATTTTTTATGAGCTTGAGAATTAGAGCAAGGCAACACCATGTAGACAGAATAAGGTTGGCAGCAATGTTCACTTTACCAACAATACAAATTGAGACTTTAGCTTCAGGCACAAGATAGACAGCTTCACTGTGATCATTTTATTTAAGCACTGCCTAGTTAAAAGATTAACCATATAACATGGTTGTCTTATTTAAGAGTTTTCAATTTTAGGATCTGGAAAATGCAATATTCAACCAGTTAACTAATTTAAATATTCTAAGGTGAGCATTTACTATATGCATAAAGAGAACTTATGAACCAGAAAAGTTGCAATTAACCAATCATTGTGTGAATTTGTGGTTTTTTTCCACTTAAGGATATATGCCTCTGTGCTTACTTGGAAGTTTTTTAATCTGGAGGACCACAAGCAAGAGCAAAAATGCTACAGGGCAACCATAGTATCCATTGTTATTATTTAGACTGAGAAGGAGGAGAAGGAACTGAGAACACCACCTTCCTTATAAATTGAAACCAAACTAAACTCATTAAAGTCTACATTGTAAAAAACAGCAAGGAGAAACAAAGAAATAAATACAGGCCTGGTACCAGCGAGTGTGCAAACCGTGCAATTGCACGGGGTGGCACACCTGGTGGGGCGGCATCGGGAGCAGGGAGAGGCCTGTGCTGCCACCGGGGGACCCAATCCCACAGGCAGTGGAAGAAAAGTTCTGGGGTGCCACCAGTGGATCCAATCCCACTGGCAGCAGAAGAGAAGGTCTGTGGTGCCACCAGTGGGCCTGATCCCACTGGCTGAGGAAGAAGAGGGTCTGTAGTGCTGCCGGTGGACCCGATCCCATAGCTCAGCACTGCTATTTGTGTAAACATTTTTCTAAGGTTTTTACCTAGCTAAACAGATCTTTAGCTTGACAGAAAATCCTCCTCCTCATGGCAGCAAAAGGCTTGCATGGGCTTTCATAACGTGTGCATGTCTAGGAGCTTTAAAAAGAGGCATTCTCAGGACTGCATTCAGTTCAGTGGAAGAAAACATAGTATATATGTTTGATTTTCAGAAATGGCCAGTGTAATTCACACAGGCACTTTGTTTGTATGTACCTCGTAGGCAATTTTCAAAGAAAAACTACCCAGTAATTTCTCTTTGAAAGTTTTTTACACTGTTTGTGTGTACCAAAGTGTGAGCATGCCTAACAACAATGCAGGCTATAGAAAATTTTCCCATTTAATGTCTTGTATCTTCTGTTTGATTGACATGCTCCATCTCTTTGTTTATGGTTCCATCATACATTGATAGTATAGATTACCCAATATCTTAAGTCAATTTATTGTAAGGTATTATATTGTGAAACATATCATATTCAATTTTTGGAGGTCATTCTTGTCATAAGGAAAAAATGTTTACCATTTGAGTTCAAGAGCTGTATACCAGCAAATTGTCATAAAATATCATGATACATTTTCAGTTAATCTATTTCATTACTGTAAATTTGGATATGAAGAGGTCATAGAAACATAAAAATATAATAGAAGAAAACAACCTTACAGTCTCTGTCTAGTCTGCCCATCCAGACAGCTGTTCAGCTTAACTATCCCTACTATATGTATCATTAGGGTCACCTATGCTTGTCTCAAGCTTTCTTGAATTCAGATTATGTCCTTGTTGATATTCAAAGGTCGATATTCAAAGGCATTTATCTGGATAACTGTTGCGTTATCCAGATAAATGCTATAGGGCAGATTTAAAAAAAATTGTGTGCACGGGGTTCCGGATGCACGCATGTTACAAAATACTGGTCCTGCGCGCACATGCACACTGGATTTTCATGTCTGCATGCATATGTGCAGGTGGGTGGCCCGCTCCATGCACAGGGAGGGGATTTTAGAAAAATACACGCAGCAACACAATCGTACCTCCCCCAGTTCCCTCCCAGTCTACTCCAATTAAGGAGCAGAATGGGAGGGAACTTTCCTATCCCTAACCCTACCTTTCTTACCTCTTCCCCTCTCCTCCCAGATCTCTAAACCTACCCTAAGTAACCTATTGATTTTATTTTTTAATTTACCTGCTCCTATAAAACAAATGTTGACCACTTCTGGTTGATCTCCCTTCCCCCAAGCCTCCTAAAACATGCCCAAATCATTGAAGATCTATAGGCCCAAAAACCCCACCCACACTGGAATTTGCAATATAAAATGTTAAGATAAGCCATCTCCAAAGGTCCATGATTCTCTTTCCTCTCCTCTCATACACCCACCTAGAACTCCACTAATCCCTTACTGCCCCTGGAAGTTCGGTTCAATTTTCCAGCTCCTGGTACATCCAGTGCTCCTTCAACAGCAATGCTGGTATTGTAAACAATACTTTGATAACAACTTTGGCAATTTATCCTACATTGTATATGCTAGGATCTGGATAATTATATTTTACCAGTAAGGTGGGGCAGGAGACCTTCTGGATGGGATCTACCTTAAAAATGTATTTTGAAAATTTGGAGAGGGAGGGAATATTTTTCAGGCCTATAGCCAATTACAATTTTGGCATATTTTGGAAGGTCTAAGGAGGAGGGGGAAATATTTGTTTCACTGGGTTAGGGGGATCTTGAGCCAATAGGCCTGCTATTATTATTTTTTTTAAAATGTTGGGATGACTACTGAACTGGCTATATTGTTTGGGCTACATTCTTTGAATATAGGCAGTTAAGGTAAAGTAATTTGTGTACACATACTTATATAACTTTGAAACCTATGTGCCAATATTCTTACATAATTGGTTAGGTTTCAAATTTATCCAGCTTCATATTTATTTATTTATTTATTTATTTATTTACTAAATTTCTATACTGCCTATCAACACTCCTAAGCAGTTTACAAAAACTATTAATAATCATAAAATACATAAGACAAAGTAAAATAAGTAAAAAAAAAACCCATCACTATAAATTCATAAAAAAGCATTAAAAACTTAACAAAAATTAGTCATAAATCAAATTGAGTTCCTCACTGCCCTTCTGTTATTAGATCCATTAAAAGCAAACACATTACCACATTAAAATAATCACATTGGGATAGTAAATATATTACCACATCACTCCTCTGTTTTTTTGAACATCTAAAATACTTGCAAAGCCTCATTACAACTTACAAAATCTCATTAAAGAATTTGTAAAGCCTCATTAGAATCTCATATATCTAGATAACTTTATTTGAGGATATTCAATGGGATGTTTATTGTGCAGAATATCCCTGATAACATTTCTGGATAACTTTCTCTGGTTAAGTGATCTGTTTTCCATTTTTTTTAAATATTGATCATTAAATGTTTATTGCTTGCATTTGAATAGGGTCTTCTAGACTCAAAAATATATTATTAATGACATATTCAGTTAGAAGGAAGTTTAATTTTCTACACACATATAAGGGCAATTTTCTATTGTATGCTTAAGTACAATGTCACATCCATAATCTTAAGTATGTACAATATATCCTGATTTTCAAGTATAAAATACTTGTGTAAACTGGGTTTGCATATCAAGTTATGTTTGAGACTTAGCTGGCCGCAGCTTGCATGATTACAGCCTGAGGCAATGCAGGATTTAGAGCAGTGTCTCCAAACATGTTTGTTTTGTGCATACCTTGACAGCAATGAACATCATTCATAAGCCAGGGTATGTTAGGAATGATTGCAATTTTACAACTTTACTGCTAATGCCCTTCTTAGTAATTGCTAGGGATGTGCAGAAGGAAAAAAATTGTTGTTATTCGGTATTCGTTGCACCAGGACCCAAATCTGTTGCATCCATTTTCGGGGAAACCGGATTCGTCTATTAGTTGCATTCAGTATTCATTTTCCATTAAAGTTGGAAAAACAAAAGAAAAACCCATCCCAACCCTTTAAATTGTATTAACTACAACCCCCATCCTCCTGACTCCCCCAAGACTTAGCAAAAGTCCCTGGTGGTCCAGCGGGGGTCCTGGAGTGATCTCCTGCACTCGGGCTGTTGGTTGCCAGTATTCAAAATGGCACCGATAGCCTTTGACCTTACTATGTCACAGGGGCTACTGGTGCCATTGGTCAGCCCCTGTCACATGGTAGGAGCAATGGATGGCTGGCACCATCTTGTGCTCCTACCATGTGATAGGGGCCGACCAATGGCACCGGTAGCCCCTGTGACATAGTAGGGACAAAGGCTATCGGCAACATTTTGAATACTGGCAGCCGACGGCCCGAGTGCAGGAGATCACTCCAGGAACCCTGCTGGACCACCAGGGACATTTGACAAGTCTTGGGGGGGTCAGGAGGGTGGGGTTTTATTTGTTAATGATATTTTGCACTCGTGGGAGTTCGCCATACATTTTGTGGACTCACGAATGCAAAGAATAGGGACCTATACATTGCGGATTGCACATTTGTTCAAAACAAATGCACATCCCTATTAATTGCATTGTGCCAAAGACAGCCTTTTTCTGGAGTTCATTGTATATAATTTTTATAGTCAACATATCAAGGTATCCTTGGAAATTCTTCTTAATCAGGTCAGTGGCATCCAATATAATTAGTACTATTTCTTTATTTTTCTGCCATATTTTCTTGGTCTCGTATTGCATCTCTTGAATCTTCGCTTTCTCCATTCAAGCTACCTCTATCAACAAAGCCATTCTTGTGTTTTTCTTCTTCAGCACAATATCTGGTTTTCTATCATCAATCTTTCTGTCAGTTGGAACAGGAATGTCCTAGGTTATGATAACAACTTTATTTTCTTCTATTTTGTTAGAATTGTACTCCCAGTGTTTTTTCGGTACATCAATGTTATATACCGGCAACCGTTTGCACGATGTGCAAACGGTTGCCAGTATATAAAATAAAATAAAATAAAAAATAAAAAAAGCCGTGCCACCTAGTTATGCCTTTCAGTCCTTCTGACATCAGCACATCACATCCAGCAATAAGATATGTTTTTGTTCCATAGAATCTGCATTTTTCCATTGTTTTCTATGCTGGCTGTGAACCCATCTTATTTGTAATATTCTTTCATGTGCTTCAGTTATCAATCTCTCATCTATAGCTTTGAGTTCACCTCTCTGTAATCACTACCGTAACAAATCTTTATCCATGTGGGGTTTCTTTCTCCATATGTCCCACTATATGTGTGCTTCTGCCAGTTATCTTTCCTTGTTGGCTGGTCTAATTCTTTAAGGAGTTTTTTTTCCTCTTTTTTGCTATTTCCATGTCTTTTTTCCCTTCATGTGCTGGTAGATTTTCAGTCACTCTCTCTCAATTCGCCAGAAATATTGTCCAAGCTTAAGGACTGTAACTGATGATGCTTGCTCGCGTTCATACGTCAGCATTATTTCAGCATTTGAGTCCACTGATGCCATTAAGTATGCCTTAAGGCCATTATGGAAGCTCTATAAGTGTAATCAATTTCAATAAGACCCACAGAAGTCTAAAGGTAGGGCAACTTCTCCGAGAGAAGCAAAAGGAAATCAGGATGCTTCTCAAGCACCTCATTGTTGACACTCGTACCAGTTGGAATTCAGTGAGCCTGATGCTGCAATTAGTGGAATAGAAGACACCCATTCATAATCTGTCTCAGGAAAAAAAAGGATAGTTGTGAATTCCCCCAGACATTATGACTGGGCAGTGATGAGGGAGCTGGTAGATATCCTGAAGCCCTTCAAGGACACCACAGAGGGCAGGAGCTCTAGCGGCACCACTTGGGGTGATGTGATCCCAACAGTAAATTGTCTAAAGGAAAAGTTAGAGGGCTGCCAGCAGGATATCAGAATAAAAGCAGAAGTGTTGCAGTTTGTGGCCTGTTTGCAGCATGAAGTACATGAGAGTCTGATACCTCTGATGGAAAACATTTGTACAAGCTTGCTACACTGCTTCATTCCCAGGTGAAAGGGAATTTTGCCCCGGAGTCCAAGTGTCTCAGATGAAGCAGATGCAGGAATAGTTGGTCTGTCTGGAGGGGTGTAGCACAAGAGGAAACAGTGGCTAAATCACAGAGTAATGCATACAGTAGAAGCACTTAGACAGCTAGCACTTCTTCCCCCACCTCAATACATGATTGTTAGTAGGGATGTGAATCGTTTTTTGACGATTTAAAATATCGTCCGATATATTTTAAATCGTCAAAAATCGTTAGAGGCGATATTTAATAGGAATTCCCCCGATTTATCGTCAAAAATCCTAAATCGGGGGAAGGGGGAGGGCGGGAAAACCGGCACACTAAAACAACCCTAAAACCCACCCCGACCCTTTAAAATAAATCCCCCACCCTCCCGAACCCCCCCAAAATGCCTTAAATTACCTGGGGTCCAGTGGGGGGGTCCCGGTGTGATCTTTTTCTCTCGGGCCTCCGGTGCATTGTAGAAATAGCGCCATTTCTACAACGCACCGGAGGCCCGAGAGTAAAAGATCACACCGGGATCCCCCCTCTGGACCCCAGAGCAGCAAGAGTAGCAAGAGTAGCAATAATGATTAGATACTGGAAGCCCTAAGGAGTAGTGGCAGCTGAAGGTGACAAAAAGGACTGAAGATTGGTGGCAGAATGTGAAGGTGTGTGCGCATGTGGTGAGTTGGTTGTATCAACGAGAGAAAATTGTTTGACATACATCATAAGGCATTTTGGGGGGGTTCGGGAGGGTGGGGGATTTATTTTAAAGGGTCGGGGTGGGTTTTAGGGATGTTTTAGTGTGCCGGTTTTCCCACCCTACCCCGATTTACAATTTACATGATATTTAAAAAAACAAAACTGCAACGATCCGATTCCCTCCCCCCCAGCCAAAATCGATCGTTAAGACGATTGATCACACGATTCACATCTCTAATTGTTAATATATGATTGTTTTAGCGTCGTCTGCGCTAAACAGATTTTAGGAAGTGGTAGAATATAAGTCGTTTTCAATAATACATAAATAAATAGCCATACGTACATTGACCGCAAAGGACATCTTACCTGGCACAGACTAGTGTGATAATAGATGGAACAAAGGATCTCAGCAAACCCAAGCAAAAGAGAACTCAGTGCAAAGGTCTGTGATATGCTATCTGCTAGAGCCCATAGAGTACCAAGACTGAGATGTGCTTGCATATTGGACACATAAGTCCTCAATGCAGCCACACCTAACCAAAGTGGCACAGCATTTTTACCTTGCCCACTAACCAGTGTTCCTAGTTAATGTGTCTTTTCAATTACAGGAGACATTGTGAGCCCTCATTTCTCAAGGTTGGTGGTACAGTTAATGGAAATGCTGGCATTTCTAAAATGCAGCCTCCCTTGGCTTGTATTTCCCTATTTTTCATGTGAGTGGCAAAATGATAATGAACACCTTGAAGGCTTTGCTTGAATTATGCCTGCCACCAACATCTTCCATGACCCAGATATAGCACCCCAAAGCTCTAACTGTTACCTCTCTTCTTGCCTGCTGTTCCCCTAGTTCCAGCATAGGGGACTTGCTGCCTCATGTCTATCGTCCATACCACTAGATTCAGCATAGGTTACTTACTGCCTCATGCCTCACTTCCATACCCCTAGTTCAAGCATGGCCAATGCTGAGGCCTCGACCTGGACCCAGGCCTGACACCACAACTTGACTGGGGGCTGGATCTTGATGCTGGGGCCTCGGCCTAGGTCAGATGCCAGGCTGTGACCTGACCCGGCCCAGATGCCAGGCTGTGACCTGACCCGGCCCAGGCCTGATGCCAGGCTGTGACCTGACCCGGATGCCAAGCCCCGATGCCAGGGCTTCACAGGCCCGATGCCGCAACCCAACATGGAGGCTGGGTACCAACACCTGGGCCTTATCCAAAATTGGAATATGAGCCCAAGCCTGAGGCTGGGTACCAATGCCAGGGCCTCGGCCCGGACCCAGGCCTGATGCCATGACCCACCCCGGAGGCTGAGTCCTTATGCCTGGGACTCTGATTAGGACCAGAGCCCAAAACCAGGCCTGACACCACATCTACTGGTTCACCTTTATCCACATGCATATTCACCCCTTCAAAAAATGTAGCAAATTTGTGAGACAAGATTTTCCTTGGTTAAATAAATGTTGGATTTAAATCATGTCTATCTATATGTACTGTGATTTTATTCCTGACCTAAGCCGAGGCCCTAGCATCAAGATCCAGCCTCCAGGTCAGGTCGCGGTGTCAGGCCTGAGTCCAGGTCGAGGCCTCAGCATTGGGACCCGGCCTCCGGGTTGGGTTGTAATGTTGGACCTGAGTCCTTGCCCTGGTCTAGGCTGAGGGCCGACATCTGGACTTGGCTTCTGGGTCAAGTTGCAGCATCAGGCTTGTGTCTGTGCCAAAGCCCCAGCATTGGGACCCAGCCTTCATTGTATACCCAATAGATCTGGTAAGTTTTACTTTTTTTTTATTTTCAGGGGTCAAGCTCAGGCCTAGGCTATGGCTACAGCTTTGGACCTTGGCCTAGGCTCTACGTGAGACCCAAGATTTGGGTCTAGGCAGGGGCACCATTGTTGCACTAGGGCATAGGCCATGGCTCCTATTTTGGGCCTTGGCCTATGCCCTAGGTGATGCCTCAGCTTCAGGCCTAGATCAAGGCCCAAATGAACTAGTTTAAAACAAAATGAACGAATAAGGTTTGTTTCATTTGGGCTGGTCCTGATATAGTTCAGTGCCCACCCCTGAATGAAACAAATTAGCCTTATTTTTCACATTTTGTACTTTTGTTTTAAATGAATGCACATCCATATACAGTAATATGCAAGCATGTTAGAAGGAGTGAATGGGGAAGATGTGATCAGTCAGATGTTAGAAAGATCTGTAAAAGTTTGAAATGATTTTTCTTTATCTGTCTTCTTGCTCACAGATGATCTTGATGTTTTTAGCTTTTGTTGCCAAAAACTATAAATAGGAAATTTATTATCTCTTTGAATTGTTTCAGATGATTGCATTAATCTACTCTGTGACTCAAATTCAAGTCAAACCTTTAGAATTGGCTCAGTGCCTTATCAAAGAAGTCTTTGCTTCCCACTGAGAGAACTTCTTTCTTGCATAATAATTTACAGAAGCATCTGTTTGAGCCAGATTAGATCATGTTAGGTATTTATTTACTGTATATCATGCTGTATATTTAGACCCAACTTGAATTACATTGTGGATATATATACAATACTGACAGCCATAAATGATGAAAATTCACAGCATTTCAACCCAATGTGATCATGTACACAGATCTACACTTCTTAATTGCATAAAAATATATCTGAGGTATTTCTAATAAAACTGTTTTTCAATGTGAAATATCTATAAAAACACTCTAAAAATGTGATAAAAAAAAATCATTTTATTTGTATTGTAAATGATTCTTATGTTTTCTTTCAAATATAGGGCCTAACATAAAAATGCATATTTTTTGTGCCGGTGGCTGTTCTAGGGTGTTAGCTACTCCTGGGTGGCTGCCACAGACTATACCACCAAAACTTTGAAAAAGACAAAATGCAGAATTATTGTCTGTCCTTAATACAGTGCATCAATTTAAGTACCAAAAACATTTGTTTTCTATAAATTCTGGAGCCTAAAACATAGTGGCCGATGGTAGTTCTAGGTAATTCCAAATGTTGGCAGTTCCAATACTGGGAACTGAAAGAATAGGGCCCCTTTAACTGGAATGCCAAGAGCTGATCCCTTTCTGAGATACCCATTATAATGTGTACCAACTTCATTGGTTCATAGAAGCAAGGACTCAGACAATGTTGTAGTTACCATCTGGATGCCTGTGAGTCTAAATATTCCCATGACAATGTTTCCCAAGAACACATGCCTGTAGGAGTGAAGAGAATGGTTTTGTTTATTTTTATATGTGTTTCAAAGCACTAAATGAGATGAACTTTTACTGTGAAGTGTCATGTGAATTGGTTTATGTGAATTTACTCTTTCTGTAAATAAACATAGATCTGTTTAGAATCAGATCTTCTTATGCAACCTTAAAGTGGCAGTGGAAGTTGAATCAGTGGTCTCCTATTTTCTGCTGTGAGTCTGCAGAATAAAAGAGTGTTGTGATTCTGCTTGTCATGTAGTCTCCTAACCACCAGAGGTCCTCCAGGAGCTGCTCTTGCCCTCTTTCCAGCTCTAATCTCAGAGACCTCATGAATCTTCACAAGAAAAACCTGTGCCTAGCATGCTGCCTCCTGCCTCTGATTATGGGGAATGTAAAGATTGTAAATGTCTGAATCCTACTTCTCTAGGGGAGTGCTTTATGTGCATGATGCTAAAAAAAAAACTTACTGGCAAAATATCTGTAGGAGATATGTTTAAGAAGAGTCCACAAACACAGGGAAACTACAGTCAAATTGAAAAGGTAATTGCTTTATTGGAGGACCTTGATGTTTCTGCTAGCAAGAAGGGACCTCTGCAGCTGGAGCTTGATTCCATGCTGGCTTTAGTTAAAACTCACAGAACCTTCAGCCTAGCACAAGAAGTGATTCTCAGTGCCTAGCATCGGAGAGGGGAACACAGTTTCATCCTGCTCTCTATTCCTGAGAAAAACCCTGTACTAAAAGTGGAGGGAAAGAAGCACTACACAGAAAAACAATCAGCTTCAAAAGTACCTGCTTTATTAACTACTCCTTGTGTTCCAGCTCCTTTTACCATAAAGCTAACCATTGATTCTCCCAGGCTGATGCACACTCCTGCCTGTGTTAACTCCCCAAGCTTGCCTTGTGGCTTCCATGACCCTTCCTGTTCCCAAGCTTGCCTTGTAGCTTCCCAAAACCTTCCTGTTTCCAAGCTTGCCTTGAGGCTTTCCTAAGCCTTCCTGTTTCCAAGCTTGCCTTGCTCCCTGGCTCCCAGGCCTCCTGTCTCAAGCTTGCCAGTATCATTAACTCCTGTCTTGTTCTAGCGTTCCTTCCTAGATCTAGTCTGCCCCGGAGTCCTGGACTGTTCCCGTGGGGGGGTTCCTGAGCCAAGCTGGGTCCTCAACCGTAACAAAGAGATATAAACCAAATCTACAGAGATGTCTGGTCATCCTCTACTAGTAAGGATTCATTTCCATGTTCACTACAAAAATTGATCTACTACCAACTGTTAAGAAATCTAGAACCATCTGATGTTTATCCCAACATAGGTTTCTAAGTGATTGTAATTTGCATCAACAAATATGATATCACTTTAGAGTTATTTTTAATCTGTCGGAGAGACTAAATATCTTAACAAACTCTTGATAGCAGTGTTTCTACACAATTTGCTTCCTTTCCATTAGAATGAGATGTAGTGCAGAGAGCAGGTAATTTGCAAAATGTTCAAACCAATACCTTTTTCAAAAATAGATGTGGGGTATAGACAAATTGTATTTATTATAGAGGGCAATTATGGAAGCCATATTCATAGTTAAATACATATTTACATGTTTAAATTGCTGTCTGAAAATTGCTTCCCTCGCTATGACTAAAAGTATGTGTGTGTTCCATGTGTAGTTTTCACCAGATACAGGGAAGACATTACCGGGGTCGTTTTTTGCACATCATCAGAAACTAACATGCAAGGATTGTACATTTAAGTTTACGTGTGTTATTTCTCTTAGAAATTTTACCTGTGCAAAAAGCAAATTTAAAAGTCCATGGTACTTTACACCTGTGGCAATTTCAAAATGTGCTTACTTTCACTTGATATTTGTTAGAAAGTCTACAGGTATAAAGTGCCTTCGGGCTTTGTCCCAGAGCAAACAGACTGATAATTGCAATTATACTGTTTATATTTACTGAAATAAGTGTATGATAGAGAAATAAAATGTAAGAAATATGACCCTTAAAAAAAGCCTTTTAGGCTATCACACTTATAATGGTTTCATTATTTCAGTTAGACAGTCTGATAGTAATCTAGTATCCACTCTAATCAATCAGTGTAGGGTACAAGATACTGATGCATCGACTTGGCTCCATTCCTATTCCAGAATGAATCCTGCTGATGGAATTTAATTGAAGTTCACTGCTGAGTACTCTTATTAACTCCTTGGGCTATGGATTCAGCCTTAATCCCAGAGACACTAATGAACCACAGATACCATCACACCTACTTTTGCCCTGCATGCTTGTCTTGATTAGATTGTAAACTCTTATGTGGTTTTATATAGCAGTGTATATGTTTAGCAGTGCTATATAAGCTATAAGTAATAATAGTAGTAGAATCTATTATTTGTAGTTTACTCAAAGCTTTACAGCTCTTGTGATCAACATGTAGCAGAATAACTCTGAGTGGTGATGAGTTTCTCAATTGATTATATGGATGGCATTTTGCCTGGATAAATGTACTAAGGCATCCTTCCTTAAACATAGAAACATAGAAATGATGGCCGAAGAAGACCAAATGGCCCATCCAGTCTGCCCAGCAAGCTTTCACACTTTTTTTTTTCTTATACTTAGCTGTTACTCTTGGCCCTTATTAGTAACTTTTTGGTTCTAGTTACCTTCCACCCCCACCATTGATGTAGAGAGCAGTGCTGGAGCTGCATCTAAGTGAAGTGTCTAGCTTATTTGGTTAGGGGTAGTACCTGCTGCAATAAGCAAGCTACTCCTATGCTTATTTGTTTACCCAGCCTATGCCATTCATCCTTGTTGGTTGTTATCTGGATATAATTCCTCTTTTCTTTATTCCTCCCATGCCGTTGAAGCAGAGAGCTATGCTGGATATGCATTGAAAGTGAAGTATCAGACTTATTTGGTTTGGGGTAGTAACCAACGCAACAAGTAAGCTACTCCATGGTTTTTTGTGAATACAATTCCTTTTTACCATATTTCCTCTTGCCATTGAAGCATAGAGCAATGCTGAAGTCACATTGACAGTGAGAATGTTTATTGAATAAGGGTAGTAATCTCTAGGTAGTAGCTGTCATTCCCGCAAGCTACCCCCATGCCTATTCTCTTCATTCACATCCTCTAGACTTTATGGATCCACAGTATTTATCCCACGCCCCTTTGAAGTCCTTCACAGTTTTGGTCTTCACCACTTCCTCCGGAAGGGCGTTCCAGGCATCCACCACCCTCTCCGTGAAGAAATACTTCCTGACATTGGTTCTGAGTCTTCCTCCCTGGAGTTTCAAATCATGACCCCTGGTTCTGCTGATTTTTTTCCAATGTAAAAGGTTTGTCATCGTCTTTAGTTCATTAAAATCTTTCAAGTATCTGAAAGTCTGTATCATATCACCTCTGATCCTCCTTTCCTCCAGGGTGTACATATTTAGATTCTTCAATCTCTCCTCATGAGTCATTCGATGAAGACCCTCCACCTTTTTGGTCGCCCTTCTCTGGACCTCCTCAAACCTGTCTCTGTCCCTTCGGAGATACGATCTCCAGAACTGAGCACAGTACTCCAGGTGAGGCCTCACCAAGGACCTGTACAAGGAGATAATCACTTCCCTTTTCTTCCTCGATATTCCTCTCACTATGTAGCCCAGCATTCTTCTGGCTTTAGCTATCGCCTTGTCACATTGTTTCACTGACTTCAGATCGTTAGACACTATCACCCCAAGGTCTCTCTCCATCTCCGTGCACATCAGCCCTTCAACCTCCATCAAATACAATTCTTTCGGGTTTCCACTCCCCATATGCATGACTGCACTTCCTGGCATTGAATCTCAGCTGCCATATCTTCGACCACTCTTCCAGCTTCCTTAAATCCCGTCTCATTCTCTCTACTCCTTCCGACATGTCCACTCTGTTGCAGATCTTAGTGTCATCCGCAAAAAGACAAACCTTACCTTCTATCCCGTCCGCAATGTCGCTCACAAAGATATTGAACAGGACCGGTCCCAATACCGATCCTTGTGGCACTCCACTTAACACCGCTCTCTCTTCAGAGTACCATCACACATTGTCTTCTGTCCATCAACCAGTTTGCAATCCAGGCCACCACCTTGGCACTCACTCCTAAGCTTCTCATTTTATTCACCAGCCTCCTGTGCAGGACCATATTAAAAGCTTTGCTAAAATCCAAGTAAATGACATTGAGCGCTCTTCCTTGATCCAAGTCCTTAGTCACCCAATCAAAAAAGTAAATCAGATTTGTCTGACAGGACCTTCCCTTGGTGAAACCATGCTGCCTCTGGTCCATCAATTCTGTTGCTTGTAGATAGTTCACAATTCTTTCCTTCAGCAGCAACTCCAATACCTTTCCCACCACCGAGGTGAGGCTAACCGGCCTGTAGTTTCCAGCCTCCTGTCTGCTCCAGCTCTTGTGAAGTAGGACCACTGTCACTCTTCTCCATTCATTTGGCACCACTCCTGTTTCCAGGGAGCTATTGAACAGAACAGGTCACACAGCGGAGCCACCAGCTCATATCTGAGCTCCCTCAATATCCTGGGATGAACCTCATCAGACCCCATGGCTTTGTCCACCTTCAATTTTCCTAGCTTTTCCCATACATTCTCTTCCGTAAACAGAGTTTCATCCATTCCGCTTCCTTCCAGTTTCTTGTTAACTAGTGTCGGTCCTTCTCCGGGGTCTTCTTTAGTGAATACCGAACTGAAGTATTTGTTTAATATTTCTGCCATTTCTTCATCTGTCTCCACCCTTTTCACCTTTCAATTTCAGTAAGGAAGGGGTTGACACTTCCTAGCCCTGCTGAGCAGTGACCCATTTGGCATAAAATTTGGGACCATGAATTCTGTGATTTGTGGGCAGGATATACATAAATGACCACAAAATGGTCCACACATAGTCCATACAACAAAAGATGCCATGTTCCAAAGCAGAAGAAAAGCTACTGAAAAGTCAAAGTTCAGCAGAAATAAAATCAAACTGTTCAAATAGATCCAATCCAAAAATTAAAATACAGTTCTTTCAAACTCTCAAAAAATAAAATCACATTTTCAGACACAGTTCTTATGTTGCTTAAGCTCTCACAATATTCTGGGATCTGTAAGTATTTTCCTTAAAAACTTGTATTTCTTAGCCGCAGAGAAAAGGTAGATAATCCCTTTTTTGTTTCACCGGTTTATTTACAACTGAAAAAGTGGTCTTAGTTTTTCTAGTGGTAAGATCTTCTTGAGTTGGCCCTTTGCCACTTGGATAAAAGAACAGCTCAACTCCATGGATTTTAATGAAACCCTGAAGCAGAACACAGCCCTGAATCTGTCTCACCCCAGTTTTTCTACCAAGAAGTCTTTTCCAGGTATCCTTAAAATGCCTAAAGAACTCCTCCAAGGGACTGATTGTATCACCATAAATTCCACACCAAGCTGACCTATCCTTAAGACCACCCTTGTCATTCTTGGTGACACTGCTTACTTAGTAACCTCCCATTACTGGAACATTCCTCAATAGTAAGACCTAGACTGTATTATACATCTCTCTAATTGAAAACTGCATTATAAAGGAAATTGAACAGGAAATAAAAGAGAAATATCTGGGAGTGGAGAAAGGTGTGACAATCCAGCACAAATCCCTGAGAGTAAAGAGTAGTAAAGAGTACTATAGGAAACTGATATTGAAAAAGTGCTTTAACAGCAAGGAATACAATTCAAGGCATCAATCAACTTGCAGTCCCTGCACTCTCATACAGAATTATAAACTAGTCTTATAAAGATCTTGAAGCTTTTGATGCAAGAGGAAGAAAACTCCTCTATACCCAGAGGAAACTATAAGAAACAGAGCATGCTGAGACTATATGTCTCAAGAACAGGAGGAAGAATGGATTTTATTTTTAAAAAAAATGCATATACAAAACTACAATCAGGACTCCAGGCATACCTAACAATATCAACAGATCAAAATACTCAAAAAAGAGCTAAAAGTATGAAAGTGATTGGCCACAGTCAGTCTCCATTCTAAAACTTGGACAAGCATTCTGACAAACAGAAGAAATGAGTAAGAATTTACCAAAAGAATAGGGGATAAAAACAACATAATAGGGGATAAAAGTAACAGAATTTGCAAAACAAAAAAAACTCTAAAGAATCAAACCAACAAACAAGGAAAAACAATTGAGAAAAGCACAAATAAAGAACAAAGATTTGAGCATATAAAGAGTTATTAAGAAATCCCACACAGATCAAAACCTGACACAAAAATGGCTATGGTGAGGTGAATGTAAACCTAAAGATGAGGGACTGAAAGTTGTAGCACAAGACAGTGGATAAGGTGGTCCACAGCCAACATGGAAACAAATGATAAAGCAGATGAATTCGGGTTCTATAAAACCGAACTGGAAATGGTTACAGGATGCAATGTGCTGATGTCAGAAAGCCTGTATACAGAGGCACAGCAAGATAGTACAGATCATCCACTAGAAAACTGTGTACATGCTATAACAGCACTGTACCAGAAAACCACTGGGATCACAGCCCAGACAGAATTGTAGAGAGTGAAGAAACTTTGATCACCTGGGACACTGATAAAAAGCTTAATGCTAGAAAGCTAGACATTGTGGTGAAGCAAAAAAGAACCCACAAGAACAGCTTTGCTGATAGAAGTGTCAGTACCAGACAACTATTCTGTCAAACATACGGAGAGAGCCATGTACTTAGTAAGGGTATGTATGGCAATCGTTTTTTATTTGTTTTATTTTTGTTTCATTTTTAGCTTATTTGTATTTCTTTTTTATGTTTTGTTTTGATAGTTTTCATTTTTTTTGTTTCATTTTTAGTGTACACTGACTTAAAATAGTGAATATTTAATTACTGTGCACTATTTTGATTTAGTATGCAGTTTGAATTAAATATGTGCTATTTCAATTTAGTGCACATAATTGTGATTTAGTGTGAATTAAAAACAAAAATAATTAAAAATGAAATTTCAAGTTTTTAGCTGTTTATAAAACAACATGAAATGATAATGTCGATGGTATAGACATTGTCTATGGCATTCCAAATGAACACATCCCTAATAATTAGGGATGCAATCAGAAACAAAAAAAATGTGGCAGAAAGGTATAGACATAGGGGCGGATTTTAAAAGGAGCGCGAATAGCCTACTTTTGTTTGCGCTCCAGGCGCAAACAAAAGTACGCTGGATTTTAGTAGATACGCGCGGAGCCGCGCGTATCTGCTAAAAACCTGGATCGGCGCGCGCAAGGCTATGGATTTTGTATAGCCGGCGCGCGCCGAGCCGCGCAGCCTACCCCCGTTCCCTCCAAGGCCGCTCCGAAATCGGAGCGGCCTCGGAGGGAATCCTCTAACGCCCTCCCCTCACCTTCCCCTCCCTTCCTCTACCTAACCCACCCGCCCGGCCCTGTCTACACCCCCCCCCCCCTTACCTTTGTTGGGGGATTTACGCCTCCCAGAGGGAGGCGTAAATCCCCGCACGCCAGCGGGCCTCCTGCGCACCGGGACGCGACCTGGGGGCGGGTACGGAGGGCGCGGCCACGCCCCGGACCGCCCCGGGCCGTAGCCACGCCCCCGTACCCGCCCCCAAAACGCTGCCGACACGCCCCGAAAACGCCGCAACGACCGGGCCTGCCCCCGACACGCCCCCCTCGGGGAACCCCGGGACTTACGCGAGTCCCGGGGCTCTGCGCGCGCCGGTAGGCCTATGTAAAATAGGCTTCCCGGCGCGCAGGGCCCTGCTCACGTAAATCCGCCCGGTTTTGGGCGGATTTACGCGAGCAGGGCTCTGAAAATCCGCCTCATAGTCCCTATTGGCTTCTAGGTGCTTCTTGATACATTGCCTGTACATGTTACACTCTATGAACTCCAGAAAGAGGCTCTCTTTGGCACAATGCAATTATTAAGAAAAGCATTAGCAGTACATTTGAGAGACTGATGTCTTTATCAACATACCCTGGTTTAGGAATATGTTAATTCTTGTCAAGATATGCATAAAACAAACCCATTTGGAGACACTGCCCCTAGAGATATTGGGGTAGATTTTACAAATCTACGTGTGCACGTACTTTTGTTCGCGCACAAGGTGTGAACAAAAGTACGCGGGATTTTATAAGATACGTGCGTAGCCGCGCATATCTTATAAAATCCGGGGTCAGCGCAAGCAAGGGGGTGCACATTTGTGCACCTTGCGCGCGCTGAGCCCTGCGCACGCTGCCTGTTCCCTCCGAGGCCGCTCCGAAATTGGAGCGGCCTCGGAGGGAACTTTCCATTCACCCTCCCAGCACCTTCCCCTCCCTTCCCCTCCCTAACCCACCACCTCGGCCCTATCTAAACCCCCTCCCTACCTTTATCTTAAAAGTTACTACTGCCTCCGGGCAGTAGTAACTTACGCGCGCCGGCGCAGCAGGCCCCGACACAAGCCGCTGTGTCAGGGCACTCAGCCACACCCCCGGATCGCCCACATGCCCCCGAACACACCGTGATCCTAAACCGTGCCCCCTGGCCATGCCCCCGACTGCCCCTTTTTGCAAGCCCCGGGACTTAGCGCGTCCCGGGGCTTGCGCGCGCCGCAGAGCCTATGCAAAATAGGCTCGGCACGTGCAGGAGGGATTTAAAAAGGTTACACGCGTACCTTATGCGCGTAACCCTTTTAAAATCTGGCCCATTGTGTGTTTGTCTGAGGGGAGGAGGGAGTTTTTACTTTTGCCTAAAACTAAATTTGGCTCTTGGCATCGCATGAGCACAACTGGTTTTTGACCCTATACAAAGTTCAACATTAAATAAGTCCACATTTGGTTATATGATTTTGTGAAGTAAATTTTGAGCTGTAACAGCTACTGACCTTGACAAATTTTATTTTGAGAGGAAGGAGTCAAGCTTCAACTGAGTGTGGCCTAGTGACACTAAAAGGGGAGAAGAATTTGAGGGGGGTGTTCAAACCCTGCACAGGAGAGAGTTCAAATCTGTAAGACCAAAGTACAAAGCAGAATACTGTGCTTGCTGAATGAGACACCTGACCCCAGTCAAACAGTACTGACTGAAAATGTGACACTGTGGTTACCCACAAATAAAGTATCAACTCAGAGAAGAAGGGTACGCTGGGAAGCTGACAATTTTATTCAGTTCTACCAAAGCCTGTGTGGAAGAAAGCAACACAAGGTTTAAAGGTTTTACGCCAGCACAGATTTAAAGGCAATTACCCACAGACTTCAAACCAATTTTCCTAGGGAAAATATGCATTTATATTCCCTTTGAAGATTATCCCTGAAAAACTACCCACACACATTTACATCTGACAATTAGCGCTGGTAGATTTTCTGAGGGAAAATATGCTAATACTTTTGAAAATGGAAAAGTATACACATAAGAGCCTGCCCCTGGGAATGCCTCTTCCACTATGAGTTAACCGAGATGTATATAATCTCTATGCACGTAAGTCAGCTTGCATATCATACCACACAGGCAATTTTAATAACAGGCTATTTCCATGAGTAAAGCATTGTTTTACCCACAGATTCTATTGCTTCTAAGCTGAGTGCATGTACACGCATTCACAGATTATGAACCCTGCACACATGGAAAAGCATAGTGCATACAATAAATCCCAATAATATTTGCAATATACTGGCTCATAACACAGACATTTTGAGCTCAGCGTATAAAAAGTTGCACAGAAAAACATTTTTGCACCAAATCTTTCAAAAATGAGAAGGAACACTACCTATGGAATGTCTTTGAAAATGACTCTAACGAGAGTCACTCTGTACACACATAATATCTTTTCAGATCCTTTTGGTGCACCACAGCCCAGATTGCTAATATGTCTGTCCATTAGGGATGTGAATCGTTTTAGGATGATTAAAATTATCGTCCGATAATTTTAATATCGTCTTAAACCGTTATGGAACACAATACAATAGAGATTCTAATGATTTATCGTTATAAATCGTTAGAATCGTGAGCCGGCACACTAAAACCCCCTAAAACCCACCCCCGACCCTTTAAATTAAATCCCCCACCCTCCCAATGACTTAAATAACCTGCGGGTCCAGTACGCGTATGGCCGGCGCCATTTTCCGTACGAAAACGATTCGCGGCGGGAAATCGCTCCCTGACCCCCGCTGGACCTCCAGGAACTTTTGGCCAGCTTGGGGGGGGCCTCCTGACCCCCACAAGACTTGCCAAAAGTCCAGCGGGGGTCCGGAAGGACCTCCTGCCGTCCAATCGTGTTCGTCTATGGCCGCCGCCATTTTTCGGCGCCATTTTGGAAAATGGCGCCGGCTGAAGACAACAAGATTCAGTAGCAGGAGCCCGTTCCGGACCGCTGCCGTTCCGGACCGCCGCTGTACCCGCAGGTTATTTAAGTCATTTGGGGGGGGTTCGGGAGGGTGGGGGATTTAATTTAAAGGGTCGGGGGTGGGTTTTAGGGGGTTTTAATGTGCCGGTTTTGCGATTTTACGTTTTTTCGATTTTTCACGATTTTTCACGATATTTTACCCCCCCAAACGGCAACAATACGATTCCCTCCCCCTCCCAGCCGAAATCGATCGTTAAGACGATCGAGGACACGATTCACATCCCTACTGTCCATGTACTAAGGGAGAGAGACTAGCAGAGGAACTGAGCCTGCATCTTTAGCCTGACTTGATAAAGATCCTTTTGGTGAACGGATATTTCATGGCTTTCACTTTTTCTGACTTGGATCTAAAATGTTATCTTACATGTATTAAAAAAAGACTATGACATGAAAATGAGACTTCCACAACATCTAAAAACTTGATATTAAACATTGATCACAGTGCAGGTACTTTTATCTAAGGTCAAAAAGGAGTGGGGCTAGGTTGGGGAAGGAGAGTATGTGCGGTGTTTCCCTTTGAAATGGGCTTGCAGGCCCATGGAGGAAAGGCAACATTTAAAATCTTGATATAAAACAGAGGGGAGGCAAAATGGTGTATATGTATTGTGAGATCAATTCAATTAAAACATCAAAATGTCCATATTCAGATACAGTCCAGATTGTTAGCTAGATAAACTTATCTGACTAAATTTAGAGGTATATTTAACAGTTTAGCCACACTATTGAATATATGCAGCTAACTTTATCTGATTCACTTTAGGACAGCTCTACGGCACCTTCAGACCTAACCAGTTAAGTTATCCAGATAATTTTGAATATTTAAATGGCTAACTTACTTCCTCTCAGTTATGTCCCCAGAATGCCCTTAACTTATCTGGACACATTTTAACTGGCTATTAAGTTATCTGGCTATAATTTAGCCAGATAAGTATCCAAATATTAATTTAGCCAGCTAACTTCTGCGTTAGCTAACTAAATGCTTCTGAATATAGACATCCATGATTACTTATCAATTTGTGGAAGGATACAGACAAATTGCCTTATAATAATTCATATTTATACAATCTGCTTTAAAAAAAAAATCTGTGTCTTCTACTGATATAGTCATTTTGTTGCCTTATTTGTGAGTACTTTGTACACAGAATAAGAAGACAAGGAATGTTCCCTATTCCAGGCATTAACTGAATGCACTCCAATACTATTCTCCTTCCATCAGTTTTAAAACAATTGTAACTGTACTTACCTCAACTAATTTGTTGGCATGCTCACGGAAAACTTGGGCATATTCCTTAACTTCTTTCTCATTACCACTCTTTGCAGCCTCAATGAGAACCAATAATGGAACATTGGTTTCCAGGAATGAATCAGATATATGGTCCATTACAGCCTTTCGCAGCTGTGAAACAAACAAACAGAAGTATGAATGAGTCACTGGAGATGCTATGGGAAATATTTCTCACATATTGATCAACAAGTAATAGTTTGGTATATAATGGCTTTCATCTTTGTATATAACTTCCTGATATTTATGAATTCATCACACTTGAATCAGTTTATAACATCTTCAAATCCAGTAAATGATGGTACTATAAATGGAACCCATTAAATGCCTGGTTAGTTGAGTTGAAGAAATTCTCCAATAAAGTAGTATGCCTTTATGGAAATTATACTCAACTATATGGAAATAAAAAATTAATATGATTTGTGGTGTTATTAAATATATCCATTATGATAACAAAGAGGTAAAAATTGTAGAGCCATGCATAATAATCTACAGCAGACTGTTGACAGTGAGAGAAGTATGAGGTCAAGAGAAAGCCTTCTGGGAATAATCAGAAAAATACCATATGACAAAATATATACTGCCATAGCAATAGGAAATAAAATGGTTTTGAAATGTATATTTTAGAAATATTGAAATAGGATAAAACATCTACACTTTATGCAATGATTTTCAATGTAAAGTATGATCTTTCCCAAACATAGGCCTGGATTTATCAAAATGCACTACATTTTGCATGTGATAGGAAAGGGGGTATGTTTTAAGTTTATCATAATTTGTGCTAATACCTATGCAAACCACTATCTTAGTGCAAATTGTAATAACTTTTTCACACTTTGTGATAAGTGCCAGAATTGATGTATTTCCTTCATACAACCACTGGGGGGAGGAGAGAGAGAGAGAGAGAGAGAGAAAAAAAAACCTAGCCATGATGCCCTCACGCTAGATAGATATTTATATCTCTATGGGAGGCCCACCTAGTCTCTCGAGGTGAGGTTTAGGGTATTAGTGTAGGGGTTAGGGGCCACTTTGACATTCAAAGTGAGACGTACGAACAGAACAGTGCTCTCGTGAAGATTTGATTACCTTCAGAGTGAGGAAACTCACCCAAAGATGAGATTTGTGCAATGTTCTCTCAACCTAGCTTGATGTTACCCCGGTAGAGAGTCCATCAAGCTAGGTTGAGAGAACATTGCACAAATTTCATCTTTGGGTGAGTTAAACAATAGAAAAGTTAGAGAACAGCACAGGACATGCTGCCTCTCCAATAGCAAAAGGAGAATCCACAAGATAAAATGGTACCTTGGCTCTTAGTGCTAGAGAAACATACCATTCACCAGCTTCCGCATAGAGGAGCTACAAAGTTACATGTTATCCTTAGTTCTCTCCCCACACCAAACGGCACATTCTTGACTAACTTTAGTAGGGGACTAAAAGGATCCCTACACACACTTGCACACATCTCTTGGTCCCTTGGAATCTTCATGCCACTGTTGTTAGTTTTCTTTGCCACTCTTTTTAATCCTTGGGAAGTTCTTGCAACTCTTGGTGTTGTGTTTCCCTTTCACAGTGCTTTGAGCTGTTGATGCCTCTGTTTAAGCTACTTAGCCAGGACATGATGCCTTGAGCTATTCATGTCCTTTTGGTGCCACTTTGGCCACTCTTGCTGTCTTGGAGTACATCAATACAGAAAAGAAAATTAAAAAACAAATAGTAATAGCAGTCACTGTTCAATCTGCATACCCTAGCAGTAGGTACTCTTCTCAAGAGATCCTCCATGGATACTTCTTCAATGGTACTTACAATCTTGAATGTAAACTCCCTGCTCAACAGGAATTGGAATTGCTGCTGATATGCTTCAGGGACTCCTCTGCTTTTGCTTTCCTTTAGGCAGCAGTTTTATGGGACCTTCTCCATATAAGTCAGTCTTTCCTCTGTCTCCTCACAAAGAAAATCCTCTTTATTCAAATTCTGAGAAATCACTCTCATATAGATGAAACATATGGGATCTCATCCCTTCTTCTTAGAAATCTTTTTCTTTGGATCTTAAGGGGAGTTCAGGAATCAATTATTTGAGCCCAAGACAAAATCTCCATGATCCAGAAAAACTAGGAACTCTGAACTTAGGTTGTGGTCACCTTCCCAAGTCAGGATACAGGGCAGGCAGTCCTATTTCTTGAAAAAACCAAGAACCTTTCCCTTAGCAAGAAAGGCCCGAGGAACTCAAGTGGGCTCATGAATTTTTTTAAACCACTTAATGTAGAAAGATTCCTCCTACTGGGGATTGTCACATGCACCACTACCACACCTACGTCATCACACAATTTCTTTTGAGACACTTAAGTCACTAATAAGAGATATGTTTGGAGACCCCAACATGTTTAAAATCCAATATTTTAAAGGCATACAAGTGAAAGGATGATGGCTGTCAAAGTATGTTTAACACAGAGGATTTTACAAATTAAAAAAAAAGTTGAATTAAAAAAAGCGAGTGGGAGGGTGGTAAGTTGATTATTATAACACAATAATTGAAGCAAGGCTGTGGAGGCATGCGTCAAAATATATGAAACTTACCCAATTCCGCAATAAATTATTTTTTATAAATTCACTTTTTAATAAATTGTTGTTTCACAAAACACATAATAGGGTGAGATTAAATTTGGGTATAAGATAACACAGAGGAAGGGCAGAGTAAACAGCACATACATATAGATAAATAGCAACCAAAATAATGTGTGGCAAGCAATGTACTGATCAATAACAATTAGTGAGGAAACTTCATTTTGCATATGCACATATCAGTTGTGCATAATATTGAACTCCACAGTAAATAATATTGTTTAATCAAAGGACACAATAACTTTATGGGTCTGATTTTCAAAGTCATTTATGAGCATAAATCACGGTTCTATGCATGCAGATGGAAGTTATAAAATAGCCCAGGGCACAATATAAATAAAAACATACATGATCCAATTTCGTGCACAATTTTATGTGCACTGGCAATAGGTGTTCTGGGTGGTGGAGTTGCAGCAGAGTTAAGAAAAATAGAAAATACATAGAACTTAAACCACACAAGTTCCATCCTGTGAAGAGCAGGTGTAACTTTATGTGGGTTATTTTGTGTGTAGTGAAGGACAGTTACCTGTGCATTTTCAAAGCAATCTAATGTGCATATATTTGCTTTGAAAATGAGGGGGTAAAGTTTGTGTGTAAAAGTTACAAGCAAACTTTACCGTTATCCATACAGGTTTAAAAATTGTGGGGAAGATTTTAAATACTTGCGCGAGCACGTACTTTTGTTCGCGCAGCAGGCACGAACAAAAGTACGCTGGATTTTATAAGATACGCGCATAGCAGCTGATATCTTATAAAATCCGGGGTCGGCGCGCGCAAGGGGGTGCACATTTGTGCAACCTGCGCGCGCCGAGCCCAGCGCGCGCTGCCTGTTCCCTCCGAGGCCGCTCCGATTTCGGAGCGGCCTCGGAGGGAACTTTCCTTCGTCCTCCCCCCACCTTCCCCTCCCTTCCCCTACCTAACCCACCCCCCGGCCCTATCTAAACCCCCCCTTAACTTTGTGCGTGTCGGCCGGCTGCCCCGCTCCGTGGTCCGGTCCCGGGGGCTGTTCCGGAGGCCGCGGCCACGCCCACGGAACGCCCCCAGGCCGAAACCACGCCCACGTTGCCACTTCTGAAATGCCGCGCCCCACCCCCTAAACGCCGCGTCATCCCGCCACGCCCCCGCCACGCCCCCCAACAGGAAGCCCTGGGACTTACGCGCGTCCCGGTGCTCTGCGCATGCCGGCGGCCTATGCAAAATAGGCGCGCCAGCGCGCAAGGGCCCTGCGCGCGTAAATCCGGAAGGATTTACGTGTGCAGGGGTTTTAAAATCCGCCCCTGTGTGTAATAAGCCTGCCAAATTAGGTTTTTTTCTTACCAGTCTATGCTATATGTTATTATTTAGGAGAGTTGTGGGTGAATCCTTGGGCCGGTGGCAGATAACCACGCCCCCGGGCAGGGGCAGATTGTGAGAAAATAGTGGTCCGGGGTATTTTTCTCCATACTGGCCCATGGGTACCCAATTACGCATACAATTTGGTGAGTCATCAAATACAGAATAAAGGGACCATAAAATATACACAGAAATGCACAGACAAAGTGAACTGGAAATCACAACAAGTTAGACTGTATGTAATAGGGATGTGAATCGTTTTAGGACGATTAAAATTATCGTCCGATAATTTTAATATCGTCTTAAACCGTTATGGAACACAATACAATAGAGATTCTAAAGATTTATCGTTATAAATCGTTAGAATCGTGAGCCGGCACACTAAAACCCCCTAAAACCCACCCCCGACCCTTTAAATTAAATCCCCCACCCTCCCGAACCCCCCCCCCAAATGAGTTAAATAACCTGCGGGTCCAGCGGCGGTCCGGAACGGCAGCGGTCCGGAACGGGCTCCTGCTCCTGAATCTTGTTGTCTTCAGCCGGCGCCATTTTCCAAAATGGCGCCGAAAAATGGCGGCGGCCATAGACGAACACGATTGGACGGCAGGAGGTCCTTCCGGACCCCCGCTGGACTTTTGGCAAGTCTCGTGGGGGTCAGGAGGCCCCCCACAAGCTGGCCAAAAGTTCCTGGAGGTCCAGCGGGGGTCAGGGAGCGATTTCCCACCGCGAATCGTTTTCGTACGGAAAATGGCGCCGGCCATACGCGTATGGCCGGCGCCATTTTCCGTACGGAAAATGGCGCCGGCAGGAGATCGAGTGCAGGAGGTCGTTCAGCGAGGCGCCGGAACCCCCGCTGAACTTTTGGCAAGTCTCGTGGGGGTCAGGAGGCCCCCCACAAGCTGGCCAAAAGTTCCTGGAGGTCCAGCGGGGGTCAGGGAGCGATTTCCCGCCGCGAATCGTTTTCGTACAGAAAATGGCGCCGGCAGGAGATCGACTGCAGGAGGTCGTTCAGCGAGGCGCCGGAACCCTCGCTGAACGACCTCCTGCAGTCGATCTCCTGCCGGCGCCATTTTCCGTACGAAAACGATTCGCGGCGGGAAATCGCTCCCTGACCCCCGCTGGACCTCCAGGAACTTTTGGCCAGCTTGTGGGGGGCCTCCTGACCCCCACGAGACTTGCCAAAAGTCCAGCGGGGGTCCGGAAGGACCTCCTGCCGTCCAATCGTGTTCGTCTATGGCCGCCGCCATTTTTCGGCGCCATTTTGGAAAATGGCGCCGGCTGAAGACAACAAGATTCAGGAGCAGGAGCCCATTCCGGACCGCTGCCGTTCCGGACCGCCGCTGGACCCGCAGGTTATTTAACTCATTTGGGGGGGGTTCGGGAGGGTGGGGGATTTAATTTAAAGGGTCGGGGGTGGGTTTTAGGGGGTTTTAATGTGCCGGTTTTGCGATTTTTAGATTTTTAGATTTTTCACGATTTTTCACGATTTTTCACGATATTTTACCCCCCCAAACGGCAACAATACGATTCCCTCCCCCTCCCAGCCGAAATCGATCGTTAAGACGATCGAGGACACGATTCACATCCCTAGTATGTAATGCAGCAATGGAAAAACAGAAAATACCATCATTCCTCATAAAACATCAAACAATAAAATCAAGAACTATAAAATATCAATCACAATAGGAAAATCATACTAAAAATATATATTTCAAAACTGCTGATGAATAGAACCTCCAGTAATTTAACTCATTACAAATTTTTGAAAACTTCCCAAACACCAATACAATATTTCAAAAACAGCAGACATCAAATAATATTCAATAATTAAAACTAATAAGGATAGAAACAATCCCCGGTTCTCCATACTTGAGGACTTTTAATTCCAGTCATCTTGAGATGGTCATGAATTAGTTGTTCTCTAGCACACATCACCCTCATATGCTCACTCATGCATACACACAGTCTCCCTCTATCACTGATGTGCTTGCTTGCTCTGACACAGATGCTTACTGACACACATGCTCTCTCTCATGGCCTTATGCATGCTTTCACACACATGCTGACTCATTCACTCTCCCTCACACACATGCTCACTGACACACTCGCCCTGTCACACTCACACATGTTCAGTGGGACACAAACTCTGACTCATCCATCTAGTCACGCTCATACACATGCTCAGACTTATGCACACTCGCACATGCTGTCATTATCTCCCTTGCACACATGCTCACTGACATACTTGCACTCTAACGCTCACACATGCTGACGTACACACCCTCACTGCTTCATACATTCAGACATGCTCACTTATGTTTGCTTTTCTCCCCCTCTGTCTGTGAATAAGTAAAAAAACATTGGTGATCAGGGAAAATCCAGGCAGGGCCCAAGAGAGGAGAGTCTAAGTGGGCTTTAGAGCAGTGCTTCTCAACCTTTTTTCTGATGGGACACACCTGACAGATGGTTCTCACATGCGTGACACACTGAACAAATGAACATCATAGGGCTAAATGTAAAAGTACAGTTTGCATCCACAGGAACCCCCTGACCCACAATTATGGATGCAAAGCAGAATTACAACATTCCCCATACAACTCACCTTACAAAAATATATTCTGGTTTTAGAGTCATTTCAGTAACAGCAACACAAACTCCAACTACCAGGCTCAATAGCCCTACTTATGAAAAGACAGCAGTTTATCACTAATGCATGTCCTCTTCAGAAAATACAACAAATAAGACTGATACAGTAAAATACCTCACCTTGGTCACATACACAGAACTGACCTAACATACTCCCAGGATTTGCAGTAATGCACATAAACTAATCTGCACACAGTTACACCTATATTATAGAATGCACTCAAATAGTTACAACCCTATCTATGAAAGGCAAACCTACAAATATTAATTCAGGCCCTAAAACCAATACACCTCCTATTAGGAAAACAGAACTAGCCAAGCAGCTATAGATCCCAACGCAGAAATAATTGTATAACTATACTAATAAGCAGAATAAATGTTTCACAACATCTATGAACAGAATAATATCCAACAATTAAAAACTCATAAAAATTATTTAAAATTTCTCCAAACACCAATAAAATATTTCAAAACAGCAGACACACCACATAATATTCAGTAATTAAAATGGCAGTCAATCAAGAAAAATAAACTTTAAAAGTCACTTTTACTAACCCCCTCCAGCAGCTCTCCTACTCCTCTTCCATGCAGGCCATGGCACACACCAGAAGCAGCAGTAGTGGATGCAGCTCTGTACTCATGGTTCTCTTCCTTAGGGCCCATGACCAGTCTCTGTCTCTCACAAACATACATACTAGTCACACCCCCATGACAAGTTTCTGTCTCTCACATACCAATCATCTCCAGACCAGTCTTTCTCTTACACACACACCAGTCACCTTCCCAATCAGTCTCTCTCTCTCACACACACACACTGGCTTCCCACTTCCATGTTCTATCTTACATATACAGGCTTCTCACTCCCATGCTGTGTCTCACACACACCCAAGTTACTTACTCCTATGTTAGCTCTTGCCACATGCACAGGCTTCTCATTCCCATAACTCACATACCAGTTTCTGTCTCTCACATACCAATCATCTCCTGACCAGTCTTTCTCTTACACACACACACACACACACACACACAGAGGTTTCTCACTACCATGTTCTATCTTACATATACAGGCTTCTCACTCCCATTCTGTGTCTCACACACACCCAGGTTATTTACTCTTATGCTAGCTCTCGCCACATGCACAGGCTTCTCATTCCCATAATCACTTTCTTTCTCTCACACACACATACCAGTTTCTGTCTCTCACACACCAATCATGTCCTGACCAGTTTTTCTCTTATACACACACACTCTAGTCATTTCCCTGACCAGTCACTTCCATTGTCTCTCCTATATACTTACACACACATCACCTCTCTGACCAGTTTCTCTCAATCACACGCATGCTCTCTCTCACACACTTTACATAGATGATCTCAATCAAATGTTCTCACTCACAGTTACACATGCACACTCTCAATGACACATACATTCTCTCACAGACAAGCTGGCTGTCTCTCTCTCTCTCTCTCATTTCCTGCCCCCCCCCCCCCCCCCCCCGAGCACAAACGATAGCTGCAGCAGCCTCCTCCTCTAGTCCCCGCATGCCAAGAAAGAAGATTCCTATCGGCCACAGGAGGCTAATTCTGCTGTCTCCTGTGCCGATTTCTGGCTGCTTCAGATTTTGCTCGGGGCTGCCGCCGCTATTTTTTCATGTGGCATGGCTTTCTTCTTCCAGCGCCCCACACTGCACATCACTTCCTGGTCCGGGCCAGGGGGGCAGGTGTAGGAAGAAGAAAAGGACCAGCCACAGTTGCCAGCCTCCACCTATACTGCTGTCGTTCCCTTGAAACCGGGGCTGGTGCCGTGGCAAAAATACAAAAGCAGCACTTAGGCGGATGGCTGCTGCTGGAGGCCGTGAGCAACATCTATCACATGATTGGAGTGACCGGCCCACCGGGGCATGTCTGAAGCCCCGATAGGCCAATCCGCCCTTGCCCCCCGGGGAAGATCTTGAGAGGGATCACCGGTCAGGCTCAGAGTTAGGAGACAGACACACACTAGTTCTTTTATTAGACAGTATACTGAACCACCAGAGGTGGCAGTAGTGAGCTGGAATGCCCGGCTGGGCTGTAGTCCCTCAGATACTGGAGGCTGAGCTGTAGAGAAACTGAAATATAGTGAGTAGGCAGGGTATGCAGAGTTCATGGACAGAACCTGATGGTAACACTCACACAATGTCTCAAAGAAGCCCAGGAGCTGGAATGAAGTAGGCCCTCGAGGAGTGAGTACCTGGTTCCAGGGAAAGCTCTGAGAGAGCGATGGTAACTCACAGATGTAGTAGGCAGCGATGACTTCCAGGCAGAAGTGAATTCTGAAGAAGTCCGGGAATGAGGGCCCTCAAGGAGCGAGTACCAGTTCCAGACTGCAACCTACAAAGAAGAGAGAATGAGGCCTCTGAGGAGCGGGTACCCCTGGTTAGTCCGAGGAGGTAGAGTAGTGTAGATAGAACAAATCCTTATCCATATCCATATCCGTTAGCCTTGTTAACTCGAGTTGTTAGCAATTCAGAGACCTTTAAATATCTGAAGCGGATGACGTCATCTCAGGGGGATGCCCCTGAGGTTCATGCCACTTCTGGTACTTGAGGCTGGGCCGCGCCGCGCATGCGCCCCTAGACATCAGGTCAACATGGTGGATTGCAGAGTCGGGCCGGTCCGGGGACACTGGATGAGGATGGCCGAAGACGCCGCAGCAGCCAGCCTTCCATCAACCCCGGAGGGAGTCGCCAATGCGGTAAGGTGGGTGGAGTGGAGGCGGGCAGCAACGGTCGCAACAGAACCCCTCTTCAAAGGGCGATCTCCTCTTCGGGTACCAGGTTTAAGTTTGAAGGATGCGCGAGATGGAACTGACGAAGCATCTTTTTGTGCAAGATATTGGTCTGAGGCTCCCAAGAATTTTCTTCGCGGCCTAAATCTTTCCACTTTAGAAGGTATTCAAAAGAGATTCTGGATGTTCGTAAAAGAGGCAAGACTTGCCTCTTTTACGAACATCCAGAATCTCTTTGACTTTGTATTCTAAGTTGTCTTCTGCATTGATGACAGGTGGATCTTGAGTCTTGGAAGAACATTCGCTGAGTGTTGTTGTAGATGTCAGCAGCGATGGATGAGCTGCTGGATACGTCACTAAGATCTTCAGTGAAAGTGGCGAAGTTGGGGAACGTCCAAAGCCAACTTCAAGTTGTAACACTTTAGTGGATCTTCTAATTTGATGAGGGGACTCCTCAGGTCTTCCACTAGACATCTGAGAATGAAGTTGCCTCCTGCCCCTGAGTCCACCAGGGCAGGAGTCTGAACCGTGATTGGTCCGTAGGTCAAAGAGACTAGGAGAGAGAGCGGAGGAGATGTCGCAGTATGGCCTAAGAACAGTCCTCCTGCAGGACTTAGGCCAGTGCGTTTCCAGGACGAATGGAGCATGTAGAAACATCATGGCCAGGTTGACCATAGTACATGCAAAGGCCACGCTTCTTCCGAAATCTTTTCTCCTTTGAAGTCAAGCATCCATGACCAAGTTGCATAGGCTCATCTGTATCAGCAGCAGGGATTACTGGAACCATCCGAGGTGTAGAGACAGCACTGGCCTGTTTCAACCCAGGTAACACCCTAGGCCGGAGTTCCTTCACCTTGTCCCGAAGCCGGTGATCAATCCGAGTGGCCAAGGTTACTAATTCAACCAGCGAATCAGGTGTTTGGCGAGCAGCCAGCTCATCCTTTAAACGGTTATCCAGGCTTCTGCAAAAGAGAGTCTTGAGACATTTTGGGTCCCAGCGAAGTTCTGCCACAAGAGTTTTGAACTCTATGGTGAATTCAGCCAATGATCTGTTGCCTTGCTTCAAATCCACTAAAGCAGAACCAGCTACAGAACTTCGAGCAGGGTCATCAAAAATGGATTTAAACAAGTCCATAAATCCTTCTATGTCCTGAAAAATAGAGTCCTTGCATTCCCACAAGGTGGATGCCCAAGACAGCGCCCTACCATCCAGGTAAGAAAGGATGTAGGTAGTCTTGGAGAGAGCTATAGGAAATAGAGACGTCTGTAAGGCACAGTGCATGCAGCACTGGTTCAAAAAGCCCCAGGTCTTCTTGATTTCTCCAGAAAAGTGTATTGGAGCCACCAGTGGTACAGCAGTCTTCAAAGTTACCTCCGGTAACTGACCTTCTTGGTTGAAGGCTGTGCCTTGAACCTTCTGTGTGTTTTGCTGTTGAAATGCTGCAGTAAGTTTCTCCAAGGCATCTTGCTGCTCCACAATGCACTGGGCCAGGCCTGGTATGGCCTGCAAGGCATTGAGTTGTGCCGGATCCATGGAGTTAGCAATCTGTTATTATTTAGGAGAGTTTTGGGTGGATCCTTGGGCCAGTGGCAGATGACCACGCCCCCGGGGGAAGATCCTGAGAGGGACCACCGGTCAGGCTCAGAGTTAGGAGACAGATATACACTAGTTCTTTTATTAGAGAGTATACTGAACCGCCAAAGGTAGCAGTAGTGAGCTGGAATGCCCGGCTGGGCTTTAGTCCCTCAGATACTGGAATAGCAATCCCTGGAGGCTGAGCTGTAGAGAAACTGAAATATAGTGAGTAGGCAGGGTATGCAGATTTCATAAACAGAACCTGATGGTAACACGTCTCATAGAAGCCCAGGAGCTGGAATGAAGTAGGTCCTCGAAGAGTGAGTACCTGGTTCCAGGGAAAGTTCTGAGAGAGCGATGGTAACTCACAGATGTAGTATGCAGCGATGACTTCCAGGCAGAAGTGAATTCCAAAGAAGTCCGGGAATGAGGGCCCTCGAGGAGCGAGTACCAGTTCCAGACTGCAACCTACAAAGAAGAGAGAACGAGGCCCCCGAAGAGCGGGTACCCCTAGTTAGTCTGAGAGGAAGAGTAGCTTAGATAGAACGAATCCTTATCGGTATCCGTATCCGTTATCCTTGCTAACTCGAGTTGTTAGCAATTCATAGACCTTTAAATAGCTGAAGTGGATGACGTCATCTCAGGGGGACGCCCCTGAGGTTTGCGCCACTTCTGGTACTTGAGGCGGGCCGCATCGCGCCCCTAGGCATCAGGTCAACATGGTGGATTGCAGCGTCGGGCCGGTCCGGGAATTCCGGATGAGGATGGCCGAAGACGCCGCAGCAGCCAGCCTTCCATCAACCTCGGAGGGAGTCGCCAATGCAGTAAGGTGGGCGGAGTGGAGACATCGGGCAGCGATGGTCGCAACACTATACTCTAGGTAACAATAATTGACAAAGAAGATATAGTCTCTCTTAGCAGGCTTCCTTAATATACTGAGATGTTAAATAAATAAATATCTTTCTTTCTTGCATACAATTTTACATTCTTTTTTTTTCTATTTTCATGTTGCCTGAAAATGTGTTGGAATGATCTTAAGGTAAACAATGACAAATGGCTAAAACAAAACAATTCATGCAAACTTGGGATTCCTGCCTTTAAGGTTAAATCCTTGCTCTGCAGTTAACTTTCTTGCAACCCTGGCCAAATGAAATTGGGTAGCAATGGGCATCGTTTCTCATGTAACACTTTGTAATCTCTCACGTAAACCAAGCACTAAAACCGGTAACAATATCTTCTACTCCAGAGGTGGGTATGATTAATTTTTAATGCCCATGCATACACATAGAACATTGAAATATTTTGTTTTCTGTTTTTTTAGCTGATAAACCAATAGCATTAAAGTTTAAAAAAAAAAATCTAGTCTTTGCAGTTTGCCTCTGTATCACCTTCTTCTCTTCTCTTTTGCCAGTGAAACCTAGCAACAGAGACTTGTGCTTCTATTCCCCTTTGCAGATACTTATAGTAATGAGAGATGATATTCATCCAGGGGTTTTAGAGACAAGATTAACAAATACATGAATCCGGAGTACAATGTTAATGAGAAACTACAGACCTTTAAAGATTAAGCACCTATTATATTGTGAAAACAGATGTTTTTGTTGTTGTTTTTTCTTTTAAGAAGCTATTAGCAAGAGGGTAGCACACATTTCCCCCTTATCACTCTGTACATTGCTAATCGGTGTCAGATTTTTCTTACATTCATGTAAAGACCTAAAACTTGATTACATTCTTCAATAATTTTTCCCAGTTGGAAAAACCCCAGGTCTATAATATATAAATATGATTTTTCCTGCTTTGCAGTGCAATTGCTGTGTAGAAATAGAAATAACTTATTTGGATCATAATCAACCAACGATGATCCTAAACGATTGTCTCCAGGCTATTAACAAGTTAATGTAGGCAAACAAATCAAGTCTAAATCCTAATAAGTCTGAAGCATTACAGGTGAACAGATGGTTATCATCAGATTATGAATAAAACTTAGTTCTTGATAGCTTTTCCCTACTCATAAGGAGCCCAATTCGAAAACTGGGAATTGAACCAAGCATAGATGTCCATAATTCTTCAATCATGAAGAATGCATTTACAAAACTCTGTGCAGTATGCTTGATGCCCCCAATTTTGTTATCACCATATCCAAATACTGAGATTGATTCCATAGATTTATTAGGTTTGGATTACCCAAATGCCTTTTATATTGTATTGTCTTCAAAATCTGTTAATCCAAATACAGGGACAAATTTACCCATTATTATAACAGAGCTTCATTGGCATACAGTTATCTATTCCAAATGCTATAGAAAATGGTCAGCTGGTCATTTATTTCAGTGCAATTATATTCTTTTCTTTTTTTCTTTCTATATTATATAATATATCTGTAGGACTGACAGTCAAACAGCTTATAACTAGAGATGTGCATCGGGTGCCTGATCGTTTCCACTTTCGGGTTCATGTGACCGCGGGAAAATGTCGTATTCCCGCGGGTCGGCATTTTTTTCGTGAAAAATCATTTTTCGCTTAGTCGCGCTAATGGGAGTTAGCGCGCACTAACTCCCAGTAGTGCGCACTACCTCCCGTTAGCATGCACTAACAAAAATAGTTACTTTTTGTTATTTTTGTTAGTGTGTGTTAATGGGAGGTAGTGCGCACTAATAGGAGGTTGAGTCAGGTTGAGACAGGGGAAATATGTTAAATACCTAGTGCTGATTTTCAAATGGCTAAAACAGAAACAATTGTGCTAGACAAGAGGCAAATATTGATAGAGGTATGAATAACACATTAAGACAAATGAAATCACCTGCAAATTTCAAGGAATGTAATATATTATAGTGACAAATATCAAGTGAGGTATGAATAAAATGTTAAGACAAAAGTAATCATTCGTAACTTTCAAGCAATGTAATAGGGATGGTCAGCTCTGATATAAAATAAATAATGTAATATATATCTCAAGTCCAACTACTGTGTTTCTCCAAGGATTCCATTACGATTTTACATGCAATTGTGAAAAATTCCTAAAAAAAATACTGACAGTGCACATTTACATGCAATAGTGAAAACTTTCAAGAAAATATATACCTAGATGGTGCATATTCATCCAGACCAAGTGATTAAAATTTGCCATGAATCAAACATAATAGCATAGGAAATTCTGATGGTCTTTATTTATTCATTTACAATCATCCACTATAATATATTTACAGTGCTTGAAACTTGTGACTGATTACTTTTGTCTTAATGTGTAAAACAGAAACAAATCATGCAAGCTTGGGACACCCTTAAGTTTAAATCCGTGATTTATGATTAACATTCTTGCAACCCTGACCAAATGAAATTGGGTAGAATTTGCATCATTTCTCATATAAAGGTTTGTAGGCTTTCAAGTATTTCAACTAGTAAAACCTTCTGCTCCAGTGGTAGCTGAATATATGTAAGTTCAATAACTAATACATACTGGAATCTTGTTTGAATAAATTGTAATATGAATAAGCATTTTTCGTTTTTAATGCTCTCACATACCTAGAAAACTGAATTTTATTTCCTTTCTTAAATGATAAACAATAGCAGATCTACATTTGATTGATTGGTATTTACAGGCACTCTCCCTCTCAACTCTGAAATTAAAAATATATCCATGAGGCAAATAGCCCCTCATCTCCCTTCTACTCACACAAATTATAAGTGAACTTTGAACCAACAGCTCACCATTGATCCTCTCCATACCAACCATAAGTCCTCCTAAAGTCCCCAAGACTAACCAAGAAGAGTACAAGGATTACCTGCATCCCAGATCAGTACCCATCATTGCTCTTGACAATGGCTTCATTAAATTTAGGATGATTTTCAGTCAAAAATCTAGCCAGTGAGATCTGCTTGAAAATTAACAAACTTTTTTTTGTATGTTTTTAAACTATTTATTAAGTGGTGTGTTAAGATACATTGGATATTTATTTTTTATGAAATGATAAAAATATATTTAAAGCATGGATGCATGTTTGTGGAGACAGTATTCTTTCACACAACACAAATCAATCTGTAGAAAGAGGATTGGATAAGATCACAGAAGAAAAGCCCATAAACATTTATTAACCAGAAAGACGATGGGAAAACCATGACTTACCCCACGGAGTTAGCAAAAATGAATAGATATATAGTACTCAAGATCTGTCAGCAGGTGCAGACTGCAGTAAAATATCAGCCCATGGGGATTATTTTTAAAACAGGTCCATGGGGTATCTGATGCCTTCAAGCACTTTCCTTATAGCACGTATGTCAACAGCTCCCAAAGCATGCCAAGGTGACCCTGGAATCCATCAGAATTGAGCCAAAATATCACCAAAATAAACTTCATCTTTCCTAAACAACTAAGAAATTGAGCACATTCTAGACCAGTGGTGAACAGAGCTGCAGCTTCCATTCCATTCATGCAAATTGGTTGGGCCCCCAACACATCTACTTATATCTCTTATAGAGATATATCCTAGATTCCCAGTCTGGCTCTTGAACCAGTTGTAAGTAATGAAACTGCCAGCCAGTGTCAGACGCACACATGCGGAGCGGCCTAGGAGTGAATGGGGGAAGGCAGCACAACTCGGCGCACACAAGGTGCACAATTGTGCAACCCCTTGCACGCGTATGTTATAAAATCGGGCGAGTATGTGTATGCGCCAGGTAGCGTGCTGTTAAGCGCCATGCGCACACGTATGCCCACATGCAGGCCTTAAAATCTATTCCTAAGAACATAAGATTTGCTATACTGGGTGAAACCAAAGATCCATCAAGCCTAGTATCTTGTTTCCAACAGTGAGTGATCCAGTTGAGTAACTAGCAGGATTCCAAAAGGTTAATAGATTCCATACTGCTTGTCCCAGGAATAAGCAGTGGATTTCCCCAAGTCCAAATTAATAATGGGGTAGGACTTTTCTTCCAGCAATTACTCCAGACTTTTTTAAACCAAGATACACTAATAGGGGTATATTTTAAAAAGGTGCATGCGGGCGTACATGTGCCTGCTACCTGGTGCACGCACATGTACACCTGATTTTATAACTTGCATGCGCAGGCACACGCAAGTTCTAAAATCAGGGGTCTGCGTGCACAAGGGGGTGCGCAATTGTGCACCTTGCGCATGCCGAGCCGCTCTGCCTTCCCCGTTCCCTCCTCCGTAACTTGACCTTCCCACCCCTTCCCCTAACCTTTCCTCCCCCTAGCTCTACTCTAAGCCCCCACAACATTTTTTTTTACCTTTTGCGCCTGCCTCTGGGCAAGCGCAAGTTGCGTGTGCCGACATGTAATCCTTCGACACAGCAGCAATGGTTTTCGGAGAAAGTTCTTTTTCACTAAACGCACAATTAAACTCTGGAATTTGTTGCTGGGGATGTGATTAGTGCAATTAGTGTAGCTGGGTTTAAAAAAGAATTGGATACGTTTTTAGAGGAGAAGTCCATGCCATTAATTATGTTGACTTACAAAATAGTAGGGATGTGCAGCAGGGATGGATTCATCCCATTCAGTATTCGTTTTCGTGGGGACCCAAATCTGTTGCATCCATTCTCGGGGGACCCTGATCCGTTCATTAGTTATATATATATTTGTTTCCCAAAAAAAAAACCCATCCCAAACCTTTAAATTTAATTAACTACAACCCCCCACACTCCTGACCCCCCCAAGACTTGCAAAAAGTCCCTGGTGGTCCAGCGGGGGTCCTGGAGCCATCTCCTGCACTCGGGCCGTCGGCTGCCAGTATTCAAAATGGCGCCGATAGCCCTTGCCCTTACTATGTCACAGGCAAGTCTTGGGGGGGGGGGGGACTCCTGACCCCCCTAAGACTTGCCAAAAGTCCCTGTTGGTGGTCCTGGAGTGATCTCCTGCACTCGGGCCATCAGCTGCCGGTATTCAAAATGGCGCCGATAGCCCTTGCAAGATGGCGTCGGCCGTCTATTGCTCCTACCATGTGACCGGTGCCGACCAATGGCACTGGTAGCCCCTGTGACATAGTAAGGGCAAAGGTTATCGGCGCCATTTTGAATACCGGCAGCCGACGGCCCGAGTGCAGGAGATCGCTCCAGGACCCCTGCTGGATCACCAGGGACTTTTTGCAAGTCTTGGGGGGGGGTCAGGAGGGTGGGGGTTTATTTGTTCGCCATACATTTTGTGACTCCCACGAATACAACGAATATGGCATATACATTGCGGCTTGCCAATACATTGCAAACGATTGCACACCCCTACAAAATAGCCACTGCTATTACTAGCAGCAGTAACATGGGATAGACTTAGTTTTTGAGAACTTGCCAGGTTCTTATGGCCTGGATTGGCCACTGTTGGAGACAGGATGCTGGACTTGATGGCCATACAGGGTCGGTCTGACCCTGTATGGCTTGTTCTTATGTTCTTCTTATGATATTCTATGTTTTATTCTCCATTCCTTTCCTAAAACTTCCTGGTATTTTGTTTGCTTTCTTCACCACCACTGCACACTGAGCAGAAGATTTTAACATATTATCCATGATGACACCTAAATCTTTTTCTTAGATGATAACTACCAACATGGAACCTTGCAAGCATTGTGTAGTTATATTATGTGTTGCTCTTCCCTACATGCATCACTTAGCACTTAAACGCTACCTGCCATATGGACATCCAGTATTCCAGTCTCACAAAGTCCTCTTGCAATTTCTTATAATCATCCTGTGATTTAACAACTTTGAATACTTTTGAATCATCAGCAAATTTGATCACTTTACTCATTGTTCCCATTTCTAAGTCATTTATAAATATGTTAAAAAGCAGTGGTCCCAGTACATAGCTCTGGGGCACTCCACTATTCACCTTTCTCCATCAAATAAATTGATCATTTAGCCTTACTCTGTATTTTCTATCTTTTAACCAATTCTTGATCCACAATAGAACATTGCCTCCTATCCCATGACTTTTTAATTTCCTCAAGAGTCTCTTATGAAGTATTTGTAAAACATTTTCTGAAAATCCAGATACATTATTTCAACTTGCTCATCTTTATCCACATGCTTATTCATATTTTCAAAAACTATAGCAAATTGGTGACGCAAGATTTCCCTTGGCTAAATCCATGTTGGCTTTCTCCTACTAATTTTGATCTTTGTAATACTTTCAACCATTTCTCCTGGCACTGACATCATGTTCATCAGTCTATAGTTTCTTGAATCACCCCTGGAAACTATATGAAATCTGGAGTTATTATTTGCATTTATATGTGTAACTGTTTTCACAGGGCATTCCCTGTGTTAGGCAAGGGGCCACATTCAAGTTATGGAGATTACATTCCAACTTGTTGCTGGTCCAGCTACAAGATTCTTCCAGCGGTGGTGGGCACAGAAAAAAAACCCAGCAAAACCCATGAAAGATCACTCACACAAACAACCAAAATAAAGTCTCCCCGTAACTGGTATTCTTTCAAAACAAGATAACTTTTACAAGATAACTTTAAAGATTGCAAATTTAAAAGTTTGCTGTACACAAAGGGGCGGATTTTCAGAGCCCTGCTCGCGTAAATCCGCCCAAAACCGGGCGGATTTACGCGAGCAGGGCCCTGCGCGCCGGGAAGCCTATTTTACATAGGCCTCCCGGCGCGCGCAGAGCCCCGGGACTCGCGTAAGTCCCGGGGTTCTCGGAGGGGGGCGTGTCGGGGGCGTGTCGGGGGGCGGGCCCGGTCGTCGCGGCGTTCCGGGGGCGTGTCGGCAGCGTTTTGGGGGCGGGTACGGGGGCGTGGCTACGGCCCGGGGGCATGGCCCGCGCACTCCGTACCCGCCCCCAGGTCGCGGCCCGGCGCGTAGCAGGCCCGCTGGCGCGCGGGGATTTACGTCTCCCTCCGGGAGGCGTAAATCCACCGACAAAGGTAAGGGGGGGGGTGTAGACAGGGCCGGGTGGGTGGGTTAGGTAGGGGAAGGGAGGGTAAGGTGAGGGGAGGGCAAAGGAAAGTTCCCTCCGAGGCCGCTCCGATTTCGGAGCGGCCTTGGAGGGAACGGGGGGAGGCAGCGCGGCTCGGCGCGCGCAGGCTATACAAAATCGATAGCCTTGCGCGCGCCGATCCAGGATTTTAGTGGATACGCGCGGCTCCGCGCGTATCTACTAAAATCCAGCGTACTTTTGCTTGAGTCTGATGCGCAAGCAAAAGTAGGCTGATCGCGCTTCTTTTAAAATCTACCCCAAATAGAACAACAGTTTTTATAGTTTCCACAGAGTCGTAAAATACAGAGTCTAATATTCAAAAAGCATTGAGCTTCTAAATTTAGACCCCTAAGTTAGGAACCCATTTCCAGCCTGAATCCGAAACTCCATATCAGTAGAACATATCCAGTGCAGACGAAGAAATTGGGAGATGGGTAACCCATCTTTTAATCTAATTGGATGGACACTAGAATATGTTCTACTGATATGGAGTTTCGGATTCAGGCTTCGGAGTTATTTGACAGATTCCTTCAAAGGGGTTACCCGAGATCAGTGGTGAAGAGAGCCTTTGAAAGGGCATTATTTGCAAATAGAGAGCTGCTTTTACATTACCAACAACGACCCTTTTCTAAACAACTGACATGTAATTTGAGATATTCTGCCCAAGTTCATTCAGTAATAAATGTGATTCGTACCCATTGGCAGGTGTCAGCTCTAATCAAAACATTTCAGGCAGGTCCAATATTTGCTTTTTTTAGGGGACAAAATTTACGTGACATGGTAGTGCATTCTACCTTTACCCCAATGACAGAAGTTTTGGAAAATGGGGGTCATCGTCCATGCAGACACTGTGAGATGTGTGCCCTCTCCTGGACTGGTGAACATTGGCAGGTTCCACATTTGAATGTAACAGTGAAACTTAGGACTTTGACAACTTGTGAGTAGGAGGGCGTCATTTATGTCATCCAATGTCCGTGCGGTCTGATTTATGTGGGGAGAACGAAAAGGAGAATTCGTACTAGACTCATCGAGCATAGAAGTTGCTTGAAAATGTTGAAAATGGCGGCTCCACTTGTACAGCACTGTGTACAACATAAACATGCTTTCATTGATCTTCGTTGGTTAATTATAGAAAAAATATGTCTGAATTGCAGGGGAGGAGATATTCAATATCGCCTTAATAAACGCGAACATCATTGGATCTACACTTTGAAGTCGATGGACCCATGTGGCCTGAACGAGAAAATCAATTGGTATTCCTTAATTTGAGACCTTTTGATAAGGACATTGATTGATTTAGGCAAATATGGACAGTTAGTGGAGTGTTTCAGCTGTTCTAGAAGTGGGATGAAAGTCCCCGGAGAAAATACGACCTGATTGAAGACTGAAGATTAGCCCGGGATGGATCTGGGTAGTTCCCGGGAGTGCAAAAAATTTGGTGTGATGGAGTATTGGGATATGACAAGAGATATAGAGGAAATGAGCCCAGTTTTAAGATTGGGCTCTTATGCCTAAGTAGGACGTGATGCGGAATTTGGAAATAATTATGAAGTAATTAGGACCTGATTGAAGACTGTGGTTTATTCGGCCCATGTCGGGGCAAGTTGATGACATCATTTCCGGTTTCGCGATAAGATACGACGTGATGGAGAACTAAGGTAAAGGATGTCTATGAGTTTACCCGACCTGTTTGGAAACATTGGTTGAATCATTAGAGCATAGGATATGGGAGGGACTTCCGTTTTCAACACTTAAAAAGCCATTCGGTCGAAAGCCATGTTTCAAAGAAAGGCGATTCCAAGTCGGGATCGCGTCTACAACAATGGATGGATACAACTATTGAATTTAGCATATTGGTCGTCTGATGATTGTCACGGAACGAATATGAAAGTTTTTGTCCCCTGAAGCAGGACCTCAAGAGTGGGGGTCCGAAACACGATCGTGTTGGGCTATGCAGATAAGTATCACTGCTGAATTAATTCTTATTGGGATTGAAAAAAGTGACAGCTAAATGACTTTCAAATGTGACCTTTGGGAGTTCTCATCAGTGTGATGGAAAGTAAAAGTTACAAAAAATTTTAAAAAAGTTACAAAAAAAAATATAAAGTAAATTGGACCAGAAACCACCAAAGAGTCTGGTAAAATACCTTGACCCTATGAGCAGTGGTCCTACAAAATTATAGTGTGTTGTGAGACAATAGCTATTCCCAAATATTTAAAGAAGAAACCAGGTGTACCAGCATCTTGGGATATTGTTTACAATTTTGGTGCCCGGAATACGTAAGGTGTGTGAGAGCCAAAAGAGTGTGTGATTGGTATTAGGGGAATGACAGATGGACATCAAGCAGAAAATACTCTATGGTGGTACTAGGGGTATGGCAGCAGGGTTAAACAGCAGACAATTGAAAATGACTAAAGATGGAATGCACAGTTTTCTCAGATCATCTCAGACATGATTAGTCTTCAAGATCAGTGTACCTGGATCCACAGAAGAGTGATAGGTTAGTTTAAAAAAATGTTTCACTGCAATATGTTGTCTCCCTGACAACATGTTATGCCAGGGTCTGACAAGATATACATGACTCATTGGACTAGTTCTAATAGCTGTACTCTAACAATTCTTAATTGACTATTTTGCATCTGTTATGCCCTATAGACTTTATTGGCACTAGATAATGGGGCAAAATGAATGAAAAACAGGATTCATTAAATTCTGGGGTTCTCTCAATTTATTTTAAGGACTCCTAAAAAAAACAAATTAAATGCAATTGGTTTTGGAATGCCCATTTATTTTAAATTCATGCACATCCCTATTTTTCATGCAGTAAATAGACTAAGGTAAAAAAACAAGAGTTATTTCAAATACCTCATGTTAATCTGAATATGTTTAAATGAGATGACTATCATGCAAATGCATGCTAATCAGCTCATAAATACCCTAAACAAATCAAATAACTTTTCCTGGGATCATTGGGATATTAATACAGGTCCTGAAGCTCCTGGGGACAGTTTAAAGGGGGCCAATGACCATGAGTAAACACCTCCAAGAAAGTAGACAAAAACTTGGGATCACCATAGAACCCCTCCCTGCCACCCCTTCAAGGTGGCCTGTTTTCAAAATATTAAAAAGATTGTTATAAATCAGCACTAAGACCCACCTCTAATCCCTACCCCTCCACTTCAATAAAACAATCAAAATCTCAGAGATGAGGACCTTCACAACCTGGACACTCTATTTCTCACAAAATTAGCCCTGATAGTCCCATGGGTTCATGGAGCACGCCATAAGCTCAGGGTGCAGTGGGTGATATTTTTCAAAATTGCACTTACTTCCTTTTCCCCTATCAACTTGCAGCAGTATGGGGCATCTTTCCCATTGAAAGGGATGGCTATATGCTTCTGTCAAAAAGTAAAGATTGAGACATGCATATATTAAATACACACAGTCGATTCAGTGAAACTGTGACTGGTTCATTAAATCAGGTATGGTTCCTTCTGTTACCTGAATAACAGTTGCAATTGAAGAGTTAATAAATGCCGATGAGTGTTGACCCCCAAGACACAGTACAGGGACTTGCAAACAGAAGAAATGTTTAAAATCCCTAAGGCATAGAGTGTGATGAATAACAAAAAGCACAAAGGTGTCAAAACCTCCAAGATATAGAGTGAGTGAAACATGACGGTATAAGGTATTGATGAAGGCACATTTGAAATATATTGCCAGCACTTCATTATTCAACTTAAAATTGTTGCGGCCCCTCCAGAACCTATTATCTCAATAATTATTTTGTTCAGTATTGCAAGTTTGTTGTAGGGCAGTTAGACTACTGCCATGCTCTGCAAGTAGGTTTATCTAAAACACAGTGAAAGCATTGCAATTAATTAAAAATGTAGCCACAAGATTATTCTTGAGTACTCCAAACAGTAAACACATTACTGCCATTTTGTTGGCCTTCACTGGCTCCCACAATTTCAATTGTAGTAATCAATCATAAATTATTGCATGGTAGTTCCTCATGTAGTTTAAGCAACATGTTAAAACAGTATATTCCAGTTTTCCAGTTAGGACACTAAGTTCTTCTGGGTCAAATATGCTCACCCTACCCCATCACATGATTTTAGATTATAAACTACATGTCTTAAGTCTTTCTTTTATATGGGGTCAACTTTGTGGAATGTACTCACAGGTGCGTTATTGGAGGAAAAGGATATAAATCATTTTTAGAAATAAAGTTAAGTGTTTCTATTTAACAAGACTTACAAAAGATTTATTTTATTTTCAATTGTTTTATAAAGTTTTATAACTGTTTATTATATTGTATTAATTTTATTTTATTATTTATTATGAATATGTTTTATGGTCTGTTACATACTATAAATTTTAAGATGGTGCAGAACCTAAGCTTGTGCTACCAAATAAATAGATAGATAAATAAGTAAATAAATAAATAAAACCCCCAATGCATAGATTGCTGTCAATCAAAAAACATACAGAGGTATCAAAAACTCCAAGGCATGAAGTGTGATAAATTTGAAATAGCACAAATGCCTTGACAGGCCTATATGGCAAGCTAGAAAACTAGAAAAGAGGTAGGGTGGATGAAGAAACCTAAATTTTCTTTTTCACATTTTTCTTTTGGGGAGAAAATATTTCTTTATAACTAAGGAAAAAGCAGGATGGGACAAATAGGCTGAGTCTATAAGTTGGGTTTGAGGCATAGTGTGGACTCTTAGTTGCAGTGATGATGACTCCTCACATGGGGAGGGGCCCCGTGGGGAACCACAGCAATAGGCTAGACTCAGAGAGCAGACACTGGAGATGAAAAGCTTTATTGTACTGCTGTAGATAGATGGTAATTGTGCAGGAAGAGATGGCACTGAAGTACAGCAAAGTGCCAAATCGCTCAGACAGTCTCAGATGTAGAAGTCTCACCTGGATGTACAAAGTTGGTAGTGTTCCGCAGAGCGGGATAAGCCAAACCTGGTGGGTGGAAATGGAGAGCTGGATCATAGAGGTACTCACTGAAGAGTAGTGCAGGAATTCTCCTGGTAGATGATGAAGGTGGGAACCGAGGTCCGAGGTGCAGGATACTCTGAGCTGGTTAGGCCCTCGAGAGGTGAGTATCTGGAAGCACAGATAATCCTGAAAAGAGAAGAGAGACTCCGAGGAACAGTTATCTAAATTAGTAGTAGAAACTCCGAAGGGTAGTTGGAAGAGAGAGACCCCCGAGGAGCGGGTGCCCAGAGCTTCTTCAGGAGTGAGATACCCCAGTGGGTAGCGAGGAGTATAAGCGTGCAGCTTAGAAGCAGTCAGAGTAGCTAAACTGAAGACTTGCTAACTCGTTCGTTAGGAGCGGAGGCTTAAATATCCGGAGGTATAGACGTCATGCAGTGGGGACGTCCCCGAGGTTCCCGCCATGACGTGTAGATAAGCATAGGCAGTGTGCACCCTAGGAGGCCACGGGAAGTTGCATGGTGGATAGGGATGCACATTCTGAGTTGAAGATGCTGATGGTTTGGGCACTTGGCACTGGAGGCAGCCATCTTACCCATGGAGGAAGAGAAGGGCAAAAAAGAGGTGAGGTAGAGCGGTAACATCTGTCTGCGTTGACGGATGCAACAGTACCCCCCTTCAAAGGGCCCCCTCAAGGACCTATTCCTGGTGGTCTAGGTTTTCATGGGTATGCAAGATGGAATTGACGTACCATGTCCTTATCCATGATGTTGGCCAGAGGCTCCCATGAGTTTTCTTCTGATCCATAGCCTTCCCAGGAGATGAAGTACTCCCATGTCTTGCCTCTCTTATAGACATCCAAGATGTCATCCACGGCATATTCAATATAGTCCTCGGTGTCCAGATTAGTTGGTTCTGGGGTCTTTTTAGAGAATTGGAGAGCATCAAGGGTTTTAACAGAGAGAGACATGGAAGGCATTGTTTATTTTCATTGATGGAGGTAGTTTCAAACTGTACATCAGATTTCCCAATCGCTGAAGGATAGCAAAGGGTCCTACATAGCGAGGTGCAAAACATGCTGAAGGTTCCAAACTGGGTTTCAGGTTTATAGCGCAGTCAAAAAAACCGTGCTGTAGAAGCACATCTGCTGCTTGTTTTGAAAAAACATCCTGGAAAGAGGCGTATTGTGGAGGTAAGCCAGGTAACGATGGTGTGGTGGGCATGCAAATGAGCGGTGAAACTTCTGTGAGGCACCGACCATGACAGTCAGGCCCCCACTGGGACAATTCCAACGTGGCCCAATTAAATTGTGGCATATGATCTTGTAGCCAAGGCAGTCCAACTATCACCGGGTACATGGCCTTTTCCAATACGAGAAATGAGATGGATTCAGAGTGTAGAGCTCAGGTACACAGGTCAACGGCCTGGGTACTTAGTGAAACTTCACCAAGAAGTGGTTCCGCATGGATAGAAGACAATAGCAATGGCTTAGCAATTGGTGTGGTAGGAATCCGTAGATGTTCTACTAAGCGTTTCAAGATAAAATTACCTCTGGCTCCGGAGTCAATGAAAGCGAGAGTCTGGAATTCAAGACCTCCGCAGAGCAGAGAGACTGGTAAAGTTAATGGAGGAGTAGGAGAGGTGAGGCCTAGGAGAAGTCCTCCTGCATATCCTAGGCCTGTCAGTTTTCCGGACAGATGGGACTGGTTTGGACGGCATGGCCTGATTGGCCACAGTACCTCCATAACCCCATGCATTTAAGAAAACGTCTCTCCTTGGAAGTTAAATGGCTTCGGCCTAATTGCATAGGTTCTTCCTCTTCTAAGGGAGTAGATGGTAGACTTGAAGCAATAGGCACAGGTTTAGGACGGTTAGCCCCCGCAGTGGACTTTCTTGGACTCTTAGCCTCCTGAGTTCAGTCTTGAATACGGCAGTCAATTCTCCCGGCCAGTTCCATCAGAGACTCAAGGGTATCAGGCAAATCACAAGCCACCAATTTGTCCTTTAAGCGAGAGTTGAGGCCCTCCATGAAGATAGCACATAGACATCCACTATCCCAATGTAGTTTGGATGCTAAAGTCTTGTATTCGATCACATAGTCTGTGAGCGGCTTATTACCTTGCTGGAGATTAAGCAAAGCAGATCCAGTGATGGTCTGGTGAGCTGGGTCATCAAAGACAGTCTTGAAAAGTTTTAGAAATCCTGGTAGGTCATTCAGGATAGGATCTTCATGTTCCCATAACTGTGAAGCCCAAGCCAAGGCTCGTCCTTCTAGTAGAGATAGGATGTAAGTGGTCTTGGAAGCTTTTGTGGAAAAGAGGGTAGGCTGTAAAGAAACATGCATGCTGAATTGATTAACAAACCCTCTACACATCTTTGCTTCACCCGTGAAGCGGGTTGGTGTGGATAAAGGTACAGTGGTCTTGATGGTCACCACTGGAGACAGTGATTCTTTCACTGGAATTACTGAAGTATTCAGTTGAGCATGCAACTGATTGAAGGCAGTAACTAGGCTTTCCAGAGACTTTTATTGCTCAGTGATCCGCTGGGATAGGTCAGGAAAGGCCTGCAAGGCCATGAGTTGAGCCGAGTCCATGGAGTTAGCAATCTGTTGGGTCTGAGGCATAGTGTGGACTCTTAGTCGCAGTGGCGATGACTCCTCCTACAGAGAGGGGCCCTGTGGGGAACCACAGCGGTAGGCTAGACTCAGAGAGCAAACACTGGAGATGAAAAGTTTTATTGTACTGCTGTAGATGGATGGTGATTGTGCAGGAAGAGAAGGCACTGAAGTCCAGCAAAGTGCCAATATGCTCAGACAGTATCAGATGTAGAAGTCTCACCCGAATGTATAAGGTTGGTAGTGTTCCGCAGAGCGAGATAAGCCGAACCTGGTGGGTGTAAATGGAGAGCCGGATCATAGAGGTACTCACTGAAGAGTAGTGCAGGAATCCTCCTGGTAGATGATGAAGGTGGGGCCCGAGGTCCGAGGTGCAGGATACTCTGAGCTGGATAGGCCCTTGAGGAGCAAGTATCTGGAAGCACAGATAATCCTGAAAAGAGAAGAGAGATCCTCGAGGAGTGGTTGTCTAAGTTAATAAGAACATAAGAAAATGCCATACTGGGTCAGGCCAAGGGTCCATCAAGCCCAACATCCTGTTTCCAACAGTGGCCAATCCAGGCCATAAGAACCTGGCAAGTACCCAAAAACTAAGTATATTCCATGTTACTATTGCTTCCAACTACCGAAGGGTAGTTGGAAGCAATAGTACTCCGGTGATACCCCGGAGATACCCCGGTGATACCCCGGAGATACCCCGGTGGGTAGCGAGGAGTCTAAGCATGCAGCTTAGAAGCGGTCAGAGTAGCTAAACCGGTGACCTTGCTAACTCGCTCGTTAGGAGCGGAGTGGAGGCTTAAATACCCGAGGTATTGACACCCTGCGGTGGGAACGCCCCCGAGGTTCCCGCCATGATGTATAGATAATCGTAGGCAGCGTGCCCGCATGCGCCCTAGGAGGCCTCAGGAAGGAGCATGCTGGATGAGGACACCCATGCTAAGTTGGAGACACTGAGGGTTTTGGTACTCGGCACAGGAGGCAGCCATTTTACCCATGGGGGAGGAGAAGGTCAAAAAAGAGGTGAGGCAGAGCAGTCGCAGCCATCTGCGACCAATGGACGCAACACTATAGAGGAATAGAACAAAACAGCAAGATGCAGAATCAGAAAAGAGGAAGGTTGGAGGAGAAACTTGCATTTTTTTCTTTTTCTAATGTTTATTTTGGGGACAAAACACTCCAGTATAAGAAAGAAAGAAAGAGAGTGGGAAAAGTAGGCTAGGATCCAAAGATCAAATAAGAAGCCATCAAAACTCCAAAGATCTTATATCACAGACATAGCTGGAAGGCACTGAGGCAACAAAACCCCCAAGGTAGAATATCTGTGGCATGGCAGGTAGGCTAGTGGCATTAAGACCCCTAAGACGGTGTTTGAGGGGTATGGGAGCTAGAATATTTGCAGCAAGATCCCCTAAGTTGGTACATCATGGGAATGACAGCTATACATAGTGGTAGCAAGATCATTATGGTAGAAAATTATGTGGCATGGCAGCTAAGCATATTAGCAGTAAAACAAGCAAGAGTATACATTCAGAGGTATTGCATATAGGCAGAGTGAAATCAAGACCCCCTCAGAGTGGTACATCTGGGGCATGGAAAGTAGTTATTTTGACAAGACACCCAAGGTGGTACATCTAGAGCATGGCAGTAGACAGAGTGGCAGAAAGACCCCTAAGCTATACATCTGGGGCATAGCAGGTAGGCATTATTGCAGCAAGATCCCTAAGATGGTACATCTGGGGCATGGCAACTAGGCAATGGCATAGCAGCATCAAGACCCCTAAGAGTAATATCTGGGGCATGGCAGGAAAGCAAAGCAGCAGCAGGATCCTCAAGGTGATATATCAAAGGCATGGCAGGTAGGCAGAGTTTTAGTTAGATCCCTAGGGTGATATATCAGTGGAATGGAAGCTAGACATAGTGGCAGCAAGACTTGGAGGATTATAGTCTAGTCTACTTAGTAAACACAAAAAAAGTAAAGCAATCTTCTAGTGTATCATCCATTCTATATTATTTAGTCTTGAAATGTGTATAGCATACTACTGAATTGTATTTACTAAGAAGATTATATTTCTTTATAAAATGATTATTTGATTGTTAATGCCCTTGCATACAAGTTGAAAGATATAGTTAACTGTCAGTAAAATATTCAGGGGAGACCAAAAATGTAGCTATCAATCAACAGAAGGCTATAAGGGATGACTTGACAAAATCATTTGTTAAAAGTGACAGGAGTAGGAGCATAAGGCATTCTTCCAATAGCTTAAATGGATGCATGACAAGAGAATATTAATTGCACAAGACAAGACTTTAAATCCATTACTTCAGCACTATCAATCTATTTTATCCAATTAAGGTTATTTATCAATGTAAATAACTGTTAGAAAACTAATCTTGTATTTTTTCTTTACGTACTCCACAAAAGTCAAGACAAAACGAGGGCACCAGCATTTAGAGCTTTTAGAAATTTACATAGATTTCATTTTTCCAAATATAACTTATATTTGAACTGAGAAATAGAACAGTTGTATTTGAACTGAGAAACAGAACAGTCACATAATGAAATACTGTTTCAGAAAGAACAGCTTGAATAAACAAAGGCACAGTTCAAGATCTGAATATAAATTTCCAGTGCAAGATTCCAAAATACCTTCAGTGTGTAGTCATTGATTCTGTCTGCAGTTGTTGCTCCTAATGGGTAAGGGAAAAGGCCATAACCTTTCATGTCTTCTCAGCTGACTGGAAGTTTTATGATGGTTGAGTTTTTATGTTCCATGTGTGATGTGGGGCCTCCTATCAAGGATACTAATATATCTCTCTTATACCTCCAAATTCCTCTACCCCTCCTGAGCAGGTGAGCAGGCAGCTGTGGGGAGTCAGAAGACCATGATACAAAGGAAAAGGAAGCTGGCAGTTTACAATTGCCCCATTTTCAGTCCTCTTCAAGTCCACTTCTGCTTCCAGGAACAATAACTCATTATATCTTTTCCCTGAAGGGAATGGTGTTAGTATCTACATAAGGAAATGGTTGAGCTCCCCAGTGTAGTTTTTAATCTGAATTTGTGCTTGATGTGCACCAGGCCTTCTGCACTATGCAGAGGCCAGGTGTGAGAGGTCTTCCTTTGGCTTCTGGTCCATGCAGTTGATCATCATGGCTCCGCTTCTAAGCACCCAAGAGTTGGTTCCAGGGATTTATTCAGTTACTTCTACCTCCCAAGAATTTTCTAGGGGAGGGGGGGTGGGGGGGCTGATCCAGATGATTAGTCAGATTCAGATTCTTACATTACTCTTTGGAAGAAGGGGAGTGTTCTTTTGAGGAAGAGGGCTCCTTGGTCATTAGACTCTTCCAAAATAATGAACTGTCTACCCTCATTTCTCAAGTGGTTTGCTCACTCAGAATGGTGGATTGCAAGACAGAGGAGTGCACACAAGGAGACCCAATCCTAGAGAGAAATTGGAATCCTCCAATGCCATTCCCCTTCCAGAAGGCTTTGAAACATATAGTGCTGTCAGAATTGGAATCTCCTCAAAAAGCGTTCAAGGGCAATAAAGTCATTACCAAGCTCTATCCACTACTTCTGGAGGACAGTAGCTAATCTCTTTTGGGCTCCTCAGGTTGACAGTCTTGCATGGGACAGCTTTGTTGTTTGCTGTGACATGCAAGACTACTATTCCAGTAAAAGGTAGTATGATGCTCAAGGATAGGGAGAATGGAGTGTTCTTAGAGCAGGTCTTTTTGGCAGCAGCTTTGACTATACATTCTTATATTTGTGGAGGATATGTGACTTGGACAGCTGTTCACTGGATTCAGCAGTTCCCTGAAAACCTTGAGATAACATGCTTGGAGTTGAGGACTGACATTTTAAATGATGAAATGTATGATTTTGATAGGGTCTCCTATTGTTCGGCGACCTTTGAGAGGTTGATTTGGTTATACATTAGGGTTGATGACACAGAGTCTAAGGCCTGTTTAGTAAGCTTTCCTTTAGGATTAAGCTACTGTTTGGGGAAGATCTGGCAAAAAATGATCAAGGATATGGGGGAGTCCAACCCACAGAGGCTTCTCAAAAATAGAACATGTACAGGACCACAAGCTCCCACAGACTGTCATTGTTTACAGGAATTGCAAAGATTCTGGCCAGGAAAATAGTCTCCTTCCCAAGGGAATTGTTTCCATAGCAGAAGTCAGTAATTTCATGAGGTCAAGAAACCAAGGAGCAAAGCTGCAGAGGCATCAGGATTAGTGAGCTCCCACACTGAGGTTCAGTGAGTCCATTCTGCAATATGTACAGGGACGATCTCCTTCAATGATTCTATAGTAAGGATGGTCATTTATTTTGAAAGAATGACAAAAATGGGAAAAAAAAGCAGCTCTTTTGACTTTATACTAATGTACAAACCAAAAATTTGCCTCTGAGAAAAATACCAGACAATTTTTTAGTATTTTTGTATTTGTACAAAAACAAAAAAGAACTCTGAAGGGACAGGGCCTCAGCCTACTCCAATGCCCAGTGCTCAGCCCAAGGCCAAGTCCTGATCACCAAAGCCCAGGCTTAAGGTCCAGGCTAAGGACTGGGCCAAATGCCTGGGCCAGGCAAAATTCAGAGACCAGGCCTAGCACAGGACTGAAACCAGGGCCTACACCAATACTAAAGTTAGGGCCCGGCCGAGACTGGGTCCAGACCTGGGCCTCAGTCAGTGAGGCCCAGGTCTGGATCTAGACCTGAGCCCAATGCCAGGGCCCAGATGAAACTGGATCACAGTTACCAAGGACCAAGCCTTAGCCTAGACATACGTCTGAAGCCAGGTCCAGGCCTTTGGCCAGATCCTGGTTGCTGAGTGACAAGGCCTAGTCCTGGGTTTAAAGATGGCACCCAATCAAGTCAGGGTCCCAGTCATTGAGGCCTGGGCCTGAGTTTAGGCCCAAACCCAATACCAGGACCTGGCCAAGGCATGTCACTGTCACCAAGGACTGGGCATGTGCCTAGATGTACATCCAGCATCAGGTCACAGTCACCAAGGCTTAGACACAAAACCTAGGCCTGGGTCTGGATAGAACCCAGTCAAGTATGGGTCATCATCACCAAGGCAAGGGGCCAAGGGCTTAGGCATATGTCTTGGCCCAATGCTAGGGCCTGACTGAGGTGGGTCCCAGTCACCAAGGCCTATAACTGGGCCTAGGGTTAAGCCCATTGCATAGGCCCAGTCCCAACACTGGAACCTGGGTCTAGGCCAGATGATCTAGGAGCAGGCCTTCCAGTGTCTTCTTTTTTTGATCTGTTGATAAAAATAACATCTTCTGCCCAGAGGATGCACTATAGTGACATCACTGTGGTGCTCTCCTCCAGGGTGTACAGTGTCATTTTGTTGTAAGGCCTAGTATCGGGCCCTGGCCTAAGCCCAGTCCCAGGCCTTGGCAATGGGTCCAATCCTCGGCTGTGTCCTAGCATCATATCTTGGTCTAAGCCTGTACTTCTGTAACTGGGACCCAGCCTCAGGCTGAGCCCTGGCATAGGGTCTAGACCTAGGCTCTTGGCCCATGACTTGGTGACAGGAACTCAGCCTCAGCCCAGGACAATGTTTTGGGCTTCAGCCTAGGCCTGGGTCTTAGTGATGGGACCCAAGCTGGGGCCAGGTTCCCGTCCCATTTTTCATTTACAGTGATATTAGTGAGGCTTTTACCCATTCACTTCACTATAAAATGAAAAATGAATGAAACAAATTAGTTTTGGGGGTTTGTAACTTATGAAACAAACTGAAGTATCCCTGAAATTAATTAACAAGCCAAAAAAATAATTTTCCCTCTGTACATCCCTATTCTACAGGAAGAACACCCACATCACATTGGACCAGAGGATCCTAATGATTATACTAAAAGGATATGCTCTGGAGTTCATATCTCTTTTTTTCAGATGTCTTTATGTTTTCTCCCTGTGCATTGGTCATTAATAAGGAAGTGTTAAATGCTATGCTGGAAAGGCTTCAAAGCTAGGAGGCCCTGATTTTGGTCCTACTCGAGACCCTGGGCCAGGAAAGATATTCAACCTATTTTATGGTTCTTATTACCCTATCCTGGATCTAAAAGGAGTTAAAAGGAGTCTTTGCATACCCTGCTTCACAAAAGAAACTCTTTGTCCTGTTAAACTGGAGGTATAGAAAAATGAGTTTCTTTCTTTTCCAGAATTACTTTCATTTTCACATTTGAGAGGAGCATCAGAGCTTTCTTTGGTTTAGTGTCCAAGCTGCCACTTCAGAAATGAAAACACCTGGTTTTGAGGGCAAAACCCTAAAATCAATTAAAGGGAATGGATTTGGAATCTCCTGTCTGGATGATAGCAACCTGAAATGTGAGTTTAATAGGCTGGGGATCTCACTGTTGTGATTAGGTGGCTCAAGGCTTTTGGACCATGGAAGACGTGTCATGATCCATAAACAGTCTAGAAGCTAGAGCTGTTAGGCTAGCCCTGGCACAATTCCTTCCATTAGTGAAGGGAAGATCAATCTGGGAGCTACCAGACAATACCACAGCAGTGGCATATCTGAAAAGACAAGGGGGCACCCAAAGTCCCATGGTGGTAAAGGAGACTGTTGTTTCAGTAGGCAGGAAATAATTTCCTTTTCTTCTAAACAGCCCACATTGAGGAATTCGAAAATGTTCAGACTGACTTACTCAGTAGAAACAGGTTGGATCCCGGGGAGTGGGAACTCAGCCAGGAGAGTTTCCATTTAATAACAGATGAGTGGGAATCCCATTCATGGATTTCACAGTAACACACAGAAATTCCAAGGCACTTCAGTCACTGGAATTCTAGGTTCTTCAGTCATCAGAACATAAGAAGTACCATGATGGGTCAGAAAAAGATCTATCAAGCCCAGTATTCCATTTCTGACTGTGGCCAATCCAGGTCAAAAGTACCCAGCAGATCCAAAATAGTTTATCTATTTCACTCCCAAGGAAAAGTGAATCCCCCCTCTGGCAACAGATTCCATAATGTGATTGTACTCTTCCTACTTAGTAACTTGAGGTTCATATTCAAAAGTATTTAGCTGGCCAATTCATACATTACCTAACTAAATGAATATTTGGGTATTTAAGCTAAATTATAGCTGGCTTATAAAATAATCGGTTCGAATTTAGCCGGTTAAGTTACAGGTGTTCCGGGGTGTAACTGGAAGAAGTTGAGTCAGCCAGTTAAGTTAGCTGGCTAATTCTGATATTCAGAGTTAGACAGATATCTTAGCTAGCTAAGTCTGGTCAGACCAAAGACTTGTCCTAAACTTAGCTGGATAAATTTATACAGCTAACTTTGTTTTTTGGACTGAATCTGAATAGGACCTCATAGTAACATAATAATGATGGCAGAAAAAGATCAAATGGTCCATCCAGTGTGCCCAGCAAGCTTCTTATGGATATAAATATTGCTCCATGCAAGTTACCCCCAACAGAATTTGTATGAAGTGTAGGGTTTTAAGAAAACATCACTGATCAGACAAAACATGTGTGCTATTTTTAATGTGTTTCAAATTAAACTATTAAAATATGCATCACAGAATAGGACAATCATTAAACAGATCATAGCAATAAAGGAAATAAAACGGTCCCATTCAATGTTTGGGATGATATTATACACTCAAGTTGACACACACGTTGAGATGGCAATAATAGGTAGGTATCCACACCTGTGCTTTGTATGATTGTAATTAGTGTCTGTTTATAAATAGTCAATGAGTTTCTTAGCTCTTTAGAAAACCTTTTGCATTTCATTGAGGGCTACACTGACTTTGGTGATTACTGAAGCATGGAGAAAGCAAAAGAACTGTCAAAGGATCTGTGAACAAAAGTATTTCAACTTTATACATCAGAAAAAGGATATAAAAAGATATCTAAAGATTTGAAAATGCCAATCAGTACAGTTTAAATTCTGATCAAGAAGTGGATAATTATGGGTTCTGTTAATATCAAGATACGGTCAGGTAGACAAAGAAAGATTTCAGATACAACTGCCAGGAAAATTTGTCAGAATGCAAAGAAAAACCCACAGCAACATCTACTGAAATACAGGCCTTTCTGAAACAAAGTGGTGTTGGTGTTTCAGCATGCACAATAAGAAGGTACATGAACAAAAATGGGCTACATGGTACAGTTTCCAGAAAATATCCATTGGTATACCAACACCACAAAACCTCCCACTTATAATACACCAAACAGCACCTAGAAAAGCCTCAAAACTTCTGTAACAAAATAATTTGGAGTGATGAGACCAAAACTGAACTTTATGGTCACAATCATAAATGCTATGTTTGGAGAGGAGTCAACATGTTCTATGAAGAGAATCACACCATCCCTCCTACCATGAAGCATGGAGGTGGATCTCTGCTGTTTGAGGGGGTGTGGTTGGGGGGCATGAGCTACAGTAGAACAGGGAATTTAGTCGAAATTAAAAGCAGCAAGAATGTAGCAGCTTAGAAAGCAGAGTTGCTTACCTGTAACAGGTGTTCTCCTAGGACAACAGGATGTTAGTCCTCACATGTGGGTAACATCATCAGATAGAGCCTGGCACGGAAAACATTTGTCAAAGTTTCTAGAAACTTCAACTGGCAGACTGAGCATGCCCATCCTGCTGCTATCCATGCATCCATGTGAGGTTCCCTTTCAGTCTCATAAGATAGCAAGATATGAGTGAAAAAATAAAACAACAAAATGAAGGTGAACCCAACATCATGGGGAGGTGGGTGGGATTCCTGAGGACTAACATCCTGCTGTCCTAGGAAAACACCTGTTACAGGTAAGCAACTCTACTTTCTCCTAGGACAAGCAGGATGGTATTCCTCATATGTGGGTGATTACAGAGCTCCAGACTGCCTCCTGGGAACAGAGAGACCCATAGTAGCCAAACAAGGTGCCAACGGGCACAACACAACTGCGATGTTGTAGGAAGCAGGGGCAATTTAGGCCCACAGAGAGCACGATGAAAACAGTTGGGTTCAGGACTGGAACAGTTTGCAGAGGACAGACTACCAAAAGCATTGTCCTAGTGACTATCCCTGTTGAGACAGTAGTGAGCCAAAAAGGTGTGGAGTGAATTCAGGTCGCGGCTCTGCAGATTTTGGTAATAGGGACTGCCCGCAGGTGGGCCATTGATGCCGCCATAGCCCACATTTTTTTTATTTTTTTTATTTTATTTATTTGAGTTTTTCTATACCAGCATTCAAGGAGATTCGTATCATGTCAGTTTACATAAAACAGGGGTGATCAATACATTATAAACGTGCATAAATATAACATGCGTATACATTTTATACATTTACAAATTATAACAAGTTATAAAAGTGTGCAGAAAAATCAGTTACAATAAAACAAGGATGGTTCTAACTGGGAGAAGAAGAAGATGATGATAGAAATTTAACAAGAATAAGAACGTGCAGTGTTTGGTATGTCAGTATCAGTTTAGTGGGAGATAGTCCGTCATTCTGTATTTGGTGGAAGAGCATCAGTCAGAGTCCGGAAAGGCTTTCTTGAACAGTCATGTCTTAAGTCTCTTTCTGAAGGTTGGAAGACATGGTTCCTGTCTTAATTCTAAGGGGATTGAGTTCCATAGTGGGGGGCCTGCTGTAGAGAAGGCCCTGTCTCTCAGGGTTATATGTTGGGTGGTATTGGTGTGTGGTACCTGTAGAAGTTGTCTGTACACTTCTCTAGTGGGTCTGTTGGAGGAGTATTTTTTGAGTGCTATTTGTAGATGGAATGGAGCTAGTCCATGGATATTTTTGAAGATTGTGGTTAGGGATTTATGGATTATCCTGTAGTGGATTGGCAGCCAGTGAAGGTCTTTAAGGACTGGCGTGATGTGATCTCTTCTTTTCTTGTTAGTTAGGATTCTTGCTGCCGTGTGTTGAATCATTTGGAGAGGTTTGGTATGGAATGATGGGAGGCCTAGTAGAATAGCGTTGCAATAATCTATTTTCGCAAAGATGATTGCTTGGAGCACTGTTCTATAATCATGGAAATGAAATAGGGGTTTTATTCTTTTTAATGTGTGTAGTTTGTGGAAGCAGTCTTTAGTTGTTTGATTAATGAATGCTTTTAGGTTTAGTCTGTTGTCTATGGAAACTCCTAGATCTCTTACTTTTGAGATTTGTAAGTTGGCTGGCGGGTTCGTAGTGATTTTGCAGTTATCCGGTGAGATTAGCAGGAATTCACTTTTTGACTGGTTTAGAATTAGGTTTAAGCTGGATAGGAGGTCATTAATTTCTTTGAAACAGTTTTCCCACAGTTTTAGAGTTTTATTGATGGATTCTTGGAGGGAGATCACAATCTGGACATCGTCGGCATAAATAAAGGGGCGGATTTTAAGAGCCCTGCTCGCCTAAATCCGCCCAAATCTGGGCGGATTTAGGCGAGCAGGGCCCTGCGCGCCGGTGAGCCTATTTTACATAGGCCTACCGGCGCGCGCAGAGCCCCGGGACTCACGTAAGTCCCGGGGTTTTTGGAGGGGGGCGTGTCGGGGGCGTGTCGTGGGCGGGACCGAGCGCAGCGCCGTTTTGGAGGCGTGTCGGGAGCGTTTCGGGGGCGGGTCCGGGGGCGTGGTTACGGCCCGGGGCGGTCTGGGGGCGTGGCCGCGCCCTCCGGACCCGCCCCCAGGTCGCGTCCCAGCGCACTAGCGGCCTGCTGGCGCGCGGGGATTTACGCCTCCCTCCGGGAGGCGTAAATCCCCCAACAAAGGTAAGGATGGGGTTTAGACAGGGCCGGGCGGGTGGGTTAGGTAGGGGAAGGGAGGGGAAGGTGAGGGGAGGGCAAAAGAAAGTTCCCTCTGAGGCCGCTCCGATTTCGGAGCGGCCTCGGAGGGAACGGAGGTAGGCTGTGCGGCTCAGCGCGCGCCGGCTATACAGAATCCATAGCCTTGCGCGCGCCGATCCCGGATTTTAGCGGATACGCGCGGCTCCATGCGTATCTGCTAAAATCCCGCGTACTTTTGCTTGTGCCTGATGCGCCAGCAAAAGTACACCTATTCGCGCGGTCTGAAAATCTACCCCAAAGTATTTTAGGTTCAATTTGTTTAGAAGTTGGCAAAGTGGGAGAAGGTATAGATTGAAGAGAGTAGGTGAGAGAGAGGAACCCTGAGGAACTCCTTGTGAGGATGGGTATCTATGGGATTCTTTGTTAAGGATTTTGACTTTGAAACCTCTGTTCTCTAAAAAAGTCTTAAACCATGTCAGCGCTGATCCTGCAATACCGATGTTCGCCAGCTGGTTTAATAATATGGCGTGGTTTACAGTGTCGAAAGCTGCCGATAGATCTAATAAAATCAATAGGAAGGCCTGTCCTTTGTCAAGGCCCAAAGTCAGGTAGTCCGTCAGTGAGATGAGTAGGGTGAAGGCTCACATAGAGTGAGCCTTCACCCTGCCGGCCAACTGCAGGCCTGCCTGCTTGTAGCAGAAGGCAATGCAATCCACTAGCCAGTTGGAAAGGGTCTGCGCATTCGCACTGCTGCTCCCAGTCTGGTGGTGTCAAAGGACACAAATAGCTGAGTGGACTGTCTGTGCCTCACTGTACGATCCAAGTAGAAAGTGAGCGCCTGTTTGCAGTCCAGGGTGTGAAGAGCATGTTCCCACGGGTGGGAATGAGGCTGTGGGAAGAACATGGGAAGGATAATTGACTGGTAGATGTGGAATGCAGTGACCACCTTTGGCAGGAATTTTGGATGCGTGTGCAGCACTACATGATCATGGAAGAATTTTGTGTAGGGAGCGGTTGTAACTAGGACTTGGATCTTGCTGACCCTGCGAGTGGAAGTGATCACCACCAGAAACATAATCTTCCAAGTGAGGAACTTCAGGTCACAGGATTTGAGAGAAACTGATGTCACATGAGCCTCGCTAGGTCAACGTTGAGATCCATTGGGGTCGCCGGAGGGCAAAGTGGGGGCTTTAGTTAGACCACACCTTGAATACTGTGTACAATTCTGGTCACCACATCTCAAAAAAGATATAGTTGCAATGGAGAAGGTACAGAGAAAGGCAACCAAAATGATAAAGGGGATGGAACAGCTCCCCTATGAGGAAAGGCTGAAAAGGTTAGTGCTGTTCAGCTTGGAGAAGAGACGACTGAGGGGGGATATGATAGAGGTCTTTAAGATCATGAGAGGTCTTGAACAAGTAGATGTGACTCGGTTATTTACACTTTAGAATAATAGAAGGACTAGGCGGCATTCCATGAAGTTAGCAAGTAGCTCACTTAAGACTAATCGGAGAAAATTATTTTTCACTCAACGCACAATAAAGCTCTGGAATTTGTTGCCAGAGCATGTTGTTAGTGCAGTTAGTGTAGCTGGGTTCAAAAAAGGTTTGGATGAGTTCTTGGAGGAGAAGTCCATTAATGGCTATTAATCAAGTTTACTTAGAGAATAGCCACTGCTATTAATTGCATCAGTAGCATGGGATCTTCTTAGTGTTTGGATAATTGCCAGGTTCTTGTTGCTTGGTTTAGCCTCTGTTGGAAGTGGGATGCTAGGCTTGGTGGACCCTTGGTCTGACCCAGCATGGCAATTTCTTATGTTCTTATGTACTAGGTCCCACATAAAACGCACGACCAGTGGGCTGGGCTGAGATTGGCATCCCAGTGACACCCTGGTGGTAGGCGCTGAGGGTGCTTAGGTGTACTTGGACTGAGCTGGACTGGAGGCCAGACTCAAACAGGTGCCACAGATAACCCAGCACGCGGGGGAGCGGGCAGGAGAAAGGGTTCAGTCCATGGCCCCTGCACCAGGTGGAGAAAAACTTCCATTTTGAGCTGTAGGATCTGCAAGTGGAAGGTTTCCAGGATTCAATCAAGACCCTGGGGTCACCCCATCAAAGAGCTACAAGGGCTGGAGGTTCATGTGCTCAACATCCACGCCATGAGGGCCAGTGCCCAGAGGTTCAGGTGGCACTGTTTCTGCAATAGGAGAACGGGAGCCATCTCTGGAGGAGCGGGAACCAAACCTGCATTGACCAGGATGGTGCCACCAGGATCATGGTACCCCCGTCTTCTCACAGCTTCATCAGAGTCTTTGAGAAAAGTGGGATTTTGGGGGATGCATATATCAGACATTGACCCCAGGGGAAGGAAAATGTGTCACAGGTCAGATGGTCCTTCCCCGGAATCAGGAATCAGAAAATGCTCACCTTGTGATTGTGGGGAGAGGTGAACAGGTCCATGTCTGGCATGCGCCAGCGACAGAATAGGTTGGCTGCTACTGCCAGGTTCAAGGACAACTTGAGTGGTTGGAAGGACTGGCTGAGGTGGTCCGCCAATGTGTTTTGGTGGCCCAGCAGGTATGTGGCCCACAGGTACATCCCTTTGGAGAGGGCCCAATCCCAGACCTGTAGTGCCTCCTGGCAGAGGGGGAAGGAGCCCGTGCCTCCCTGCTTGTTGGTGTACATCACCACCTGGTTGTCCATTCTGATGAGGAAAACATTGGAGGATAGCCTGTCCTGGAAGGCCCAAAGGGCGTTCCGGATCACCTGCAACTCCAGAAAGTTTATCTGGCAGCGGGATTCCGACACAGTCCAAAGGCCCTGAGTATGCAGGCCAGCTGGTGGGCCCCCCACCCCTGAGGGTGAAGCATCGGTGGTGAGGGGCACCTATTTCCAAACTGAATAGGGCTTCCCACCAGGTTAGGGAGGGACGGAGAGGGCTTGTGACCATCACTGGTGCTTCCAGATCCTGAGATGCCTGATGCCATTGACACCGCAAGGCCTACTGTGGGTCCTTCATGCGGAGATGGGCCAAGGGGGTCATGTGGACCGAGGCCGCCATATGGCCCAACAGGTGGAGCAGCAGATGCGCTGGTACTGTCACCTTGCTGCTAAGGAAGGTAACCAGCGAAGAAAGGGTGACCACTCAATCCCTGGGCAGAAAAGCTTTCACCTGCGCCATGTCCATCCTGGCCCCGATAAAGTCCAGCCAAGGAGACAGATTGAGATGTGACTTGAAAAAGTTGATAACGAATCCCAGAGTCTGTAAGGTGTTGGCTGTCAAGGCTAGAGAGTCTGTGGCTGTGGAGTGTGAGTTGCTCTGGATCAGTCAGTCATCCAGATATGGAAAGACGTGGACTGAGTGACGCCTGAAGTAGTCAGCCCCTACCACCAAGCATTTCATGAAGATGTGTGGGGCTTAAACCAGCCCAAAGGGCAGCACTTTTTACTGAAATGTGCCATCCCCACCTGGAAGCAGAGGTACTTCCTGTGGCTGTGGACAATTGCAATATGGGCGTAAGCCTCCTTCAAATCAAGGCCCTGGCAGATAATGGAGAGGACCCACCGGTCTGAAGTAATCGCTTCCCAGCATCTGGCAAAGTGAAGGAGCCTGCCACCAACTGGGGGATCAGCCACCATGGGAACCGGCGTTTGGCTCATGGCCCCTCGCCGCCAGTCAAAAGCAGGTGGATGGGGCCTATTGTGGGGCTGGTTGGGCCCTCGGTATCCGCTGCTGCCGGCCATGGCCTCTGGGACTGAGCCAGGGTGGCCGGATGCGGGCAGCTGGTGGGAAGTACTTCTTTGGCTGGTAAAAGGGCTTGCGAGAGTCCAGCCTGGACGACTTCCTGCTGGAAGGGGCCTCAGAGGGGCTGACAGAGAGTTACAGAAGGGTATCATGCTGATCCTTCAATTGCGCCATGACCTCTTTCACCTTATCCCAAAACAGGTTCTCTCCTGTGCAGATGAGGTCTGCAATTCTGTCCTGCACCTCCAGTCTGAGGTCAGAGGCTCTAAGCCAAGCCAGCTGTCTGGCACCAACGCCACCAGCAGCTACGCGGGCTGCGGTTTCAAATATGTTGTATGTCAACCTTATCTTGTGTCTACCTGCCTCAAGGCCCAGCATGGCAATGGCCGCAAGGGATTCCTGCTGTTTCTGGGGGAGACTTTCTGAAAACTCTTCCACCTGCTTCCATAGGTTGTGGTCATATTAGGTCATGTACAGCTGGTAGGCTGCAATATGGGCCACCAGCATAGCCCCTTGGAACATTTTCATCCTAATGCTATGTTCGCGCCCTGGGAGGAGGGGGGGGGGGGGCAGAAGCATGTGTCTGGGAGCGTCTGGCCTTTTTGAGAGCAGACTCCACCACTGCAGACTGATGGGTAAGTGCTGCTGTTCAAAGCCCACTGCTTTGAACCAGGTAAGTAGCATCAGCTTTCCTGTTCACTGGGGCCACCGATAAAGGGAGGAGGAGCTCCTTAAAGATAACATGCTACTGTTGCTAGTAAAATCAGTGGCTATTTTCTAAGTCAACTTAATTAATAGCAGGTAATGGACTGCTCCTCCAAGAACTTATTCAATCCTTTTTTAAACACAGCTAAATGCACTAACCACATGCTCTGGCAACAAATTCCAGAGTTTAATTGTGTGTTGAGTGAAGAAGAACTTTCTCCGATTAGTTTTAAATGTGCCACATGCTAACTTCATGGAATACTCCTAGTCTTTCTATTATCTGAAAGACTAAATAACCAATTCACATCTACCCATTCCTCTCATGACCTCTCATGATTTTAAACACCTCTATCATATCCCCCCTCAGCGTCTCTTCTCCAACTGACCGGCACTGCTACGATCTCTTTTGGAGCGTCGATGAACTGGAGGACCTCCAGCATCTTATGACGGGAGTCCTCCTCTAACAGGAGCTGGAAGGGGATGGCTTCAGCCATGGCCCTTAGAAAGCTGGTCCTTGGGCGAGGAGCAGCAGTAGGCTCACAGTTGTGGAGCTCATCCAGAGGAGAAAGCTCCAAGAGGGGGTTGTTGGAGAACTTGGACAATGCATCCGAGAAGTCATCACCCCACAGGTCATATGGACCCTCCTCCTCACTAGGGTCTGGATGCCAAGGGTGGGTATCAGCCTCAGGAGGGGAACTAGGCCTGGGCACCAAAGGCACCGAGGGCCATGGGGGCACCAATGGCATCGATGGGCCCTCAGGCATCGAGCGGGGCATCGGCCATGGTATGCCGGAGGGAATCGGTGGTGGTCCGAGGAACTGCGGGCATGGATGCCCAGTCCTTCAGCCTCATCCTCCTTGGAGGACCTGGGAATCGGGATTGCTCCGTGGAAGGCATTGGTGGCTCAGGAGGCATCGAGGGCACTAGTTGCATTGATAGTGCGCCAAGAAGGACATCCAGACACTCTAGCAGGGGCACAAATATTGAAGGTGGAAACTTGGGCACCAGTATCAGGGCTGGTGGCACCAGCAGCTCGATGCTCTGAAGTGCTTTGAGCACTGCCAATTGCACCCTGTGGTCCAGCTCCTCCTGGAAGTCCTGTGACATAAGGACTGAAGAAGGGGAACAAGGCATCGCTGGCACACCCTCGGAGGCAACTTGAGGGGGCATGGCAACAGCACCATTGCCAGTGGGGAATGTCTTGGGCTTCCAGGGGCACCAGAGGATGGGGCCTCCAGTGGCCAGTGCCACTTTGATGGTGACTCGGCAGCTGCCGATGTCACTCCGGAACCGGAACCTTGTCAGGACGGTGACCAGTGTCTATGCTTCCTGGATTTCTGGTGCTTGTTCTGGTCTTTCCCCGTAGCCAATGATGATAATGATCCCGAGGTAAGGGGGAGGGGAGAGACCACCGAGGATTGATCTCCCTCTCCACTATCCTTTGGTATACTGGAGAGTGGAACAACAAGGGAAAAGGATGGGGATGATTCCCCATGGTCCTTTGGTGTACAGGACACCAATGCCAAAGGGGAGAGTTTTGGGGAGCCAAAAAGCTTCTCCATTTTATCCAGGCAATCACGTCACCCTTTGGGGGTCATTTGATCACACAAACAACACCCTCAGATGTTATGCGATGCCCCCAGGCAGAGGATACAGACCTCATGTGGATCCATGATGGACATGGTCAGCGGGCACTGGGGACACCATGAAAACCCAGCAACGCCATAAAAAAAAGAGGCTGGCGCATGGTCGATGACCAATGGGGACCCAGAAATGGGAGTCGGGAATCGATCACGAATAACGGTAGTAAGAGCCAAGGGCACCTACCAGAGGAACCGACTGTGAAGTGGGACCTGACGCAGAAAAAAGAAAACCCCGAAAATATGCGATGACGCTTTCAAGGGTTTGGAGCTCCACAACCGCGAGGCTACTGCACAGTGGAAAAGAAGAGACTGAAGGGGGACCTCGCATGGATGCACGGATAGCAGCAGGCTGGGCTTTCTGGAAACTTTGCCAAATGTTTTCCGTGCTGGGCTCCATCTGATGATGTCACCCACATGTGAAGACTACCATCCTGCTTGTCCTAGGAGAATAATTATGATCCGAAATATAAGTGAAAGTTAACACTTCAGTGGCTGCAGCAGAAGAAAGTGAAGGTTCTGGAATGGCCATCACAGTCTCCTGACCTCAACATAATTCAGCCATTTGGGTAGAACTCAAACATGCAGTTCATGCTAGACAACCAACGAATTTATAGGATCTGAAGATTTTTTACAAGAGGAATGGGCAGCTTTACCACATGAGAAAATATTGGGCTTCATTCACCCACTATCACAGAAGACTGCAAGCTGTCTTTGATGCAAAAGGGGCAATACATGTTATTAAGAACTAAGGGTTTGCAAACTTTTCAACAAGGCAATTTTATTATATCCTTTATTGCTATGTTTTGCTTAATAATGTGCTAGTCTTTGATACATAATAGTTTAATTTAAAACATAAAAAATAGCAGATGAATTTTGTCTGATCACTCATGTTTTCTTAAAATGCTACACACCTTAAACATTCTGCCAGTGATATGTAAACTTATGAGCACAACTGTATTTACACTCAAAGCCATAACAAATTTACTACTAGCAACATTTTTACTGGGTGAGCAGTCTTAATAATTCAGACAATGCTGTTTGAAAGTGATTTGCTTTGAACAGATAGAAGCAGTCCAATGCTTTATCAATAATGTCTGCATATCAGCACCACAGACTGTAAAATACATGGCTTAGACTTGGCTGTCTCTAAATCCAATTCCTCCTTTACCTCCGTGATCAAAGCAGTTGTGTCACAAGCATCCAGGCTAATTGGTTAAGGGTGGTAATCCATGTGCCTTCTGATAAGGGTATTAATGTTAAGCTGGGGAACCTTTGGACCTAGGGTGAATTGATGCCACATGTGGGGAGGAGTCCCACAAGTCCCCACTATCGGTAGATGAGGCTGATAACAAGCAGAGACCCCGCTGGATCTTCACCACTACCAGCCTGCATTCCTCTTAGGTTGAGCCCTTGGGTGCCAGGGCCAGCTGGACTTATGTGGGGTCGCTGCAATGATGGAAGTCCAGAAAAAGAGAGGTGCTGGAGAGAAGGTGCAGGACTAGATCAGGCAGCAGGGTATGAGGGCAGGCATCAGGCAAGGGTCGAGGCTGGCAGCGTATCTTGTAGTCCTGTTCCAGGCAGGGGTTGAGGCAGGCAGCATATCTTGTAGTCAGTATCCAGTCCAAATTCAAACACCAAGGTAGTCCATGGAACTCAGGAACTCAGGAGCAACACGCAGATCACAAGAAGGGAGGAGAACTGTTGCCAAAGGAAAGGCTGGAAACAGGATCCAGCCTTAAATAGTGCTGAAGTGATCATGTCATCCGAAGGGGCCGCAGGCATTTCTCGTTGAGGGCCCTTTAAATGTTGAAGAGCGACACACACGTGAACCAAGGAAAATGCATGTAAAGGAGGATGTCGGTGGCACAGCCGCCACTAAGTAGAGAGATCCACGGCATCAGGTTTGTGGCCAGCAGCCGCAAGTCAGTAGCATCGGGCGGCAGCTCAGAGCCGCAGGGATTGTGGTGGTAGTGGCGGCGAGTCCCCGCTGCTGCCAGGAGACCCAGGGCTGGCCCAACTGCTCGGGAGCGACGTTGGGTGAGTAAGGCCAGCAGCGAGAACCCGCGGCCGGTGAACATAACAACTAATTGCCACTCCATACAGGTTACCCCCATGCACCCTTTCCTTCATTTCCAAACTCTAGCCTTTTGAGAGCCACAGTGTTTAGCCCATTTCCCCTTTGAATTCGTTTAGTTTTTTCATTCTCACCACTTCTTCTGGAAGGGCATTCTAGATATCCACCACCCTATCCATGAAGAAATATTTCCTGATGTTGGTTCTGAGTCATCCCCACCAGGAGTTTCACATCGTGACTTCTAGTTCTACTGTTTCCTGACGTTTGTGCATCATTAAGACTATTCAGGTATCTGAAGGCCTGTATCATATCTCCCCTGCACCTCCTCTCTTCCAGGGTATACATATTCAGAACCTTCAGCTTCTCCTCATAAGTCTTCCGATATAGACCCCCACACCATTTTGGTCACTCTTCTCTGGACAATCTCAATCCTGTCCTTATTCTTTTTGAGATATAGGCTCCAGAACTGAACACAATATTACAGGTGAGGCCTCACCAATGACCTGTATAAGAGCATTATCACTAGGGATGTGAATCAGGTGCCTGATCGTTTGCACTTTTGGGTTCATGTGGCCACGGGAATATCTCGTTTTCCTGCAAATCGGCATTTTTTTTTTTTTTAGTGAAAAATCAATAAATGTTTTTTTGTTAGTGCGCACACTAACCCGAAAAATGATTTTCATGAAAATTTTGGGGAAAAATGTTCGTTTTGCTTTTTAACTGATATATAACGAATTGAGAAATATCATATGATATTTTAACTCGTTATAAATACAATTCACATCCCTAATTATCACCTCCTTTTTCCTGTTGGTTATTCCTCTTGCTAGGCAGCCCAGCATTCTTCTGGCTTTAGCTATCACCTTGTTGCATTGCTTCATCACCTTCAGATCACCAGAAATTATTACCTCACGAAACCCCTCCCAGTCTGTGCACATTAGTCTTTCATCCCCATCACATACGGCTCTTTTAGATAACTGCACCCCAGATGCATGACTCTGTATTCTTGGTATTGAATTCCAGCTGCCATATCTTCAACCAGTCTTCAAGCTTTCTTAAATCACTTTTCATTTTCTCTACTCCTTCACGCATGTCCACTCTGCTGCAGGTCTTAGTTTCATCTGCAAATTGACAAACTACCTTCTATCCCTTCTACAATGTCACTCACAAAAATATTGGACAGAACCGATCCCAAAAACACTGACTGTGGCAGTCTATTTTATACCAGTCTCTCTTCATTTAACATTACATGCTGTCTCTTCTCCGTCAATCAGTTTGTAATCCACTCCACCATCTTGGCACCCACTCCTAAGCTTCCATTTTTTTCACAAGCTTCCTATGGAAGACCCTATCAAAAGTTTTGCTTAAATCCTAATAAATCACATTGGGCACTCTTCCTTCATCCAAAACTCTATTCACACAATCAAAAAAAAATCAATTATATTTGTCAGACAGGATGTTTCCCTGTTGAATCCATACTTGCTTGGGCCCAGCAACCCAATGGATTGTAGATAATTCACTTTCCTTTCCTTCAGCAGAATCTATATTAATTTTCCCATCACTGAGGTAAGGTTAACCAGGTTATAGTTTCCAGCATCCTCTCTGCTACTACTTTTGTGAAGCAGTACTATAACCATACTTCTCCAATCTCATGGCACCACTCCCATTTCCAGGCATCTATTGAACAGGTCTTTCAGAGGACCCGCCAGCACATCTATGAGCTCCCTTTGGGGCTGATGTAATAAGACCCATGGTGACATTGGCACTAGTTGTTTGCGTTCAATTTTTTTAGCATGCACAGCAAAACAGCCACCTTGACAGGATGAAATAAAGGATGGGTATGCAAATGAGATACATGCAGAAAATCCATGCTAAAGTAAAACCCACGTAAAAATGCACACATAAAAATGCCGCTCAAGGCCCTATGTAATAAACCGCGCAGAAACCTGCATTAATGTGGTGACTAACAAGTGATGCACTGGGCAAAAGCCTTGCCCTTTCATAAAACAGGGATGAGGTTAGTGGTCCATTAGTGGGACTGAAGGTGGGTAAAACAATGTCTAACCCCTTTATGTTTGGTTTCCAACCCCATGGCAGCTGTACCAGCAGATGCCGGTGAGCGTGAGAAATGCGGCAGAGATTTCTTCAGATGACCTGCAAAATGTACCATAGCATACGGAAAAAGTGAAGACAACCTACGAGTACCCCAGAGCTGAATGAATACAGAACCTCACTAAAGCCAGCAATGGAGTAAACTGTCCTCCAGATATGAGCTTTAACTTAACTTCTGCCTTGACCCAGGCACTAAAAAAATCCACATACAAAAACCCGCACTAACCAATGCACGGCTCCCTGCATAGTCCATGAATGGTCAATTGCCTCGTTTGCATACCATTTGCATGCACTCACGCAAAATAAGCCGCAGGTTTTTAAGAAGGTTTATGTGTGCGTTTTCCCCGTGCTGAACATGTTATTATTACATACACACGTAAGTGAGCAGGGGCAGAATTAGCACTTGTACACATTAATTTTGCATTTGGAAAAGCATGCATATAAATTTAAAAACATGTACATCTACATACAAATTAGCTGGTGTAATTGTGGGTAGGTAGGTTTTGTACACATACTTTCCCTTTGAAAATATGCACATAACTGCCTTCAAATTTATGTGGGATACAACAAAATTACCTCTAAAGGCTTTACAGATGAACCTGATAAATAGCACAGCATGCTAGTGTGCTGTTATTAGATCATGAACCACACTAGAAGGCACATTTCATATACTAATGAATCATTTTATACACACACAAGATTTTCTTTTCTGTAGCTGAAAAGAGATAATTCTCTTTTCTTAAAGTATCAGATAAATTCACCCAATAATTGTTAATGCAGAATTGCAGTAGCATTCCACATAGATGTTTATTGTTTCACTTTGAAATCCCTCTCTTTGTGTGACTCTGAATGTGCTACTGATTGAATACTTTTCTTAGATAGGAAAGTCAATTTCTTCCTTTTCTTATGATCACCGTACTACTTATTTACTTAGAAATCCATGCTTACCATTATTCTTAGCTCCATTCCTCCTTCTGTTTGCTAATTCCTGCTGTGTTTGGATGGGGTAATTGTAAAATGTACTTTTTAAAAATTGTCCATAAGTCCTCTCTACATGTATTATCTGCTGTCTGAAGAGGCAATCTTGTAGGTGGTGTTGGGGTGTGATTTTAAATTACATAACATTCACAGACACTTAACAGACATTAAATCAGTGATAACATGAGACTAATTACAACCCTTGAGGCAATGCCTTCTGGGTAACATTAAACTGGTTTAAGACTACAGAGCTACAGTGGCTCACAGGCATCAAAAGCTGATTTCTGAATTCCTGCTTTCATGAGCTGACTCGTAGTGAGATTTCTTTAATTGGCAGATTTAAAACAAATCATAGGAAGTATTTTTTCACTCAGTGCACAATCAAGCTATAGAATTGGTTGGCAGAGGATGCGGTCAAGGGAACTAACATATGGGGTTCAAAAGTGGATTGGACATGTTCCTGAAGGAAAAGTCCAGAAATATTATAGCCAGATAGACTTGGGAAAGCCAGCGCTTATCCCTAGGAGTGAAATAGAAGAAACAGATCAGCTATTGGGGAGGACTTGTGATCTGGACTGGCCACTGTCAAAGGCAGAATGCTGGGCTCAATGGACCTTGCTTGATCTGGCTCAGCATGGTACTTCTTATGTTCTTATGGTAGCACATATAATTTAGAAATCCCAGAAAATGTAGGATTTTAGCTAAAAGACTTAACTTGTTAGCAATACTCAGCTTAATAAAAGATATTACTCATTGCTACCTGATTCACAGTCCAAAAAGGACTCCAGGAAAGAGGGAGTCTTATAGAATGTTCTGCATTCTTCCCCCTAGGGGCAAACAGAACACCCATCCTAGGAACGTGCTTGAAAACTGGAAACTTCCATGCTACGACAAAAGCTAATCTGACCATATCTTGACTCTTCAACCGCTTTCTGCGGAACTGAAATTGCAGCTCTGAAGGCTGAAACCTCTAGTGTCTCTCCACACACTAACACATATCACATATAGAATCTCTCAATCTATTTTTCAAGGGCTCAAGCACATACAGATATACAACACAGTCAACAACACAGTCAACAAACTCATGAACGGCATAGACATAATGCCCCCCCCAAAAAAAAAAAAACAAAAAAAAAAAACCTGTATGGACTCGGAGCAACTGGTTCCATTGTACAGAGGCTTCACTGATTACATTTATTTTTTTTAAATGGCCATATTGCTACTTTAACCAAAGTCTTGTTGCTTATTTATAAGCCTTTTATAGGGGATAGTCCCCAGTATTTACAAAATATTTTTAAACCATACTGTGTCACATGTGTTCTGCAATCTACAGATCAAAAGTTGTTGAATAATCCTTAATTCAAAGATATCCATTTGCAAACTATATAGTAGAGGGCATTTTTTTGTTTCAAGTCCCACTTTATGGACATACACAAGTTTGTATGTTTAGAAAGCAGTGTAAAGCTTTTTATTTCTTTCAAGTATTTGTTGGTTAGTCACATGCCCTATCAATTTTATTCACTTGCATTATTGATTGTATTATATATTTTTTTATTTGTGGTGTTTGTAGATAGAAAGGTCCATATTCAAAAACATTTAGCTAGCTGCCTCAGATATATAACTTTAGGGTCTTTTTCTACTATGCATACCTGCCAGGTCTTAGATGTACCAAATTAAAGGTCTTACTACCTCTCTGCCTACTTTCCATGTCCCAAATATATCATCTTATGGGTCTTACTACTAATGTGCCTACTTGCCATGCCCCAGATGTATCACCTTAGGAGTCTTACTGTACTGCTTTAAATATCTGCCATGCTACATATTTACCACTTTAGGAGTCTTGTCACCACACTGCTAACCTGTCTTGCAGATGATACACCACCTTGGTGATCATGCTGTTAATATGCCTACCTACATCTCAATGCTATAGCAGTATGGGTGTTTTGGAACTCACTCAAGTTCTCTATAAACTATGTATTTGTTGGTTATACTGGGTGATTTTTCCCAAAGAAAAAAAAGTTTAAAAATTATAAAAAATAAAATAAATGTTTCTCCTCCCACCCCACCTATTTTCTCACTGTACAAATACAGCCTAGTTCTCCCACTCTGTTTATTTGTTGGTTATACTGGGGTGTGTTATCCCCTGAAAAAACAATGTGAAAAAGAAAAATAATTTGAGTTTTTAATCCTACCTCAGATTTTATGGTTTTCCATCTTGCTGTCGAGGCATCTCTTGGCATTTGTGCTATATGCAATTCATCACATTCCACACCTTGGTGATTTAAATACCTATATTTTGCGATTGACTACACTCCATGCATTGGGGGTTTAGACATAGCTTTATTGTTTTGATGGACTGCAATCAAACCTTGTAGATATAGATATCTTTGTGCTATTTGCAATGAACTAGAGTCCATATCCTAGGGGTTTAGACAACTTTGTGTTGTTTATATGCAATTCAGTCCATGCCTTGGAGGTTATTCACCTTTGTGCTGTTTGTGATTTCCCACACTATTGTCCTTGGGTGCTTTAGTGTTTTTGTGCTGTCTGTTATTAGCCACACTGTATGAGTTTGAGGCTTTGATACCTTTGTGCTATTTGTGATTCCCTACACTGTATACCTTGTGAGCTATGATGCCTGTGTGAGGTTTGTGAATCCCCACACTGCACACCTTGACAGCTTAGACCATTTATGCTGTTTGTGATTCCCCACACTACACATCATAGGGGCATTTATACATTTGCTCTTAGAAATTCCCTACTCTGGATGGCTGGGGGCATTGACACCTTTATGCTATTTTTGATTACCAGTTCAAAGTCTTTTTGTTCAGATATAAAAGTAATAGATGTAATCAATACTAATTTAAAGAGCCATTCATAATTTCAGTATACTGGCTGTGTGTACATAATATGATAATGACTCAATCTTTACAGTTTGACAGAAGCATATGCTAGTCATTAGTAGGATGCTTATTGCTTCTGAGGTAATGGTTGCAATATTCACAAATACTCATTCAGAAGAAGAATCATGTGGGTGAAGACTTGTCAAAGTCGAGGTTTGATGCTAAGAATACAGTTGTTATGGCAGCAAGTTGTCAGATTTTACTCACACAAGGTATGACATTTAATATTCCCCACTTTTTTTTTATAATAAACAAACTATTCTAATAAATAAAGATGGCAGAGATAAGGACTATTAAATTTATAAATTAAATGTTAATGCAATGTTATTTTAAATATTTTTTCCTTGTTATCCAATATATAAATGATATGCATATATATACTATATATTTTCAATTTATAAATCTATTTTATAGTTTGTATCCTTAAATATTATCACAAGACAACTGTCACAACTATCATTGGTTCTGGAACTCTTTTATATACTGTTAACAGATAAATATCTGAATTGTTTAACTTATCACTCTATAGTTCTTTGTCATTTTTGTTTTTTTCACAAAGCATTACCTTATACTTACCCAAGGACAGTACTTTGTTCAAAATAAATTATATACAGCACTGAAAAAAGAAAGAAAAAGAAAGATACAAAGAATTGATACTTTGTATCTTTCTTTTTCTTTCTTTTTTCAGTGCTGTATATAATTTATATTGAACAAAGTACTGTCCTTGGGTAAGTATGAGGTAATGCTTTGTGTATTTCTTTTCTTTAACTTTTCTTTGCTTTACTTTTCCTGTATATCTTTCAGTATATAAGCTGAGGTCTGGTTCTGTATGTCAGTGTTTGTGTATACACTTATCTGAGTCTTTTGTCATTCCTTCCTTTCCTGTTGCTGGCCAGTTCATCTTCTTCTTCTTTTCTTCTTCTGTATTTCTTTTAACCTACTAACCAACATTTGTGTAAAGAAATAAGAAAAAAACAACTCCCTGTGACTGCGCCAGGCTCTTCCGCATACTAAATCAGTAGAATTCCCTAAACTGTATGTGTCATTGATGGTTTAGTGTTAATGTAAAAATACTAACAATTGAAATAAAAGAATGATTAATCAGCCCTAACTCTTGTTTGAGAAAGAACAGCTTATTTTGCATTCACTCATTCTTTTACTTTACTCTTTCTGAACCTCTGCTGAACAGCAATTTCACTTTCCCAGACATAACCATTTAAGAGAAAGTATTCTACTGTTATCTCTCTCTCTTTATTTGTACCTCATTTCTATGTTTACTTTTTTTTTTCAAATGCTCCTTTTGGGCTCAATTTGGACTGCTTTACTGCAGGGTATTGTTTTCCTTCTTAGTGTCACTTGGTAAATCCGTTTATAATGTAGGGTTACAGTGGGTAGTGCTTTCTACAACTGTATCACTCAGTGTGTCTTATTAATATATACAGTCACACCAAATCATTTGTCCCTCTCATATGCTGCTCTGTAGTACATGCTGCAGCAGTCAATTAACTTTAAAAACTATTCTGTCCTGTATCTTTACCTTGACTGGGAATCTCTATTAAAAACAAAGACAGTCATACTGTTCAGTTAGAAACATAGAAACATAGAAACATAGAAATGACGGCAGAAGAAGACCAAATGGCCCATCCAGTCTGCCCAGCAAGCTTCCCTCATATCTTCTCTCATACTTATCTGTTTCTCTTAGCTCTTGGTTCTAATTCCCTTCCACCCCCACCATTAATGTAGAGAGCGGTGATGGAGCTGCATCCAAGTGAAATATCTAGCTTGAGTAGTTAGAGGTAGTAGGGGTAGTAACCGCCGCAATAAGCAAGCTACACCCATGCTTATTTGTTTTTACCCAGATTATGTTATACAGCCCTTATTGGTTGTTTATCTTCTCCCCTGCCGTTGAAGCAGGGAGCTATGCTGGATATGCGTGAGGTATCAGTTTTTTTCTTCTCCCCTGCCGTTGAAGCAGAGAGCTATGCTGGATATGCATTGAAAGTGAAGTATCAGGCACATTTGGTTTGGGGTAGTAACCGCCGTAACAAGCCAGCTACTCCCCGCTTTGTGAGTGTGAATCCTTTTTTCTTCTCCCCTGCCGTTTAAGCAGAGAGCTCTGCTGGATGTGTGAAGTAACAGTTTTTCTTTTCCCCTGCTGTTGAAGCAGAGAACTATGCTGGATATGCATTGAAGTGAAGTATAAGAATGGAGTGATCAAGCTAGTTGAAAGGCATCAGGAATAGAGGAAGGTGGAGGTAGTAATTTGGATATTTGGTTTGGGGTAGTAACCGCCGTAACAAGCCAGCTACTCCCGTCTTTGTGAGTGCAAATCCTTTTTTCCACATTTCCTCTTGCTGTTGAAGCTTAGAGTGATGTTGGAGTCACAGTAACCATGTGTATGTTTATTGAATAAGGGTATTGTCTCCAGGCAGTAGCCATCATTCTGGCGAGTCACCCACTCTTCATTGGCGGCCTCTTGACTTTATGGATCCACAGTGTTTATCCCACGCCCCTTTGAAGTCCTTCACAGTTCTGGTCTTCACCACTTCCTCCGGAAGGGCATTCCAGGCATCCACCACCCTCTCCGTGAAGAAATACTTCCTGACATTGGTTCTGAATCTTCCTCCCTGGAGCTTCAAATCGTGACCCCTGGTTCTGCTGATTTTTTTCTTATGGTAAAGGTTTGTCGTTGCCTTTGGATCATTAAAACCTTTCAAGTATCTGAAAGTCTGTATCATATCACCTCTGCTCCTCCTTTCCTCCAGGGTGTACATATTTAGATTCTTCAATCTCTCCTCGTACGTCATGCGATGAAGATCCTCCACCTTCCTGGTCGCCCTTCTCTGTACCGCTTCCATCTTGTCTTTGTCTTTTTGTAGATACGGTCTCCAGAACTGAACACAGTACTCCAGGTGAGGCCTCACCAAGGACCTGTACAAGGGAATAATCACTTCCCTTTTCTTACTCGATATTCCTCTCTCTATGCAGCCCAGCATTCTTCTGGCTTTTGCTATCGCCTTGTCGCATTGTTTCGCAGACTTCATATCATTAGACACTATCACCCCAAGGTCCCTCTCCTGCTCCGTGCACGTCAGCCTTTCCCCCCCCATCGAATACAGTTCATTCGGATTTCCGCTCCCCATATGCATGACTTTGCACTTCTTGGCATTGAATCTCAGCTGCCATATCTTCGACCACTCTTCCACTCTTCCACTCTTCCAGTTTCCTTAGATCCCAGTTACAGGCTTCTAAAGAAACCAGGTTATTTCTAAACACATTGAATTACCAAATTACTGAATTACTAAATATGAAACATAATAGCAAAGAAATGTACAGGCCAGTTGCTGACAGGCCCCAAAAACTGTCACAACAAGAGAAAGATTCTATGCTTCTAGCAAAACAGCACTGTCTCAGTGGAAAAAGAAGAGAGTTTGCCCTGATACACACTGAAAGATACCCTATCAATATGTATCTGCTTGTAAGTATCTGTCTAAATAAAAATGCATATAGAGACAATAAGACTTAAGCTCATAAGAAGGATACATGGATCAGCCAAGAAAGAGGGGGGCAGTCAGAGATGGAGAAAAATACTATGGCACACAGCTTGGCATACAGACATGGTAATTCACCCCTCGAAGAAATGGGAAGGGGGAAGAAAACCTACAATATGGCAAGACCCCCCCTAAAGAAATGGGAAGAGGGAAAAGACCTACAATGTGGCAAAGACCCTTCACCCACCATGTGATTATACATGAGTTTATGCATATTTATAAGATGGAAAGTATAAGACGGGGGGGGGGGGAGGGCAAGAAGAAGAAGTAGGGAGCAAGACCTGAAAAAGCGAAGGACCCCCTTGGGGAAATGAACCCTGAGGGGGATTCCTGAGAAATACCCTGAAACCAGAGATGATACACCTGAAAGAAAAGGAAGGGAAACCTGAAGCAGCCCAGCAGCCCTGTTATTGAGGAGGAAAAAGGCTAGGTGTGGCCAAGACACAAGGGCAGGAGATCAAAGAGAGGAGATACTCTGCTCATGTGTGGAGTCTGGGATGGTGAGGGGTGAGGGGTGAGAGCAAGCCCAGATAGCCTGGCAAGTACCAGAGCCAGGAGCAAGTCTCCTTCCAAAACTGCTTGCCCGCTCTGCCAGTACCAAGCCAGGAAGCAAGCTGCACCCCACCTACATTCTCTAGAACTCCAGCCAGTTCTGCTTCAGAGATAAAACAGAGGGATATTGCCTGAAGCTGAGATCAGGAGTAATTAAGTTAGACACAGTTATTAATAAATTAAGCAGGCTAAGGTTTATGGCATGTTGTTACCACCCATGATACCGAACTTTCCTTAGGGAAAACTGAGGAGAATACACATTGTCTTTTCCTAACTTAAGAGTGTGAAGTAATTTGGGAGGGCAATTGGAAGTGTAGCAGACAGGTCCCTGCACCCATAAACTTACTTACAACCTGGGGCCACCACCTGCATCCAGACTGCCACCCAGTACCAAATTTGAGCCAGAACCTGGGATGAACTATTCTGCCTGAAAGTTCCAGAAATAAAATTATTACAGATGACCTAGCCAGGATCCTAGGCTGGATTTTACATGACATGGAACTCTAGTCTGAACGATATAGTTGGAGGAACAAAACAGTAAAAAGGGCAGTTAGGGGGATAGATTTTGATTTCCTGAAGACAAACACATTAGGGTGAGGAGCCAATTGCATGGGTCTCTTCCTTTGTGTGTCATAGATTCAGGAAATGCTCAAGAGAGATCTCCTTGGGAAGAGAGAATTGCCCTCTTCTACAACACACACACACTTAGGACCTATTTAAGTATTTTCTCCCTAAAAACAAAATAGTAGAACAACTTTAGTATATAGGCTTCATGTGCTTAAAAATAACCTGTTTCTTTACAAGTTTACCATTCTGTTTCTCAGGACTACATTGATAAATTGCTCCATTATGAGAGAAACATTTTAAGAATCACTTTCCACATTACAGTCATTTTTCTGGAAGTTTCACCAATTTCTTATCAAATGGCTCTCACTAGCTCTACTTCACTTATCAGGATGTTGTATCATCAATAAATTTAACAAGAAGCCTCCAGAAGTTCCTTCCAACATATAACTACTTAGCCTATTACTGCAGGTTTCTCACTTAGCACTCCGTATACCTATATGGTAGAAGATACTGTGGAGCAATGTTTCCTGACCCTCTCCTGGAGACACACCTAGACTATCTGGTTTTCAGGATTGCCTCAATGAATATGCATGAGATGGATTTGCATATACTAGGTCTCCAATGTGTGCAAATCTATCTCATGCATATTCATTATGAATATTCTGAAAACCAGACTGGTTAGATGTGCTTCCAGGAGAGGGTTTGGAAATACTTCTGTGGAATGATCAATTCTACAAAATATGTTTGTGTATGGAATCTGTTTCAGGAAAACTCATTAGATTCCTGGCAAATTTAGTTATTGATTGACTATGTCTCTCTCATCGAGACCATTATAGTCATTGACAAATTTATCAAGACATAGTACTACTTGGAGGATTCTGTATAAGTATGATTGAGACATTATCATAAAGACTATGAATATATACTTTCACATCCCTCTTGGACAAAAGGCCCTCACTTTTGTATGGATCTTTGGGTAGAAATGCTAATTATATATTTACCCAATATGTAGTAACCCTAAAGAGATGGAAAAAGCCTACACAAGCAAACTGATATCATCAATCTTGTGAGAATCTATTATTTCTACTTGGAGACTCAGTTTGACATTACATTCACATTTGCTTTCCCAAACTTAAAACACAATTTTTGAATTTGCCAGGGAGTATGTCCTTATAAAGAAAAAAATGTAATCACTCTATTTTAACAACTAGATTCACTCAATCTCACCCTGAACATTGCTAAATTGATCTGGAGAAGGAAAAGGCCTCATTGATCACTGTTAAGATTATTTTGTCTGAACTACTAATGCTGACATATTAAGTATTTGTGAAAAGTTAACAGTTGAATGTATCACAAAAGACAAGACAGCTTTTCCAAGCTGCACAATTCTCCCCATATCTCAAGCTAAAAACAACTTCAGATCAAATGTGTGAAAATGGAAAATTGGTACAGCTTAATCTCACAGTATCTACACCTAAAGAGGTAAAAGCAGCCATGGACTCAGATCCTATGGTACACAACTAAATTACTTTCCTTCTATGGATCCCAGTCAGATTAATCTTGGTGTATTGCCATTGGACTTTCTGTCAAGCTCTGATAAAAATTAGAACTTCAACTCTGCATTTCTTGAATAAATTCCATTTCTGGTAAATTTGCACAGAGCAACACACAGTCCAAAGATAATATGATAGAAACAGGCATTGATTAATGTTACAGAGATTCTATACATGGATTCTATTCTGAAGACTATTTTCTAAATCATTTATGCAGGTAAATAGGAATTTACATGAGTAAATTGGCTCTCTGAATATTGCCCTCCTTCTTAATAGAAAAAGCAGGTGTGTTTTTCCACAATGCATGCAATTTAAACTGCATTTAGAGATGGCTTTCCTGGAGGCATTTTGGATGGAATTGGAAAATAATGCATGTAGATTATCTTTTCATTTCTATGTGCATTATTTTTCAAAGAATATCTACATGCACAGAAAGCAGGTACGAAATACACCCATGCTTCATCTATGAATGTTGGTGCAAAGTCCATGGGTAAAAGACCCCACAGACGTTCACCTAAAACAGATATTCTGAAAATTGTTCCTTTTATCTCAGAGTAAAGCAGATATTTATGCAGGTTTGCACAGATTCAGTGGTAATTTTTCTAAATAAAAATGGCTCCCAGCTGGGTCCAGCAGTAGCCTTCACCTTCCCAAAAAGGAAAAGGAAGCAAATTCAAAATGGTTCTGGATTGGTGACTTGGCATGACCTGACAGAAAATCTTCACTGAATATATGAAATGTGAAGTCTTAAATTGACATCTGATTAGTTACAGTCTATACATACCCTGCCTGATGGAAGCACTCAATCTAAAGCAGGGGTCGGGAACCCATGGCTCGCGAGCCAGATATGGCTCTTTTGAGGGCTGCACCTGGCTCGCAGACACGTGTCGCCATACTTCGCGGTTCCCCACTGACCCAGCTGCTCCCCGGTCCTCCGCCGCCCGGGCTTAAAATGCTGTCAGCCCGGGCGGAACGCGGCAGGACAGCTGGAGTCAGCGGCACCGGCGTGCTCTCTTCTCCTCCCCCCCCCCCGCGGCCCGGAAGAGGAAGTGGAGAGCATCGGGTGCCTGCGCGGGAAGAAGAGACCACACTAGCGTGGTCTCTTCTTCCGCGCAGGCACCCGATGCTCACCACTTCCTCTTCCGGGCCGCGGGGGGGAGGAGAAGAGAGCACGCCGACTGGAGTCATCCGGGTGCCTGCGCGGGAGTCATCGGGTGTCAGCCGGGTGCCAGCGCTGGAGTCATCGGGTGCCTGCGCGGGTCTTCCCGCGCAGGCACCCGATGCTCTCCACTTCCTCTTCCGGGCCGCGGGAAGAAGAGAGCACGCCGGTGCTCTCTTCTTCCCGCGGCCCGGAAGAGGAAGTGGAGAGCATCGGGTGCCTGCGCGGGAAGAAGACTGCAGCGCGGCTCGGAGGAAAATGAAAATCTTCAACCGCGGCCGATGGGACTCCGCCTTCGCCTCCGCGAGGGCTGAAAATGAAGGAGGTTAGCGTTGGGAGGTGGCTGCTGCTGCCGCGAGTTCCCGGGGGGGGGGGGGGGAAGGGGGAGAGAGAGAGTGAATGAGCGAGCAAGCATGTGTGTTTGAGATCCTGTGTGTGTGAGTGAGAGATTGCATGTATGTGAATGATTGAGAGCCTGTATATGTGAAAGAGAGTATGTCTGTGATTGAGATCCTGCCTGTGAGAGAGAGAGCATGAATGTAAGTTTACCATTGGGAACCTGTATGTGTAAGTTTGTAATTGAAAACCTGTTTGTTTGAAAGAGTATGTGTGTATGATTGAGATCCTTTGTGTGTGAGAGAGATCATGTGTATGTATGATTAAGAGCCTGTGTGTATAAGTAAGAGAGAGATCATGTGTGTCTGTGTCTGATTGACAGCTGGTTTAGGTGATGGAGCATGTGAGTATGTGATTGAGAGCCTGTGTTTAAATGAGAGAGAGAGACCATGTGTGTCTGTGTGATTGAGAGCTGATTTAGGTGAGGGAGCATGTGAGTATGTGATTGAGAGCCTGTGTTTAAATGAGAGAGAGAGACCATGTGTGTCTGTGTGTGATTGAGAGCTGATTTAGGTGAGGGAGCATGTGAGTATGTGATTGAGAGCCTGTGTGTAAATGAGAGAAAGAGAGGACATGTTTGTAAGCATGTGAATGAGAGTCTGTGTGTGAGAGAAAAAGACAGCATGTATTTATGTGATTCAAAGCCTGTGTGTGTGTAAGCGTGAAAAGATAGACAGCATGTGTGTAAATGTGTAATTAAGAGCCTATATAAGTGAGAGAGAAAAAACATTTGTATATGTGAGTGACTGAGAGCATATGTGTATAGGTGTGTCATTGAGAGCCAGTGTGAGAGAGAGCACTGGTATGTGACTGAGAGAGGAGAAAGTTCCAAGCAAACCACCCCACCTCCTGCTAATTCAGAACAATCTCAGGACACCTGGATATCAAACGTTCCCAGGTATGCAGAGCAAAAAAAAATTTGTATCCTTATTATTTTTCATTACTGGATCTTTGTGTCTGCTATTTTGAAATATTTTGTTGGTATCTGGAAATGTTTTATATGAGTTTTTAATTATTGGATATTCCACTCATCAGCTGTTTCGAAATATGTTCTTTTTGTTAGTACAGTTTTACTGCTGATGATTTTATATTTCTTGATTTGTTTTATAAGGATGTGTGATGTTTCTTTTTTCCTTTGTTACACTGCATACAGAGACTCTGGCTTGTTGCAGTTTCCAATTCAGTTTTTGTCTGCATGCTTCTTGTTATGCGTTTTGGTCTCTTTATTCTATGTTAGGTGAGGGACAGCACGTGATTCAGGTGAGGTTTTCTGCTGGCGTGTAGTTTCTGTGTAGGACTCTATAGCAGCCTGACTTGGTCCGTTTTCCTAATAGGAGATGTATTGGTGTCTTAAGGCCTGATGTAATATTTTCAGAGACTTATTGTACTTTAAAAGTGTGATCTTACATAAAATGCACACATTTACTTGTATTTAGTTTTAAACATATTGTATGGCTCTCATGGAATTACATTTTAAAATATGTGGCGTTTATGGCTCTCTCAGCCAAAAAGGTTCCTGACCCCTGATCTAAAGGATGTAAAAGTTTCCCCCCCATTTTGGGCTTGCTTTACTAAGCACTTTCACTATCAAAATAGAATGGGGACAAGGCTTTGTGAATAAAACCCAAAGATCTATAGGAAAAAAATTTGGGGGACAATTTTCAAAAGATTTATGCAGTTAAAATCAGCTATTATCCACATACATTTACCTACATAAATATTCTTCCCCTCTGAACAGCTCAAGCTGTGCACACAAAATCACTGTGTCTACAGAACTAGTCAAAAAGGGAGCCAGGTCAAAAGCAGACTCTGGTCAGGCTCCAGTATTTAGCTGGTTAGCATGAAATTCAATACTAACCAGCTAAATTTGGCAGGAAAAATCTAGGTGCTATAACAGCAGGCCTACATCTGTCCAACCAACTACCCTCACTAAGGGCCTTATTTTCTAAGGCTATCGCATGCTTGCACTACCAGCGCAAGCGTGCGATAGCTAGAAAGCTTAGCGCAGGCCTGTGCTAGCTACATCGGGGCGGAGTCACCCCCGGGAGAGGAGGAGTCAGGGCGTCACCGGGGCCAACTCCGCGAAGATGGCGCCGACAGCGAAAAGGTAAGGAGCCTTTTTGCTGCCTATTTCGCACCGAATAACTACATCTTTTATGGTATAGTTATTTGGTGCGTCGCCGGCTAGCGCAGGACCACCCCCCCGCTTTGCCCCCCCTCCCCACCCCCCGTTAGCACCAGGATTCACTAAGCCTTGTGAATCCAGGCCTAAGTCCCCCTAAATAAATGTCTTCCAAGATCCATCACCAACTCCTTCCCAGCACCCAACCCCCAAAAGTAGATATGTCCTCAAACCACCCCTCAGCACCAAATGGAAAAGTAGCAATTCTCCAGAGCCCAGAACTCAGAACTCCGAACCCTGATTCCTTTTCTTCCCAAAAAATTAATAAATCTTCCAGAGTAATCCCACTTTCCAATCCTCCAACCCTTCCCCATCTCAAAAATATAATCCTTCACTCTTCAGCCCCTTCCCTATGCACCCAGGAACCCCTTGAAAAAGCCAATGGTTAGTGAACAGAAAAACACTGCCCACTCTCTGTCCAATATTGCTTTAACAACCATGTTAGCTCAGCATAGTCGGATATAAAAAGTTTAGTCATTCTGCACGCTAACCATAAATAGTGTAGTTTTATGACTGAGTAGGTAGGGCTATAGTCTGTGCAGATTTTAGAAAGTATTAAAAAAAACCCTTTTGTGCATAAGGTCTCTTGGAAAATGTCCAGGTACTTGAAAGCAGGTACTTGCATACTTTAACTCATGCAAATTTACACAAGCAAGTTCCATATCTGCCCCAACCCTGCCCCTCCCCCGGAATGCTTCTATGTAGTTCACATACAAGTATGCATGCAACTGGGATACATAAATACTTTTACAAGCAGACATCTGGTCTATTTTTTTTTTTAAATAGCCATTTACATGCATAAAATTAGGTTTTATTTACATAAATTGCTTTCAAAATCCACTCATGAGAGACTGGACTTGGGAGTTGGAAATGGGGGTCAGAAGGGTGAATCCCTTCAGCAGATTTGTGAAATTTTGGGATGGAAAGGAATCATGGATCTGAAAAATAGCTGCATTTCTGATCGAACTTCAGGAGGGGTGCTGGTAGAGGCAGGAAACATCAGATTATGAGATCAGGGCCAAAACATTGAGAAGGTAAGATCCCCCATCACATTTTTTTTTCTTTTAAGTTTACTGACTTTTTTTCACATTATTCATCTTTTTATAAATTAGGCCCTATTCAAAATTTGACCATATATATAACCATTTTCAGCTGAATATCTAGTTGGTTATGATCAGCTGAAAATTCAGCTTAAGATAACTGGTTAAAATTAATCAGTTACTTCTTTGTCATTCAATGGCTGTTTGAAAAAATACTCCTTAGTATACAGGATTCTAAATAGAGTTATATCATAACTAAAGAAAAAGAAATAGTGGGGAAATATCCTCATGCATGTCTTTGGAAATGTGTCCTTACAATGTATTCATTATACTTCATGAATACCAATTAGTGAGCTATCACAATACTATTCTCTTATGGCAGTTTATAAGAAAACTTTTCCTCCTCGTAAGACTATTATTACATGTATAGTTGTTTTGCTCTTTGGAAACTAGGTACTCAGTCTCAAGATTCTATTTTATTAAAATAATCTGTTATGGCTACTTAAATTCTGCAACTAAATTTATTTTTTACTGGATGTAAATGCTACATGCTCCAGCTTTGCATAAACTACCTGTTAAGGTTATAGTTTGCTGAAATATGGAACCATATGTGCATCAGTAAACATCATGTGAAGAGTAAATTAAACGAAAGCTTATAATTAGGCAGTAAGGAAATTACTGCAGACCTGAAAGAGTAAATCAGCAGTATTAAAACACTCTCCATTTCCTCTGAAGCACTTTAGAGTGCCATAAAAATCCAATGTCATAGTGATAAACATGCAAAAGAAATACATTTTGTGTGAGACAACAAGAAAGATGTAGGAATTCAAATAAGCCTTTTAAACTTAAGTCCATATGATCATAAAAACTAAACTTAGCAATCACTCTATTGCCTCTGATTCTGAAATTATTTAACCTTCAGACTTTGAGGCCAATGTACTAAGGTGTGCTGAACTTCGCAATTCTACTTTGAACGTAAAAATATCAACTTGTGGACCTAAATTGGGCTTCTGCACTCAAGTATCCCCTTAACGTGGATTGTAAAAATATTATTCCACATATTTGCATGCAAAATCAAAGTTAATGAGCTGCTGTGATGCAAAATGTTGCAAAACAGGACATTCGCTATGTTTGCAGTGCTAAAATATACACATAAAGGGGTAGATTTTATCACGTGCACGCCCTCGCGTCCGCATGTTATAAAATCCCATAGCCATGCGCACATGCTTGCAGGATTTTATAATCCATGTGTGCATGTGTGGGCGACGCACGCAAGGTTGGCCAATTTTATAATATTATGCTCAGCGATGCAATCAGGCCTCCCTGAGTCCCTCCCAGTCCACTCCAATTAAGGACCAATTAAGGAGCAGACTGGAAGAGAACTTCCCTACCTTCTACCCACACTCCCTCCTTCTTCTCCTCTCCTCCCCATCCTCTAAACCATGTCACCTACCTTTGCTTTTTTTTGTTTCATTGCTTACTGCTCCATTGAAGCAGAAGCAACTTGCATGCGCTGGCTAACTGCCGGTGCACACTTCCCCGGCATAACAGCAAATGGCCACTCTACCAGCCACCTGCAGCCTCACCCCTCCCCGCCCCCAGATCACCCCTTTCTCTGGCCTTGGAACTTCTGCATGTAAGGGGGGTTATATGCATGGCCGGGCCCCTAGGAAATTGTGCATGTCACTCGCAAGGCCCGGCCACGCGTACCCCCCCCCCCCCCCCCCCCCAGGATTTACACGCACCGGGCATTTCAAATCTACCTGAAAGGTCTTTGCAGGTCGTTTTTTGCAAAAAAGATATCTGCACCTCATTAAGGCTTCATGATTATCTTTACAAACTTCTGCAGTTAAGTTTTCTGCATGGTTTATTTGCATAAGAACTTGGATATTTATTTATTTGGTTGGTTATTTGTAGAGCCAAGACATTTTTTTCTTTGGATTGCAGCAAAAAAATATATACTATATCTGATACATAAAAAGCACAAACAGATAGGCCAAACCATCACCAATGGTTCACAGACCTAAACTATCTTGCTAATAAAATGATCAGGTCAGTTCCTCAGTTAGTTGCTCTAGGGACAAAAGGTTGAAATTCTCAGTTTAAACTTCCACTAAATATTTAAAAAAAACTTGGTATATAATCAGTTCTTCCTCAATATGACATGACAAGTTGAAGACCCCGTTAACTTCTGGAAGATAAATAATTGGGTTCAAGGGAAAGCACATTCTATCACTTTGAGCATGCTACTGAGAAGCATCTTGTATGGTAGATAAAGTGACAGCAAAAGCCAGAAAGATGTTTGGATGCATAGGGAGAGGAATGATCAGCAGAAAAATGGAGGTGATTTTTCCCCTGTAAAATTCCCTAGTAAGACCACTTTTGGAATAATGTGTACAACTCTGGAGACCTTACCTTCAGGGCTGGCGCATCCATTAGGCAAACTAGGTGGTTGCCTATGGTGCTGACCCTTAGAGGGTGCTGAAGAGCAGCCATGTGATGCTGTGAGTGGGCTACTGCTCGCAGCGAAGAGGTATGAGATTCATCAGGTCGCAAGCAGATCATGCCTTGAGAAGCGTGCAAACAAGGAAGGAGTCAGAGGCAAGGCGGGGCTGGTGCGACCTGGGGAGGCAGCGTGGGGCAGCGGGACTCGACCGGGGAGGGGGGCAGTCACAAGGCAGAAGTCACCTAGGGTGCCTACTACCCTTTGCACCATCTCTGCTCACCTTCATAAAGATATAAACCAGTTGGAGTCAGTCAGAAGAGGCTATTAAAATGGTCAGTGATCTTAATTCTAAGGCATGTGGGGGTAGACTTAAAGATCTAAACATGTATACTCTAGAGGAAAGATGAAATAGAAAACCTCTGATAGACAATTACATATATCAAAGGTTTCCATACACAGGAGGCAAGGCTCTTTCAATGGAAAGGAAGCTCTAGAAAGAGGGAGGTGTTCATGGGATGAGGGTGAAAGGAGGTAGACTCTGGAATAATCTCGGGAAATATTTCTTTACAGAAAGGGTAGTAGATATATGGAACAGCCTCCCAGTGGAAGTAGTGGAGACAAAATCAATATTTGAATTCAAAAAGGCATGGGATAAACACAGAGGATCTCTGATGGAATGATGGGAACTGTAAAGTTAAATTAGTTATTTAATTAGTAAATGAAACACCTAAGATACCTGAATGTAATCTGCTTTGAAGTGACTAAAATGTGGAATATGTAATCAAAATAAATAAATTAGTTGGGGAGATGGGGAGATTAGATAGGCCATACAGGTTTTTTAAATGTTATTATTATTATTATTTCTTTTGCCATCACCTTTCTGTTTCTATGGAACTTTGAGAGGTGGAAGGCATAGAAGTGATTTCCCTGATGAATAAAGATGGTGTCCAGGTGAAAAGTCTTTAAACACATCTTTCAAATATTTTGGTGCCTCATTGTAAATTACTCTGAAAACTAATGACAATATTTTGAATCTAATCTGTGGAGCAATGCACAGCCAATGAAGGCTTTTAAAAAGAAGAATAATAGAATCACAATAGCAGTTCTTTGTCATCAAATGGGTGAACAACACATTAGGGCTGCTAACTAGCTCCAGATTTTCAAGACAAGCTGATCCAATCCTACTTTTACTCCACTGCTGACACTGACTTGTAATTCTGACATCCCTATTGATTTCCCTAAGAAAAGCAAGACTAATAGTCCAAACAGGCTGTGAAGTAAAACCAGGATGGAATAGCCTATTCTCAAAATCTGGAGTCAGTTGGTAACTTTTAGCCATACTCTTGGCTAGCAGGAGAGCCTTTCTTGAAGAATTCAGTAGGCCCAGAAAAATAGAATTGTGACTTCTACACAAAATTCAGCACACCTTACATCTTCCTCTTTATATCTTAAATAAAATAATAATGACAATGACTAACGGGGTTATTTTCCAAGCTGCGTTATGGGCTTTATGCAAGCGAAAAGCACCATAATGCATGGTGCGATGCTAATTTAGAAAAGGAGTGGATTTTGGGGCAGAATTTATGGCAAACAACAGAGAGAGAGAGAGAGAGAAGAGAGAGAACACCTAGCTATAATGCCTGCATAGGAGTTAGGTATTTATACCTCTATAGGAGGCCCACCTAGTTTCTCAAGGTGAGGTTTAGTTATTAGTGTAGATGTTAGGGGCCACTTTGACATTGAGAGTGAGACGTACAAACAGAACAGTGTACTCTTGTGAAGATTTGATGTCCTGCACAGTGAGGAAACTCACCCAAAGATGAGATTGGTACAATGTTCTCTCAGCCTAGCTTGATGGTACCCAGGTAGAGAGTCCATCAAGATAGGTTGAGAGAACATTGTACCAATCTCATCTTTGGGTGAGTTTCCTCACTCTGAAGGACATCAAATCTTCACAAGAGTGCACTGTTCTTTTTGTACGTCTCACTCTGAATGTCAAAGTGGCCCTTAACCCCTATACTAATACCTAAACCTCACCTCGAGTAACTAGATGGGCCTCCTATAGAGGTATAAATACCTAACTCCTATGAGGCCCTTATAGTTTACTCTCGCTCGCTCTCTCTCTCTTTCTCCAATTGTGGCATTTACTGCAAAGTGTGAACAGTTATTGCACTCTGTGGTAATACTTATGTGAAGTGCTATGATAGTGCACTTTGTGATAAATAAGCTATTACCATAAAACATGTCCCTCTTCCTATCACATGATGATGAATCTAGCCCTAAATGAGGTTAAGTGAGAAAACGCATGATGCAGTTCCTTTACATAATTATGGTCAGTATCCTCATTCTAAATTAATGTACTATGCATAGTAGAAAGGGTGTGTTATTGAAATGTTAATGTTCCACAATTGTAAAATAAAATAGAGCAAACTATAGAACTTTAACTTCAACAGTAGAACCAGAGTTAGATTTAGGGATAGGTAGCATAGACACTTCTCTAGGGCATCAAATTCTGAAAACACTCAAAGTTAGCTCTCTTATTTTGGGGGGGAAATATCCCTAGCTAAAATTCTCTACAGTGAGCACTACAATTTTAAATCCGGCCCTGAGCAGAATATTTACAATTTCATAAACCTTAACTAATTCAACAGTGCCAGAAAGTGTAATTTGGAAAGATCGCCGATACAATTTTGTACTAGTATTTTGTTCTTGGAACATTATTTTATATTTATTTTTTAATGAGGAGGCTATAGGATCCATCACTGAAAAACTGTAAAATTCTTGCTCCCTAGAATGAATTTGAAAATTAGTACTTTAAAAAAAACAGATTTACACTTTTTAGGGATTTTAGTTTTTGTGAAAGGTACCAGATTAAAGCCTTCCATTTATTCACAGAACAGGTAAATCTTGGGCAGTAGCTCCGTAGGTTTCTCCACACTGCCCTGTCAATGCACCTCAGTCCTCCCTTAGATGGAACTCACTTATGGGTGAGAGGTTAAGTTTCAAAGTCTTTGCAATCTTTAGTATCTTTGCTGAGATTGCCAACAACAGTGCAATGTAATGTAAAATTGAGTGTTGATTTTAGTTATATGTTCACTAATCCCCTACATATTGGATTGAGATTGCCCCTCAAGGTAACACAGATCACCTTTCTAAGCCCCTTCCAATCTGATTCAGTGTTCTAGAGGTGATAGACTCCAAAACATTGTGCCAGATAATGTGAACCATTCAGAAAAAATGACCTACATTGTCTTACAATAGTGTCTTAGCCAAAAGGAGGAACAGTCAGATTGTGGTGTTTTAACAATTTTTAAGCCTTCATTTCAAGCAATATTTTGGAAATGTGTTTCCCTCTATAGACTATTATAAAAGCTGGTTTGCCATTCTCAGCACCTATCACTGCCATATAGGACAGTCAAGGTTAGATATAGATTTGAGATACATTCTTGTCATGGGTCATAAAAACTTCCTGTTTACAAAGATTATGCACAGTTTGATGTGTCTAGGAAACAAATCTTGGTGTTTCGGTTGAAACCATATGAAAAGTAATATGAAAAGAGAAAAAAGAATATTCAAGTTAAAATAAAGACCAGGCACAAAGCTTTGGAGAACTGAACAAGAAGTGTACAGCGGAAAAAAAGGCAACTAATTATGCAAAATTTGAAAAAAATCAAACAAAAACAGGGGTTAAGAGTAAAACTAGGCACATATTGTACCTTCAAGTTTAAGAGATACCAATGTGGTAATTTTTATTACCAAAAGCAGTTATGAACATAAACAAATCATAAAGGAAGTAAAAATGTATTTAGCACTCGTAAAAACATAGTGAAACCAGGAAAAATATGAGCATCAGTAGAGTAAGCCAAACTGGTTGTATCAAGGAAGTATTCATAAGAACAAAAAGTAAGAAGTTAAATCTGGTATAAGAACATACCATACTGGGTCAGACCAAGGGTCCATCAAGCCCAGCATCCTGTTTCCAACAGTGGCCAATCCAGGCCATAAGAACCTGGCAAGTACCCAAAAACTAAGTCTATTCCATGTTACCGTTGCTAGTAATAGTGGTGGTTATTATCTAAGTCAACTTAATTAAGTTAATTAAGCAGGTAATGGATTTCTCGTCCAAGAACTTGTCCAATCCTTTTTTAAACACAGCTATACTAACTGCACGAACCACATCTTCTGGCAACAAATTCCAGAGTTTAATTGTGCGTTGAATGAAAAAGAACTTTCTCCGATTAGTTTTAAATGTGCCACATGCTAACTTCATGGAGTGCCCCCTAGTCTTTCTATTATCCGAAAGTGTAAAAAAATGATTCACATCTACCTGTTCTAGACCTCTCATGATTTTAAACACCTCTATCATATCCTCCCTCAGCCATCTCTTCTCCAAGCTGAAACGTCCTAACCTCTTTAGTCTTTCCTCATAGGGGAGCTGTCCCATTCCCTTTATCATTTTGGTAGCCCTTCTCTGTATCTTTTCCATCGCAATTATATCTTTTTTGATATGTGGCAACCAGAATTGATTTTAAGGTGTGGTCTCACCATGGAGCGAGGAGGTGGTCTTGGGGAAAGACTGCATGTTACTATAATAGAAAAGGGGGAGAGTTTCTGCAAGTTACAAAACATTATAGAGTTTGGGTTCAATTAATCCAGTTTGAGGCTGAAGAAGAGGGCATGATAAATAGATTTTTAACTTCAAGCACATTTTGAAAAATGCCTTTTAATTATGAAGCAGAAGCTTCGTGACAATCATAATAGTGGCAAATTGGATGTTAATCATTGAAACCTAAAGCATTTTGGGCCCATCATGCACCAAGCTGTAGACTGCATTAGTATCAGAACAAAAAGAGCTTTGGCTGGAAGGCTTTGAACTAGTGTTTGTCTATTGGAGGGCTGCATCTCTGCCTCTGAGCCACTGTGTGCAGCTCCCTTGATCAAAGGCTTAAGCAACCCAGAAAGGACTTACCTGTTACCACAAGCAAGCATGTGCAGCCTCAAACAGGAGAATCTGGTTGGGCCTTAGGGGTTCAAAGGGATTTTTGGGAACACCAATGTATTCTTGCAACTTGATGGGAAAAGGGCCGAGATTAGTTGAGTCATTGAAGCTGGAGAGATCTGTGCATGCTTATACCTATATATCTGTGTACCTTTTTCACTATGTAGAAGAGTATTGTTGAAGTCTTTATTTAATTAAAGTTTAAAGTATTGTGAAGTTCATCTAATTGTGTCAAGCCCATAGAAGATTTATATACTGAATTAAATAAGCTCAACTAGATCATAGACTGTGTTTGTATTATTCCTATGCTGTCTTACTCTGCAGAAATGTAAATTGGGTTGCTGTTTTGGTACTGCTTAAATGCCTTTTAATAAACCCCTGCATATACTTTGAAGTGAAGCTGACTCATAATCTACAGGGATCTCCTCAATCTCACAATTAGCTAGCTCATTACACTATGTACACTTATGTACAGTTAAGTTTATGCTTCAATATCTCTTATCAGAAAGGCAGTCTCTCAGATGATGTTGATCCCTATATAAAAAGTTGGGAGAATCCAACATATAATGTTGTTTCATGTTCTCAGTATGATGAAAAGCAAGCCCCCCCTCCCCAAATGCCTTTCCGCTAAGGAAGATGTAGACCCCTTCCCAATTTGTGTTTGATTGTATTGTGTTGTAGCCATTTTCAGCCTCCTCTGGATCCAAAGGCTGGAAACAATGATTTTATCCAGCATATCTAGTGTTAAACCACTGTTAAACTGTTTCTGGTTGAAATCCAACCATACTGTAGCCTGTGTGGATCTTTATCCAATCCAAGGAATAGATAAGACAACCTTGCAAGGATTCTCACCCAATCAGGAGTGAGTTCATATCTGAGGAATGTCACTATGTTGCAAGCCCACTGTGGAAAACCAGAGAGAAATACATAGAGACAGAGGTAGAAGTGTAAAACGTTGCTGTCCTAGAAGTTGGAATGTTGGATATAGGACACCTAAAAGCTTGGAATAGATTGCTGAAATCATATGACTTGTAGTTTCCTTTGTCTGTAAGGCAGATGCCAGTGTGCTCAGCAGTGTCTGAGCAGCCTGTCTTGAATAGTCTTTTGTTGAGTTAACAGTTTCCAGCATGCAAGTCACCAATGACTGGAGAACCACGAGTTGTGCTTTTCCCCCAGAAGCCTGTGGGTTAGTTGTCTCAAGAATAAATATATCTACTTCTACATAAAATAATTTGAATTAGAAATGAGAGTTGTTGAAATAAATGAAAAGCAAAATGCAATGTTTCATTTTGTTTTCCTTGAACTGCAGTTTTACTAATTTTTTTTGAGATTTCATTTAATACATGTTACATTTGGGGGTAGATTTTCTAAATCTACGCGCGCGCGTACTTTTGTTTGTGCACTAGGCGCGAACAAAAGTATGCTCCTGACCCCCCCAAGGCTTGCCAATAATCCCTGGGGGTCCAGCAAGGGTCCGAAAGCGATTTCGTTTTCGGCTGCCAGTAACCAAAATGGCGCCGATAGCCTTTGCCCATACTATGTCACAGAGGCTTTCGGCGCCATTGGTCAGCTCCTGTCACATGATAGGAGCACAAGATGGCGCCGATGGCCATGTGACAGGGGCTGACCAATAGCGCCGAAAGCCCCTGTGACATGGTCGTTCGGGCTATTCGGCACCATTTTGGCGCGCGGCTTGCACTGGCACGAACTAGGGCACGGAGGGCATGGCAAATGGAAGCCGGGACTCCGCTGGACCACCAGGGATCTTGGTAAGTCTTGGGGAGGGATCGGGATGGGGGGGGGGGGTTGTTATATATGTACGAAAATGCTTAAAATTGTTTTTAAATGCTTGGGGTGGTTTGTTTTTTTTCGCTTCGTTACCGATTCGTTTTTCGGTCCAGTTTCGGGTTTCTCGTTTCGTTTTCGGGCAAACGACCCGAAAACGAAACGAGAAGACCCGAATTATACCACGAAGTATTTGAACCGAAAAACGACCCGGTAGAAAAAAACGAAGCACATCTCTAATGCTTGGTCCCCACTAGAGCTTGCCCCAACAGTGTGCTGTCAAAGTAAGTAAAGTGTGCATAGTGTTTGTGGTGGTTCAGATATCACTAGTGAAATGAATGCTACACTCTTCTGGCTTAGCTATACCTGGATGTGACTATGGCACTGGCTGTACAGGGTGGGGATGACCTTCCTATTTAGTGTAGTCCTGGAAGACACTTTGTAATATGTGGCTTACACATGCAGCAAATACTTACACCTCACATTATCTACTACCTGCAGGGGCCAGTCATCCATGGCCATCATTTCTCCAATACTCCTTGTTACTACTTTAGATGCAAGCTTTTTCCCCAGGACAGAGTTACAGACCACCCCATTTCTTACATGAGGGGTTGACACCTACCACCTGACTGCTAGATGGGGCTGTGAGATCCATTTTGGGAAAAATCTTCCCTTTTTCAACCACTTTTCTCTGGATTTTACTTTGACTGGCAGAAGGGGTACCCAGGCTAGTATTGTCACCCCCCTCCCCCTACACACACACACCTGATGCTAATGCCAGCAGGTGTTGCTTCTCCAGGTGAAGCTTCATATTAGCATTTATCAGATGTTCACTTTCTTCCCTTAACTGGAATCTTTACTTCAGTGAATATACTGAGCAAAACACAGGTTCTCTCACTCTTTAAAGTGCCTCCAGATCAGAGATGCCTTCTGCAATCTATCAGGGTGACCAACTTCAGTCCTCAAAAGCCACAAAGAAGCCAGGATTTCAGGATATCAACAATGAATATGCATGAGATAGATTTATATACAGTGGAAGCAGTGCATGCAAATCTATCTCATGAATATTCATTATGGATATATTGTAAACTTAGCCAATTTGTGGATGTTGAGGAATGGATTTGTCCACCCCTGCTCTATTTCCTTGGGAGCTGAAGTTGATTCTTGAGTTGAGACTGAGGGTAGACCCGGAGTAAAAATGTCAGGGGCATTGCTCACAGTCTGTGCCTGCACTGCTTGCTCTTACCTGGGGTTGCTCTAATCACCATCAGTATCAACATCTATCTTCCCTATCAATGAACTGAAGGCTAAGATACTACTCACTAATCTTCCCAAATTTTCTTCAGCTATTATCTCTTCAATTTGTTTTGTGGAATTTAGACAAAATTCTACCTCAGAATCATTGTTTAAATATTTCCTTCATTACCTCAGAAGCAGTAACAAATGTAAAGCAACATGAGTCTAGTTTTGGCTGTTGTATTTCTACTGCTCCACTCCTGCTCTGTCTATCTTGGATGGCTTTGCCATCTTTTTCCTATGCTGTAAAACAAGAGGGAAAGGAAAAGGCAGCAGTGGCACATACTCTCTAAATTTCAACTGCTTCTGCCTTGAGCTTCCACTGCCTTCCACTCCAATTCTACAGCTAAAAAATTATCTCTTTAATTTTGGGGCCAAAATAGTGCTTTTTTATCACTGCTGCTAGATGTAGACTGAACTAGATCTGCCCTATTTCTTCTGTCCATGCCAAAGCTGCCAAGCCTGCCATTCCCTCCTTTCCATTTTCATGACATGACGGAATTTATTGAAGTGCACTGTCTACTGGAGGTTTGGATATTACAAATGAATTTAACTGTACTCCCACTCACAGTACCACTCACTGAATGGAGAACTGTTATACACACACACACACACACACACACACACACACACACACACACATGGTGCATGGTGCTGTGCTTTACAGATTGTTTAATGACTTAACACAGATAAATATATATAGTTAAACATTAAACAGAACCAAAAAAACTCCTCCTCTCTTTAGTTTGTCAGTGTGCTCACCTCACTGGTGTCCAGACAGACAGAGACAAAAAATCACCAGCACTGCTATAATCTCCACACTATCCTGAAACTCCGCCAATGAAGAAGAAAATAAAATATGACAACATGCCACTGTATCTGTCCTTCTGGCACAGAGAAAGTAAAAACTAGCTAAATCCCAAAGTTTCTAGCTTTTTTTTCAATTCTTAGACACCTTCTCCAAACATGTCCTTCTTTACCAAGTTCTAGGGAGGAAATCTGGAACTTCTTGAACATGCTCAGAGTTTACAGTGGGAGTATTGAGGTGTCACTTGATCCAGATAACAGCTATAGGGTAGTTAAAAAGTTACTGCACAGTGATTTCTCCCTTGTATGGTTTCCTTGCCATCTAGTTCTACCTTGGCTTTCACCAATGCTATGAAGTCACACAGGCAAGAGTTGGTTGCTATAGTTACCATTATTGGATTTTTGATCAGCAGTACTCAGCCATGAACTTCAAAGGGCCATAGACTTGAATGGGAAACATAAACTAATTATATGAAAATGTTATCTCATTGATGGGACCCTCTGAAAATAGACTCATTCAGCATGTTTTACTCATTCATTTCAAATTAATGCACATCCTTACACTGTAACTGTTGTACCACAGGTAAAAAGTGCATGCTATCTTTAGCCCAATATGTATGGTTTGAAAATTGCCCCCAGTAAGACAACTAATTTTTCTTTTATTAATCAGAACTGAACAAGACTATTTTAGAAGTTAAACTTAGCAGGAATGCCTTACCACAAGAACTACATCAGATTTCTGATTATAAATTGTTCCACAAGAAATTGGAAACTTATTTGTTCCAGCAAGCTTTTAGCTAACATTGCTTTCATTACAGTTTTATATATGCCCAGTTATGTGCGTTATATTTGATTTTATGATGTTTATGTGACAATTTTAACCTGGTTAGATGGGATTTATTTTAAAATCAGGATATAATATATATTTAAATAAATAGATTAGAAATGTTAGTTTTACAAATAAAATGTATTCACCATAATCAAAATGAGGCTATTGTATGTGCATGAAAAACATCATTGAGTAGTGATTATATCCAAACAAAATATGTAACTAGAAAAACAAGAGAATAAACCAGTAGTTAAGCAGCATACATACCTGTCTCCGTAGATCTCTTGTTTTTTTAGTCATTCTATCAATAGCAGTGTTTAAAGGATCTCCTCTTTCCTTCCGCCCAGTCTATAAAAAAAAATAATGGACATTGTAGGTGTTAGAAATAAAGCAGCCCAGATATTAGTAGTATATCTACAAAGGAATAAACTAAAATGAAACATTTAATGCTTTTATAGACATAACTTCACATATTAAGCTTTCTTTTAAAGCTTTTTAATCAGTTAGTTTTGTTAAGGTGTTTTTGCCATTTTGTAAATTCAGACTTACAATTTCTTTTTAGAATAAATGGAATACACAGCTTCATACCTACATGTGAAGAGATAGAATGGTTTGGGGTGGATTATTTGCATATGCCCTTGTTATATCAAAAAAGCTACCATTACTACTCCCTATGTGACCTTAAACACATGTAGATTCAAAGAAGACTTCAAGCTCTTTTGGACAGGGATCACTAACTGTGGGGATTTATATAGTATGGTGCGGTCTAAACTTATTACTTAATATTCAAAATCTTCTTTGTATCTTTCATAGGTCTGTATTTTGCAAGTTTTCCCTCCAAACATTTTTATCACAAGGTATAAATAATGCAAATTTTTATTTAACTATTTAGTATTATGGAACAATTATGATAAGATTATACTGGTTGTCCAAGATAATTTGGTATGGACAGCAGAATGAAACAAGTTTTACTACTGGAAGTCATATAAGCACTGCAGGCACAAAGAGAAATGCAGCCTTTTAACTTATCTCCTCTTGGGGTTTTTTTTGTTTTTTTCAAAGGAGAGACTCCCAAGGTGGAAAAGGAATATGAACAACCATCACTTGCATGAAAAGCTGCTGATTTGGATCCAGGAGAACAATTGGCCGTGAGGCCTCAGGGATGTCAAAGTGCAATGCTTGAGGACCACAAGCTCCTCTGCTTTTCAGGACATCCCTTAGGAACAGGGACTTTCATTGTCAGTTTTTATTATAATTGTTCTGGAAATTTATCAATGTTTATTCCAACAAGAACAAAATCAGGAACAATTGTTGAGAAAAGATTACATTTTTCAAAGTAAATATATGTTTTTTTTGTTCTTGTTGGAATAAACAGTGATAAATTCCCAAGACAAATAAAATAAAAATTGAAAATGAATATCCCTTCTTATGAAAGAGGCTGCAGCACTCTTGGAAAGAGAGGGGGTATCATAATTTATACTTAAGGACAAGGGCTGCTACTAGCGCTTTTTGTTTTGTCTAAGCTAGTGCAGGTCCTTAACTTCCCGGTTATACCACAAATAATACCACTTGATTTGTTCAAGAAATATCTAACGGATGCGTTAAAAATACCTACGGAAACACTTCCATTAATTTTAAAGGCATATTATTTACCTCAAAGAAGACAGCAAAACCAGGAGAAGGAAGAGCCCCCAGAACAAATAAATGTTTCAGAATTATTGGAATTATCCATGGAAGATACAGTTACCACTAGAGCTGTTCTTTTTGTGACTTTTGCATTTATCACAGAAAAAAATAATGTAATGAAGATATTCTTCCGAAAAAGATCTGAGAATTTTTATGGCCAAAAGATCTGGCTATTTCCAGATATTACCCGTCCAACACAAGAATTACCCGTCCAACACAAGAATTAAGAGAAGAGGCTTTAAATATCTGTTCAAAATGTAATTGCTTTTATATTGTGTTTCAGTTATTTATTTACTGTATACTGCTTTGATAATAAGCTGGAAATGTGGTTTACTATATTTTAATAAATACACACAAATGTTTGCAAAAAATGTAAGCAGTGTATGCCACTATATCTCATGCATATTCATTAGGGATAGCCTGAAAACCAGACCAGTTTGCAGACCTGAGAAAATGCAGTTTAAAATCCTTGTTAAAATCTAAGGGCCGGATTTTTAAATCTATGCGCACGGTGAACATTTCTGTGCGCTACCCAGCGCGCACAAATGTACGCCCGATTTTATAACATGCGCACGCAGCCACGCACAAGTTATAAAATCCGGGGTTGGCACACGCAAGGGGGTGCACACTAGTGCACCTTGCGTGCACCGAGCCCTAGGGGAGCCCCGATGGCTTTCCCCTTTCCCTCTGAGGCTGCTCTGAAATCAGAGCGGCCTCGGAGGGAACTTTCCTTCTGCCCCTCCCAGCTTCCCCTCCCTTCCCCTACCTAACCATCCCCCCAGCCCAAAAATAAATAAAACCCTTACCTTTGTTGCAGAAGTTACGCCTGCCAGAGGCAGTCGTAGCATGCGTGCTCCAGCCAAGTGCAGGCATGCGATCCTCCGGCTCAGGGGCCTAGCAGAGGCCTCTGGTCACGCCCCCACCCCTCTGATCACGCCCCCACCCCCAGACCACCCTGCCCCCGCTTCGCCCCTCTTTTCTAGCTCTGGGACATATGCGTGTCCCGGGGCTTGCTTGGCGTGCACAGGAGCTGGTTACACGCGTAACCCTTTTAAAATCCGCCCCTAAGTTATACAATTTAGAGTTGAGCAAAAAAGAAAAAAAGCATAGAAATGTATTCCAAAGGACTACAGCTGAATATTCCTTGCACTTTCCTAAATATGCATTTGTAATAGCATGAGAAAAAATGTCATAGTTGGATATCTCCAGATATTTAGTTAGTTCAAGGATTTATCAGAATAGAGGCATAGATGCTTTTCTTCGGTTAAAAAGGGCACATTCTTGGGGCTGAACCTGTAGTTCAGGCCATGGTTTTTTGTGTGGTGGCTAAGGAGGCTCATCTCTTGTCCAACATGGTCCAACAAAGTTTGCATGCCCTGCAAAAATTGACACACTAGAGTAAGATGAGGGATGAAAGATGTCTGTCACCATTATTGCAAACACTCAAATACAGCAAAAAAAAAAAAAAAAGCTGTTCTGAAATTTTTAAAGAATATTTCTCTCTAGCTTTTAAAGGCAAATGAGGATGAAGTGCTCAGGACAAGAATCTAAGATGGGAATGGTGGGGGAGATGGGAGAGTTTACAAAAATGGGAAAGTGGAGGTAATTCTCTAAAGACTGCTGACCTTGGCATTTAAGAGGTCAATATTCTGTCACTTGGCAAATGTCAAATTCATTTGCAGAAAGTTATGCATGTAAATATCCTGGATATTCAGCTCACTGAATATGCTCAGGTAAAGTTAGCCACATAACTTTCTATGCATAAAGTTAGGAATGCTTTTCTTCTGACCAGACTTGTAGCTACAACTTTAGCTAGAGAGCACTCAATATGTGTGCTAATCGACTAAAGTTTAGCATACCCCCATCAGAAAATTTCCATTGATGTCCTGCACATACATTTTGGGCTCAGAAAAAATTCTGTACACTACATTTCTGTAGACGGTGAGGGGAGCATCTATAAAAATTTTGGTTTTTGTATGCTCAGCTCCAAAGTTACCCACACAAAGACTTTTGGATATCAAGCTCTAAATCTCTTCAGGGTTTAGTGCCTGGTTATAAGTGGGACAAAGTAAGGTTGTATATTCCCTCTAGATTACTAAGGTCATCTAATGAAACGCTATTGCAGCAGGATCCTTCTATTAAAGAAGTTAGGCTGTGCTGGCCCTGCAAACTGGAAAAAGGTCCTATAGAAGATGTATGGTATTCTGGATCTACATAATTTCAAGCATTTTTTTTAAACTGCTTGGTTTTTCCATGGACATCATATTGTAGTGTTGTTTATTATCCCCTGCTGCTATTTTCTATCTTATTGTCCATACCTCTATTAAACAACATTGACTCTCACCCCTCGATTCCTTCCCTAATCCCTCCCCCCCTCCCTGTTTCCAGTCCCAGACCTGACACCACCCCCCCACCTGCTCACCTCTCCCTGTCTCCTCCTCCCACCGGATATTCTATGTTAATAATCGCCTAGGATAAATCTCTGTTGAAGTCTCGCTACTCTATGGTTTTTAGTTGATTATTTTATCACTCTCCAGTTGTTATCGTTTTTAAATCTTTCCTGTCTTCCATCGCCCACGTTTTTGCTCCCTGTTTAATGTAACTTTACCTTCTACTTAGTTGTTAATTGGTTACCCCTGTTCTAATGTAAACCGGTACGATAAGACTTTGTCTTGAGTATCGGTATAGTACAATAATTTAAATAAATAAATAAATAAATAAATAAATAAAAACCTATAATTAGGTTTTATTCTGCTGCTCTTGATCATTTTTATTTGCCCTAGGTAATGTTGGATAGCATATTGTATTAGTTTATTTTTTTCTATGGCCTGTGTAGATATTTTGGGTATTATTTGTATTATTGTGATTAGTTCTATTCAATCTTGTTTGGTGATTTATTTTTATAAATTGTGTTTTTATGTATTTGTTGATTATGTACACTTTATTTTAATTTATGGCCAGTATTTTTTTTATAAATTTCCTTGGGTTAACTTTGGAAAACTGATGAAGAAATATGATCCAATAATAAAAAATGATGCTGCTTTTTTATCTTGCTGTTTGGATGGCTTTCTGGGTAAGCTATCTAGAAATCAAATAAATAATTAAAGCAAATTCTATATGATGGTCTTGTCGATTGCAGAATGCTATCTTCATTTGTGTTAAAATAATATGCTTATTCTTAATGTTCTTTCTTCTGAAAGATTATCTTTGATATGACACTTTGCTTTTTACTAAAATCATCTATTCTTCTGGAAGCTAACAGATTAATATGTTGACGGAGCCTCTAAAATTCAGTTTCAAAAGTAATATAATCTCTGCATTTTCAGTGACTATATATTCCCTTTTTAAATATTTACTATATTTTATAATAATTCACATGGGGTTAATGTCTGGACATACTTTCTACCTGTAGACTTTAGCCCGATTGTTCAAAGTGGACATATACATACAAAATCTGCGACTGTCACTGGTATGGGCGTAAACATATGCACACAAAGTTATACCTGCTCCCAAGCAGGTATAACTTTGTGCATGAATATCTATACACTTAAGCTTTTGAAAACCTAGCCCTATCCCAACATCGCATCCGGATTGCCTCTTCCTTCTACAGGTAAAAGTATATTTCACATCTACTTTTAGCTGCAGAAGCTGTGCGTTCTGCTTCAAAGGACAATTAATGTGCATAAAACCGTTTTTTAGGTGCAAAATGGCGCCGGCTGAAGACTACACGATTTAGTGTGCCGCTTTTCCTGCTCTCCCCCTTCCCCCTTCCCCCGATTTAGCTACGGACCGCCGCTACGGAGGTAATTTAAGGCTACGGACCCCCAGGTAATTTAAGGCATTTGGGAGGGTGGGGGATTTAATTTAAAGGGTCGGGGTGGGTTTTAGGGGGTTTTAGTGTGCCGTGTTTTAGTGTGCCGCTGGACCCCCAGGTAATTTAAGGCATTTGGGGGGGGGGGGGTTCGGGAGGGTGGGGGATTTAATTTAAAGGGTCGGGGGTGGGTTTTAGGGTGTTTTAGTGTGCCGGTTTTCCTGCCCTCCCCCTTCCCCCGATTTACGATTTTTTGACGATAAATCGGGGGAATTGGTATTGTATCGTGGCCCTAACGATTTTTGACGATTTAAAATATATCGGACGATATTTTAAATCGTCAAAAAACGATTCACATCCCTAATGTACATATGAAGATCCTCAGTTTTGTTTCCAAGTGTTCGTCCTTGCATAGTCTATGCTGGCTCAAAATTTTACCAAAAGGAAATACGATGAAGTGGTTGCTTGATAAATTTGAAATAGAAGTGAAACCAAAGCATAAGTTAAAATGTCAAAATGTAAGCTCTTCAAGTAGAACAGTGCATACTTTCTGGGGCATGGTGTCAAAAGCACTTATTATTCTGCTATATAATCAAAGGTTAGCTGTCTGGGGTGGGTACATGTGTGCTTTCTAGGGTGCCTCCCAAAAGTGTTGGTTGAACTATTGGGTGCATATCAACAACTTAACAGCATGATTTATTTTGGTGTCTTGCAGACAGCAATTTAATGGATTGTATATTTCCAGTTTATTGCAGGAGATGATGGTTACGGCTGCAAGTCATAGCTATTCATATCTTCATCTGCACCACATACGATGGCAGAAATCCACTATAACAAGTTGCACAGGGTAGTCATAGAACATACATTTGGCCTTTTGAAAAGCTGCTTCTGCTGCTTTGACTATTCTGATGGAGCACTGCAGTATTCACCAGAGAAAGTAGTGGATATGGTATACTGTGTGCTCATTAAAACATCGCCCTCCAGGATGGCATTCATCTGGACATGGATCCAGACCTCGGGCTAGAACCAAATATGTTCACACCTGCTGTGGATGGAGATAATACAGCAAGGGGCAATGAGGTCTACTGCAAGGCCATAGAGGACTAATTAAGAGATAACTTTTTACACATGGAGGTGGTAGGGGTTTGAGTTGACAGGAGCAGGGAGAGTTCTATGGAAGAGATTCAAATTCCAAAATTTGCCTCTTCTCTGGTCAGCATGAACCCTCAAGGAAAAAGGATGTCAGGAGAAATTCACACTGTGGACATTTACCTGTCTTTTAATATGTTTTTAATATGTTCCAAATTTAAATGTGAATTTAATAAAATAAAATATGTAATGACTGATTAGTTCCCGTCTTCATTGGTGTGACCTCATTTTTTCACAGGACCCTCATCCTTGGGCCAGAGTTTCCCATCCCAGTGTGGAAATATCTGTCCCAAAGGAGCAGCACCTGTGACACCCGTGACAGGCCCTGCATCCTTGAGCATGGATTTCCACAACAATAGGCTGCTGACATCCTTGGAGATGCTCTCCCAGATCTTCTTGTTGTTCAAGGATGTCTTCTGTCCAAACAACACACTGTACTTCTTGCTGACCCACCACACCAGAAGATCCTTCTCTTCCTCCATGAAGCATACATTACTAAGATCCTCGCAAATAGACTAAAGAGGGTCATGACCAAACTAGTACATCTGGACTAGATGGGGTTCATACCGGGCCGCATGACGGCAAACAATGTCAGGAAGGTAGTGAACCTCATCTGGTCGGTACAGAGGCAGGGGACCCCAGCAGTATTATTGTCTATAGATGCTGAGAAGGCCTTTGATATGGTCCACTTGCCATATCTTTTCAGTGTCTTGAGGAAAATGAACTTTGGTGACTCTTTTTTGGCATGGTTGCACAATTTATATGCCTAACCCCAAGCGAGGGTAAAGGTTAATGGTATATACTCGGAACCTCTGCCCATCCAACGAGGTACATGGCAGGGGTGTCCCCTTTCGCCACTTCTTTTTGCCCTTTTTTTAGAACCCTTAGCTCATCACATACGTACCTCAGGTGATATTCATGGGATTCATTTGGAATCATCAGAGCACAAAATAGCTATGTTTGCGGATGATGTCCTATTTACCCTCACTAAACCAGATCTTTCACTCCCGGGGACAATTGCAGTGCTACAAGACTTCAGTAAAGTCTCCGGGTTCAGATTAAACCTCGAAAAATCTGAAGTGCTCAATTTAACTTTAGGAGACGAACAGAGGGCGAGTTTGCAGTTCAAACTTCCCTTTAAGTGGGCGGCACATCACATTAAATACTTGGGTATACATATTGGCAAGAATTATGGGGACCTCCTGGAATTGAACTATAAACCCCTCTGGCAAACACTCTCTAAGGAATTGGTAGGGGTGTGCATTCGGATTGACCGCATTAGTAAAACGCAACTCATATTTTTTTTTTACTTAAAAAATTGATTCGACATAAACGATCGGATTTCCCACATATCGAACATAGATATGTTCGATATGTGGGAAATCGCGATTGTTGAGCCAAAATAAAAATTTAAACCCCCTCACCCTCCTTAATCCCCCCCCCCAGACTTACCACAACTCCCTGGTGATCGAGCGAGGAGTGAGGACGCCATTTCTGCAATCCTTGGCGAGAAGCATGTGACGTCGGCGGCACGTCGAGTGACGCCGGCGTCACGTGATTCCCGGCTCGTTCGCGCCGGACGGCTCGTTCGGCCCAAAAAGAACTTTTGGCCAGCTTGGGGGGGTCAGGAGGCCCCCCCAAGCTGCAGATTTCTAGCATTGTTTTTATTTGCATGCTATTAGTCTATTGCATTGAACAGGTCTGCATGTGTTTAACGCTCGTGTATTAAAAAACAGTGCTAAAATGTGGCGCATGTTTTGGCACAGGTTTTATTACATCGGTCCCATAGACAAGAAAATCAAGGAGTTTTACAAACAGTATTCACAGTGGGGCGGATTTTCAGAGCCCTTCTCGCGTAAATCCACCCAAAACCGGGCGGATTTACGCGAGCAGGGCCCTGCGCGCCGGGAAGCCTATTTTACATAGGCCTCCCGGCGCGCGCAGAGCCCCGGGACTCGCGTAAGTCTCGGGGTTCTCCGAGAGGGGCATGTCGGGGGCGTGTCGGGGGGCGGGCCCGGTCGTCGTGGCATTTCGGGGGCGTGTTGTCAGCGTTTTGGGGGTGGGTACGTGGGCATGGCTACGGCCCGAGGCGGTCCGGGGGCGTGGCCGCGCTTTCCATACCCGCCCCCAGGTCGCAGCCTGGCGCGCAGGAGGCCCGCTCGCGCGCGGGGATTTACGTCTCCCTCCGGGAGGCGTAAATCCCCCGACAAAGGTAAGGGGCGGTTTTAGACAGGGCCGGGTGGGTGGGTTAGGTAGGGGAAGGTGAGGGGAGGGCAAAGGAAAGTTCCCTCCGAGGCCGCTCCGATTTCGGAGCGGCCTCGGAGGGAACAGGGGTAGGCTGCGCGGCTCGGCGCGCACCGGCTATACAAAATCCATAGCCTTGCACGCGCCGATCCAGGTTTTTAGCAGATACGCGCGGCTCCGCGCGTATCTACTAAAATCCAGCGTACTTTTGTTTGCGCCTGGAGCGCAAACAAAAGTAGGCTATTCGCGCGCCTTTTAAAATCCGCCCAAGTATGAAACTAAAAAGGTAATATTTTTTAACTGTTTATTTATATTTGAGACAGACATACACAATAAGACAACAATCAGTATCAAGTATACAGGCAGCATATTTACAAAGCCTCAAACAAAAGCGCAATATCCTCTCTGTTAACAGCAATAAACTAGGATCAAGGGTCCATGAATGACTCACAAACATCACAGTAGGAAGATCTTGCTCCCTAATCCCTGCATAATGCTGGCAATTGTGACTAAAATTTACCCCATGGCCATATAGTTTAGCACACCTTTTAAGAAAGTACAATAGTTTCTCAATTTGACTTTAAAACTAAGCAGATATGTGTATAGGGAACAAAATCAGGGAACACAAGCAAAATTTTGGTTTATTGATTTTGCCATAATAATAAAGAAACTTTTTTAAAAGTTTAGGTTATTTGTGGGTCATATTTTTTATCTTTCTATCTCACAAATGAGAATTTCCTTATTGAATAGACCCATATTTATTATTAATTTATCTGTTGCTGAAAAGGAATATTTATCTTTCCCAATATAGTTTGAGGGTAGGCTTTAAACAAAGTTTTATTGTACTTTGGTTTTGTTTTTGTTTTTTTTTTTTGCTGGGCGCAAGCTTTTCAGACCAGTGCTTTAGAAGTGTTTATAAATAAATAATAAATATAGACAAAGTCACTAAAGAGTAATTACAGTTACAGTCTGAATGATTACTAATTGTAATTAAAATGGAGATTTTCTTCCTTCTAGATTACACAGTCACTGCTATGTTGATCATATATGGTGAACATTCTCATCATTGCTAGCAATCTTTATGCTGCAACACAATGATCATTTCACTATAGCCAATCACTGCGATGTGCACCATGGAAATACAAGTCCACCCTAGTTAACCCCTGTACAAAACGTTACAATCATCATTTTTACTACAGGCAATCATTATAATATTGTCTCATGATGACTCCAGAAGCATAGTGCATACCCTAATAGCTGATGGATGAATGTAATGTGGTTACATTTTTTTGCATTTGTAATATAGTTCCATAATTAGTTGCATCTAATTAATTCTGAAAAGTAATATTTGCTGTTACTGATCAATGCTCAGTCTTGCTGCTGGGGGTGAAATAAAGGGATGAGAAGCAAATGTTATGAGATTAATATCACAAAAACCATAGGCAAGGTCAAAGATGTACTGATGCTTTTATTTAATGGCTTTCATTCAGAGTATGTCTCTTAATGAAATTACATCATCATAGAACTAAATACATCCATATTTTAAAGCCTTCGGCTCAGACCACAAAAAGATGACTGTCTTGATACAGTGTGTCATTATTTCATGCCCTGGCTCATAACGCAAAAGCTTCCATCATTTCTCTAGACATTATGGTGCCACTGATTATATCTAAACAATAAATAAAAGCAATGTCAGCCTTCATAGAATACAATATACAGTAACTTGATGAGAATGATCCATTAAAACTATTTTATAAAACCAGGGAAGCCAGGGTTTATATCCCACCGCCGCACCTTGTGACCTTGGGCAAGTCACTTCACCCTGCATTGCCTCAGGTACAATCTTACTAAGCTTTTTTTTCCCATTGACAAAGAATAGGGAAAATGCCTTAGTAAATCAGGTCCTTAGACTTTAAGTTCTCTGGGGACAGAGAAATACCTACAGTACCTGAATGCAATCTGCTTTGAAGTGTCACAAGAGGCTGAATATAAATAAAAAATTCTTTTCAAACTTGCTTGTCATTTCCGCAAACAGTTGTTTTCAGTCATAAGGAGTAATCATGTAGAACTAGACAGGTCCAAGATGCCTTATATTCACAACACTTATAATCATACAAGAAATAATACCCCAAAATTAAGCTCTCCATACCTGGGACCTTTTGATTTCTAGTCTCCCAGAGATTGTTGTGGATTGGAGGAGGGGGCCACAAAATCTTTATCCTCTTTCTCATATTCACAGGTTCTCTAGCTCTTTCTCATATACACAAAGGCACATAAACATGCGAGTTCTCTGTCTCTCTCTCATATACATGCAGGTTCTCTCACACACACATACACCTTCATAAACACGTAGGCTCACACACATACACACTCACAGGCTCCCTCTCTCACATACATACAGGCTCACACATACACGTGTGGACTCTGCCTCTCATATACATACAGGCTCTCACACACACAGGAGGTCTCTCTGTCTCTAATACACAAGGCAGGCTCACACACATATGCAGGCTCTCTGTCTCTCTCATTCACACATTGCCTAGGTCCAGTCCCTGGATTTTGCCCTATCACGTGATAGGGGGAAGGTTAGGTTGATTCCATTTTGGAAAATGGTGTCGACCAGCTCCAGAGTAAGGGGGTACTCTGGTTCCCCACTGATCATTAATGCTTCTATTTAGAGGTACGAGGGGAGGGTGTTTGGGGGTGGGGATGGGGATCGGGGGTACTCCCCCAAACACCAGGGTCTTTTTTTAAGGCTGGGACTTGGGAGGGGCACTAGTTTCTAGAGATATTTTCTTATTTGGACCAGGTGGAGTGGTTTGGGATGATGGCTTCTAGGAAGATGGAGGCAAGGGGGGAGCTTTTCTAATTCTTTGTTCCTTTTTATTTGTTTTAGATCTCTCTCATCTCACTCTGCTTCACCATCCATCATCCATCTGACTCTCTGCACACTCATGATTTCCTTATTTGATCTTTCCTTCAACTCTTGATGTCCACTCTTTTTTTCCCATCTCTCTCTCTCTCCCTCTATGCAATAGAAGTAGATGTAAAATGTAAAAACTTAAATATCAGGGAAACAGTAGCCAATCAGCTGGTTTAATTGTCACATATGAATTCAGCACATCAACATCAATAATAAATGGCACAATTTATCAGTGAAGCAGACAACTTCTAAAAATGTGCATACCAGTACCATCAGAATGAAACATTCGGAGGTGGGAGGTGAAGAATTAAAAATAGCAACACGCTGAGACTGTTCTCTTGGCTCCTGCCTTAGCCTCTGTTCTAGTGCCTACCATATGCTCAGCCTACATGAGGATAAAGGCAGCACGACTGAGAAGAGGAGGAGATTTCTAGGATCTGGAGATCCTGGCTGTTCTCCCAGAAATCTGGAGAGGAACTGCTAAATCCTGGATCTCCAGGGTCCAATCCAGATAATTTCCAGATATGCTTACTGTGTATGTTAAAGTTTATTGCGTAGGCCCTATAGCCAAGTCTTTCTGCCAGTCTGTGATAAGAGATTTAATTAGCAACTAGCTCTGTCAGTCTGCTGATATAGTAAACACTAGAAACCTTAGCAAAATCACAAGCACTCAAGTAGTCAGGTTTGTATGGCAGGCTGCATGCTCCTCATGTTGACTTGATTAGACTGGTGTCTTGACGGTGGTGAAGCGCTATCCAGCAGGCCAAAAAATTGTGTTTTAATTTTTTTTTTTAATTGGGAGATGTTTTCATATGAATTTAGTTTCCTTGGGGATTGGGTTTTTTTTTTTTTTTTTTCATATTGGAAGCAGTATGTGCTATTTGTCAAAATGAATACAACAACAACAAAAAAAATGAAAATCTCTGTTTCAACAGGATTCTTATTTCATTTGAAAACAAAACAAGAGAGTTTTGTGGTTTTCATTTCATTTTCCAATGAATGCACATCCGTACTATCCTGAAAGATCAAGGGGATGAAGGACAAAAAATGTTCCACTAAAAGCCACACTGGTGCAGGTGGCTGTTAGAATTATTGTGAGATGTTATGGCTGGAAAAGGGAAGTCGAGGGATTAGTGTAAACTACATAGATTTAGATTTTGGTTTTAATTACTCGCCTTTCCAAATCGATGTTGAAATCAAGTTTCAAACCTGGCATATTAGGTAGGTCACAGCTTGCAATTTAAGTTGTTGCCGGGGTCAATGGCGAGCAAAGTGACTCATGCATTAGCAGAAGTGAGACTTGAATCCTGGCTTCCCTGGTTTTCAGCCTGCTGCTCTACTAGGCCAATCCTTCAAAAAGAAACATAGAGTTTCATATATTTTGGAGTCTACGTTTAAGACATGAGAAGATGGTTTTCAAAGTGATTTTCTTGGGTAACATGATGTGACTGAAAATTGTCCTTCTCTGCCCAGCAAAAGTTGCTCTGCCAGCATCCATAGCACATGCACCTTTTTGTCAAATTAAAAGGAGGCATTCCTGCAGGAAAGTTTAGGTCGGAGGAGGAAAACAGTGCACGCACATGGGATTTTCAGCAATATATGCACTATTTTGACTTCCTCCAGAACCCATATGAGAGGAGCAAGATATGTAGCTGCTTTAAGCATGCATACTTTCGGCTAGCTAGTTTTCAAATCAAAATCATGTGGATGTGACTAAGTGCACTGCAAACAATCTGGGCTACTTAAAATCACCTCATAAATATAAGAGTCCACATGTTCAGCTAAAAAGCTGGTGTTGGTGGCTGTTTAGATTATTGTGAGACACTGTGGTTGGAAATGGGAAGTAGAGGGTGCTTGGTGCAAACTAAAAATGGGATCTATTTGCAGAACTACCTAAGAGGGTTGAGTGCAATTGTAGAAAATAGCAAAAACTGTGTTGGATAAGAAATGATATTCTACACATAGAATATAACATTCTGTGACTGGCAGCCAGGATATATCATTGGCAATATGGAGAGGAATAACTGGGCAGTCTGAATGGTTCAATTGGACTTTTTCTGCTATTATCTACTATGAATGTTACTATGTGTTTTATGTAATCATCAGACTATCATGGTGGTCTTGAATAGCAATTATTTAATGATATCAACTAATTAAAGGAAATCACTCATCCAAGGATCTAAGCAACAGAAGGCAGGAACAATAATAATTTGGATCATAGGTAGAAACTTACATCCAAATATCTTTGGCAAACAACACAAGCAAGCATACAGCTAGATCTGGTTTGGATAGCTAACCACTATCACAGAGGCTTGGACTGCAGAATATCTTCCAAAGTTGTTAAGCATTATTATTATTAGTAGTAGTAGTAGTAGTAGTAGTAGTAGTAGTAGTATTACTATCTAAATACATTTGAATAAACTGAAGTAAATGCAATACAATTATTTTCCCAGGGTCATATGGTCAATGATTTTTGTTTAATTGAAATTAATTATTATTTTGTCATTTATATAGTGCCCTAAACAATGGTGCTTAAACTAAATTACAGACACACTAAGAATAATTTCCATCCCCAGAGAAGTTACAAAATAAGTGGGTAACAGAAGCATTTAGAGATAATTGGATCTATATACTAAAATTTGTTTGTGTGTGTTTTGTACCCATGTTATTGCAGTATGTTTAAAGCGTTATTCTGTAATGTTTCCAAGCCTGTAGTGCATTGGTTCTCAAGCTAGTCAATAGAATACAGCCAGCCAGTTAGGTTTTCAGGATATCCATGATGTATATGCAAGAGACAGATTTGTATGCACTGGCCCCATTGAATGCAAATCTAAGTCATGCATATTCATTGTAGAGATCTTGAAAATCAGACTGGGTAAGTATATGTCAGGGATTGGGTTGAGAATCACTGCTTTAGTGAATATTGCTTTAAAAGTGGTTTACCATCGCTGGTAATGCAGTATGTTAATATTAGTGATAATGCATCTGTGTTTATGCTACCAGTTATGCATCTGTATTATTAGCCATGGCAATGCAAGCTATGTTGCAATTTATTAAGAGTTGCTTTCATGCTCTCATCGTATATCATAACTAATATGCACTCTTTGAAATGTAAACCAACTGCACCCAATGTTACTAAAACCTAATGTAAAATTACAAATAATGGAATTAAAGATGTGCACTCCAAATCATCAATATCCAATACCAAAGGAGATGCAAAGAAACTTATTAGGTCCAAGAGTTTAATATTTTATGTGAAGATTTATTTTTTTTATTTTTCAAAATGGCAACTCCATTGCTCAATTGTCCAACATGAACAGTTCTCTTTAGGGTCCCCCGATACGGACCCGTGTTTCACCTGAAGGCTGCGTCGGGAGGGATGAGATAAACACTTTGAAATTGAAACGTAAATAATACATATAGAAGATTCCTTAAAAATAGGACCAACAAAGTATGGTAAACAATTTCAAAATTGTGCCGATGAGACATACCTTAGATGCAACGTTTCATTCATAAAGTTGACAAGGCAAGGAGAGCAGACAGTAAAGACAAAACCCAACATTTATAGGGAACATTTTTGGCGCGAAGGAAAGGAGCCAATAGGAAGAGGGTAAGGCAGATTAAAACAACCAATTAGAAAAGAGAAACAAAAATACAGTTACAATTAGGAATTGGCAAAACGGAACCACAATATATTATAAACATTAAACAAAATATTGCCATTCAATCTCGTTGTATAGCCTCTTTTGATGTAAGCAGTCAAGTTTAAAAATCCACTTCTGCTCTAAGAATTAGCACCTCCGAGAAGTTACCACCTCAAGACAGTGGAAGCAACATGTCAATAACAAAAAATGTGATGTCACTTTCCAAATGTCCCAATGCAAGCCAATGGGTAACTAAAGGGGCTGTCTCCTGACCATTCCTAATATTTGAGCAGTGTTCCACAATTCTGATGCGAATTTGGCGGATGGTTTTCCCTACATACAATTTAGGGCATGGGCACAAGATCACATAATCTACCCCCTGGGACTGGCATTGTCGAAAAATTCAAATACAATTTCTTATGTGAAACGGGATGTTCAAAGATCGATGTGGGTACAACATGAGGGCAAATTGAGCAGTGCCCACAAGGTTGATGGCCAGAGTGACTGCGAGACTGATACAGGGGAGTCCTGAAAATGTGAATGGACTAAAACCTAATGTAACATGCTTTGAATTCTATGATCAGAAAACCATGAGGTACAAAGATGATAATGATGATGATGTTGATGATGATAAGAACGCTACCTCTAATAATTAAAGTATACACCATGTCCCAATTACTGTCCTCTGGAAAAGGGATGAAAAATGGGCTATGAGAGCTGATCTTCCCCTTCCCCCAAACATGTGAAGGGTTTCCAAGCCCCAGTGTCTCCTTCTCATTCCTCACTAGGGAACCCTCACCTACACCATTTGATTTTGGCTAAAGTCAGCAATGATCAGGACAGATCCTCAGTCATCCCTGCTCCACAAACTTTGAGGCTTCACATGCCATTGGATGACCTGGTACTCTCATATGCCCTGCACATGCGCGATAAAGGAAAGCATCTGTTCAGCTTATGCCATTTAATGCTTGGATTGAGTGAGACAGGAGCAAATGGGGATATCCCCTGTCTACTACTGACCATGGGGACGATGTAATAAGACCCGTGGCAGAACAGACGCTAGTTGTGAGCACAGAACCTGATCACCATGCATGGCTGAAGCTGGCTCCTCTGAGAGATGTAAAAGAAAAATTATGGAAATAATGGATGTGCACAAATCCATGCAGTCATGAAGAAACATGCATACAGACGCGTGGTAAGGTGCTATGTAATAAGTGGCTGCATTTGCGCCAATAATCGGTGCACAAACCCGCATATAAAAGCAAATGTAGCGAGCAACTATGTCTCCCTTTATAGCAAAATTATGACCCTGGAATAGGAATGCATATATTTCTAATAATTGTGGGCTGCAGCAAATTCCTCAAGATTCTCTCTCTCTCTGTCATCTGCCAAACCTTCTGCAGCTGTCATCCTTTGGCGAAGCTGCAGGATATACCACAGCATCAGGAACAGCTGGACACAATCAGAAATCTCCATAGTAATAACAGCAGAGCTGCACGGACACACTCCACCACACCAATGCAAGCAATGAAATAAAATGGCCCTCGAGTCGGGTCTGACACTTAACTCATGCTCTGACCGTGGTGGTAAAAAACCCACATTAAAAAACACGCACTAACATTTTTATATGCTAGTGTAGCTCCCTGCATTGCCCAACAATAGATAATCAGCTTTTTTTGCATGCCATTAGCATGCACTCAGGCAGAAAAAACACGGGTCAGTAAGCGCATTCATACGTGCTTTTTTCCCATGTACAAAACCCTTATTACATCCTTGTATAGAACTTTGCATGGGAAAACACACCTACAAACCCACAGTAGCTTCAGTGCACCTTATTACATTGGCTCCTACGGATGGCATCAGTTGCCATAGAGGGGATAAACATGCACTGGCAGGGTAAACAATTTTTTTATTTTTTTTATTTATGCATATTTTCAATACATTCCAAGAAAACACCTGAATTTGCAATCCATGAGACAAAGGAAAAGAAAAAGGAAAAAAAGAAAAAAAAATGATGTCTCACATAGTCCAAGTCCTCCATAGAAGGAATCCAATATTACATCCTCAGGGAAAAGGGAAAAATACCCATAAAAGGAAAAGACTGGCAAAACCTTAGAGCCTAATCAAATCAATGAAGGAGCTACATTACAAGACAATTGTCTTCTACTAAGCATTAGGAGAAGAACAAGAGACAGAGGTAAATGTGTTACTTAAAAAAGTAGAGAGTTGTGATGGAAGGAAAAATGTATAGGAAAAATTTTGATATTTGATATTACATTTATAAAGGAACTTTAAAATTAAAAAAGCTCCCAACTCCAAGACCTTAGGCCTTAATAATAAGAACTGCTTCCTCTGTCTTTGAATCTGTCTAGCCAGATCTGGGTAGGCTGAAACTTTAAAATTTATAAACAACTCCAGGTGATGGCGAACAAACATTTTGAGGATCCAATCTCTATCAGCTTCCATAAGGAAAGATACAATAAGAGTAGCTGGTGTAACTAAGTCCTTCTGAGAAATTTTCAGGATAGCGGTAATATCCAACTGGGGTTCATCAATTAATGAAAGAACTTGAATATCCTTTTGATCTGTTGATTCTTTTTTAAATGATGGTATATAATAAACCCTAGACACAAGTGGAAATGCCTGCTCAGGAATTTTAAGAATATGCGTCAAATATGTCTTCCATATTTCTTTTCAGGCAATCGATGGGGTCCTTGGGAAAATTAATAAATTATAAATTCCTCCCTCCACACTTGGTTTTCCAGTTGTTCCAATTTCGAAGCAAGCAATTGATTTTCTTTAATCATAGTTTGTTGTAAATCTGTTATATTACCAAGATCATTTTTGAGAGTATCAAAGATATTTCTGTTCATTTGTTCATTGAAACCTCAGTTTTCACAGTTTTTAAACACTTATTCAGGATTCCCAGGGAATTAGCCACTGGTCTTATCTGATTATACATATTTTTATTGAAGGTTTGAATAGCGTCCCATATAACTTCTAAGGTAATTATAGCAGGTCTTACCAACTCAATCGTCTGGATACAGCGCTAGTGTTAATGTCGCCTGTATCACCAAGATTTCCTGTGGGCACTGAAGCACTTTGCTCTTGGTCCATGACTTCAATGTGATTCCTAATTCCTTCGGCATCTACTGCTGACATCAATCCCTGTATGGAATCCAGTGCTCGTACCTTGCTGGATTTACAGGGGCAGATTGTTCTTCCAGGGACAAAGAAGTTGAAAGCTCTGGGAAGGAGCCGAGTTCTGCTTCTTCCCAGCTTTCTTCCAGCAAGCGAACTCCCGGAACAAAGGTTCCCTGACTTACATGGGTGTCCTTCGGCCCCGACACAGGTATCGATGGAGAAATAATCTGTGCCTCATGCTCTCTGGCTCTTCATTTTCTACCAGAGTGGGACATCATCACTCATCACACTTTTGATTGCCGATGAGCAAGCGCAGGCAAGTCACATCAGTGCAGCCATCTTCTATTTTTACCTGCCTCCTTTCCTCTCTGCCTACTCTAGAGACTTGTTGAACCTTGAGCTGCAGGGGTTGCTTCCTTGGGTGGAAAGAGTATTCTTTGGGGTGATTTGTTTTTGGTTTATTCTCTTTTTTTCTTTTTGTATTTGTTGTGGTGATGCCTACTCCCCAACAAGAAAGAGAAGACTCGGAGATAAGCTCTGCTGCTGCTTTACCCAAGATAATCTATCTCTTTTTTTCTTTTTAGTTAATTTATTACTAAATGTATTCCTTTTTTTCCCCCATGGCAGATGCCTTGTGTCTCATCAGTGGCCCCAGTTTGCTCCTCTCTCCGCTTATCCCATGCAAAAGGGAAAAGGTTATTCTTTGTGTTATATTTAATTTTGGTTGATTATTGGATGCAATATTGGTCTTGTACGAATCAGAAAGGAAGATGGCAAGGCTGGAGATGGCTTGCAAGTGGTGGTGTTGGTGGACGCCAGCACTGTGGAATATTTTGGACATGCTTGGGTTGGACGTGGAAGGTGGTGGTGGTGGTAGAAGAGGGGTTAAGGGGTTGGGGGGAAGACATGGTGGTGGGGGTAGGGGTGCTCTGGTTTTGGTTTGCTTATGGAAATGTGTAGGCTCATCTACCCAGGCTGGTAGAAAATCAGAGGAAGACTCTCAACTGGGCTGACTAGATGAGGTAATTCTTGTTTAACTGTCATCATTTACTATTTTACTATGGTTTGCATTAATGGATGGTAATGCAAGCCATTTATGATGTTAATACCATTTTAATGCACATTAGATGCCAAAACAAGCATTTAACATAGGTGAAGACATTAATGCACTTTAGTAAACAGACAGCATTGTGATTTGAGCAAGGTCAAAATTGATGCCAAAAGCAGGATTACAGAGACAGGTTTCTTGGTGCCCAGTCCATTATTATAACTACTATGTCACATGATCTTGCTAGTTATCCTGATACATTGTTTTGAATACAATTAGATCACTCCTCCTTCTTAAATTTTGCGCTTGGAATAAAGGATCTGTTTTAAGGATGTTAATATAAAACAATACAAGTGCAGCCTCCATTGTATTTATCAATATAGACAAAGGACCATTTTAACAAAATCAATTTTCTTTTAATCACATTTCAGATGAAAGTCTTTCTACATTAACTTATGTGTTATAGTAAAAAATCAAAGTGGAGTCTAATTCAATATTCAACTTACTAAAAAAAATGGTATTAATCATCAAAGATGTAAATACAGCGGAATCCAATAATTAGTAGTTTCCAGCATCAGTCTGTGCAGGAATGTGCATCTCAGGGAATAACCCTGCAGGCAATGCAAAGGATCCAGTGAGGGACCACAGCTAGTACAGTGTGACCTGTTTTGTCATCTGAGTCTCGCCGACCAACACATACAGCTTAGTCAGCTTAATGTCTAAAAGGATGAAACACCTGCCCAAGCCTTAAAGCTGATCAGCAGACAATGGGATATCAAGTTTGCCAGCCAGCAAATCACACTGCTGCAAAAGGTCCACACAAGCCCAGGATTCATCAGGTCCCACAAATGAAAGGTCACCTAGGTAATGGACAATATTACAGATTCCAGACTGCTTGACAACTTCCCAATGCAGAAAATAACTGCAAGATCTGGAATTTCTCATAGGCATACATTTATCAAAATTAAATGCATCCTTGAACTAGAAACCCAGAAATGGGAAACTGTCAGGATGCACAGGAGAAGCCAAAATGCCAACTTTAAGGACCCTGCCCTGTGGGACTTGAATATTTCAAGAGCACTATCAAATGAAACGTATTGCATGGAGCATGGTTCTTGGGGACTAGAGTCATTCGCAGACAAGCCTGTTGGATAAGATAGGTTATGGTTCAATCGAAATGTATACAACTCTTTTTAGGGTATCACCATCAGAGGTGACAGAAACATGCGCCGCTGACCGCCGGGAAGAGGACCCAAGACGGGCTGGCTGGAGGAGGTAGGGGAGTCCGGTCACGTGCAAACGCGATTGGGGTTCACAACAATATGAGCAAGGGTGGGTCAGTTGATTGATATAATGCATCTGAATTTTCGGAAAGCATTTAACAAAGTCACTCATGAGAGGCTGATCAGGAAATTAAAGAGTAATAGGATAAGAGGCAATGTCCTGTTGTGGAATGGAAATTGACTAAAGGATATGAGACAGACAGTAGAGCTGAATGGTCATTTGTCTCAATACAGAAAGATAAATAGTAGGGATGTGAATCGTTTTTTGACGATTTAAAATATCGTCCGATATATTTTAAATCGTCAAAAAATTGTTAGGGCCACGATACAATACCAATTCCCCCGATTTATCGTTAAAAAATCGTAAATCGGGGGAAGGGGGAGGGCAGGAAAACCGGCACACTAAAACCCCCTAAAACCCACCCCCGACCCTTTAAATTAAATCCCCCACCCTCCCGAACCCCCCCCCCCCAATGCTTTAAATTACCTGGGGATCCAGCGGTGGTCCAGAACGGCGGTGGTCCGGAACGGCCCCCTCAATAGAATCGTGTTGTCTTCAGCCGGCGCCATTTTTCAAAATGGCCGCCGCAAAATGGCGGCGGCCATAGACAAAAACGATTCGACGGAGGAGGTCGTTCCGGACCCCCGCTGGACTTTTGGCAAGTCTTGTGGGGGTCAGGAGGCCCCCCCAAGCTGGCCAAAAGTTTCCTGGGAGTCCAGCGGGGTTCCGGGAGCGATTTCTCGCCGCGAATCGTTTTCGTACGGAAAATGGCGCCGGCAGGAGATCGACTGCAGGAGGTCGTTCAGCAGGGGTTCCGGACCGCCGCTGAACGACCTCCTGCACTCGATCTCCTGCCGGCGCCATTTTCCGTACGAAAACGATTCGCGGCGAGAAATCGCGCCCGGAACCCCGCTGGACTCCCAGGAAACTTTTGGCCAGCTTGGGGGGGCCTCCTGACCCCCACAAGACTTGCCAAAAGTCCAGCGGGGGTCCGGAACGACCTCCTCCGTCGAATCGTTTTTGTCTATGGCCGCCGCCATTTTGCGGTGGCCATTTTGAAAAATGGCGCCGGCTGAAGACAACACGATTCTATTGAGGGGGCCGTTCTGGACCGCCACTGTTCTGGACCACCGCCGGATCCCCAGGTAATTTAAAGCATTTGGGGGGGGGTTCGGGAGGGTGGGGGATTTAATTTAAAGGGTCGGGGTGGGTTTTAGGGGGGTTTAGTGTGCCGGCTCACGATTTTAATGATTTTTCACGATAGTTTACACACCCCAAACGGCAACAATACGATTCCCTCCCCCTCCCAGCCGAAATCGATCGTTAAGACGATCGAGGACACGATTCACATCTCTAATAAATAGTGGAGTGCCTCAGGGATCTGTACCGGACTGGTGCTTTTTAAATATATTTATAAATGATCTGGAAAAGGAATGGTGAGTGAGGTGGTCAAATTCGCTGATAACACAAAATTGTCCAAAGTTGTCAGATCACTAGCCAATTGTGAGAAATTGCAAAAGGCAGGGCTGATGCTTCCATTAAGCAAATTAGGCAGTCACCCAGAATGCCAAAATGTTGGGGGCAGCAAAATCCCACCAGCGCAAGACACAGAGGGGTGTTGTGCCAGAGAGAATAGTGTCAAAGAAGGGGGTGCTGTGCTGAAGCCAATGCCCCCGGTAAGAAAGAACGCTGTGCTGCAGCTGCTGCCAATAGGTAAAGTTGAGAGAAGGGATTGCCTGACCAAATCTTTGCCTAGGGTGCCAGATACTCTTGCACCAGTCCTGGCGAAAAGACCATGTGAGATTGAGGGACTGGGCATCTAACAGAAGATGAAATTTAATGTGGACAAGTATAGGGAAGACTAATCCAAACTACAGGTGCAAAGTGCGGGATTACATATTAGGTGTCATCATCCAGGAAAAGGATCTTGGAATCATTATAATATTTTGAACTCCTTGGCCTAGTATATGGCAACAGTAAAAAAAAAATCAAAATAGAATGTTATGCATTATTAGGAAAGGAATGGAAAATAAAACAGGATATTATAATACCTCTATTATATATTATTGTTGCAACCACACAGAGTATTGCATGCAATTCTGGTCGCCCCATGTCAACAAAGATATAGCAGAATTAGAAAAAGGTACAGAGAAGGGTTAACAAAATGATAAAAGTGATGGAATAGCTCCACTATAAGGAAAGACTAAATAGCCTGGAGAGGAGACAGCTTAGAGGTTTACAAAATCATGACTGAGGTATATTGGGTAAACAGGAAACATTTGCAGTACTCTTTCAAACAATACTAGGACTAGAGGACACTCCATGAAGCTAATAGGAAGCATATTTAAAACAAATCCAAAAAAATATTTTTTTCACTCAGTGCACAATTAAAATGGTGAAATAGTTAGCATAACTGGGTTAAAAAATGGTTTAGATAAGTTACTGGAAGATAAGTCTATAAACCATTATTAGTCTTGTGCACTTGGGAAAGTCATGGCTTGTTTCTGGTTATGAACAAGAAGGATTGGATCTATTCTCTGGGATCCTGCTGGGTACTTGAGACCTGGATTGGCCACTGTTGGAAACAGGATACTGGACTTGATGGACCTTTGGTCTGACACAGAATGGCATTTGTTATGTTCTTATGCAGTGCATAGCATTGCCACCAGACCGGCCTGATATGTTATATATGTATTTTTTGTAGATATTTCAAGGTGTTTTAGTGATTCAGTCACTGGGTATACATAGTATTATACTGCAGTAACTCTCCAGTACCCAGGAGATTTTCACAGTTCTGTATATCTTTTAACTGGTTCAATGAAGGGAGGAAGTTTAATTTTCATCTTTCTATGCTATTTTGATCTTTGATCTGTGTTTCTTCTTTTAAAACAGAGATAACTTAGTTTTACTTTTTTATTGTTCTTTTAAAATATTTTTCCTTTAAAAATCTTTTTACTGTTTCCACTGAAATTATTATATTACAAAAACACAGAAGAATCTTATGTCATGAAATTAATTCAGATTTAGATAATATACATTTTTATAACCTCCACAGGAGAGGTTAAAAAGGCATTTGCAAAATCAAATTTATTTATTTAAAATAATTATATTCTATTCTATCACCAGTTCTAACCTTGTCACATAAAAACAGTCATAAAAGTTCAGCTAATGCACACATCAAGACATAAAACAGAGAAAATAAACACTGCAATGCTATACCCAACCAGAGCCAGACATGCCCAAATGTTATCAGCATAGTCCCTGTCTTACTTGATATTACAGCTGACTACCTCATGGGAACAATCATATTAATGTCAATTCATAATCTATCCCTGCTCCTTATCTTTACAACATAAGGTCCTTTTCTCAGTGGTATCTCAGTGAGCTAACTACAAATGCCCTTATGAATAGACAAACTATATAGTAAAATTGTAACTCGTCAAAGGTCAGCATGCTGAGAGAATTACAATATAAATTTTATCATTTAACATTGACTGTTCACTGGCTTATTCTACTTCAAAAAGCCACATCATACATGGAGAACACAAAATTGGCTTGTGATGGCTTAATCCCTTCCCCACTGGCCCCAGTCCTTTCTTGCCTCTAGAGGGAAACACATGAGAAGGAGAGCAGGTCTATTGGGTTCCATGTCACCAAAATATATGGTTCTTGGTTACAGTAATAGTATAGTCAAAGATAAAAAAGATAAGATATGATGTTCTGTAGCACTCCCTTTCTTTATACTGCTGACTGACTGACCTTGGTATAGAGTTAAAAAGTGTAAAGGTGGAATAGAAGACAGGTCCCAGCAAAATGAAAGATTGTTTGCATACTACACATATAGAAATTAGATGTGTCTTAACTAGGGATTGGCATTCATTTGAAATGAAAGAGTAAAATGCAACAAAAGTGGCCATTTTCCATTCATTTAAATGAAATAAATCGAATATTAGCCTCAGATGAAAATACTCGAAAATTTTCAGATATTTACCTATTCGCGGATTTTTAAAAAATGAGCCATAGATAAGAGTAAGACCAGGCCTTGGCCTAGTCCCATCACTGGGCTGGGCAAGAGTATGTGTCCCATCAATGAGGCCTGGACCTAACATTCGGGCCTGGCCAAGGCTGGGTACCTTCACAAAGGCCTGACTTGACCTAGGCTTGAACCTAGGTCTGATGCCAATGTCTGGGCTTAGCCACGAGGTCTAGGCCCAGGTCTCATTGTTGAGGTCTGGGCCTGGGCATAGGCCTGATGCCAAGATTTAGTCCAAGGCTGAGTCCCATTGCTAAGGCACAGGCCTGGGCCTAAGTATAGGTTTGACCTCAGAGCCAGGCCCAAGGCAGGATCCCATTACTAAGGCTCAATCCTAGGCCCTGGCCCAATACCAGAGCCTGGTTGAGAATGGGTTCCATCACCAGGGCCAAGGCCTAGCCCTAGGTCTAGAAACCAAGGAGTAGGACTTACCCTGTTTTGTCTCTTCATCATTTGTTGAAGAAAAATGAAACCATCTAATGAAAGGACATGCCTCAGTGATATCACTGGGGTGCCTTCATCCCTAGCTGATTGCACCATATTGGTGTACAGTTAAATATTTCAACAGCCATAAACCAATATGGCACTGTCTACTTGGAAGGACCCAAAAAGCAATAAGGAAGTTGATCTATCAAAGCAGTGAGGTAACCAAAAAAAAAAAAGAGATAGATCTAAGGACCTTCAAATACATTTTATTGTTATAAATAATTTTTCAACCAAAGCCCGACTCAGGCCGAGTTTCACCAACAAGGGCTGCTTCAGGGGATGTGCTGACAATATAGCTCTCATATATACAGCTTTAAGTTTGGTCAAACATCTGATGGTATCCTGCTCCACTCGCATGAGCTTGCTTGTGAATTTTTCTTCAATTTTGTTACTGAATCTGTGTTGACAATATAGCTCTCATATATACAGCTATAAGTTTGGTCAAACATCTGATGGTATCCTGCTCCACTCTCATTGAGCTTGCTTGTGAAGGTTTCTTCACTTTTGTTATTGAATATTTTAGGAGTCAATAGTATGAAAACATGTATTTCGGACAACCATAATTATTTAGGAAAAGAATACTAGACGTCTGGTCCCGGATTCTGGAAGCAAGCTCAATGCGAGTGGAGCAGGATACCATCAGATGTTTGACCAAACTTAAAGCTGTATATATGAGAGCTATACTGCAAATACAGCCCCTGAAGCAGCACTTGTTGGCGAAACTTGGCCTGAGTAGGGCTTTGGTTGAAAAATTATTTACAACAATAACGTGTATTTGAAGGTCATCAGACCCACTGTCTACTTGGAAAACACCTAAGTGATGTCACTGAGGTGTGCCCTTCCTTCAGACATTGTCATTTTTTCATCAATATAAGAAGAAGAAATAAGACAGCCGAAAGGCTGGTCTTGGTCCTGGATCTACAGACCTAGGCCTTGGCCTGGGTCTTAGAGACAGTATTGAGCCTTGGCTGGGCCCCAGTGTCAAATTAGGACCTAGGACCAGGCCTGTGCTTTGGTGATGGAAATTGGTCTTGGGTGATGGGCTCAGGTCTAGGCCTCATGATTTAGCCTACCTATGGGCCTAGACCTAGGACCTGGGACCTAGGCCTAGATATGTGCCTCAGTAACAAGACCAAGCCTTGGCCAGGCCTCAGCATTAGACAGGACCTGGCCTCAGAATGGACCCCTGTTTAAGACCTAAGCCCAGGCTTGGCTCTGGCATAAATCCAGGCATAGGCTCCAGTCTTAGGCCTGGGCCTTAACAATGGGACCGTGTCTCAGGCCAAGTCCCAGCATTGAGTGCAGGTCTAGGTCCAGACCCAGGCTTAGTGATAGAACTGGTCTCAGCTGGGCCCTGGCATTGGACCTGGCCACTGCCTGAACCTCACCAATCAAACACAGTCTTGGGCTGGGATCTCAGCGTTGGGCCTCGACCTAGTTCCTTGCTCTGTCCTGGATAATGATATCTGTCCTCTGGCTGGGTTTTGACACGGGCCTGGTTCCTGGCCCCTTTTTTCTTTTATACTGAAGTCAATGGGGGAAGGCCCCATTGACTTCAGTGGAAAATGAAAAATCAAATGAAATGAATGAACAATTTTTATGATTTCATACAAACCTGACTAATGACTGTGACCTACAAAACAAATTAATGAACCAAAACAAATGTTTTGACCCTGCATATCCTTAGTCTATATTATGCTGACAGAAACTTAAACTGATTCAGCTAAGTATTATTAAGTATGAGGTTAATGTTAAAATGTTAATATCCTGTGTATGTCTTTATAAAGAAGATTAGCATTAGTAAAAATAAATGCAGTAAAATACAATGGTTAGGCTGATTCTTGCTGACGATAACAGTGTCAGTCAGGTTAGTTAGAGGAAGAGATAATCAAGCTAATTTATATTATTATAAAGTCACATCTAATTTAGGAAGGAGAGCATACTCAATCCCAGTGCAGAGTGCAGATTTCATTTTTTTCATATCACCAAAATCTGAGCCAGCCCTGATGCAACATGGAGTCCCATTTACTACAGTTTATGAGTTGGAACCAAGTTGCCCTGCCATATAACTGGTAAAACCACTATAAAAAAAAGTCATTAGTAAGATGGGAGAACTGCCAAGTTCTTGAATGATGATGCTGCCCTCCCCACCATCACCATCACCACCCCCACCACCAGCATCATAAACGCACATGAAAATTATGTTTCATTGCAAGCCCACTATAACTAAATGAGGCAAAATGATCTCAAGCAAGCCAGCCTACATTGCCAGTACTTTATACCTTCCAGCTCTTGCAGCAATCTGTGAAAATTAACCATTGAAGCTGATCCAAAATGTTTCAAAATGCTGCAAATATCTGTAGTTTGCTCATGGATTGATGCCACTTTCACAAAACTAACATTATACACTTCTAGATAAAACACAGTTACCTATCTTAGCCAGAAGACTAAAGACAATTTTAAGGCTAAAGCCAGTTTTAAAAGTTGAGCATTCTAGCATTAATAAATATTTTTTGAACAGTAAGAATCCAAAGACATATGGAGCTGCTGACAGGTATTTTTGTGAAAAACTGGAACAAAGATGTAAAATTTGTCAAAAGGCAACCACAGAAAAGAATGAAACCGATTATTGCCAGTCAGACAAATACCTGTTGGATGAGTATCTTGGAATCTAAGGATAACAAGAGTACTGCAAATAGTACACATGTATTTGAGAGGATCAGTGGAGTATCTTTGGTGGACCCTTGTTCTATGAGATAAGACTATATGTTTCCAGGTCATATAAATTTGTATTTATTTGTTAACAGTTCAACAAAATCAAAATATCTGGCTCTCTGGATGTCAAAATGTATTTTGTTTTATTTGTTGACATTTATATCTCACCAAACCAATCATGTGATCCATATGCCACAATTTGGGTGTGCCAAGTCAAAAGCGAGCACTAGCTGCCAGACATTAACATTTTATTCATACATGTATTCTTTATTGGTTGTTACCGCTTTGTGTCTTCTGGTGAGATATATAATATTGCATCGATAATGAACTTCAATTAAAAGGTTAATTCTTCCAATTATTGAGAATTAACAGTAAATGTCAACAGCATAATACGTTTCCTCAGGAACTACTTTAAGAAGAAATGCACAGTAAAAAGATCACAGTTGGTAGTGAAGGGTGATACAAGCTCTGTTACATGTATATTATTCTACTTCAAAGATACAGAGATTTTTGATCCATCTCAGGAAAATATACCAATGCACTTATACACAACTGAGAAATCCAGCAAAGATTGAAAATGTTGGCATTAGTTTGTTTCATGTATTTGAATAGAAGTTCATAAGAACCTATGCGCAATAAAATCTAACAACAGATTAAGTGAGACAGAGCAAATTATACAGAAGCACAAGTAAACAGACACAAAGTTCCAGAGATGTTGTGCCCTCAGTGGTATGCTGTATGGGCCTTCAAGGGATTCAGAAAATCCCCAGCACTGACTGATTTCCTTTAATTCTTTTTCTTTTCATTTTATTCAAGTTGGACAAGGATAAACTGAGCCAAGGCTGCAATCGATTGTCACTTCCTTACCCCCACAGCTGGCAGCAGGAGTCACGTATAAGAGAAAGTTATCTCCTTCTTCTGCGAGGCCGATCTTGCAGCTAATCGCAAGATCGGCCCTGCAGCAACAGGAGTTCACGTTGCATCAACGCCAGTGCCACAATCCATGCCACCCATGAAGAATCTGTGATCTGGCAGGCCGCCACCGTGGAGCTCATCCTGTGGCAGATGAAAAAGACAGGAGACCCTGCAACCTCGCAGCTGCCAGTGGATCCCATCCCGTTGGCAGCTGAAGACGAGTCCTGGCAGGCCACGAAGAGAGGTCCTGTGACCCAGTGGCATCACAAAGAGAGGAAGGAGGCCCTGGACCTATGTGAGTGAATGAGAGAGATTGTGAGTGTGTCTGATAGCGATCAAGCCACTGAATGTTGGAAGAGTGCCTGTGTGTATGTATATGTGTGTGTGTGTGTGCAGAGAGCCACTGAATGCGAGAGTGCCAGTGTGTGTGTGTGTGTATGCGCAGAGAGCCACTGAATGTGAGAGAGTGCAAGTGCATCTGTGTGTGTGCATGCAAAGAGCCATTGAATGTGAGAGATTGCCTGTATGTGTGTGTGTGAGAGAAAGAGCTACTGAGTGTGAGAGTGCCCTTTTGTATGTGAGGGAGAGACATTGAATGTGAAAGAGTGTCTCTGTGTGTGTGAGGGAGACAGAGACACTGAATGTGAGAGAGTGCCTGTGTTTGTGTGTGTGTATGTGGGTGCATACAAAAAGCCACCAAATGTGAGAGAATGCCTGAGTATGTGTGTGTGTGAGGGAGAGAGAGCCATTGAATGTGAGAAAGTGATTAATTATGAGTGTTTATGTGGAGAGAGCCACTGAATGTAAGAGAGTAGTTAAATATGTATGTATGTGTTTGTGAGAGACACTGAGTGTGAGAGAATGCCTGTGGAGGGGGTGAGAGAGTGACTGAGTATGAGAGAGTACCTGGCTGGGTGTGTGGGAGGGACAGAGCCACTGAGTGTGATGATGTCTGTGTATATGTGTGAGGGAGAGAGAGAGCGACTGAGTGTGAGAGAATGCCTGTGTATGTAAGAGCCAGAGTGTGTAAGAGTGTCTGTGTATGAGGGAGAGAGAGACATCAAGTGTGAGATTGCCTGTGTGTGTATATAAGAAGGAGGGAAAGCCACTGAGTGTGAGCGTGTGCTTTTATGTGTATGTGTGTGAAGAAGAAAGTATGAGAAAGTGTCTTTGTCTGGTCAGGAGAGAGAAGCCACTGAGTGTGATAAACTGCCTTTGTGTGTATATCTGTGTGTGTGTGAAGAAGAAACAGTCACTGAGTATGTGTGTGTGAGTTAAGAGTCTATGTATGGAGGAGAGAAAGAGAATAATGTTTGTACATTCCCCCCCCCCCTCCCCACCCCAATCCTGGATAATCTAATGGTGACTGGAAATCAAAAGTTTTCAGGTATGAAAAGCAGATTCTTTTTTATACCTACTAGTTTTAATTGTTGAATGTTGTTTGATATGTCTGTTGTTTTTAAATGTTTTATTGATGTAATATTTGCAGTGGTCATCTTTCCACGGTAGGGATGTTGCTGTTTGAGTCATGGGAGTTAGTGTTGTTTTAATATGGCAGATATTTTTCTTGGGGTAAACTGTTTTTTTTTTGGCAGGCTGTGATAGCTTATATTGGAGCTATGTAAGTAGGGATGTGAATCGTATTTCAGACGATTGAAAATATCGTATGATATTTTCAAAATCATCAGAAATCGGGGGCTCCCCGAAACCGATAGGAAAACCCCACGATATTGTTCGTGGGGTTCTCTTATCATTTTGGGGGAGGGCGGGAAAAACGGCACATAAAAAATAATCCCTAAACCCACCCCGACCCTTTGAAACTAATCCCTTAGCTTCCCCCACTCTCCCGACCCTCCAAAAAACCTTTCACAGGTACCTGGTGGTCCAGTGGGGGTCCCGGGAGCGATCTCCTGCTCTCGGGCCGTCGGCTGCCACTAATCAAAATGGCGCCGATGGCCCTTTGCCTTTACCATGTGACAGGGTATCCGTGCCGGCCATCCAGTGCTCCTACCATGTGACAGGGGCCGGCCAATGGTACGGATACCCTGTCACATGGTAAGGGCAAAGGGCCATCGGCACCATTTTTATTAGTGGCAGCCGACGGCCCGAGAGCGGGAGATCACTCCCGGGACCCCCACTGGACCACCAGGTACCTGTAAAAGGTTTTGGGGGGGTGGGGGAAGCTAAGGGATTAGTTTTAAAAGGTCACGGTGGGTTTTTTGTTTATCGGCTCGGGCGCAGCCGATAAAAAAAACCCGATCGGGCCGGACGAAAAAAAAAATCACGATGTGAATCGGAACCGGAATCAAAACCGAATCCGGTTCCGATTCACATCTCTATATGTAAATAATATCCCAAAATACTATTTGTTAGCTATTGGGACAATATAGTACCCATCTTTAAATGGGAATATCTTTGATCTGACATCTGAAGAAGGGACATATATAGTTTCAAAAGCTCTTGTACAATATTTTTAGGAAAAGGTATTTATTTTGCAGGTATTTTTAGGCAGTCTGGCTTGTTCTGTTACCTAATAGGTGGTGTAATGGTGTTTTGGGGCCTGCTGTACTATTTGCATTGTTGCTGTTTTATATGTAAGGTTTTTACTGTTTGACTACTGGCAATTAGTACTGTTTTGGGATGGGAAGTTTACTATTTTGTATTTGTTGATTCATGGCTGTCTTTTGTATGTTGGGGAAAGGAGCAGAGGGCACAAGACTGCTGAAGAATTGGGGAGGGGGTATGGGAGGGTAGAGGGAATGGAAGGAACAAGATGTTTGGCAGTAGGGAGTTGGGGGGGGGGGGGGGGCTGTGGAGTTGGAAGTGGAAGTGGAAAGGGGGCTGAGGGAGCGAGACTGAATCCCCAGCTATAAATGTCAACACACGCCACTGTGTGCCCTTTATCAGAAATTTAGTTGGCAAGAGATAAGGATGTATTTTACCTGTGGAAATGAGGGTTTTGAATATTGCCCAACCTATTTGTGAGTAAAAGTATTCATATCATTCAATAAGAAGCATGCTTTTTATCTGTGAATTCTGGAGGCATTCCTGAAGTAGAAAGAGGAATACAGGTGTAGGTTTGATTACTCAAACCCATGCATAAAATTTCAGATGGAAAAATGGATGTACAGAGAAAGCAGATAGTTTCCAGGTATTGTTTCTGGGAGGGCAATAATCAAAGCAAAAGCTTGAGCAGGCTTTTGCTTTGATTATTGGTGCAAATCTCACTCTATACAAAGTTTCTATTGATTGCTTAACTACAGGGCCAGTGCAAAGGTATAAAGCACCCTAGGTGAACCTTCAACCTTGCAACCTCCACCTTTCTCTTCTGCCTATCAGTGGCAGCTCTGGCAGGGCACCCCCCTTGCTTGCCCCACTCAGCATCTACCTTTGCTCTCCTTGTACCCTCTGCCAAGCCCTGCTTCCCCCTCTCTTTGCCCCATGTCCACTGTAGCTAGCATTAGTTCTCTCTATCTCCCTGTCCAGCACCTCTCTTTTCTTCTTCTTCTCCCTGCTCAGCACAACAGTATCACCTCAGTCTCTTTGCCCCCTTTCAGCAGTGCCCAGCATCTTCTCTATCTGCCTCCTGTCTGAGCGGCATCCCCCCCCCCCCCCCTCTCTCTCTATCTTTATCCTACCTGTGCCTGACCAGCACCTTCTCCTTCCACCTGCCCAGACAATGTCTCCACAACATCTCTATATACCCAGATTATTTTCTATTTCCACCGATGCTCCCTCCTCCCCCCTCCCACACACACCCCCACACATCTACCCAGCACCCATTCCCTTCTTTCTTGTGTTGCTGCTCATAAAAACAGACAGGCGGCATCTGGAGGTTTTTGCCACCCCAAAAATGTTGATGCCTTAGGCAATGACATTATTCACCTAATGGTAGAACTGTCCCTGCTTAGCTGTATCACTCCAAATTTCACTTATTATGTTTATCAGGAAGTTGCCTTTACCAGATACAAGGGGAAAAAATTCTCCATAGTTAAAGAAAGCAGTGCCTCTTGGGATTACTGTTCACAGTACATCTTTTAAAATTAAAACCATTATTTATTTAGCTGTGTTTACAGCAAGAGAAGCTGGCTGAAAAGATGGGCAAAACTGTAGAGAAAAATTATTTACTATATGTAAACCACCTTTGCTTAGTGCAGGCATATATTGACCTGTACTTTTTATTCTAAGCACTCTCACTGTGTAAGCATAGTGCTCTGCTGAGTCACTTCGTGTTGAATAATTCAAAATCAGTTTCAGTCACAAGAGATTTTCATGGAAATAGACATATTCTTGAGTTCTGATACCTTCATTATGGATGTTCAGTTAAATCTGAATTTTTGCTGCAGTTCTCACAAAATCATAAATAAGACTGTTGCATTTGGTGTTCTGTGAGCTTCCTCTGTTAAATGCCGCTCTTACCCTTCAGGCCATGCCTCGCTCATCTTTCCCCGCCACCAGCAAGCTCCCTCACTATCCAGTAGGGATGTGAATCGTTTTAGGACGATTAAAATTATCGTCCGATAATTTTAATATCGTCTTAAACCGTTATGGAACACAATACAATAGAGATTCTAACGATTTATCGTTATAAATCGTTAGAATCGTGAGCCGGCACACTAAAACCCCCTAAAACCCACCCCCGACCCTTTAAATTAAATCCCCCACCCTCCCGAACCCCCCCCCCAAATGACTTAAGTAACCTGCGAGTCCAGCGGCGGTCCGGAACGGCAGCGGTCCGGAACGGGCTCCTGCTACTGAATCTTGTTGTCTTCAGCCGGCGCCATTTTCCAAAATGGCGCCGAAAAATGGCGGCGGCCATAGACGAACACGATTGGACGGCAGGAGGTCCTTCCGGACCCCCGCTGGACTTTTGGCAAGTCTTGTGGGGGTCAGGAGGCCCCCCCCAAGCTGGCCAAAAGTTCCTGGAGGTCCAGCGGGGGGTCAGGGAGCGATTTCCCGCCGCGAATCGTTTTCGTACGGAAAATGGCGCCGGCAGGAGATCGACTGCAGGAGGTCGTTCAGCGAGGCGCCGGAACCCTCGCTGAACGACCTCCTGCAGTCGATCTCCTGCCGGCGCCATTTTCCGTACGAAAACGATTCGCGGCGGGAAATCGTTCCCTGACCCCCGCTGGACCTCCAGGAACTTTTGGCCAGCTTGGGGGGGCCTCCTGACCCCCACAAGACTTGCCAAAAGTCCAGCGGGGGTCCGGAAGGACCTCCTGCCATCCAATCGTGTTCGTCTATGGCCGCCGCCATTTTTCGGCGCCATTTTGGAAAATGGCGCCGGCTGAAGACAACAAGATTCAGTAGCAGGAGCCCGTTCCGGACCGCTGCCGTTCCGGACCGCCACTGGACCCGCAGGTTATTTAAGTCATTTGGGGGGGGGTTCGGGAGGGTGGGGGATTTAATTTAAAGGGTCGGGGGTGGGTTTTAGGGGGTTTTAATGTGCCGGTTTTGCGATTTTACGTTTTTTTCGATTTTTCACGATTTTTCACGATATTTTACCCCCCCAAACGGCAACAATACGATTCCCTCCCCCTCCCAGCCGAAATCGATCGTTAAGACGATCGAGGACACGATTCACATCTCTACTATCCAGTAGGGTTGTGAATCATTTTTTGACGATTTAAAACAATCATCAGATATATTTTAAATCGTCAAAAATCGTTAGAGCCGCGATACAATAGCAATTCCCCCGATTTATCGTCAAAAAATCGTAAATCAGGGGAGGGGGGAGGGCGGGAAATCCGGCACACCAAAACAACCCTAAAACCCACCCCGACCCTTTAAAACAAATCCCCACCCTCCCGAACCCCCCCAAAATGTTTTAAATTACCTGGGGTCCAGTGGGGGGGTCCCGGCGCGATCTCCCGCTCTCGGGCCACGGCTGCGTTAATAGAAATGGCGCCGGTGGCCCTTTGCCCTTACCATGTGACAGGGCAAAGGTAGCGCCGGCGCCATTTTGGTTCCTGGTACCCGATGTCACGAGTGCAGGAGATCGCTCCCGGACCCCCACTGGACCCCCAGGGACTTTTGGCCAGCTTGGGGGGGCATCCTGACCCCTACAAGACTTGCCAAAAGTCCAGCGGGGGTCTGGGAGCGACCTGCTGCACACGGGCCGTATTGCCAATATTCAAAATGGCGCCGGTGCTACCTTTGCCCTGTCACATGGTAAGGGCAAAGGGCCACCGGCACCATTTCTATTAACGCAGCCGTGGCCCGAGAGTGGGAGATCATGCCGGGAACCCCCAACGGACCCCAGGTAATTTAGAACATTTTGGGAGGGTTCGGGAGGGTGGGGGATTTGTTTTAAAGGGTCGGGGTGGGTTTTAGGGTTGTTTTGGTGTGCCGGTTTTCCCGCCCTCCCCCGATTTACGATTTTTTGATGATAAATCGGGGGAATTACTATTGTATCGCGGCTCTAACAATTTTTGACGATTTAAAATATATCCGATGATTGTTTTAAATTGTCAAAAAATGATTCACATCCCTAATCTCTCATACTCTTCATCTTCTTGCCTTGACTGAGACCTGGCACTCCTCTGAGGATTCTCTTTAGTTGCTGTTCTCTGTCATGAAGATTATCATTTCTCCCATACACCTAGCATGTATGCTGGTGGTAGTGGTGGTATTAGACTGCTGCTCTCTCCCTCCTGTAAATTTTAACACCTTATTCCACCTCAATCCCAATCATTTTCTTTCTTTGAGGCTCACTCCAGCTGCATAGGCACTCCTCTACCTCTCTGGTTAGCTATTATTAATCGAAACTCTTATAAATCACCCTCCTCTTTTTCACTGACTTTGATTCCCATTTTCCCTTCTTACTTGAACCATGTTCTTCTTCTCTTCCACATTGATGACCTCTCTGACTCTTATGCCTCAAACCTCCATGCCTTAACCTTTTCTCTACTATCCCTACTCTCAAGCATGGCAACTGCCTTGATCTAGTCTTTTCCTTCATCTGCTGACTCTCAGACTTCTCCACTTCAGTTTTTCCCTCTTAGAACATCACCAGATAAATAACAAACTAAATCACCCTGCCCTATGGCCTCATCCAGTTGCCATGAACACCTCTGGGACTAAAGCTGTCAACTCTTGTATCCTCTCCTTGAATGTCTCATCTCTCTTTTCCTCCAATACATTGTCAGTGTCAGTAGATTTTCTTGGCTCTCCCATTACCAATCCTGTAAGGTGCACTAAAACTCCAGCCTTGGCTCAACCCTAAAATTAACTTCTTAACATTCCTGTATCTACTCTGCAGAATGTCTCTGGCCAAGGCCATTGCAAGAGTATTTGGCACCCTAGACAAACCTTTGATCATGCACTGCTCTCCCAACATATCTCCAGCACAATGCTCCCCCTACCAATGGCAGTGGCTCCTGAAATGTGTACCCTTCTTTTTTTTGTACTGGCTCTAGCATAGCACCCTTCTGGGCCTTATTCTGGTGAGATTTTGCTGCCCCCAAAACTTTGGCACTCTAGGTGACTAGTTTGCCTAATGGAAGCACCAGCCCTATTTCTGGATAAAATCCCATGCCCATACTAACTTCATATATTTCAAATTTATGCCTACCTCCTTCCAATCTGCTATTGTACTTGGTAAGCAAGGCTACTATGTTCATCTAATAAATGTTCTTGTTTCCAATTCTTGCTGTCTCTTTGCCACACACAATTTTCTCTTCAGACTTCCATTGCTTCTCACTTCCTCTTCACTCTTTGCCCAGACTATAGCTGATTACTTGCATGACAAAGTCTGCAAAATTAATCTCCAATTGTTAACACTTTAATCTATCTGCTGTTTTTGACACCATTGACAATCATTTACTATTTGATACTCCATTCTCACTTAGATTTCAGGACTCCACCCTGTCTTGCTTCTGTTCTTATCTCTCCCATAACACGTTTAGTATATCCTCTGGCAGATCTTTCTCTACTGTCATCCCACAATAAATTGGTATGCCTCGGGATTCTCTCATGGCTCTCTTCTTTTCACTCTGTATATGGATTCCCTTGGTACTCTGTTCTCCTATTATAACTTTCAATAGCTTCTTTATGCTGATGATACCCATACTTACCTCTCTACACTAGAAATTTCATCAGGAATTCAATCCCAGATCTCAGTCTGCTTTGCCTGATATTGCTCCCTGGATGTCCCACCACCATCTTAAACTCAACATGGCAAAGCTAGAGCTCCTTATCTTCATCACCCCAAACTCATTTCACTTCATCCTCGTTTTTCTATTTCTGTTGGCATCACTGTAATCCTCCCAGTCCCCTCTGACCGTAACCTTGAGCTGAGGAGACTGGGAGGATTACAGGACAAATTATTGACTCCTCTCTCTCCTCTACATATACACAAAATACTAATAACATGTGTCATTCTTTCTTTAGAACATCATCAAAATCCATCCCTTACTTTCTGCACACACTTCCAGAATCCTTATCCTCTCTCTCATCACCTCCTAGTTAGACTACTGCAATCTGCTCCTCACTGGTCTCCCTATAAATCATCTATCTCCACTTTAATCTATCCAAAATTCATCTGCATGACACATCTTTCACCAGAGTTACTACATCTATCTACGTAGCCTCTCTTTTCAAGTCACTACATTGGCTCTCTAACTGTTCCTGCATACAGTTCAATCTCCTCTAACTCACTTACTGGTGCTCCTTACTACCTCTCCTCTCTTATTTCTCCCTATACCCCTCCTCTTGAACTCTGCTCATCAGGCAAGTCACTCATAACTATGTCCTTCTCCTCTACCACCAATTCCCAGCTTCAAGCTTTCTACCAGACTGCATCATATGCTTGGAATAGATTTCTGAGGTTGGTGCATCATGCTCTCCTTCTTGCCTTATTTGACAACCAGTCTAGAAACTCATTCTTTTGAGGTTGCTTTTACATTTTAATCCCCGATTATCCACCTTAAAGTTTTATTAATTTTTTTACCATTTTCTTAATAAAACAAATTCCCAAAGTCTCTTTTTTTTCTGTATGGTTGTCTTAATTAGACTGCAAGCTCCACTGAGAAGGGACTGTATCTTATATGTTTTTTGTACAGCATGCGGATGGCAAATAGTGCTATAGAATGATAGGTAGTAGTAATAGTAAAATGTTTTTTTACCTGCAGAAAAGACTTTGGATTATTGCTTTCCCTGGGATTAGTGTTTTATTATTAATACTGCACAATCATTTTTAGATTTCAACTACACAAGTATATAAAGAGGCAGTTCTCATAGCTACCTGCATGGCTGCAAAGTCAACAGGTACTTTTGCACCAGTTTTCGAAGGAAAAATATAAACTGTCCCAGGCAAAAATTACCTATAGTGATTCAAATCTGCTTTTTCTGTGGGTACTTTTCCCGTGGATGTACCATATGAACAGATTATATGAAAATGGAATCTATTTATTTTAAAACATTTCTAGCCCACATGATCTTGCATTCTTGGTGGCGTACAATAAAATCATACATATTAACATCAAACCATGCAATGTAGCACAGCAAAATGCACACAGAGTTTCCTTGGAACAGAGCATGACCCCAGGATAGTCCACATCTTGCCCACTTAAAAGCATGCAAGGTGCTGATCCCTGCATGTACTTTTGTTACAACCACCACCATGACTTTCAGGAAGCATGTGTGAGATATAGAGATAGGAGAGACCAACCAGTAGTACTATAACATTTATTATAACCCTGGTACATGACAAAGTACAAAATTAGACCCTACGGTATGCCAACTCCATACAGAAACATCTTTTCATGCCCAGCTACCTAAATGAACAGGAGTTATCTTTCATCCAAGCCAGTCTATACCCCACTTTGGCCTGAAGCAAAGGAAGCTGAATGTAAATGTCTGATCAGCAGTCGGGTTGCTGTTGGTGCTGCTGCAGTCCCTGCTGCTGCTGTATTGTGGGTTGTTTTTCACATACATTATGATAGTCTTTTTTTCACAGGCTGTGCTGTCTCACAGGCTGGAGATTTCCTCTTATCTTTCTTGTTTGAAGTATAAATTCTTAGATTCATGCTTAGCTGAGCTATTTCCATAACTGGTTATCACTTTCAGGATATGTTAGAGAGATGGCTTTGCAGTCATATGTGGGAGACCATCTCTCTTTCTGAAGAATACATTGTCCTTGAGTTAGTCATGTAACTTGTCAGCATGTTGGAGGAAATATCTTTTTACACGTGGTTATTAAATCTCCATATTCCATGCCAAATGTCCTTGAAGCTGCTGGGCATAATGTATTTCTTCTGTAGGAAGATATAATTGTGTACATGGTTTCCTTCAGAAATCTTTTTCTGCATACTAGCTCAAAGCAGGGAATAGGCTGACAATCCTTAACCTAACTGACTAAACCTCACTCACTAGGCCTCATACTAATAATCAGTCTACCCTAGCTCTGTGGTAACCCTAACACTTTTAAATGGGAAAGGGTTTGGAAAATTTCAGATAGCCAATTTAGCTATGTAAATATTGCTGAGTAAATGGCTTTTGAAAATTGCCCTTTCAATGTACATTTCTTTAAGCATAACTTTTAGGCTATTTTCATTCAACACTCTTCTTTGAACTTAACTGTTTTTATGGTGCAGATCATTTCTCTAAGTGACATTTATACTTAGTCTAAATATGGTATCATGCAAAGTGTCAAACTGTAGGAAATTGATTGCAATTGTAAACTAGAAAAGAATGAGATTCTGAAAGGTCGAGTAATGGAAGACATTACATGAAATACGCACACTCATTTATTTTTCTTATCCAACAATACAGTAGTATAGTTAACAAGACCCCTGGAAAGAAATATTAGAATCTCTACTGATAATATAAAGTGAAGTTTCAAAACATTATACACATACAAATTAGCATATATACACGTAAGTAGCTTCCACTAATAAAAGTCCAAAATATGCACATATTTAGACTTTAACGTGCATGATTGTATATGTGTGTAAAAATGGGCAGTCTAGGGCAGGCCAACATTTATGCACATATAATGCTATTTTTAAAGATATGCATATACATTTGCCATCTTACTCGAATATTTTTACATCCGCTAATTATCTGGTGTAAGGATATTAATCATGTTTACTCTATAGTACTGACTGGGTGGGAGGTCTGGGTGTGAACAGGGGGGAGCACAGGGGGGAGCACAGGCTGAAGAACCAGGAGGATCTCGATGACCTGGGGAAGGACTAGGCAAACTGATAAACTAATTGGTAAAACTGGTAATATCCTTGAGTGCATGTTTAAAATACACCAACTTACACATGTAAATCGGGACTTACATGAGTAGGTTCTATTTTAGTTTAATGAATAAAATATATGTGCATATATTTAAAAAATGGGTAGGTAGAGTATGCATGTTCAATGCATTGAATTACATGGTTACAAAGCTTTACACATATTCACATGCCAGCCTACATTTGTGGGTAAAGATATGCATATGTTATAAAATATGTGTATATTATGCACAGGGATAATAAAATACTGTGGTAAAAATATGCAAGACATGGTATATGCATATGTGCCACCATATGCACTTCTTTGATATTTATTTTCTGCGTATAAAATAGAGTTGTGCAAAGGGAAAAAAAATGTTTCCGCTTGTTCATTCATTTTGAAGGGCATTTCCATTTGGTTCATCACTTTCAAGCAACCAAACAAAAGGCAAAAGTCCAACCATCAAATTAGATAATGAATACAACGAGGAAGGACAAAAGATTCAATATGCCCTTTAGATTCCTATATAGGAATTTTATTATGTTCATACAAGGAAAAAGGCTATTGTAGCATCCAAAATAGCAGTTTGTATTAATAATTGCAGTTTATGAACCTGAAGGACATATTGAAAATTTTGTCTCTCCTCAATACTTTAAAAAAAATTGTTTATTCATTCATTTGTTCACCATTAAAGTCTATGGGGGAAGCACTGCAACCTATTTTGGGCTCCAATATTGGAGTTTTCTCATCAATTCTAATAAACCTGATGGTTAGACATTATTAGAATGATGAAGGCATGTCAATGCATCAAGATTATGTCAATATTGCACTAAAAGTGACATGAAAAGCCTAAGCCACCGTAAAGGGGTACCAGCAGTGGGAGGAGATATCCATGGCACCATCACAGGAGCAAAGAAGCAGCAAGACTGGGAAGAACACTCAACGGCTTCAAAAGAGGGCACCAACAATAGTGGCATGAACCCTTGAAGGCAGCACAAGAGGCAAATTGACATTAACGGCTGGATTTTAAAAGACTTGCACATGTGAAATCCAGGGTGTATGCATGTGGTTGCCTTGTGCGCTCAGCACAAATTTTCAAAGAGGCCCAACCATGTGTGTAAACCCCAGTATGTGCACAAATGCCGGTCCTCTTCATAGGGGCGGGCCTGGGGCCCAGTCTGGGCAGGGAGGGGCGGGCCAGGACAGTGCCACTGAATGCTGTCCTGAAGACTCGGAGCAGGCTGGCGCATGCATGTTATAAAATCGGCATGATAATGTGTGCTCACTGGGAGCTGCGTACACATGGACTCGCACGCACATCTTATAACATCTACCCCTAAGGGTGCCATCAAAATCCTAAGGCACCAATAAAGGTGAAGAAAGTAGACAAAGTTGCAGGAAAAATCCCAAGGCACAGATAAATAGACAAAGTAACATAAAGAGTAGCACCAAGAAAACAAGTAAACATGAGAGGTACAGAGCAGCTCCAAAGAGTGGCAAGAACACCCCAAGATGTAGAGTTTGGGGTATGATTGCAAGGCAGTGACCCAGCAAAAAACTCAAGGTAAAAAGTCTGGGTATGGCAGCAATTCTGACTGAAGAAAGACCCCTAAAATATAGGGTAAGGGGCATAGCAGCAAGGCAGAGTGGCATGGGATGTCCTTTTTCCTGTTGAAGCACTTGCCCCTTGTCAGATTTAGTACAAGAAAATGATTTGCCATCAGCATCGTTTTTGTGACATATACTTTTATTATATTCTCTACTCGAAATTGATCTTGCTACTGGGTGGAATTTTGGGTTTCTTGTGAAATTTGTTTTCTGATTGAACCTTCTGTCACAGTCAGAACATGGCAGAGGTCTCTCGCCATTGGGCTTTCCTGATAATTTGTGAGTCTTCCCATATAATGTAGCTGAATACAGGCTCTCTCTGCCTTAGTTCTCTCTTCCAACCTCAGCCTTTCTTAAATTCAAAACATGTAAATGGTCTCTCCTGATCCTCTTTTCTTTTGAGCCTGCATTTATTCTGTCTGAGGGGTTTTGAACACAACACACTCAAGTATAACCAAGAAGGTAGAGTGAGACTGAGATCTTAGAAATGTACAACAAAGCAGTAAGAAGGAAAATCAGAAGTGATAAGGGTGGGAGAAAATTTGTAATTTTTTTTCAGTTTTATTTTTCTGGGGACAAAACACCCCAAAATAGCCTATTTTGTCCATTACCTGCTATAAATTAAGTTGACATATAATAACCACCGCTATTACTAGCAACGGTAACATGAAATAGACTTAGTTTTTGAGTACTTGCCAGTTTCTTATGGCCTGGATTGGCCACTGTTGGATACAGGATGCTGGGCTTGATGGACCCTTGGTCTGACCCAGTATGGCATATTCTTATGTTCAATAAAGCCAACAAAGAAACATCAGGAGAAATAGGCCGGGATCGTAGAGGGGTACAACAAAATAAAGAACCATAAAAGAGTTTGGGTGGGAAGAAAACTAGATTTTTTTTTCTTTTTATCACATTGTTTTCCAGAGGACAAAAAACCAGTATAACCATCAAAGAACGTGGGATTAGTAGAATGAGATCTAAAGACCATACAACATGGAGGCATCAAAATTCCCATACTGGTACATAATAGGAATAGCAGTTAGGCAAGGCATATGAACAGTATGACCTCAAGGCAAGAGGGGGGGGGGGGGGGGGGGTCAAGGCAGGTAGACAGAGCAGTAGCACAAATACCTCTTAACGTGGTGTGCCTGGGGTCTGGTAGGTAGGCAGAATGGTAGCACAAAGGCCCTTAATATGGTATATCAAGGGCATGACAGGTAGGTAAAGCATAAGCAAGATACCTAAGGCTGTACATCTGTAGCAATACAGGAAGGTATAGACACAGAAAAAACTCCTAAGGTGGTATATCAGGCGCCTGGCAGGTAGGCAGAATGGTAGCAAAACCCATAAGTTAGAACATAAGAGCACAGCAGATAGGCAGAGTAGTTATAGCAAGACAACTAAGGTAGTACATCTGGGCCATTGAAAGATGCATGTGACAGCAAGACCCCAGAGGTGGTATATCTAGTTTATGGAAGGTAGCCAGATCAGCAGGAAGTCATTCAAGGTGTTTTCAGTCATCTTGCCACTTGCATGTAAATTCTAGAAAACAAGCAAAGGCAGATTGATTCTCAAAAAGTCCAGCTTTTCTATCATCTCTGGCCTAGGACATTATCAATGAAGGCTCACAATGTCCCCTGTCATTGAGAAGACACCGGGCAGGCTGGTTGTTAGGTAGAAAAGATTAGGGATGTGAATCGTTTTTTGACGATTTAAAAAAATTGTTCGATATTTTTTAAATCGTCAAAAATCGTTAGAGTGCGCGATACAATAGAAATTTTCCCGATTTATCGTGAAAAATTGTTACTCCCGTTAGTGTCCACTAACGGGAGTTATTTGAGGGGAGGGCGGGAAAACTGACACACCAAAACAACCCCTAAACCCACCCCGACCCTCTAATACTAATCCCTTACCTTCCCCCACCCTCCAGAACCCCCCCCAAAACTTTTTACGAGTATCTGGTGGTCCAGTGGGGGCCAGCCAGTGCTCCTACCATGTGACAGGGACCGGCCAATGGCATGGATACCCTGTCACATGGTAAGGGCAAAGGGCCATTGGCGCTGTTACGAGCTGGTGCGTGGACCCTTGTTTCTGTGGTAGACTCAGTATGGTCGATTAAGGACGGAACTCCTTGATGACTACTACCGTCAGATGGCGAGGCCTGTGGATGACGTGGATCGAACTTCGCCCTGGAAGCACGTGAGCCCCCAGGAGGAGCCCGTAGGACCACGGCCGCTGGGACTTGGGCGACTCCCAGAAGACAGAAGAGGGTCTGGATGCAGGCGCCTCCTGCAGGTCGTGATTTCCAGATGGCTGGCGCCTCCAGCAGGTCGTGAAAAGGTCTCTGTGGGGGAGTAGACGAAATCCAACAAGCCAGTCCCAGTGTCAGTAATCCAACATAGTCCGCAGCCAGTCCAGGGGTCGAAATCCAGAGCGTGGTCCAAAGCCGGTCCGAGGGTCGAATGTCCAGTACGAGGTCCAAAGCCAGTCCAAGGGTTGAATGTCCAGTGTGAGATCCAAAGCCAGTCTGAATCAGGGTCCAAGGCGAGATCCGAGTCCAATCCGAAGTCAGGGTCCAAGAGGGGTCCAAATCCAATCCGAAGTACAAACCAGAAGAATCAAGCAGCATTGAAGGCAAAACAGGAGCGGGACGAAGAACCAGGAAACCAAGAACGCAGAAGCAACTAACCTCAATACTAAGGCAAGGTCTGAGGGGCAGATCTTGCCTTTAAATACAGGATCCAGAGGAAGTGCTGCAAAAGGGAGCCACGACACTTCCTGTCATGGCCCCTTTAAGAGTTGTCTTCAGCCGAGCGCGCGGCCCTAGGCAGTCTGAGAAGGGGGCGGAGCCACGGCGGGAGTCAGGGGCCTGCGGCCGGCCGCACATCAGCCCTGGCCTCGTGGGGAATGTCTTCTGAGGCTCCCTGCACCAACAGGAGCCTCCGTGGAGACCCGACGCCGCGGGTGAGTGCCAGGTCCCGGCCACGGCGGTCCGCGGCCGGCTGCCATGACAGTTGGCCCCGGTCGCGGACTGCCACGGCCATGACTCAAGACGGCCCCTACACCTTCAGTAGAAGCGTCAACTTCAACTACAAACGGTCGTCTAGGTTCTGGGTGTCGCAAGCATGGCTTCTTGAGAAAAGAGTTCTTGAGCGCCCGAAATGCCTCCTCCGCTTCGGGAGGCCAAACTCTGTTATTCACGCCTTTGCGAGTAAGGGCCGTGAGAGGTGCTGCTAATCTGGAGTAGTTCAGAATAAAACTGCGGTAATAGTTAGAAAAACCCAGGAAACGTTGTAAGGCCCGAAGTCCATTAGGTTGAGGCCAATCCTGTATACATCTTAATTTGGATGGGTCCATCTGAAAGCCTTCTTTAGAGATTATGTACCCCAAGAATGGTAAGGATTCTTGCTCAAAGATGCATTTTTCGAGCTTGGCATAGAGGTGATTCTCTTTTAAACGTTGTAATACGAGGATAACGTGTTGTCGATGCACCTGTAAATTCTGAGAAAAAATTAAGATATCATCCAGATAAACGACCACACATACGTATAACAGATCCCTGAATATCTCATTAATGAAATGTTGAAATACTGCTGGAGCATTGGTTAACCCAAACGGCATGACTAGATATTCATAATGTCCATCCCTGGTGTTGAATGCCGTTTTCCACTCATCCCCTTTTCGAATACGGACGAGATTATAAGCTCCTCGGAGGTCAAGTTTCGAGAAAATTTGGGCTCCTTGTAAACGGTCAAAAAGTTCCGCTATGAGTGGTAGCGGATACCAGTCCTTTATGGTAATGGCATTTAGCCCACGAAAGTCTATACATGGGCGCAGAGTTCCATCTTTTTTCCCGACAAAAAAGAACCCAGCTCCAGCAGGAGATTTGGAGCGTCTGATGAATCCTTTCCGTAAATTGTCCCGAATATATTCAGATATAGCTTGGGTCTCCAGAGCTGATAATGGATAAACTCTTCCCCGAGGCGGTGGTACCGGGGATCAGATTGATGCAACAATCATATTCACAATGAGGAGGTAAAATATCCGCAGCTTTTTTGGAGAAGACATCAGAGAATTGCTGATATTGAGAGGGCAGACCCTCTAATCGGGAAGCGCAGATGAAACTATGCGAAGAATTGGGTCCAGAGGTACAAGTTCTCTGACAATTTGGTCCCCAACCGATCAGTGTCAAAGATGTCCAGTCGAACTGTGGATTGTGCTGCTGTAACCAGGGGATGCCCAGGACTATGGGGTGAATAGCCCTCTGAATGACATAGAACGAAATGCTTTCAGAGTTGTTAGGAGAAATGTGGCATTCCATCGGAGCGGTGTGATGAGTTATCCTCTCCAGCAGGGGATCTCCATGGATGGAAGAGATAATCAACAGCTTAGGACATTAGCACGTAGGAATGTGTAATTGTTGTACCACATCTTGAAGAATAAAATTTCCACCAGCTCCAGAATCTACTAGAGCTAGTGCGGAGAATCGATGTTTTTCAAACCCCAAGGAAACATGCAGCGTGAGTGGGGGAGCCGGAGAGGTGATGACTAGGGTAACTCCCCCGATGGAGCCTAGGCTTTGAAGTTTCCCGGACGCGTGGGACATCGGGCAATAAGATGACCTGCTTCTCCGCAGTAAAGGCAAAGTCCTGCTTTCCTGCGTCTTAGTCTTTCTTCTGGAGAAAGTGGACCCCAACCCAACTGCATGGGTTCTTCAGTAGTTCCTTCAGGTTTATTAGAGGTTTGAGAAACCGGAACCGGGCGAGGAGATGTGGCACCAGGTATGTGTCTCCATGTACTAGATGCCTCTCTTGCTCTCTCTTGAAGACGCCGATCAATTCGGGTGACTAACTCGATGATAGAGTCCAAGGATTGGGGTAACTCTTGGGCTGCCATTTCATCTTTTATTCTGGGTGACAGACCTTCCAGAAAAATAGATCGGAGACAATTTTCCTCCCAATGGAGTTCGGATGCCAATGTCCTAAATTTGATGACATAGTCGGCCAATGGTCTTCCTCCTTGTCGGAGCTGTAGAAGTTTGGAACCCGCGACCACTTGCCTTCCTGGATCGTCGAATACTGCTTGGAATAGTTCTAAGAATTTGGACAGGTCTCGGAGGACTGGATCTGAACGTCGCCAGTATGGAGAAGCCCACGCAAGGGCTTTACCCTCCAGTAACGATAAAATATATGTGGTCTTGGTGATGTCATCTGGAAACAAAGAAGCTTGCAGCTGGAAATGCATACTGCACTGGTCGAGAAACCCCTGACAGGATCGAGAATCACCAGCATATCGCAGAGGAGTAGGTAGTGGAATCACAGTCCAGGTATTACTTTGTACCACCGGAATTACAGGTGGCGGGGTAGCCTGAGCTACTGCCATAGCATCCATCCTGGCGTTCAGTCTTTCCAAGGATGCTGCCATGGATTCCAAGATGCGCTGTTGTTCCATAACCTTCTGGGCTATGCCTGGAATAGCCTGCCGGGCTGAGGCCTCTGCCGGATCCGTTTCCTTAGTATTCTGTTTCGAGCTGGTGCGTGGACCCTTGTTTCTGCAGTAGACTCAGTATGGTCGATTAAGGACGGAACTCCTTGATGACTACTACCGTCAGATGGCGAGGCCTGTGGACGACGTGGATCGAACTTCGCCCTGGAAGCACGTGAGCCCCCAGGAGGAGCCCGTAGGACCACGGCCGCTGGGACTTAGGCGACTCCCAGAAGACAGAAGAGGGTCTGGATGCAGGCACCTCCTGCAGGTCGTGATTTCCAGATGGCTGGCGCCTCCAGCAGGTCGTGAAAAGGTCTCTGTGGGGGAGTAGACGAAATCCAACAAGCCAGTCCCAGTGTCAGTAATCCAACATAGTCCGCAGCCAGTCCAGGGGTTGAAATCCAGAGCGTGGTCCAAAGCCGGTCCAAGGGTCGAATGTCCAGTATGAGGTCCAAAGCCAGTCCAAGGGTCGAATGTCCAGTGCGAGATCCAAAGCCAGTCCGAATCAGGGTCCAAGGCGAGATCCGAGTCCAATCCGAAGTCAGGGTCCAAGAGGGGTCCAAATCCAATCCGAAGTCCAAACCAGAAGAATCAAGCAGCAGGGAAGGCAAAACAGGAGCAGGACGTAGAACCAGGAAACCAAGAATGCAGAAGCAACTAACCTCAATACTAAGGCAAGGTCTGAGGGGCAGACCTTGCCTTTAAATACAGGATCCAGAGGAAGTGCTGCAAAAGGGAGCCACGACACTTCCTGTCGTGGCCCCTTTAAGAGTTGTCTTCAGCCGCGCGCGCGGCCCTAGGCAGTCTGAGAAGGGGGCGGAGCCATGGCGGGAGTCAGGGGCCTGCGGCCGGCCGCATATCAGCCCTGGCCATGTGGGGAACGTCTTCTGAGGCTCCCTGCACCAGCAGGAGCCTCCGTGGAGACCCGAAGCCTCGGGTGAGTGCCAGGTCCCAGCCGCGGACCGCCGCAGCCGGCCGCCATAACAGTTGGCCTCGGTCGCGGACTGCCGCGGCCGGCGGCCATAACAGGCGCCATCTTTATGAGTGGCAGCTGATGGCCCAAGAACGTGAGATCGCTCCCGGGACCACCACTGGACCACCAGGTAATATTAAAATGTTTTGGGGGGATCGGGAGGGTGGAAGAAGCTAAGGGGTCATTTTTAAAGGGTCGGGTGGGTTTTTTTTTTTATCGGGCCATCGGCGCCATTTTTGAGTGGCAGCCAAAATGGCGCCGATGGCCCGAGAACGGGAGATCGGTCCCCGCGCCCCCACTGGACCACCAGGTACTTGTAAAAAGTTTTGGGGGGGGTTCGGGAGGGTGGGGGAAGGTAAGGGGTCAATTTTAAAGGGTCGGGCCTCACTAAAAAAAAAATTAACGATCTGAATCGGAACCGATTCCAATTCACATCTCCACCAATCAGATTTTTTTCTCCCTCCAGCCGAACCCGATCGTTAAGACAATCGGGCACATGATTCACATCCCTAGAAAAGATAGGGCTCAGCAAGCTTGGCTGGGTCTAACCAGACTATTGACTTGTGTGCCCAAAATGCAAGCACAACTGTGTCCATTCCCCCATGGCTTTGAGAGATAGCGTGTCACGGAAATTTGTGCTGGGGTATCCTTTTTGGGGATAGGCCGATGGTATCTCTTTTCTGGTGCTTAGCTGTGGCCTGTGTCAGGAAAATGGTTCTTTATGGGAAAAGTGGATTTGAGTATATTGAGGTGGGGGAGGAAGTGGTAGCTGTTAAGATGCTGCTCTTGCTTGAATTATTCTCTATGGTGGCTACTCTTTCCTTTGCTACATCTCCATTGTGCTTCAGCCTCTGGTGCTCCTGTTTTCACATCTTAGCTACCAGCATTTCCTTCATGAATATAAATGCTGAGACTAGAAGGCAAGACTCCCTTTCACCTGTGGATGATAATGTGTAGCAAGCATGCTTGTATTGGTTTTTATGAGAAGTTCCAGTCTTTCTTGCAGCTGCTGCTGCAAGGAGTCCAGAAACTGCAACACCCTTGCTTTCTAGCGATGTGCTTTTGCTTTTAACGACATAGCCTATTTTGTTTCCTATCATTTCTAAACCAAAACAATGAAAAAAATTCACAAATTGTGTTTCTTTTTAATTTTTTTGTTTAGTGTGCACTATTTTGATTCAATGCACTTTATTTGAGTTTCTGCACACTATTACAATCCAGATTGAGTGCACTAACTCAAATATTGCATACTAACTGAAAAATTTTAAAAATAAAACAAATTCTAATGAAACATAAAAAAAAAGGAAAAACAAAACAAAATGAAATGAACCAAATGTTTTATTGATGCATATAGCTATTGTTTCATTCCCTCTTATTCATGGAAGCTCTCTAACATTTCCTCCAGAACATTTACAATAAGGATGACCCAGTCCAGGGTGGTGCTTCCATTAAACAGTTCCTCATGTCATCTTTATAGGACTTCAGGATTTATACTAGTTGCCTCATCACTGCCACTGGCAGCAATGCACAGCTATCTGTTTGAAAGGACAGATTATGAAGGAGTGTCTGCTACTCTACTATCCTCTGCAGCATTATATAGGTGGAATTCCAGCAATTGCCAACATGCTTGTCAGACATGTCAACTTCTTCCTGCTTCTCATGGAGAAGCTGTCCCGACTTCATCCTTTTATGGAAATGTCCAGCTATTTTCCTGCACCTCTCTATCAGGTACTTTAGGAATGGATTCCTGTCATTGTTAGGCCCCAGCCCCAGGGTATCCCTCACTGTCAGCCATAGCAATTGTGTTAAGCAATGGATACCCTGAAAACCCATATATTCTATTGCCTTTGCCATATTTGCACCAAGGTCTATTACAAAGAAACCTGCCTGAAGATTCCTTCCACTTCTGTCTAAATGCCAGTCTTTCAGCTCATTTCTTATGGGCAACAGAATCTTGCATGAGGCACTGTGGCTATGCAGTACCCCAATGTTCCACCCCTGCTAGAGCTGCTGCTGTCTGCCCCTGCCTCAGCCAGTTTCTACTAGTGTGCCATGAATGAGAGGTAAGAGTGCATAGTGTTTGTGCTGGTCGAGATAACACTCATGAAATGCATGCCACTCCCCTCTGCCTTACTCAGGTGTGCCTGTATGTGACCATGGCACTTGTACTGCATTGGGATGACTTCCTACTAAATGTAGTCCTGGAGGGCACTTTATAGTTGGAGGCTAACACATACATCCGATGCTAAAAACCCACTTTCTGCACTTCTTGCAGGGGCTGGTCATTGCCTGCCTCTTGCCCCAGGACAGTTCTGTGGAATACTACCCCATATCTTGCATGATGGGTTTCCATATTGAATACATGGTTGAGGTCTGCTGGCCTGCCACCTGAGTGCTGGAAGTGGCTGTGGGATGAGCTTGGGGAAAAGTCTTCCCTTTTTTTAACCCCTTTCCTCGGACTTTTACTTGGAGTGGCAGAAGGGGGTCCCCAGATTAGTACTGCTAATGATAGTGGGTGCTGCTTCTGCAGGTGAGGCTGCATACCAGCATCTATGAAATACCCTACTTGCTTCCCTTAATTGATATCCTTTCTGAAGTGAATTCACTCAGCAAAGCACAAGTTCTCCTCTAACTTTAAAGTGGTTTTCTTCTGTGATACTTTCTCTGCATCCTCGGAGGTTGATGCTGGCACTGGAGTTGAGGTAAAGAGTAAGCTCTGAGAAAAAATGCCAGGGGAATCATTCACATTCTCTATATTTGCTTCATCCTCTGTCTGGGGGTTGATCTTAGAATCATCAGCAACATCTCACTGCCCCACACTTCACTGGAGGCTAAGACACTACTAACTAAACTTTACAAAATCTCTTTAGCTACCAGCTATTCAATATCTTCTGATTCAGAGAATCCCAAACAAGATTATTCCTCAGAAACAGTTGTTGAAAATAAATCCTTCACTGCCTCAGAAGCAGAAACCAAAGAGGAAAGCAATGCTGCTACTTCTACCCTGCTAACGTCAGCCTTGGATGACTCTCCTACATTTTCCCTCTGCTCAAAAACAAGAGGAAGAGGAACAAGTGGTGGTGGAACATACTTTACAAAATTAAGTTTCTTCTGTATTAAGCTCCCTTCCTCTACTGCCATTCTGGACCTAAAAACATTCCTCTTCAATTCATGTGCAGGACTTCCTTTTTTATTGCTTTTTCCAACTCTGACAACATACTTGATACTGCAAACAGTCCACAAAGTGCTACACCTCTGCTTTCATTCTGATGTCCTGCTGATAACCCTCTATCTTTTCCATCAGACAATTAACAATTAGGATCACATTAGCCAAAATACACCTCTAGAACTCATGTCTTTTGTGGCATCCTTAAAGGGCTTCAGGATACCTACCAGCTGCCTCATCACTGCCAAATTATGATGCCCCAGGGGGCAAGTCACACCTATCCTTAATTCCTAAGAAAGAATATGAATGGGTATCTGCTGCTCCACTAACCTCTCCAGCCTTAGGTAAGTTGAGTTCCAACAGGTGCCAATATCTATAATGAGGTGCTTGAGAAGCATTCCAATTTCCTCTTCTCTCAGAGAAGCTTCCTTGCCTTTACACTTCTGTAGAAATGCCCCACAATTTTCCTGCACTTATCTAAAAGTCCTGCAAAGAATTAATTCTGATAGCTCTTAGACATGAGTCCTAGGGCATCCATCACAACCAGATACAGAGTGCATGAAAAATATTGGATTCCCTCTAAGCCCAGGAACCCTCCACGTGCCATCCCTCAAGAAGGCACACCTCACATCCATGAGGGATTGAGCCCTCTCCATTGCCGGTCCTACTCACTGGAACTCACTACCGACAAACCTCCAACTTGAGCCTTGTACCATCAAATTCAAAAACAAATTAAAGACTTGGCTCTTCAAACAGGCTTACCCTGATTAGTTCCCCTGCACCTTTAACCCTTTGCTGCATCAGTACGTGATCTGAACCTATGTATAAAGTTATGTCACTTTGTTTACTTGTTATTTTATGCAGTCTGTTGCTCTTGTTTGCTAGTTTCCGGCTACTTCTCTCTTGTTCTCTGTGGTCCCATCCCCGGTACCTGTTTGATGTATTTTACATCTTCAGTTCTGATGTAAACCGGTATTATGTAACTACTAATACTGGTATAAAAAAGCTTTAAATAAATAGATAAATAAATAAATAAATAGATCTTGTAGTGCCATTAGAATATTAGTTTGTCACAAAGAAACCAGCATTTAAACTCCTAGCTCTCCTGTCTAGATGCCAACCCTCCAGCATCTGTCTTATGGCTAATAGAATATTTGCAGAGGTATGGGACTCATCCATTGACTGAGTTTGCAGTAATAACCCCAGTATCCCTCCATCATAGCTAGAGCTTCTGCCTGCCCCTGCTTCTGTCAGATCCCACCAGTGTGCAGATAGAGAGAGATATGAGTTTGTAGCATTCATGGAGGTCCAGATGCCAGTGGTGAAATGCAAGTTACTCTCTTCTGCCTTTGACAACATCATCTGGATGTGACTATGGCACTATTTGTACAGGCTGGGGAGGTGACTTTATAATGTGGAAATGCCAGCTTTGTATATCACAGAAAGCTCTCATTCTCTACTAGCTTTAGGGACTGGCTATCAAGGGCAATCATTTCAGTAAAGCTCTTTGCTATAACTTTGGCTGCTGGTTGTCTCCTGCCCCTGGACATTGTTATTGAAACCCACTCCATTTCTTCCATTATAGGTTGTTGCTTCTGATGCTTGTTAGGGGATTGCTTGCTTGTCACATGTCTGCTAAAGGAGTCAAGGGCATAGGATCACTTTGGAATCTGCAATTTTCTCCTGACTGGAAGAATGGGTCCCTGAGTTCCTACTACCACTTCCACCCTCCTCAGATTCCAGTACTAACTGGTGCTGCTTTTGAAGGTGATAATGGATGCCAGAGTTAGTTAAGTGCCCCATTTGTTTCCCATGACTTACATCCTTTGCACAGTGCTTACACTATGAAAAGCATGGGTCATCCCTTATTTAGAAATGTCTCCAAATCACAGATTTCTTCTGCAATCCCTTATCTAAATCCTTATTGAAGAATGTTGGCACTGGAGCTGAGGAAGAGTATGGACCATGAAGAACAGTGCCAGGGGCATCAGTTGCGTTCTCTACTGTGCTGCCTGCTTTTCAGCCCTATCTTTATTTTGTCCTGTCTCCCCCAACAATGAACTGGATGATGATGCTAACACACCAATGTACTTCCAGTATACTTTTAATATCTTCTGATTTAATCAAGCCAAGGAATGACTCTTCATCTAATTCAGTTGAGGAAAATATGGATTCATCTGCTGCAACCTTTTCCCTCTTGTTAAAAATAAATAGGAGAGAAATACACTCACTGTCACAGGCACTCTATAGTGGAATATCATCATCTCCATATTCCAGTTTCTTTGGCATAGAGCTGGCTCCTGTTGCCTTAGTAGTCGAAAAGAAATTCCTCTTCAATTTCGGTGCAGGACAACGTTTTGGGTTCTTGGAAGCACTGCCAGAACCAGTGCCAGTCTGGCCAATTTTGAAGACATTTACATTTACTTCATCTGCTCTGTCTTTCCCTATCCCTGACATGATTGTTTATTAGAGATGTGAATCGTGTCCTCGATCGTCTTAACGATCGATTTCGGCTGGGAGGGGGAGGGAATCATATTGTTGCCGTTTGGGGGGGTAAAATATCGTGATATATCGTTAAAATCATTAAAACCCGCTAAAACCCACCCCCGACCCTTTAAATTAAATCCCCCACCCTCCCGAACCCCCCCCAAATGACTTAAATTACCTGGTGGTCCAGCGGCGGTCCGGAACGGGCTCTTGCTACTGAATCTTGTTGTCTTCGGCCGGCACCATTTTCCAAAATGGCGCCGAAAAATGGCGGCGGCCATAGACCAACAGGATTCAACGGCAGGAGGTCCTTCCGGACCCCCGCTGGACTTTTGGCAAGTCTTGTGGGGGTCAGGAGGCCCCCCCCAAGCTGGCCAAAAGTTCCTGGAGGTCCAGCGGGGGTCAGGGAGCGATTTCCCGCTGCGAATCGTTTTCCGTACGGAAAATGGCGCCGGCCATACGCATATGGCCATACGTATGGCCATACGCGTATGGCCATACGTATGGCCGGCGCGTATGGCCGTACGGAAAATGATTTGCGGCGGGAAATCGCTCCCTGACCCCCGCTGAACCTCCAGGAACTTTTGGCCAGCTTGGGGGAGCCCTCCTGACCCCCACAAGACTTGCCAAAAGTCCAGCGGGGGTCCGGAAGGACCTCCTGCCGTCGAATCCTGTTGGTCTATGGCCGCCGCCATTTTTCGGCGCCATTTTGGAAAATGGCGCCGGCCGAAGACAACAAGATTCAGTAGCAGGAGCCCGTTCCGGACCGCTGCCGTTCCGGACCCCCAGGTAATTTAAGTCATTTGGGGGGGGGGGGGTTCGGGAGGGTGGGGGATTGAAGGAGGTAGGATTTGGCAAGGAAATGTTTAAGTTATTTGGGGGGGTTCGGGAGGGTGGGGGAGGGTTTTAGCGGGTTTTAGTGTGCCGGCTCACGATTCTAACGATTTATAACGATAAATCGTTAGAATCTCTATTGTATTGTGTTCCATAACGGTTTAAGACGATATTAAAATTATCGGACGATAATTTTAATCGTCCTAAAACGATTCACATCCCTATTGTTTATATGACACTGGAGATGTGAAGATTACAACAATGATTTCATATTTTGCAGTGGTATTGTAATGCCCAGACTGTGCCAGTATCACACTGCTGTGTGGAAAACACAGTGCTGCAGTGAGTGTCACACTGTCTATTTTGCACTACTTCTCTGACACAGAGAGGCTTCATAACACAGCCTGTTATGCTGCACTCTCTGCTCTGCCCCCTCTGCTCACTGTTACTTCGGCCGGCCACGGAGCTTGCAACTGGCCTTCCTCATCGTCTTCACCGCCCTGATGAGGGCAGTCTCCTGCTCTGCTGCAGGACAGGGGAGTGCTTTCAGTCTTGCTCTCTTCTTCAAGGCCTTGTCTGCCGCTGGAGAGCCTTGAGTTGTGGCAGAAACACTGGCGTTGTCAGCCTCTCACATCCGGCTCCCCAGGCGCGCGCACACACCTCTCTAGAATATTTAAAGAGCAAGTGGCATGCCAGCTGCCGGCTCTTTTTTGTGATGTCACCAGTTCTGGGGCCTATATTAGGTGAGCTCTGACTATCAGGACTCACCTTGGCAACTGGTCTTCACTCTCGTCGAGTGTTCAGTTGCTTGCCCCGCTGTTTGCTTATGTTCCGTTCTTCCTGGTTTTGACCCCTGCTACGCTTGACCACACTACAGACTGCCTCCTGATTCCGACCTCTGCTATGCCTGACCACACTAGTACGGACTGCCTCCTGATTACCACCATTGCTATGCCTGACTACGCTACGGATTGTCTCCTACCACCGACTATTGCCTCATCTGACCACGTTGCTGGTTTCTGGCTGACCCTCTCGTCAATCTTCCGAAGACTTCAGATAGAGGCTCACCTAAGTCCAGCCAGCCCTGGTACCCAAGGGCTCAACCTGCGGGGAATGAGGGCAGGTAGAGGCGAAGCTCCAGCCAGACCCTGTCAATCAGCTAGCTCTGCCTACCGATGATGGGGATCTGCGGGGCCCAACCCCTCAGATCCCCACCTCGGCCCAACCCCTCAGATCCCCACCTCGGCCCAAGGGTCCACGAAACCCTGGCGTAATACTCACTTATGCCTACTGCCCATTGCTCATACCATGCCCATTGCCAGGTAAACAGAGAATAAATGACTAATCTCAAGAGTACCTATGGCTTCAATCACCAGAAAGGAAAACAGAAAAACAATTGCAAGTGAAGCAACATAAATCAGCTATGAGACACAGATATATTGAAGCAGCACTGCCTCACTGCTAGCCTCTCTTGTGTGATGGACTGCTGATGGGCTAGCACAGTGAGACTATATAATATGCCACAGCAAAAAACTTTAGCAAGAACTCAGAGATTGCTCAGAGCTATGCTTTCACACGGACAATGTGTTGAAAAGCAATGCAGAGCAAATCTTTGATATGCTCAGTCTTCAAGATCAGCATCACTATATGTGGTCTACAGTAATAGGTACTAGTACATTGCTTTGCTGTGATATGTCATTCCTTTCATCTCCTTGACAACATGCTCATCCTCCCCCTTCTCTTCAATTACCTGCTCTACACTGTATCAGTCTCTAACTGTACACATGCACCCGTTACTTTCCTATGATTTCTATGAGTCTATTGGCTATAATAGTTTATAGAAATTATTCTGTTTCAAACAAATGAAACAAATATGATATGTTTAATTCAGGGGATCTTCTTAATCCATTTCATGGTCCCCAGAAAGAAACAAATTAGCTCCTATTTGTTTCATTTTTCAATTTCATTTAAAACTAATACAAAGACCTAGAAATGAGTCAGTAGTAGAGAAGACGTAAAAGTCAATAGCTTGAAGATTTCCAAAGATGGTCATGACTGGATAAAAGTGTGGTGGTAGGTGGTTAACTGTAAAAGTGCTGAGTTTTGGTGTTTCTCCTAATACTAAGAGAGGGGGCCATGAAATCAAACTATCAACCAGCAGATAGAAAATAGCCTGGAGAAAGTTTATTTTTCACTGAACACATAATCAAGCTGTGGAATTTGTTATCAAAGGATGTTCTCATGGTATTTAGCATAGCAGAGTTGAAAAGGAATTTGGACAAGATCCTGGAGGAAAAGTCAATAAATCATTATTAGCCAGATATTCTTGGGAAAGCCATTGCTCATACCTGGTAGTGGGCAACAAGGAATGGCATCTGGTACTTGTGATCCTTTATCAGCCACTGTTACAGACAGGATGCTGGGCTCAATGGTCCTTTGGTCTGACCCAGCATGGTTCAACTTATGTTCTTATTTGTGATGCTAATAGTAGGATGTTGGAGAGTGGTTTATTCAATGTTATACTGGCTAAGGTCTTAAAGTGAAAATGAATAGCCAGCAGTTGCTGCTAGAAATTCTTTCTATGCATTCTGACTGCACTTCAGTCTGATGCAACAGACCTAGTGAAACAATGTTATTTGCAATCTCTGCAGGTATTCCAGCTTCCTAATGAGATGCTGGAATAAATTAGCATGGGTATAACTTTCAATGAGGGAGCAGAGGTGATTCCTTCTATGAAAGCCTTTGATCTCAATTGGCTAGTTTTCCAAAAAATAAAATAAAATAAAGAACTTTAGCTTTTCGATCATGACTCAGTGAAAAACACTTACTTGCCTCAGTGAAGCTCTTTTTGATGGAAAACAGCCCACTACTATCCCAAAATGTTTTATAGTTAGCAAAGATGTGCTTTAATAAAGATACACATAGATTTTTTTAGCACTATCATATTTGCAATGTAAATTAATGCTACATAATCAACTAGTTGGGAGCAAGAGCGTGCATTTATCCATCCGTATTGCTGACATGTGAGACCGAGGGCTTCATAATTCACTTGAAGCTCTGCTTTGCTCTGACGTACAAGAGTTAAGATGTCAACCCTAACTCTTGAAAATGAATCTGCTATCACCTTCTTCAATGTTATGTTTTCTCTGTCACTTCCTAAATAAAAATGCACAATTACTTCCTCCCCAAGACCCTCTTTCCAAACATGCACAAGCTAAATGAAAATGTTAGAAATTCAGCAAGCGCAGTTGCATAAAAGACTAAAACCAGCTGTGAATAATTTTGTTCCACTCATTATTAGTGCTCTTTATTAGTCATTCATGACTTCTCTTCCTTCAGTGAGTTTTCAATTGGGTTCTTCAGACAGTTTGATTCCAAAATTGAAAACCTAAAAAAATTACCATATTCACTTCCAATAAACAAGTAACCATTTTTGCACTTGTTAAAAAAAAAAAATGAAAAGGCATTTTTAGATTACAGAAAACTTTTGGTCTGCCTCTGTCCATTGTTAGCTTGCTATGCATAATTTAAAAAGATATTCATGATTACAGGATTTTATTTTGTAGATGTCCATAATGCTTAAGGATCTTATCATGAATTGAAGAATTAACAAGAGCTGGCAAGTGCCAACGGACTTTCAATAATGGATTAACTTATATAGTAACTCTTGCATATAATGTTAATGTAGGGTAATGCATGAATTTTGCATTAAAAAAGATTGCTAACCACAATGTGCTCAAGTCAAATAAAGTTGAGTTTGAGACTTAGTAAATGGAAAATTGAAGAAAAGGTAGGAGGATGAACAAAAACAGGATGATACACTGCAGTGAGGCAAATGGAAAGGTAGGGAAGAGATTTGTTTGAGAGAGAGAGAGAGAGAAAGACAGGAACAGGAATCTGGTAAAAAGAAAGACAACATTGTTATTTGGGTCTAGTGATAGTTTAAATGCTACACTCATTTTTCTGTATAGGGATATGGAAGGTTTTTGTTTTTTTCCATCACAATCTCTCTCTCACTTTAACTCTATTCCAAGGTCTCTCTCTCTCTCTCTCTATATATATATATATATATAATTCCTCTCCGATTCATCCCGATGCATTAGTAGCACCCCTTCATATGCTTTTGTTCTTTTTCTCAATGCTGTTTTTTTAATTTTTGCAGGGAAGTGGGCAGAGGGAGCGGTGGCACTGGCAGAGCAGGAGTCACTACAGTGAAACAGAGGGAGAAATACTTTAGTAATACTGGTGAAAGTGTGGCAGAGGGAAAGGCCTTATGTTGCAAGAGCCTCTTTAAGCTTCTATCTCTTCTTCCCACATCTACTTTCTCATACATTGTACCTCTCTCTCCTATCTTCTATCGCCTCATCTCTCAAAACTAACAATTTCATTTTCTATAAACAGAGTCAGATATGAGCTGGAAGACTTGCTGCCAGAGCAGATATTTTAAAGTTGGAATGGGATTTCAAGCCCAGAATTATGTAGCAACTTTTGTTGTTCACTTGTTTGATTTTTTTCTTACATAAGTGCTTCTGGCTTAAAGTATAAGCATATACTTTTTAAAATTTGGACAGTCTCCAGCTAAAGATAGCAGCAATGGGAGTTTTTGTAAGGCAGGTGCTCCTAGGTCAGTAGTGCAGCAGCAAAATATTTTTGTTTAACTGTGTCTCAAAAACAATGAAGGGGTGGCCAGTTATCAAAATCAGAATCTGAAGAACAGCCAGCCACAGGAAAGAGTGACTGATCAGCAAAAGATAACTAACACTGCTATCACAGGTGAAGGGAAATTATCAAAGGGATATAACTGGGCCACTAAGCCGTGACCTGCAAAATTGCTCTGGTTGAAACTCTCACTCTCAATGCAGCTAAAACTGTGCCTTCACTTTCACATGGTGCTTAGTTTTGGCTGTATCAAAATGAAATGTTAATGGAAGGAAATTGAGGTTTGGGGAGTAAAAAAACAATGAGGTACATTTGGATTTTCAAATTTTCATGCAGAGTTTTGCTCTGTTCTGCCACCCACAGATATAGGAGGAGCAAAGTTAACCTACAGACAATTTTCAAAGGGAGACTATCCATGTTGTTTACCTTTGTAAATGGCCGCAAGACCTGTAGGTAGAGAAATACATAATTTACAATATTGTGGGCTACAGAAAATGGACCCCAAAATTTTAAACACAGAAACTGTCCTGTCAGGGTGGGAGCCATCAATGAGAATCAAGTAGAAGAGAGAAAGGAGAATGCTCCTGCCCAATCTGAAGCCAAATCTCTGGCCTGCATCATGAGCGAACAAAACCCACCAGCACATTCCCAGAACGCCATTCACTCAGAAACATCAGCATTGCAATTACTTTCACAATATGTGGACACAGCTGGGCTAATCTCTTAGGCCTGGATTTTCTAAGGTCGCAGACCTTAGAAAATCCGGTGATGATAGGGGGCGGGGTGGTGAAGCAGGGGGGGCGGGCCTGCGAAAGCCGGTAGTGATCGCACCTACGCAGTGCTATCGCTGCTGGCTTTCACACCCCAATAGTGCCATCGTAAAAGATGGTGCTACTGGGTGCAAAACTGGCGGCGAAAAGGGCCCTTACCTTTTCGCCATCAGTGACGTCTTAGCAGAGTCGGCCCTGGTGCTGCCCTGACTCCTCCTCTTCTGGGGCCAACTCCGCCCCCATTTAGTGATCGCACTTTTGAAAATGACCCCCTTAGTGAGGGATTAGCCCAGCTGGCCCACCAGTTCTAAAAATGTTTTTGGAGTCAATGTCTATGAGCGAGAGTCATGCTTGGTGGCTGTGTATGAGGAATATCATGGCTGTAATTCACCTCCTCTCCATCCATATTGGCAGAAACCTCCACTTATGGAGGTGGCCAGATTTTACAGAATTCTCTTACTCTCAAGCATTTAATGGGAAGAGTAAAGCATTCCCTCTTTCTTTCATCACATTTCTTTCTTAAAAGCATTCAAATGTTTAAATTAATGCATTAATCAAGGACATTCTCACTTATGGAACTACTCTGCTAGTGTGTGCAGTTAATGACACTATACCAGTTCCAATATCAAGGGGCTTTCACCAGCTTCACTCCATTTTGTGAGTGTGAAGTAAAGGGCACAAGCTCTAAACCTCATCAAAGTAATATTCTATAAAAGACTCTCGAACAAACTGCCAATGCAATAATATCTCCTATGCTTTACTTCTCCTATAGATTCCTACTGCAAAGAATTCATAATGTCTATATTTATGCAAAATTACAAAGTTAAAATTTTGTCTTTAAGCAGAGGTTTTCTTTTTCTAAAGGAATTTTTAGAAGTTAATTTTTCCTGTACTGGCACTTTCTGCTGAAACTCGAATTCTAATAGATATTCCAGGTTCAAAAATATAGAAAAAAAAAGTTATCCCCTGAAGTTCTTGATTTCAAATGCTATGAAGTAAAAAATAATGTAAAATGACACCAAAATTATGAAGGCTCATTTGACAGCACATGCAAATAAATGTGGGATAATAACATTCTTTAATTACATGAGTGGAAGTGTTCTAAAATGAAATTGTATTTAGAAAGAGGTATCAAACTAGATAGATGAATTACAAGCATTATTCCATTGGAATAGAATCTACATCTTTTCATGTTAAGTTACACTACAAATGTATAGGTTTGGGAATAATACAAAAAACTTATTTTGATATTACTATTGTCTGTTAGACTAATAATGTGGAAATCTTCTGTAACTCCTAAATTGTATGAATTGGAATTCTACAATATGAGAAGTACTAGTTTATGAGAAATTAACAATGTTATTGTGAACAATATGAACAATATGTAGGCACCTAGGCTCCTTCCAGTGAAGTTATTCAGGACAATTTTGGAGCTGGTACTAAACCAAAATATGTTTGAGCAATTAACTGGTTATAGACTGGAGCTAATATCATTTTAGCGACGTGCCAAAAAAGATATTAGTGTGCTGGGGGTGAAGGCTTCTCTTACCACAGTACTTACTCAGATACGCCAGCACCAAAAACCTTGTCAAAACTTGCCATATGGCCATCCGACCCTTGTCAAAGACTATACTTTTTTTGGGAGGGAATTTGTTTAACATCTCCTATAGAGTTTAGGGCAATAACCTATATACACCAATTTTCAAAGGGACATAAGAACATGCCATACTGGGTCAGACCAAGGGTCCATCAAGCCAAGCATCCTGTCTCCAACAGTGGCCAATCCAGGCCATAAGAACCTGGCAAGTACCAAAAAACTAAGGCCTGGATTTTATGTCTTCGTCCGGCTTCCTGAATCGCGCGGTGTCGGGGGCAAAGCGGGGGACGAGCCTGTAAAAGCCGGCAGCGATCGCACCTCCACAGTGCAATCGCCGCCGACTTTTGCACCCAATAGCGCCACCATGAAAGGTGGCGCTATTGGGCGCAATACTAGCGGCAATAAGGATTCTTACCTTTCACCATCAGCGAAGTCGTCGCGGAATCTGCCCCGAGGCAGATACAGGTGAATTTTAAAAGCCTGAGCTGCACCAAAATTAGGAGATGCGCAAATGTGTCAGGCTTGCATGTGCCAAGCGGATTTTAAAAGCCACCCAGATACATCCATAAATGCTGCTGCATACACATCTCAGAACCTCTCAAAAAAAGGGCAGGTTATGAGCATGGTCTGGGCGGTACATCGGAGTTTTAGGACTTCAACCTGAAATTTCTACGTAAATGCTTACACGATCCAGCTTGTACCGAGGCCCCTTGCCTCATAACTACTTTTGCTATGGAAGGTGTGTAACTAAAATAAATAAATAGGGTCTGGGGTAACTGGGGGTGCACAAAGGGTGTTGGATGATCTATCTGGTAACTGGGTGAACTGGAAATGAACTGGTAAAACTGGCAAATGCATCAGCGCACATCCCTTTTAAAATCCTCCCTCATACGCAAAAGAAGTGGGATTTGCATGCACAGACATGCACCCACTTAAAATTCAGTGCACATGTGCATGCGGCCAGGATATTTTATAACATGTGTGCATATATACTCGTACATTATAAAACAGTCATGTCCCTGGACGTGGCCCGACGAACGTGCATACATGGGCTCCCGCGCACCGTTATCAAAGTTACCGTCTCTGTTTTCCCAGGAAAATGTATGTGCATACTTTTAAAAATGCAAAAAAGTGTGCACATAAATGAAAACCCCTTCCCCAATCCCATTTCCAGGAATGTCTCTGCTCACTGTGGGTAAATGTACACACACACACCCAAATACAGGCCTAATTTGTGCAAATTTACTTGCTTATGGGGTAACAAATTATGTAATGGGCTATTTCTGCAGGTAAATAACTGTTTTACTAGCAGAAATACCTTTGAATAATATCCTTTAAATGCACTGAGTTCACTGGGCATTAACAAACTGATCCATACTGATTAAACCAGCAAGGCAGTTACTTTCCCAGAGCTGAATTTTAAACTATTTTGGTTGTTACTGAATATAGCTGGTAGAGTGCAGTTGGATACAATTTATTATGTACTTTTAATTTCTGTACACTTAGGAGTCCATTTTCAGCCACTTTGCGGCTCAGCTAGTTAGCCGGATAAACATATCCAAGTAACTGGTAGGGTATATTCAGCGGCGTGGTCACTTTAGGACAATCCTACAACCTGAGCAGCGTTAGCCGCATAGGTTAAGCAGCTAACTCCAAATATGCAGCTAATTCAGCTCTGCCCAGAAATACATCTCGCCTGCCCCCAGATTGCCCCAGAATTATGTGGCTAAATTCTAGCATAACCGCAAACAGCGATGAATATTTCCAGGTAGCCATTTAGACGGATAACTATTCAGCTATCTGTCTAAATGGCATCTAAATGGCCTCTAAATGTTCAAAATATGTAAATGTGAGGTAAATGATATTTATGTTCCATCTTGCGTATTCTAGTTTGGACTTGGTGTGAATATATACAATTGTGTCCAATGTCAGCCTGAAACTGTAAACATGCTATTTTTTGAATACTTACAAAACATTTACTATGGATTTTCTCCCATTCTGTGTCTATGGGAAAAACACTTAGTAAATGAGGTCCATAGTAAGAAAAGAATGACATATTAATTTGTATTACAATTTAACCATGATCCTTTGATTAATATTTATGCTCTTGAGAATAGTGCTAAATAATTTTGACTGTTTTAATGATAGATCATTTGTTTTTAATGTCCTGAGCAAAAAATGTCCCTTTTGGAAGCACAGCAAACTCCAATGCCATACTGGGTCATTAGTTCAGTACAGGCTAAGAAATATAGAATGCATGTTCCCTGGTGAGCTATGAAACTGCTTTCTATGGTGAGCTGTGAAAAGTTGAATAAATGTTTTCACAGATTAACTGTTGCCTGCTTTAACACCTTTCATGAGGATGTCATGTCTTGAAATGAAAGTTCCATCTTATCTGAATTAAAAAAAAATGAAACTACATCCTTAATCTGTTCAAATCCATAATAATTTGATTACTGAAAACTAGATTAGGCCAAGCCAGGTCCTTCTGATGTCTTATGTTACTCATTTATAAGCTCTCAGAAAATCTGCTGTAATTAAATCATGAGCACACCACAACCTTAACCAGAAAATATTCCCAAAACAGAGATGTTTGTAGTGGTCTGCTGGAGGAGTCACTTGTTAAATTATTTTATGATAGTAAGTAGGACTACAATTAGTGGCACAGAATCAGTGAGAGTCCCTTGGCAAAAAATTGTACATCACTAGATGTTTATTTGTAACATGGATAGTCGGAATTGATGACAATCGCCCAAGCCCCATCCCTGCCCAGCCCACTATTTATTTATTATTTATTCATCACTAATACATTTCTATTTCACTTATCAAATTTCAGAAGTGGTTCACAATAGCACATTAACACTAGTTACACATAAAAATACAAAATAAATATTGGTTCAAAGAATAAATAAAAATTAAGATAAAAATCATAACACAAATTTAATTAAAAACTCTGCTAACAAGCCTCATCTTTCATGACTCTGTTAATGATCAATAACTGATTATAACTCTAGTCAAATACTTATAAAAAGAGAAAACTTCACAGATACCAAGAAAGGAATTAACAAAGGCTGTGGTTTATTAATACACATCAATCAGCATATTTAACAACATGAGCTCCATATAATGACTTAACACATCCCTACCCCAATCAGCGCCAGAGCCTCCACCATCATCCTGTGCCACTAAGGCAAATTCTGACACCTACTGAGACCTCACTGCCATGTCCCAGCAAGAGAAATCCCACTGCCACTGGGTCAGTGCCCTCATTGTTGCTTGACTGAGAGTGTAGTGGCCTTTTGGCCCAGCTATACTCCTTCACCATCAAAACCTTCCACAGAACCCAAAATTAACATATCAAATACATTCCATAACCAGAGCTCAGGTTATCGGCAACTGCAACTCATAACAATAATAAACCATAATTTAAAAAACAAGAATGGAGCGAGGGAGACACCGCCAAAAGAACTGAGCTGGTGGGGGGGGGGGGGGGGGGGGGGGAGGAGTTGCACCCAATTTAAACTCTGCAACCAAATCAGTCCTTGTCGTCTGTCACCATGGGAAAAAACAACCAGGACCTGTGTTGTGCCCGAATCAAATATTTGCTCCCACAAGGCCAGAGGAGCGAGGAGGGAACAAAGAGGGAGGGAGCACAGAACTGTAATGAAGCCACACAGGAAAAAAAACAAGGAGAGGGAGGGAAGCAGGGGTCCACTGCCCTAAAGTGCTGGCACACACCCCCGATTTGCCCAGACTGGCCCAACTTGACCTGGCCACCCACCTCCCCCCAGACTGGAGGGTGTGTGTGTGGGACTGCCATGCCTCCAGCATGTTAAAGTGACTTGGGAAGACCTTGCAAGCCCAGCCTTAAATTAACATTGTGTGTTGGAATTGATGACATTCCCTCATCCCCTATCCCTGACTCACCCAATACGTCTCACAGATACTAACAAAAGCTGCAGTATATTAACACACATTAAACAGCTTGTTTAATGACCGGAGCCCACACAGCAACTTAAAACATCTAATATCCCTACACAAACCAGCGTCAGAGCCTCTGTCACCATAGCCCAGCAGTGTCAGCTTTTCACCCTCAAGGATATCCTGTGCTACTCCAGTAAAGTTTGATTCCTACTGAGAGCTCAATGCCATGTCCTGGCATGAGGTCCCGCTGCAGCTGAGTCAGTGCCCTCATTATCCCTTGGCAGTGAGTTTATTGGCCTTTCAGTCCGGTTACACTCTTTCACCATCAATACCTTCTACGGAACCTAAAATGTAAATTTTGAACACATTCCATAAGCAGGACTCTGGTAATGTACCACAAAGGAGGACCCTTCTTCTGGTAGGACTCTGTCCTCCCCCCCCCTCCGCCAACACATACATACACAAACAATCTGCGGCCACTTAAGAATGGAGTAACACCATTTCCAAAGCTTCCTGAAGAGGCAAGAGAACCGCACCCATCCTTTGCAACCCAGGACAATGATCCAGAGTCCAGTCATGACGGACCCTGATTCTACCCTGATAAACAACCCAATTGTCTATTTGATTACTAACCTTCAGGAGGCCCCACGTCTATAAAGGATGTTCACCCAATTTAGACCTCAATAGAAAATTGAACTAACCCACTTTTGTACCTGACAATATATTTATTAAAGTCCCCAAATTCTTTCTTACCACTAGGGATGTGAATCGTTTTTCAACGATTAAAATTATCGTCCAATAATGTTTATATCGTCTTAAATCGTTATAGAACACGATACAATAGAAATTCTAACGATTTATCGTTAAAAATCGTTAAATCGTGTTAGTGCGCACTAACTCGAGTTAGTGCGCACTAACTCCCCGTTAGTGCGCACTAACTCGATTTAGTGCGCACTAACTGAAAATGATACAAATAAACACTTTCCAGGTCACTGAAGGTCAGTTAGGAATGAATATGTGTTCCTATTGGCTGGCTGCCCTCTTATCTATTGATATTACCAAGGTTACCACTGAGGTGATGGTTGGGGGGATGGGAAATGGAACTGGAAACTAACGAACACCAACAGAAAATGAAACAAAGTGTTCACACTTCCCAGGTCAGTAAAGGTCACTTAGGAATGAATATGTATGTATGTATTCCTATTGGCTGCTGTGCTCTTATCTATTGATGTTACCAATATGGTTGGGGGGATGTGAAATGGAAACAGTTGGAAGCTTGACAAAAAAAGTAATGTAATGATCAGCACTCACGTGACTAGAACTTGTTTGTTTATTATTTTTGTTAGCAGGCACCTGAAATGCTAGTGCATGTTGAATTTGCCAATCACTGTGCATTTTAGAAAGGTGGTCCTGGCTGGAACTGTACACAGTTCAAATATATGTAATTGATTGTTGGTAAGTGTATTTTTTAAGTAGCCACACTGGCACCAGTATGTTTACTTTTCCTCCTACTTAACTCACTAGCTCAGCTTTGTAAGAAGGGCTTCTCTGCTTGTGTGTTGTTTTTGTTTGGTGTGAGGAGAGCAGAAACATCAGATCTTTATTCAATCTACTACAGTCATCTCTTACAGTGCCCTATCCCTATTAATACCAGGAGTGTTGTGATCTTCCTGCACACAGTGCCCTAACCCTGATACCAGTCTGAGACAGCTCCCTCCCTGCATTACTAGTGAGAGGCTGGCTTCACAGACAGGGGGGAGCTGCCTGACCCTCACTCCTGACTTCCCCCATGTCCCAGCTAGTGAATGGTGTGTGGGTGAGGGGGGGGGGGGGGGAGGATGGTGAAGTCTGAGACAGCTCCCTCCCTGCATTACTAGTGAGAGGCTGGCTTCACAGACAGGGGGGAGCTGCCTGACCCTCACTCCTGACTTCCCCCATGTCCCAGCTAGTGAATGGTGTGTGGGTGAGGGGGGGGGGGAGGATGGTGAAGTCTGAGACAGCTCCCTCCCTGCATTACTAGTGAGAGGCTGGCTTCACAGACAGGGGGGAGCTGCCTGACCCTCACTCCTGACTTCCCCCATGTCCCAGCTAGTGAATGGTGTGTGGGTGAGGGGGGGAGGGGAGGATGGTGAAGTCTGAGACAGCTCCCTCCCTGCATTACTAGTGAGAGGCTGGCTTCACAGACAGGGGGGAGCTGCCTGTCCCTCACTCCTGACTTCCTCCATGTCCCAGCTAGTGAATGGTGTGTGGGTGAGGAGGGGGGGGGGTGGATGGTGAAGTCTGAGACAGCTCCCTCCCTGCATTACTAGTGAGAGGCTGGCTTCACAGACAGGGGGGAGCTGCCTGACCCTCACTCCTGACTTCCCCCATGTCCCAGCTAGTGAATGGTGTGTGGGTGAGGGGGGGAGGGGAGGATGGTGAAGTCTGAGACAGCTCCCTCCCTGCATTACTAGTGAGAGGCTGGCTTCACAGACAGGGGGGAGCTGCCTGTCCCTCACTCCTGACTTCCTCCATGTCCCAGCTAGTGAATGGTGTGTGGGTGAGGAGGGGGGGGGGGTGGATGGTGAAGTCTGAGACAGCTCCCTCCCTGCATTACTAGTGAGAGGCTGGCTTCACAGACAGGGGGGAGCTGCCTGACCCTCACTCCTGACTTCCCCCATGTCCCAGCTAGTGAATGGTGTGTGGGTGAGGGGGGGGGGGGAGGATGGTGAAGTCTGAGACAGCTCCCTCCCTGCATTACTAGTGAGAGGCTGGCTTCACAGACAGGGGGGAGCTGCCTGTCCCTCACTCCTGACTTCCCCCATGTCCCAGCTAGTGAATGGTGTGTGGGTGAGGGGGGGGGGTGGATGGTGAAGTCTGAGACAGCTCCCTCCCTGCATTACTAGTGAGAGGCTGGCTTCAGAGACAGGGGGGAGCTGCCTGACCCTCACTCCTGACTTCCCCCATGTCCCAGCTAGTGAATGGTGTGTGGGTGAGGGGGGGGGGGGGAGGATGGTGAAGTCTGAGACAGCTCCCTCCCTGCATTACTAGTGAGAGGCTGGCTTCGCAGACAGGGGGGAGCTGCCTGACCCTCACTCCTGACTTCCCCCATGTCCCAGCTAGTGAATGGTGTGTGGGTGAGGGGGGGGGGGGAGGATGTTGAAGTCTGAGACAGCTCCCTCCCTGCATTACTAGTGAGAGGCTGGCTTCACAGACAGGGGGGAGCTGCCTGACCCTCACTCCTGACTTCCCCCATGTCCCAGCTAGTGAATGGTGTGTGGGTAAGGGGGGGGGGGGAGGGTGGGGAAGTCTGAGACAGCTCCCTCCCTGCATTACTAGTGAGAGGCTGGCTTCACAGACAGGGGGGAGCTGCCTGTCCCTCACTCCTGACTTCCCCCATGTCCCAGCTAGTGAATGGTGTGTGGGTGAGGGGGGGGGGGTGGATGGTGAAGTCTGAGACAGCTCCCTCCCTGCATTACTAGTGAGAGGCTGGCTTCACAGACAGGGGGGAGCTGCCTGACCCTCACTCCTGACTTCCCCCATGTCCCAGCTAGTGAATGGTGTGTGGGTAAGGGGGGGGGGGGGAGGATGGTGAAGTCTGAGACAGCTCCCTCCCTGCATTACTAGTGAGAGGCTGGCTTCACAGACAGGGGGGAGCTGCCTGACCCTCCCTCCTCCGGGGTATTGTGATCTTCCTGCACACAGTGCCCTATCCCTGATACCAGGGGTGTTGTGATCTTCCTGCATGCAGTGCCCTATCCCTATTAATACCAGGAGTGTTGTGATCTTCCTGCATGCAGTGCCCTATCCCTATTAATACCAGGAGTGTTGTGATCTTCCTGCACGCAGTGCCCTATCCCTGATATCGGGATGTGTGCAAGAAGATCACAACACCCCCGGTATCAGGAATAGGGCACTGTGTGCAGGAAGATCACAACACCCCCAGTATCAGGAATAGGGCACTGTGTGCAGGAAGATCACAACACCCCTGGTATTAGGGATAGGGCACTGTGTGCAGGAAGATCACAACACTCCTGGTATTAATAGGGATAGGGCACTGTGTGCAGGAAGATCACAATACCCCTGGTATCAGGGTTAGGGCACAAGTTCTAGTCACATTGACTGATCACATTACTTGTTTTGTCAAGCTACCAACTGTTTCCATTTCCCATCCCCCATATACTGTCAGTAGGAAACTTGGTAACATGAATAAATAAGAGGGCAGCCAATAGGAATACATATTCATTCCTAAACTGACCTTAACTGACCTGAAAAGTGTCAAATTGTATCATTTTCAGTTAGTGCGCACTAACTCCCAGTTAGTGCGCACTAACTCCCAGTTAGTGCGCACTAACTCCCGTTAGTGCGCACTAACTCGAGTTAGTGCGCACTAATCGGAAAAAAACGATTTTTAACGATTTTTTAACTAAAAAATCGTGCCTAAGACGATTTTCTTGCCCTGCCACACGATTTCTATCGTTAAGACGATATGGAAAACAATTCACATCCCTACTTACCACCACTATGAATTTGCAGCAAGAGTGCGTGTACGAATCATTAACCCCAAATGGATAACAATGGTATCTGGTGATCTCAAAGGCCTCAACAGCTGCGACATGACTACAGTCTGTTATGGTTTTGAGGTGTTGGAGTGGATTCTTGAGTACTGCTGTGATGGTCACTTCCATGGGGAAGATCCCCATGAGGAACCGCAGTACTAGGCTAGATTCTATACACACAGAGCAGCAGCAGTGAGGTAACCCAGTAGAAGTAGTCAGGGGTCCTCAGCAGAGGAGACCAGTCCCACACTCGAGTAGATGGTAGGCAGCACAAGGTAGTAGAGGAAGTCCCGGTTGCAGACTCCCAGCGCTGTAGCTGAAGGTGAGACAGACTGACAAGGTTAGTTACTCACTGAAGTAGATAGCTGTATTGATGAAGATCCTGGCAGGCAGAAGTAGTTGAATTGTAGGCACCAAGGCAGGGAGATCAGGCCCTCGAGGCGCAAGTACCCAGGTTAGTGATGAATGACCCCGAAGTACAGAGAGAGCTTCCAGTGACAGCAAGGAAGCAGCAGAGCAGCTTAGACCGAAGGCATTCCAAACCTTGCTAACTCAGTTTGTTAGCAAAAGAAGGGCAGGCTAAATACCAGGATGTTATGATGACACTCAAAAAGGATGCCCCTGAGGTTCCCGCCATGACGTGGATAAAGATATGGGTGGCATGAGCGCGCGCACCTTAGGAGGCCTCAGGAGAAACATGGAAAACACTGTCACCGTTGCTGTTCTGGAGGCGCCAGAGAGAGTGGCATGAAGACGCAGCAACAGCCATATTCCCAAGGCTTGAGGAGAGAGAGAAGGAAGAAAGGTGAGGCACAGATATCGAAGCCGTCTGAGACCGACGGACGCAACACAGTCCCATTTCTTTCCTCGAATCTTGAACCACTGCAACCACTCCCTCACAACCTTGCCCAAGTGCTCATCACATGGACAAATTAGAGCTCTCTCATATGCCCAATAAACAAGAGTGGCTTATAATCCAGGCATACCCCAGTTCCGTGGAGCACATGTGAAACTCTAGGAAAAAACAAAGAAAATTACTTGTGGGCCCTCAACTCCTTCTAAAACTAGGTCAGATGTTCAATGAGAAAGCTCCTGACCTCCATTGACTAAGCCTCTGAATTTTTTCCACCATCCGCCCTGCCTCTGCCATTAATGTAGGGCAAGGCTATCGGCACCATTTTTAAAGATGGCGCCGGCCATCCATTACTTCTACCATGTGACAGGGCCTGGCCAATGGCACGGATACCCTGTCACATGGTAAGAGCAAAGGGCCATCGGCGCCATTTTTATTAGTGGCAGCCGACAGCCCCGAGAGCGGGAGATCGCTCCCGGGACTTTCACTGGACCACCAGGTACTTGTAAAAGGTTTTTGGGGGGTTCAGGAGGGTGGGGAAAGCTAAGGGAACAGTTTTAAAGGGTCAGGTGGGTTTTTTTGTTTATCGGCTCGGGCGCAGCCGATAAACAAGACCGCGATCGGGCCGCACAAAAAAAAATTAACGATGTGAATTAGAACCGGAATCGGAACTGATTCCAGTTCCGATTCACATCTCTATAATGTAACAGATTTAGAACAATCACCTCCTCTGTGTGTTATAATACCAAATTTTAATATGTAAAATTGTGCTTACAACCTCATGCCATTCTAAAACATATCTGCAATGTTATTGGATCTTCATAATACTGGGCTAAACAGATTGCCACAGGATCTTAGTATAATTGATAGTTACAGCCCTCTTTTTAATCATTAGTCTCTTTAAATTCAATTCACAATTTTTAAAAAATATATTTTATATCATGCAGTTAAAATAAAGTCCATAAATATGAAGTCTGTGTTTTATTCTGGACTCAATAATGAAGAATGCAAATGTTAAAAGCACTTAGAGATCAGATAAGTAATCACTAAAGTCACAGTGATCACATATGAAATTGTCTAACATTTGACTGCAGAAAGTTTGCTTGCGGTTCTCCATTACCATCCTCAACACAAGCCATGTTTTAGAATATACTTCCTGCTTCAGGGGGGATGCTTAATTAATTCCAGTCCACATGCCAGGGTAGATTACATATCAGTGTTTGAATAGCATATTGTCAGCATGTGTGATTTGAAAATAAGTAGAGTCCATATTCTGTAAGTCAGTGAATGGACAAGTTTTCCAGTAAATGTTAGCCAGATAAGTTGCCACAGATATTCAGCGAAACAGGTCTCCCATTAAATATACTGAAATAGAGGCCCAAGATGGCGGCGTGAACAGCCACAAGGAAAAAACACTCTGCCTGTAACTATTTCCTGATATAAGATGCCACCTAATAGGAAAGGTAAAATACGAGTTTTTCCCCTGGAACCCGTTGTATCTGAAGGACAGAAGCAGATAACTTCATTTGCGACCCCGATGTTGGGTAAAACGGAGGATTTTGTCCCTGCCTCGATGTCTGGAGAGGGAGCTCCGGCACCATATGGGGAAACCACGCTCAGTCCTCTGGATTGTCGACCTCCACCGCCTCTGATGCTATGGGTGAACATAAAAGATGCAGCACAGAAAGATGACATCATTCCCGTGGTGGGAGGGGGAAGCCGAGAAGGAGGAAAGGAGCTGCAACCTCAATTCTCCTCGAGTATGTAGGGTACAGCATCGACAAGGGCCATAGAGGAGCTTGAAACAATGTTGTCTCCGGCGGACCCTGGTGAGGAAGAAAGAAGGATCTTGGCAGCACAAGCGGTTGAACTTCCATGGTTACCAAAAGTCCAAGAAGGGGGTGAGTTTTTTCATTTGCCCCTAAGCCATCTGTAGTAACTGGATACTTTGTGGGACCTGGTAGCTAGTCTTGGATGGCTAAGTTAAGTATTGTGAAAATAAATATGCAAATATGGAATTTGAGATACAAACCTTTAACCATAATTTGGGAGGAAAGAGTAAAGAACTTGATAACAGAGTTGAAGATGTGGAACAAAAAATGATGCAAGTTCAATCTGTGAATTGTAAATTAATAAAAGATTATGGGATTCAATCCCAAAGACTGGAATACTTGGAAAACCATATCAGGCATCTTAATTTAAGATTCAAAAATTTCCCACATGCTTTGGGAGAAGATACCCAAAGCATGTTAAGAACGTTTTTTGTGGAAAACCTAAAATTTGAAGAATCTAAAATTCCCCTGGTTAACAAGGCATATTTCCTAACAAAAGCTAGAAGAAATATTGAAGATAATCAGATGGAAGCTCTCGACAATCTGACACAATTCTTAGAAAGTTCTACAGTGGAGATCTTAGATCAAGGAACGCTGCTTGTGTCGTTTGTGACAGAGAGAAACATCAGTGACGTTATGAGAAAATATTTCCAAAATATTACTATGGCTTTTTATGGGCAAGTTGTTAAGATATTTCCAGATTTTGCCAGACCCACCCAAATAAGGAGAAGGGAATTCTTAAATTTGAGAACACAGGTGTTAGCTTTAGGTTATACTTTTGTACTGAAATACCCATGTAGGTGTACAATACGAGGAACAGATTAAAGTTTTATTTTCACTAAGATAGACAGCTGAAATCCTTTTTGAATGCCAGGAATTTAAACATCCATCCTGTTTAACAGGATCCCTAATAGATAATCAAATATTGAATACCACCATATCCATTAAGCCAGTTTTCTCTTCTTTGTTTGTTTATGTTTCTTATGTACTCCCTTTAATTTTCTGGGCCAATTTCTTTATTCCTGAATTTTATACCTCATTGGAAAGTATTGTAATGGGAATTTCTTATTGGAGTTGTATGTGAAATTTGATATCTTACATATCTTTTCTTTTTCTGTAAAGTAAGATGTATGATTACTACTTTATGAAAAATTAATAAAATATTAATTAAAAAAAAATATATATATATACTGAAATAAAGTTATCCAGATAACTTTACCCAGGTAACTTCGAACGTCCTACTGAATTTGCAGGCTAAATTTATCTAGAATGGCATCCTACTTTGCTCTGACAGAAATATAAGCAATGTATGACACTAACCTAAGACTCAGAGCATTGCTAGTAGCATACATACTAAAGTTGCTATCAGAATAACGCAGGAACAACTGAGAATGTGGTTAGAGTTTGTACCTCCTCTCAGCACATCTTTGGGGTTTTGTGGGGCTTCCAGCTGGGTTGCTAGAGTGGAAATAGACGGTTACCAGTCTGGTGGGAGGTAGGGTGGGGGGTAGAAATCAGCTCAGGAGCAGACTATGAATTCTAAAATTTTGGGGAAGGGCCTTGGGTTGGCAAGGTCTGCGACTTCATAGAATTACTTTGGCGGGTGGGGGAATTGGGTGCATTGCTTCCACATTTAGAAAATAATTTTTGAGGGTGGAGAGATGGTGTAGGATAGGGGGTTGCTGGCCTCCAGAGAGTATGTGTGTCTTTTTACTTAACCAACTCTTATTTAGTATATAGCCAGTTAAGTATTAAGTTATTCAGGTCAACACTTACCTAGATAACTTTGACTTCTCTCCAACTAAATGTGTTCTTTCTATCTGTCCCCACTAATTGCTGCAATTCTCACCCCTTTTTCTTGGATTTGGGAGATGGGGATAATTGGGTAGCGCTGTAGCATGGGTCGGATGATAGGTAGCGTTAAAGGTTTACATCTACATGTAATGTTATCACTGGTTGGTTTGATATTTTGCAGTTGGTGGGGGTACTTGAGTTTGAGGGGTTAAAGGACTGAGCTGTTCACAAGAGTGGGCTCCATCCACTTCCTGGGCCAGTAAACAAGGAATTTTCAGCAATTACAAGGGCTTTGTTACTGGGGCCAACTTTTTACAGGTGAAGTGACAGCCCAGTTAACCCCCTGGTGTGGTTAGAATCTGTGGTTGTGGGCTGGCAGACTTGCTTTGATCGTAGAAGGCTATTCAATGATGTATTGACATGGACAGATTTCTTAAGAGAATTTAGGCCTTTCTTAACAAAAATGGGTCATGGAAACTGGAGATCACATGTGCTTGGACCGTAATGCTTGGCTCCTCTCTTTTCCCCAGATAAGGGGGAGGGGAAGATTCAGGAAATAAGGGTATCTAAGAAAGATTCAGGTAATTAGAATAGACTTCTTTGTTAGAACATCTAATAAATCTGTGGTCTTATTTATTACACTCGATTAAATGTACTTTAGCCTTTGGCTTTCGTATTTGTATGTTATCAGATCCATATTCAGCAACTGCGCAGCTGTGCTACTTAGCCAGATAAACTTATCTGGCTAACTAGCGCTGTATATTCAGCAATGCAGCCATGCCACTGAATATACCCAGCTATCTTAAAGTTTGCCGAATATAGTTAAACCAGCTAACTTTAAGACAGCCCTAGGGCCTAACTAGGATTGTCTGGATAATTCAGCTGGCTAACTCTGAATATCGAGTTAGCTGGTTAATTTACCCAGCCAATTTGACTCCTCCCTAATCCACCCATTCCCTGCCCCAGATTTAGCCAGGTAAAACTTAGCCAAATAAGCCACTTATTCAGCTAAGTGGCATCTGCTGATCCTAACCAGATATTCAGTGGCTCCACTTAACCAGATAAGTAGTATTTATTAAGGATAGGCATTCCTTTGAAATGAAATAGGAAATACTAACGATATTTCCTATTTCATTTCATTTTGAAATTTTAAAAAAATGATACACATAATTTTTCATTTTAAAATGTAAACTAACTCAGAGTTAAGTCCCTCACACTTGTGTATCCTAGACCAAGAGTGGAGGTGAGATTAGAGAGTCATGATGTCTCCTTGTGGGGGTACCTCTGAAAAGACCTCTTTTCTGCCAGAGCATTCTAAGGACAGCTAAATAGCACTGCAGTCCAGTCCAAGGCTTTAGCATTCACTATCCTGTCCCCTTACCTTGGCATAAGGAACCAGATTAACTTCCAGTCGAAAAAAACCTTGTGTTCTTCTTCAGTTTCCTAAGGCACACACTAGCACTACTATTATAGCAATTTTTTTAGTTGTTCCCCTTTAAATTGGTGGCTGAGTACTCTAAGTTCTTTTTTTTTTTTTCTTTTGGAGTATGACAGGGCCAGTACAGCACTCCTGCTCTAGTCCAGCCACACCCATCTTCTCCCTCTAAATTCCTTTTGTCTCCAGAAAACAGATCCTTACTCTGTTGACATCATAAATGTAGTGCCCTTTTTTAAAGTTCTCACAAACATTGATCTTGAACTCACCAGTCTTCTCCATTCCATGGCACAGGTGCCAGCCATATCTAGTATATTCACATTTTTTTTAAGAATCTGTGATATCTAAAAAATCTCCAGGGGTAAGTTACTTTACTTCCCTTTGTTCTTACTCTGGGCATTTTATTCCCCAAAAGTCATAAGGCTATCCCATTGGGCTACTGTGATTGTTAAGATTACTTTTCCTTCTGAGCAGAGTATTGAGGTGAGGGGGATGAGGGAGGTGAAGGGGTGAGGGGTAAAACAATAGGCTGCAGAAGAATAGTGAGCTGAAGGAGAAACACATTCTTTTTATTCTTTTTAAAAGAGTTAAGCTCTCTTAGTCCAGCTCCTGACTGAGCTCCTCTCCTCAAGCCAGCCTTAAACCATGATAACAAATGTAGTGCCAGACAGCTTGTGCCCATGCCAATGGGCCCTTCTAGGGGACATTTTCAGGGCCATGGGTGCCCCCCAACCACAAATTAAAAAAATATTTTTCTTTCTCTTATCCACAAAAATATATGCATGTAAATAACCTTGGCAACACTAAGAATGCACACAAAATAGCAGGTGTAATTGTGGGAGCTTAGTTTTGCCAGTATAATTTTTTAAAGCAGACTTATGCATATAATTCCATTTTGAAAACTGGTGTAACTTACGTGCATATTGTTGTATAAGCTATAGGCAATGTTAACAAAATTATCCTCAGACAGACCCAGAGCAATGATAGATGTATGCACAATACCAACATTTCAACCACATTCAAGGACTTTCAATCTGAGATGGAGCTGAAATATTGGATTTTTGCATAAATCTTCTAGTTTTGAACTGATAAACTGGCTCTGTTTATAACTAATTTGGATTACTGCAACACAATTAAAATAAAATGTATGCAACAATTTTTGCATACACATTTACTCCGTCTTTGTGTGCTGTCTCTATTTAAGACATATTTGGACTGTGTTATCAAATATTGGAACAAGGTGATGTATTATTGTATCATTGTTTGAAAATAAGGAAACCAGCTCAGAAAAATAACTGGTGATGTCACAAACTATAGCACAGTTTGTTCCATTACAATACTGCAATATTTTCTTTTTAATTCTGTATCCATAAGGGAGTTTATTGAGGCAGATGGCTGTATTATTGCCTTTTGAGAGTATACACTACTGCAGTCATATCAGTCTAGAGCAGGGTAGACTGAGCTGCTGGAATGCTTTCCAGCATAAGTTAAATAGGACAGAAGAGGGATGAGTTACATTTTGAAAATTATTTGGCGTATATAAATTATTTCTATAACAGAGCAAAAAAAAAAAAAAAAAGTCCATATCTTTATAAGGCCTATCATCTCTTTTTTGGCACTGTTGTCTAGCACACTTGGTTATAGCCTTATCACTTCATAAAGAAGCTGTTTGAAAATGCACCTTGGAGAAGAGAAAAATACGAATGCTTAGAGACTTTGCAGGAGAAAATAATAAAGAACCCCTTTGTGATTTCTTTAGGAAAAAAAAATGAAAGGCTGCAGATGCTACTGTTTAAAAGGGCAGAATCACTTACACTAAGTGGCTGTACATGATTCTAATTTTCTCATTGGCATCCCTTCACATGCTATAGATGCCACAACACACTTCTAATTTAAGAACCAAATGTCTCCCAGCTGTATGTTGCAATCTGCTTTAATATCTCTGCAGTGCTTGGGCTCATAATCTTTGATGCTTCAGGCTAAAATGGACAGGGCAGAACCTTATGGCCTTTATTTTAGCAGCATGCTCTTTAAGATTGCAGGTAATGAAAGCCATAATACCTGCTGTAACTGAAAACAGCCAACATAAAATCTTAACTGTCTTACCATGTGACTGTATCATGAATAATTCAAAAAGACACTCCTACTATTTGGTTGAAAGAGATGCAAAAACATAGATAATAGAGCACATTACAGTTGTATGCAAACATTTAGGTACCCTGGTCAAATAGTATGTTACAATGTTAAACAAAAGAATAAATAGTTCCAAAAGAACAAACCTGATTTATCTACTTAAGTAAAAGTGGACCAAAATAATAGATGTGCTGTGGTATATGGAAAAAGCTGCTAAACTTCTAAAGTTCTTTTTTTAACGTTGCATCGGAGGTGGACCCTTGGGCTGAGGTGGGGTTGACGCAACACGTAGGTAAGGACCTACTGGTACCCACTGTTGGCAGGTGGGCTGATAGGCAGAGAATGCTGGAACTTCACCTATACTAGCCCTTGCTCCCCGTGGGTTGAGCCTTTGGGTGCCGGGGCCAGCAGAACTTAGGAGGGCCTCTGTATATAGTTGCAGGAGAAGTTGGTTCAGCCCAGAGACAGCCGGTGAGAGATGATACAGTCCTACTCCGGACTGGATAATGTCCTGGAAACTCAGGCACCAATGGAATGAAGGCAGACAGTGGGTGCTCAAGCAAAGATAGGCCGAAGCCTGATGAATCCATGTCCAGGGAGTAGACAGAAGAGGCGTCCAATGGTAGACTTGAGTCAGGGCTGGCGGTGATCCAGAGGCAGTGGCAAGCAAGGCTGAGGTCTGATCACGGAGATAGCCAAGAGCCTAGTCAAGCAAAGTTGAGGTCTGATCACGGAGATAGGCAAGAATGTAGTCTAGCAAAGCTGAGGTCTGATCATGGAGATAGTCAATAGCATAGTCGGATGAAGCAAAGGTCTGAGTCTGGAGGATAGGCAATACGTAATTGGAAATGCAGAGGTCTGGGGCTGGAGATAGGCTGTAGTGTAGTCAGGCGAAGCAGAGGTCTGGGTCTGAAGATAGGCTGTAGCATAGTTAGGTAGGGGTGTGCATTCATTTTCGCCATATTGGCGATCCGCAATGTATATTGCACTTTTCGTTGTATTCGTGGGGAAGCGAAATGTATTGCGATTCCCCACGAATACAACAAATTTTCGCCGAATTATTTGGCCGCCAATTTAAACAACCCCCCCACCCTCCTGATCCCCCCCAAGACTTACCAAAACTCCCTAGTGGTCCAGCGGGGGGTCCGGGAATCATACCCTGCACTCACACACCCTCGGAACCAGTATCAAAATGGCGCCAATAGCCTTTGACATACTATGTCACAGGGGCTACCGGTGCCATTGGTCAGCCCCTGTCACATGGCCATCGGCGCCATCTTGTGCTCCTACCATGTGACAGGGGCTGACCAATGGCACCGGTAGCCCCTGTGACATAGTAAGGGCAAGGCTATCGGCGCCATTTTGATTCCTGGCACCCGACGGCACGAGTGCAGGAGATCGCCCCTGGACCCCCGCTGGACCCCCAGGGACTTTTGGCCAGCTTGGGGGGGGGCCTCCTGACACCCACAAGACGTCAAAAGTCCAGCGGGGGTCCGGGACTGACCTCCTGCACTCGGGCCGTATTGCCAGTATTCAAAATGGTGCCATTTTAAATACTGGCAATACGGCCAGAGAGAGAGAGAGAGAGAGAGAGAAAGGCTACCTATGTGAGTATATGCTAATTTGTACTTGCATAAAGTTTTGAAAATTCACCCCAAGTGCCTAAATGGGCTTTTGAATATTGCTACAATATATGCTACTTTTACATGCATAAATGCTTTTGAAAAATACCCCCTAAAATACCAAAACAGACTGATATGATATTTAGGGGTAGATTTTTAAAAACTGCACGATCGCGTACTTTTGTTTGCGCAGCAGGCGCAAACAAAAGTACGCTGTATTTTATAAGATACACACGTAGCCGCGCGTATCTTCTAAAATCCTGGATCGGCGCACGCAAGGCTGCCGATTTTGGGCAGCCGGCGCGCGCCGAGCCGCGCAGCCTGCCTCCGTTCCCTCCGAGGCCGCTCCAAAATTGGAGCGGCCTCGGAGGGAACTCTCTTTCGCCCTCCCCTCACTTTCCCCTCCCTTCCTCTACCTAACCCACCCCCCCCAGCCCTATCTAAACCCCCCCCTACCTTTATCCATGGATTTACGCCTCCCAGAGGGAGACGTAAATCCATGGATAAAGGTAGGGTCCCGGGGTTCTGCGCGCGCTGGCAGCCTATGGAAAATAGGCGCGCCGGCGCGCAATGCCCTGCTCGCGTAAATCCAGGTGGATTTACACGAGCAGGGCTTTTAAAATCAGCCCATTAATGGGTAACAAATTCTCTATTTAGTTGGTTTGCAAATAATAGATAGCTATACTAACAATTATTCCCATAGACAAAGAGTTGAAAAAAGCTATTACATTTGCCCTGCCTGGTTGAGCTCTCTAAAAGTCAGAAAAGGGAACTAGATTTCATAATACCCAGAAGGCAACTTTTCAAAAGGATCTAAGATAGATGCCTAGAACCCTGGTTTAGAAAATCGCCAGGGGTACAGCAGCAAAATATAGCCACTTTGTGAAACAATGCAGCTATGCTTAGCAGCTGAAAAAAATGGGCATTCTTGGAGCTGTGCTTGGGTTGGTAGAACAAATATACACATGTACCTATTAGTTTTTAAATATACACATTTAAAGGTGAATTGTAAAAGCCTGACATGCTCCAAAATAAGGAGATGTGCAAATATGTCATGCTCATGACTGCCATACAGAATTTAAAAGCTGCCCAGATAGGTGCATAAATGCCGCTGCAATGCACATCTTGGAACTTCTCAAAAAGGGGTGGAGTGTGGGCATGGTCTGGGCAGGGCATGGGTAGTACGAGGATAAGTCAGTAAGTAAGTCACAAATCTCTCTACTAAGGTAATAAAACATATATCTGTAATGTTGTCATATTCCATAGATGGCAGCACCTTAGAAATGCTTATGTACATAAATAGTTATTTAAACTGTGCATGTGCAGGGGGCTGTGTACACAAGGAAAATGGCTGCCGTGTGACAGATTGTACGGTTCGAAGAACAATGTGCTGTTGTCTGATTTTTATGGGCTAAGGCTTAGTGGCAAAAGACATTCATAAAGAAATGTATCCAGTATATGGAGAGAAATGTCTCTCGCGTAAAGCAATGTATAACTGGACCAATAAATTTGCACAAGGACGTGCCAACTTGAACGACGAAACCAGACCTGGTCGACCTGTAGAGATTGTGACAGAGGCAACTGTGAAGCAGGTTGAGGAAGAGATAGTTCGCGCTAACAGAGGGTAACAATTGACGAAGTTGCCAAAGAAATTGGGTGTTCTCAAGGATTAGCATATTCCTTAGTGCATGATACATTAAACTTTCGCAAAGTCTGTGCAGGATGGGTTCCCAAACAGCTGACCGAAGACAATAAGAACAACCAGATGGGTGTCTGTTTGGAAAATCTCTGCTGTTATGCAAACAAAGGTGAATCAATGATGGCACGTATTGTTACTGGTGACGAGTCGTGGGTGCACGACTATCAACCAGAAGTGAAACACGATTCCATGCAATGGAAGCATCCACTATCACCGGCACCGAGAAAGTTCAAGCTTGTGCCTTCTGCAGGAAAAGGTGATGTTGACTATGTTTTGGGACCGAGATGGGATACTCTTAACCAGTTTTCAGAAGCGTGGTGAATCTGTTAATTCGGCTTCTTACTGTGCTACTCTATTAAAGCTTAAAGGAGCTATTCGTAGAAAATGCCCAGATCTGGAAAAAAGAGGAGTGCTGATTCTTCACGATGAGACTCGTCAGACAATTGCGAACCTGCACTGGGAAGTTCTTGAACATCCACCATACAGTTCGGATTTGGCACCCAGCGATTTTCACTTGTTTGGCAAACTGAAAAGCCATCTCGGTGGTAAACATTTCACCAGCGATGAAGAAGCGGAACAAGAGGTGAAGCACTAGTTACGATGCCAGCCAAAAGACTTTTACGCAGAAGGTTTTGATGGACTTTTCAAACGCTGGGACAAATGTATAAATGTTCGCGGTGATTACGTTGAAAAGTAGTTGGTTTTTCCAGAAAACTGTTTGTGACTATATTCTGTATATTTCACAGTAAATTATTCATCTTTTGCATTTAAATACATTTCATGAATATTAATCCCATGTATGTTTGTGACTTACTTACTGACTTACCCTCGTACATGGGCATTTCTGCACTTTCACCAGAAATGTGCATGTAAATAACTATGTGATCCAGTGCGCACCGAGGTCCCCTGCCCCCTAACTTTACTTCTGCTGTGGATGGCATGTAAGTAGAGATGAGCTTTGTTTTTCTGGCTTGGGTCAGGTTTCAGTTCAGACACTTTGTGGGAAAACTCGTTTTCCCATGGATTATTTTTTGCCAAAAAAGAAACTGGAACCCGAACCCGATACCGGAAAAAAGAATAAAAAAAAAAACACAAATCAGGAAAAAAAATGTGAATCGGGAAAAAAAACCCACCCCAACCCTTAAATTTTACTTTCTTACACCCCCCACCATCCCGATCCCTCCTCAAGACTTATTAAAAGTCCTTGGTGGTCCAGCAGGGTCCCGCGAGTGATCTCTCCCTCCATGCCGTCGGCCTGTCGGGCCTGCTATGACTCAAAATGGCACCGATAGCCTTGCCCTTACGATGTCACAGGGGCTACTGGTGCCATTGGTCAGCCCCTGTCACATGGTAGGAGCATGTGACAGGGGCTGGTTCAAGCCCCCCCCGAACCACAACGAGTTAGGCAATTTCATTGAAATTGCCTAATTCGTAATAAATGAATGCACATCTCTACATGTAAGTCCAACAAAGAAAAAGTACGAGCTATTTCTGATGGGATTAAGCGGTCTGGGGTAACTGGGGTGTATGCAGGCTATCAAACTAGTGAGGGTTGGTTAACTGGGAACAAACTGGTAAAACTGGCAAATGATTCGGTGCATGTCCCTTTTAAAATGCCCCCAGTTATGCGGTAGGTAGAAGCGGGATGGGGGAGGGATTTGCATGCAGAGAGACACGTGCCCATTTAAAATTCAGCACACATGTGTATGTGGCCAGGCTAATTTATAACATGTGTGCATAAACATGCGTATGCCATCAAATAACCACATCCCTAGGCGCATGCTTACACATCTGCGCACATGTGTGCCTGTGCACCAGTCCAAAAGTTACTGTCTTATTTTGCAGTGTGTAGTCAGTCATAGATATTAGTAGCAGGTGCAAAGTATTTGGATACTTTTATTACCTGCATACTTCATAGCTTATTTTTAAACTACTTGGGAAATTATAATTTTGAAAACAACTACAATTTGCACAGGTAGAAAAATATCCATGTAACTTATACCTACCTGGCTTATTGAAAAGCTACATTATAGGGTGAATTTTAAAAGCCGTACATGCAGCAAATCTGGGAGATATTCATGTGACTGGGATGCATGTGGGCCGCGCAAATATTAAGAGGCCCGCAGCCATGTGCGTATCTCCTGGTATGCGCATTCAAAAGGATTTTGCAAAAAGAAGTGGGCCAGAGGTGGGGTCTGGGAGGAGAATGGGTGGGGCATGGGCGGGCAGGGACAGTGCCATTAAATCTGAGTCACACACAAGCGTGCGTCAATACACGACGGCCGCGTAAGTTGCTGTAACTATGGATTGCTGATAAGTAGTAAAATAAAAACATTAAGGGTAGTTAGTGGGGTTTTATGGGTCGGGGTTAGTAGGGTAAAAGGGAAACAGGTTAGATAGAGGGTTTAGGAAGTCCACTCCTTTACTGGGGTGAACTGGGAGGGAACAGGGAAAATAGGCTTAATGCGTCGCTCGCGCAAAATCTACTAAAATCCCTGCACATACATATGCGAGATGGCATTCACGCGCACATGCACACATCGATATAAAATTGTGCACACGTTTAGCGGATTTTATAACCTGCGTGCATAGATGCACGCAGGTTATAAAATCAGCTCACCCATGTGCACATGCCGGCAAATGCATGCACGTGTACGCCCGCATGTGATTCTTAAAATCTGCCTTTAAGCTGGGTAGATGAAAAGTACATGGGTATTTTTGTAGCTGTATGACTTATAGTTGATTTGTTTTTAAATTTCCTTTTATTAACCAACAAACTATAGTTGCAGTAACAGTCCACATATCATCATGAAAAAATTTAAGATGTAACAATCTTGACTTATCTCAGTTTACAAATTACCAAAAACATCGATCATCACCACATCTTTCTGCGTAAACCATACATCTATTTAATTTTTTTTATTTTTTTTTACTATAAAATGGTTTTTCCATCTAGGAAAAAATTTGCATAGATATCTTGTCACATTCACCAATGATTCATCTGTATCTGGAGCAAATGTGCGGAACTAAAGCATTTTACAGTAAGAATGGTCCAGCTCAAGGGCAATTATGGGTAGCATAACATTGCAGGAGAAAAACCTGTCATACATCCTTGAATCTTTTACTTCATCTGGTTGCAGAAACTATTAACAGGATGCCCAAATGTGCAGATACTTTTTTGTGAATAAAATAGGCAGTGGATACAATCTTGATACCACTTGATGCATCATTTCTTTTCTTATGTCTAAGCAATGTCTAAGCAAGGCTATTTTCTCAAACTACACATGAATGAAAAATTGTCATTCCAAACTTTTATTTACCCATAGGAATATCTCTTGAACTACAATAGAACTTTTGTGTTGTTGTGCCCCAATTCAGAAAGGATTTTGGGGCCTATGCAATAAACGTTTAAGAATATGTTAAGGACCTTCTAGGAGTGCTACAATAGCATGCAATATATTAAGGATTTAACAGGCATGTTAAAGTGGTCCAGAAAACTGTTAGAGTGAGCATACTAAAAATTGATAAGTCCACAAACATAAATGAAGGACCATTATATGTAAATATAGCTTTAGAATGTGCAATATAAATGGTGTGGTATGCTCATCCTCCACCTTGTTTACTAAGTGCTTACTAAAAGGTGAATTTTAAAAGCCTGGTGCACACCAAAACTGGGAGATATGCACACAAGTCAGGTTCATGCATGCCAAGCGGATTTTATAAGCCTCCAGGATATGCATGTACATGCAGTTGAGCACACAAAGTTAAAGTTTACAAAAAAGGGAGAGATGTGGGCATGGTCTGAGTGGGCTAGGGGCGTTCTGGGATTTTAGCACAAAATTGGCATGTGCCAAGATCCCCTGCCGGGTAACTTTACTTCTGGTATAGATGAAGTGTAAGAAATAAAACAAAAAAAATCTAGACCGATCAGCAAGATTTTAAGGGTCATGGCTAATGGGGGGAGGGAGGCTATTAAACTTAGGGGCTTGAAAGTCATAGCCTTTAATTGGGTAAACTGGGAAGGAACTTGGAAAACTATCAATGTAATTGGCGTCTGTCCCTTTCAAAATTTCCCCATTAAGCAGTAGAAGTGGGATTTGCATACAAATATGTACGGTCACTTACAATTGAGCACATATGTACGTGCGGTAAGGCTATTTTATAAAGTGCACACATATGGGCAAATAAGTTATAAAATGAGTGCATCCATGGCTGCAAGCCAATGAACACTTGCACATGTGCACCTGCACACCTTTTTAAAGTTACTGTCCAATAGCACACTATTGAATAGCTACCTCAGACCATGTAATAAATTGTTAATAAGCATGGTATTGAAAGCACTCAAATAATTGCATATCAGAAGTCCTGAAAAATGAAGGCCATGTACAAAAGATAACAATGTACCCATAGGTCATTGAGAATGAATAGATTTGACCAAATTTCTCTTTCACAAATCAAGACACACACACATTTATTTATTTATTTAAAAACTCTTCTATACCATCGTTAAGTTAGATAACCGTCACAATGGTTTACAGCAAGGCATGATAATGAAAATGTGAGAAGTATAGATTACAAATTAATCATGTGCCATCATAGTGCGGTAACAATTCATTTCAATAAACAGTGGGCCGGATTTTAAAGGGGTTACGCGGTTAAGTTAAGCGTGTAACCCTTAAAAAAAAACCCTGTGCGTGCAAGTCCCGGGACGCGCAAAAGTCCCGGGGCTTGCAAAAAGGGGCAGTCGGGGGCGTGGCTAGGGGGCATGGTGTTGGTTCGGGGGCGTGTTCGGGGCATGTGGGCAGTCCGGGGGCGTGGCCGAGTGCCCCGACACAGAGGCCTGTGTCGGGGCCTGCCGTGCCAGAAGACAGCCAGCACGCGTAAGTTACTACTGCCCGGAGGCAGTAGTAACTTTTGGAATAAAGGTAGGGGAAGGGTTTAGATAGGGCCGGGAGGGTGGGTTAGGTAGGGGAAGGGAGGGGAAGGTGCGGGGGGGGGGGGGGGTTGGAAGAAATGTTCCCTCAGAGGCCGATTTCTTGCTGCAACTGTGATTACCTGTCATGTCTTGCTGCCACTAATCTGCCTACCTGCTGTGCCTCTGATATACCACCATAGGGGTCTTGCTACAGTCTGCTTACCTGCCTTAACCCTGATAGGGGTAGCTGGGTTCAAAAAAGGTTTGGATAAGTTCTTGGAGGAGAAGTCCATTAACGGCTATTAATCAAGTTTACTTAGGGAATAGCCACTGCTATTAATTGCATCAGTAGCATGGGATCTTCTTAGTGTTTGGGTACTTGCCAGGTTCTTGTGGTCTGGTTTGGCCTCTGTTGGAAACAGGATGCTGGGCTTGATGGACCCTTTGTCAGACCCAGCATGGCAATTTCTTATGTTCTTATGTTTTTATGAATCCTATGGCTAGCAGAAAAGTTATTGTTTAGGAAGAGGGGATTAAAAGGTTATTGACTCAGCTATTACCATATATTAGGTATTATTTTCTTAATAAAGCTATGGCCTGTTTTATTCCAAGTACTTGTGTTTTAAGTGATTTCTTGAAGATATTGGCATAAAGAGGTTTGTATAGTTAAAGTGAATAGATGAGAAAACTAAGACAAGGAAGGAACACCAAAAGAGAAAACTGAAGAGAGACAGGAAGACAGAAACAATGAACCAGAGGAATTAAAGGTAATGTAGACAACATGGATGACGAAAGACAAAGATAAAAATAAAAGTCTGAGTTGAAGGAAGCTGAATTAATACAAAATGAAGACTAAGTAGTTTTTCTCGCTCGAATAGTATGACTTAAATCCCACTTACTAGATTATTGAAACACAGCAATTTATTCATGTCTGTTTTGTTCACCATTTCAGATCAATGTGCTAAGTGGTATCAATTCAAGGTACTTGTCAGTTTAATTAGGGAAAGTGAAACACAATTACAAAGCAGAAGTGCAAACCTGGCACAAAACATCAGACTGCTAATTTGGGACATTTGCAGCAAATTAGAGGAGAAAGTAACACTGACTCTAAGACATTGTCATCAAATGTCTTAATTATAAGGTTACTCTAGAAAGGGGGTAGCATTGGGGTTCTAATAAATCTCATTAAATGCAAAGCTTTCTATTTGCCAACTAATTAAAATTCATTTTTGCACCTCCTTGGAGACAGGGATTTTGCATGTAATTTTTTTTTCCCAACTGTGCTATAAATATATTAGAATTTCCTATGCCTTTGAAATAGCTGAATATGATTGCATGGAGATGCTGTAGAAGCACTTCTAGAATAAAGTAAAAAATGTTACAACCATTTAAAAAGTAATTCATGGTGAAACTCAACTTTTTCCTTTTACTAAAGAATGGATCTCATAACATAGGAAAAATTACAAGAGAGTGTGATGGTCTAAGATTAATCCTTTTCTAACTTTCTACTGAACTGAAAGGCAAAAAGGACAGATAGAAGCTGGGTGTGCAATGTATTATAATGAGCATATTTTCACAATCTTACCCTTTCTTTGAAAAACAAAAGGACACAAAATTCAGAAGACATGGCATGGCAATTTTTAGAATTCAACTTACTATAGCATTTTCCTTTATCAAAGTCCAAGCCCACAAGAAATTATCTCGCAGGGACTGAAAACAAGGCAGTCAAACCTACAGTGGCCTCAAATCACAGGGGGTGAACAACATGAAAAACTGCAACACGTGAAAGCCAGAAACTTGATAAAGGTGATATCATCTCTGCAATAAATGTATATACACAGAAAGGTTTAAATAGGCAGCATTTGCCAATGCCCTAACAAGCTAATTTCACCACTTTGTAAACATTAGATTTATCTATGAAATCATTATTGAGTTAATCAATGAAATAGAAATTAGTACAATTGCTCAATTAATTGTTCTCATCATTGTCTTCATGTTACTAAAATAATCAGATGTCACATACAAAGTTGTTCAGGAAGATTTAGTAGGGAACCTTACTAGAGCACACATTTAAGACATTTTCATGATATGGTTTTCCATTATTCTACAAATGTAGCACAATTGTACAATCACTTATTTCTATTCTACATTGCAATCCATGAATAGTACAAAATATCTGAAGATGGGCTGGAGTACAAGAACATTGCACATTTAGCCTTTTAACTGATGGAACAATACATTAGAACAATAGAGGATACCTTAATTATAACATTCAACAGCAGTTACAGGCAGCAGTAATTGAATGCTCTCCACATCCCATTGCTAGAAGTAAGGTTTGGTTCACCCAAATTCTTGAGAAACAACAAATGCTGACAGAAAGATATTCAAAGACTTTGGAGAATAAAAATGTTCATATACTATTTTAAAATGTAGCTCAGAAATTCTCTGTATCTCAGTATGAATCCTCTATACATTGATTTTGAATTGGTCCCTACTAAGTTTCACACAATATAATAGGGATGTGAATCGTTTTAGGACGATTAAAATTATCGTCCGATAATTTTAATATCGTCTTAAACCGTTATGGAACACAATACAATACAGATTCTAACGATTTATCGTTATAAATCGTTAGAATCGTGAGCCGGCACACTAAAACCCCCCTAAAACCCACCCCCCGACCCTTTAAATTAAATCCCCCACCCTCCCGAACCCCCCCCAAATAACTTAAATAACCTGCGGGTCCAGCGGCGGTCCGGAACGGCAGCGGTCCGGAAAGGGCTCCTGCTCTGAATCTTGTCGTCTTCAGCCGGCGCCATTTTCCAAAATGGCGCCGAAAAATGGTGGCGGCCATAGACGAAAAAGATTGGACGGCAGGAGGTCCTTCCGGACCCCCGCTGGACTTTTGGCAAGTCTCGTGGGGGTCAGGAGGCCCCCCACAAGCTGGCCAAAAGTTCCTGGAGGTCCAGCGGGGGTCAGGGAGCGATTTCCCGCCGCGAATCGTTTTCGTTCGGAAAATGGCGCCGGCAGGAGATCGACTGCAGGAGGTCGTTCAGCGAGGGTTCCGGCGCCTCGCTGAACGACCTCCTGCAGTCGATCTCCTGCCGGCGCCATTTTCCGTACGAAAACGATTCGCGGCGGGAAATCGCTCCCTGACCCCCGCTGGACCTCCAGGAACTTTTGGCCAGCTTGTGGGGGGCCTCCTGACCCCCACGAGACTTGCCAAAAGTCCAGCGGGGGTCCGGAAGGACCTCCTGCCGTCCAATCTTTTTCGTCTATGGCCGCCGCCATTTTTCGGCGCCATTTTGGAAAATGGCGCCGGCTGAAGACGACAAGATTCAGAGCAGGAGCCCGTTCCGGACCGCTGCCGTTCCGGACCGCCGCTGGACCCGCAGGTTATTTAAGTTATTTGGGGGGGGTTCGGGAGGGTGGGGGATTTAATTTAAAGGGTCGGGGGTGGGTTTGAGGGGTTTTAATGTGCCGGTTTTTTCGATTTTTCGATTTTTCACGATTTTTAACGATTTTTCACGATATTTTACCCCCCCAAACGGCAACAATACGATTCCCTCCCCCTCCCAGCCGAAATCGATCGTTAAGACGATCGAGGACACGATTCACATCCCTACAATATAATATCAGCTTCATTAAAATACATATGCTCCTCATTATCCCTTTGTTGATATGCAATGTTGCTTCCTCCTGATGCCAGCTACATCTGTAATTGGGTGGAGGATGCACGTTGAGCATGCACTTATTGTTTTCTCAGCTTAGTCTAAGGGCAAGAAGCCAATAATACGTGTCTACATTTCAGTCATCACACGGCCTCACAAAAGATATGCTTCAAACCACTTATGTAGCCCAAGCCTGAAGAAATCAATGGAGAAGAAGGAAAATCAAATACAAAAAAGAACTATTTCCTTCTCGATAGGGAAACAAATGCTGTCATAAGTAGAAGAAACTTGAGAATGCTATTCAGGAATTCTGGAAGATAAAAAAGGAAAAAAAAATCCTCTATCAAACTCTATTGCACTTTTCCTGGCTTTCATTCCCTTATGTGGGCAATTTTCAAAAGCTGTTTTCTCGTATAAATGGCTATTTACTTGGGTAAAAGGGCTGTTTGAAAATTATCCTCTCTACATTGTGATAAAAGTAGGGATGCTTACATACTCTTAGGGGTAGATTTTATAATTTTGCGCGAGCGCGTACTTTTGTTCGCGCACCAAGCGCGAACAAAAGTACGCTGGATTTTATAAGATACGCGCCCCCGGATGACGCGCCGCCGCGACACGCCCCAACACGCCCCCCCCCCCCAGGAGATCCCCGGAACTTACGCGCATCCCGGAGCTTGCGCGCACCGCCGAGCCTATTCAACATAGCCTCGGCGCACGCAGGGGGAGCTTGGGGCAGGTTTTCGGGGGGTACGCACGTATCTTACGTGCGTATCCCTTTGAAAATCTGCCCCTATATGTTTGATTAAATAAACTGAACAGCAAAAAGAAATAATAAATTATAATGAATCAACATTGTAAATAACCCTATATGATGTTAAATTCCTACAATACTTCTCTATTCTCCCAGTTCAATCATCCTTCTTCATTGTAACTGCTCTCTTCCTTTGCACAGGTTCCAGTTTTAATCTTTTGCACCCCCCCTTGTTCAACTGTAAACCAGCATGATGTGATTATATCATGAATGCCGGTATATAAAAACCTTAAATAAATAAAATAAATAAAATGTGTGTCCTACAATACTGGAGAGATTCCTATAACTTTTTTTTATTTATATCACATTGAAATTGCCTCATACCCATAGATTGAATCACAGAAAAACTGTCCAGTGTTGAGAAAAACGTCCTGAAACCAGTTAGTACACATTTTCTAAGGAAACCAATTGACATGGTAGCTGGAAATCTAATTTTAACACTCAAAGGAGTGTATGCCATTCTATGTTCTCATTAAGTCCATATGGAGAAACATTATGCAAACTGAAAATACAAAAATGTTCACTTTTGGTCAGTCTTACATCATTGCATCATTGTCACTATAGAATTGAAGCAAAATGCCCCTGTCCCACAGAATTTCAATCTGCATGCAGCATTTGACTGTGCAACTGACTGCTGTGCCAGATAAGGAGGCCTGGCATGGTGGCTGGTAGGAGAAATAGCAGGGATAGTTGCCACAGCATTTGACAATGTGGAATCAGAAGGGGATTACAGCTGATGTTTCAGTCCGTTCTGGGCCCAGATAAAAGCAGCAGTGAGGGCTAGTTCAAATATCGGCCCACAGAGGCTCGAATACAAGCAGCAGCAGTGGAGGTGAAATTGGTCTGCAAGGCTGGAACAATATTAGTCCATGGGGCCAAAATGAAAGTGGCAGATGGGAGCAATTTCTACCCACCGGGCCAGAATGGAATCCGCAGCAGCAAGAGAATGAGATTCAGGAATCTTCAGCAGCTATGCCCGTGAATAATACATCAGTTGGATAGGGGAGGAGGAGAGAGACAAAAACTGGGGCAGGTATTAGGAAATAGAAACAGGCTAGAAGGGTAGGGGGAAGGATAGAGAGAGACTGGGGGATTAGGAGAAAGGCAGAGAGATTCTGAGAGAAGTAGCGGGGGGGGGGGGGGGGAAAGACTGTAGGAAAGAGATTGGCTGGAGGCTTATGGTGAGAGATTAGTGGACACGCCCAGTGTAAACCAATTTGGCACTCTAGGCAAACCTTTGTTTATTCACCTCCCCCTGCCCCCAATGTATCTATTGGCAGCAGCTCAAGTCTAGCAGTCCCACCTACCCACAGTAGGAGCTCCAGGACTGCATTCCCTTCTTTGGAAGTATTGGCTCTGGTACATAATCCCTTTGGATCTGACACTGGTGGGATTTTGCTGTCCTCAAAATCTTGGTACTCTAGGCAACTTCTTAGTTTGCTTAATGGAAGCACTGTCCCTGTTAGTGGGGGAAAGAGGAAAATGCTGGAGGGACAGCTAGAGAGAAGAGGGTTAGAGTAGCAGAGGCTGGGAAGAGTTAGTAGGGAACAGTGGTTGGTAGGGGATACATGAGAGAGGCTGGGTATGGGATAGAGAAGGGGGAGAGGCTGGTGGGTAATGGCAAGGGAGAGAGGTTGGAAGGAGTTGGTGGGCGAGCAAGGGCAAGAGGCTTGTAGAAACAAGGATGATAGGTTAATGGGTTTGAGCGGGGTAACCTGAGGCTGGGTAGGATGGAAATGACTAAAAATGTAGTCCTGGGGAATTTTGGACCAAAAAATGAAAAATTCTAAGTCTTTGCGCAATAGCTTTTGTTTTGCTTTGAAGTTTAATTGTTACTAAAAAGTAGTGAATATATTGTACCTTTACAAAAAGTATAAGCATAATTTTACATTATGTTTTATTCATTTTGATGTAATTTACTGAGGAGTATGCTCCTAGAGGCCGATTTTCAAAATTGTGCAGGTACATGCAAACTCCATGGGCAATTTAACCTGCAGGTTTTGCATCACTTTTCAAAGGGAAAATAAGAGCATACTTTAATTTTGAGAATTGCCCAAGGAAAAAGTCGATTTGCACTTGCATTTTCTGTGGCACTTTTTTCTGGCCATAACAATGTGCAGTTTTGAAAATGCAAAACTATGTGTGTTGTTGTCTTCCCTGACCTCAGCAACCCTAGGAAAGCCTCCACAAAAATGTAAGGGCCGGATTTTAAATGCCCTGCGCGCGTAAATCCGGCCAGATTTATGCGCGCAGGGCCCTCGTGCGCCGGCGCGCCTATTTTGCATAGGCCGCCGGTGCGCACAGAGCCCCGGGATGCGCGTAAGTCCCAGGGCTTCGTAAAAGGGGCGTGTCGGGGGCGTTCCGGGAATGACGCGGCATTTCGGGGGCGTGATGTGGCGTTTCAGGGGCGGGCCCGGGGGCATGGCGCCAGCCCGGGGGCGTGGTCGAGGCCTCCGGACCAGCCCCCGGGTCGGGTGATGGCGCACCAGCAGCCCGCTGACGTGCGCAGATGTACATCTGCTTTCAGCAGGCGTAAATCTACCAACAAAGGTAAGGGGGGGTTTAGATAGGGCCGGGGGGGGTGGGTTAGGTAGGGAAAGGGAGGGGAAGGTGGGGGGAGGGTGAAGGAAAGTTCCCTCCGAGGCCGCTCCGAAATCGGAACGGCCTCAGAGGGAACAGGCAGCGCGCGCTGTGCTCGGCGCGCGCAGGTTGCACAAATGTGCACCCCCTTGCGCGCGCCGACCCACGGGCATGGTTTGGGCCTGGGGGCGTTTTGGGGGTGTGGCCGAGGCCTCCGAAACTGCTCCCGGGCTGGGGAATCGTGCGCCGGCAGCTGGCCAGCACAGTCATAACTTTTCAAACAAAGGTGGGGGGGTTTAGATAGGGCTGGGGGGGTGGGTTAGATAGGGGAAGGGAGGGGCAGGTGCGGGGGGTGGAAGGAAAGTTCCCTCCGAGGCCGCTTTGATTTCAGAGTGGCTTCGGAGGGAACGGAGGCAGGCTGCGTGGCTCGGCGCGCGAAGGCTGCCGATTTTGCGCAGCCTTGCGCGCACCAACCCTGGATTTTAAAAGATACACGTGGCTACGCGCGTATCTATTAAAATCCGGCGTACTCCTGTTTGCGCCCGTCGCACGAACAAAAGTACGTGTGGGCATACTTTTTAAAAATCTGCCCCATAATGAGGAAAGCTTTCAAACAACTCCACTTGGCCCCATATAAGTATGTTTATGACCGTGCAGAGATCTATGATAGTATTTTATAACCCGTGCATATCTGATATGTGCATTTTATAAATTTTGCACAATCCTACTCTGCGACACATATGTGTAAGTATGCTTATGTGTAAATACATGCAGTGCATTAAGAGCAAGTATTTCAGTGCATCAAATGCTTGTACTGTTTCCATCAATTTAAAAAAAAATATATGCACAAAAATAGACTTGCTCAGGTAAAACAATTTATGTGCAGAAGTCAGTATATTTTAATACGTGCACAAGTAATTGAAATTACCAATTCATCCAGGCCTTCTCTATGTCATCAAGAACATCTTGGTTCTTCAGCTTGACCTCCTCCCAGTTCACCTTGATCTCCCACCCAGCCGATAATACACAATAAACAAATGGGATATCAATTACGCAAGATAACTAACAGGTGAAATATGGAGGGTAACTTTTAAACAGTCATGCGGGCATAATTGTAAATGTGTATGCCAGCTCACATCAATGGACTTGGCCATTTTATACTATATGCATGGTATATGCATGTATTTTATAAAATTGGCAGTACATGCGTACATGTGCATGCAATTGTATATGGACACATACATTTGTGCCTAATGTTGCCTCTAACTCGTAAGTGGGGGAATTTTGCTAGGTATGTATGCCGATGCAAATACCGATTCCCAAGTCCACCCTGGTAAAGGATAAGTCTTCCTAACCCCCCTAGATAGAAAGCCTCAATTTTGCCCTATTAGCTCCGACCCTTCAAATCCTGCTGTCTAGCCCTGATGTTTTTATTTTAAAACTTATACACCATCCATTGCAGAAGTAAAGTCACATGATGGGGGACCCCAGCATGTGCTTGAGTGCGTATGTATTTATGAACAGACTTCATGTTCTAGACCTGGACCACCCATGTCCCATCCAGACCCTGCCATGCCCCACCCCTTTTTTGACTTGTTGATTTGTGCACATTCTGGGAGATACACATGTACTCAGACGCTTCTTAAAATCCGTGTAGTGTGAGCTGGCCCAAGACACGCACATATCTCCTGGCTTTGGCACGCAAGTTGCCAAATGTGTGTGCGTAATTCTCTTATAAAATAGCAATTTGCACATGTATATGTTGGGCCCCCACTCTAGAATGTCCCTAGACATCCCATTTTTCACATGTATACGTACGGGGCAAAACCAAAAGTATGGATGTCGATGTTTATAAAATAGCAATTAGACAAGTATACGCTACTTTAGCATGTATATACTAATTTTATGCTCATAACTCTTTAAAAATTCATCCCAATGTACTTAGACCAATGAGATTCTACCTTTGAAAACTGCAATTTGATTGGATTATTTTTGGAGCCTTTATAATTATAAAATGGCATATGTATATTCCTTTCTTCAAGTTTTCCTTTGATAAATAGTGATGCTTGAGCCCCTGATGCAGAGAATAGTCTCAAAACTCTGACTTGGTGTTGGGCTTCCTTCATTCTTCATAAGATCATGGACTGTTCTTTTCAAGTTGTGCAAGAAGATAAGTTATTACGTTTATTTTGGGGAATTTTTACTTGCAATGAAAATTCCTAAAAATTACACAGAATTGAGATTCTACTTTATATATAGACCAATCGTTATATTATAATGCTTCAAGAGTAAAGAAATAATACGTGTAAGGGTAGTGTCTGGTTTAGATGATAGTCTATAATAAATCATGTAATGTGTAAGAGTATTAGAAATATCTAGAGAAGGATTGCTGGTATATTTATATTCCATTTGAGTTTTTTATATGCCTAAAGTTAATACAGGTTACCCCATTTCTTCATTTCAGTCCTCTAGCCACTAGAGTCCCTCAGTGTTTATTCTATGTCCTTTTGAATTCCATTACCATTCTTGTCTTCACCACTTCTGCCAGGAGGGCACTGCATGATCCAACACCCTTTCTATGAAGAAATACTTCCTGATGCTGCTTCTTCTCACAATCAGGAATTCATGACCACTTTCAGGAAAGCCACATCACCGGGGGCTGGCTTCTTGGTAGGAAGGCACTTATCACTACCACCACACACACACACCACCTAACCTTTTATGTTTCCCTCATGTCTAGGTGGACTGGCAGCTTTGACCCACAAGGCCTGCTCTAACTCTGCCCTGTGAACTACCCTATTGCCTAATCCAAGAACATATCTGCTTTTTTCTGCCTTTTCTCAGACTCAAACTTCACATACTATGTATACGCGGATGACATACAAATCCTGCTCCCCATTGACAAAACCATCGAAGATACTCTAAAAAACTGGAATCATCTCCTCATAAAAATAACTCTTCTGTCACAACTGTCACTCTGCCTTAACCTAAACAAGACCGAGATCCTACACATATCCACAACCACTCCTCTCCCCTCCACAACAACTTCATACCTAACCCCAAGGGGTCACAACTTACTCATGCTACAAAAAACCTAGGAGTAACCATCGATAGCGAGCTATACTTCAAACATCATAATTCCACAATGATCAAAGACGGATTCTTTAAACTGGAAACCCTGAAAAAACTCAAACCCCCTCCTTCACGCCCAAGATTACCGAACCATCCTCCAAACAATACTCCTCTCCAAACTCGACTACTGCAATACTCTACTCCTTGGCCTCCCCAAAGCCACCATCAGACTACTACAGGTACTACAAAACACTGCCACTAGATCCATCACAAAGATTAAAAATTGTGACCACTTCACCCTCACCCTCAAAGAACTACATTGGCTACCCATCAGCCAAAGAATCCAATATAAAACCTTAACCCTCATCCATAAAAAAATGAACAACAATAAGATGGACTGGTCAAACTCTGCCATACTCCTATACACCCCACATAGAAACCTCAGGTCTATAGACTCTGGGCTCCTCACCATCCCCAACTCCAAAACAGCGCACCTCACCTCTACCCAAAAATGAGCCATATCAGTAGCCGGCCCCACGCTATGGAACTCCCTCCCACCCCTCCTTATAAATGAACCTTCCACTCAAATCTTCAAAAAACACCGCAAAACTTGGCTCTTCCTAAAAGCCTTCCCACCAAAAACTTAGCCCCTTGCCCAGGCCCCCATCCCTGCTCAGAAATGAATCTTCCCCAGTTCGCCATCAACCACCTTGTAGTTCCCCTTGTAAATTAACTGTACATATTTAATCCTCTATTCCACCCCATCCCTCTCTCTATCTTCTCCAACTCACATGTTTAATGTTATTTCTCTAAGTTACTATGTAAATTAACCTTTCAAAGTTAATATGTAAATTTATCTTCCTAAATTATTATTTAAGTTACAATGTTACAATGTAAAATAGGCAGCTTCTGCCTTATTTCTGTTCAGTTACATGTAAACTGATGTGATATCTTGATCGAATGTCAGTATATAAAAACAAACAAATAAATAAATAAATAAATTCTCTGCTACAGGTGATAGAGGATATCCAATTAAAATGTGGCTCATGATCCCACTGGCTAAGCCACAGACTATTGCAGATATTTACTACAACAGGGCTCATTGGTAGATCAGAGCAGTCATCGAGAGAATTTTGGGTCTACTCAAAATGTGTTTCTCCTGCCTGCACAGATCAGAGAGATGTCTCTTCTACACCCCCCTCCCCTAAAGTTTGTGAGATCTTTCTTGTTTGATGCATGCTTCATAATCTTAGCAGAACCAGCGGCCTAGAGGGATTAGAGAGACTTGAAGACCACCTGGATGAAGAGGAGAAGAAGAAAGAAGAGGAAGAGCTGAGTCCGGAGGAATTGTAGGAGATACCATCTACTGCTTCCATTAAGAAGCACTGGGGGTGGTTTTCCAAAATAAAGTGAATAGTGTGCCTATTGTCTAACAGCCAATAAGCAATAAGTGATATAAATTTTATCAGATTCTGATATATGCACAAATATGACCTTCCATAGGCCCAGCAATCCCAATGTAGGGGTAAGCTCAAAGTCATGATTACTAAACAACTGATTGATGCCTTCAATCTTACCCAAAGCACTTGACACAAGGGGGGGGGGGGGAAACAGACATGCAAATAGGTACATTCCAGCCCACACCCTCTCCAACAAAGAGAAGAAGCATCCTGGGAGAAAGCAACAAATAATTTAGGACATCTGTACATATGATGCAGAAGACGCATCATAGTTTCCACACTCCTTGTACATATAGAGGCCCTTAAATTGCTAGATCTTGTCCCAATCAGTATCATCCAGCAAGGTTTCAAAATCCTCATTCTAGTATCTGATTAGGGACTGAATCCTCACAGTGAGTTGATCAGAGTCATGATGCAGTTATAGAAGCGAGAAACAGTTCTTCCAGCGAGTTTGGAGTCACTAAGAAACCCTTCCAAAATTAGGCCTGCCGGGGCCTTCTGCACACCTGCGCGAAAAAATGCTGGGGCCAGGATTCCCCACGGCCCCCACTTACCCGGTCCGATGAGGATCCGCTATTTTTGGCCTAAGCACTGGCCAAATCCTTGGCCTTGCATAGGCCGCTGGTGCAGTAGGTTGCTGCAACCTGGCCCTACTCAAGGCCGAGGCTTCGGCCTGACCCAGAGTCCGGGTCCCAATGCCTGGGTTTCGGCCCCTGGCAGGAAGCAGTTGCAAGGCCAAGGGCAGTAATTCCTTAAGTACACAACTTCCAAGACAAAATTAAGATCATGGCAGTAGTCAGAAAAGCTGGCAACATGTCTACAATAATGCTAAAATATTAATCTTTCAGAGCTTCTCCGCGGATCTTCAGTGCAAGCAGCAGGTATTTGCTGAAGTGAAAAAGAGCTCCAGTAGCTATAGATTGAGTATGCTCTCCTCTATCCTGCTCGTCTACATATATCACATGCAGGTTAAACCTGTGTGTGGTTGTTGGTGCAGGAAGCAGAGCACTTCATAGCCTCCCTTCAGCCAGGAAGCTGAATTTGTACCTCTTTTACATGGTGTATGGTCATTAAAAGCTCTTCAATAGCTCAGGTGAGACTTTTCTTTTTTTTTCCTCTTTGATCACTATTAAGGGCTGTTTGAGTGAACTTTCACCTTTTTTTTTCCTTCTGCTCTGGGCTAATTTGTGGTTTATGGTAGTGTGCTTTCTCTATTTGTCTGGGCTGGTTGCAGAAGGTTGGGAGGGACTGCAGTTTGGCATGATCATGATCCCTTGGGGGAGCCTGTTCTCTTTAGCTCTCCCCTGTGATTTATTGTTTTTTCTTTTATTTGCATCAAGTTCAGCATTGGCTTTTTACTTCCCGCAGTGTATTTAATCTGTGTGGCAGTATGCCAGCAGCTCATACTTGATGTGATGGACATCAGGGACAGGCTTGGACTATGTTTTACAACCTGTTTGATTTGCACCTCATTTTAGCATTTCTTTTCCTTCAAATGCAGATCTGGCTACGAAGCCTGATAATGGGAGTTCTGTTGGCTTGCATATCCTTCATGAGATGCCTGTTCATGGGACCGCCATCCTTAACTCTTGTCTCTTTGCTGCTTCATGCCTGTGTTTTCTTAGACTCCTTTTTTTTTTTGTTGTTACTGGATTTATTTTATCTTTTGCGGATGTGGAGAGGACAGTGAATCTTGGGGGGAGGTTCAGTTTGGGTGTTTCGGGGCAGGAATGATAGAACTGGGTTTGGTGAATTTCTGATGTTTTGGGACAGGAGTTGGTGATGCAGGGCTTGGTTGGGGGTGACTATGTCTGGACTTCCTGCTTGCTAACTAAGGGACTCTGAGTCCCGACTAAGGTCCCACTCAAAGGGGCCCTGACAAAAAATTCTCTTTGGTTGGGTTGTCAGTTCTCACGTTTGGGGTTACTGGCTTGTCAGGTGTGGTCTTCAATCTGATTGAGCACATAGTTCTGTGCTTGCTTGTTCTACTAGTTTACAGTAATGGCTCAGTCTTAGTGTTTTTCAAGTTTGGGAGGGTGGTGAAAAGTTCAGTATGTGTGGCTACACATTGGAGAACTGTGCCCCTATCCTGCTCTTACTGCAGGATAGAGGCACTGGGATTACATAGACTTGTCACTCCTGATACCGTTAAGCACTGTTTTGTTTTGTTTTTTTTAAGTTATCTTGCCCATGTCCAACCAGGTTAAAATCATCTCCCTCAACATCAGGGGGATTTCTTAACCACATAAGAGAAAATATATGTTGCACTTTCTCAGACAATCTGGGACCCAGGTAGCTCTCCTTCAAGAGACACACCTTTCTCATATTGAACATAAAAAATTGAAAAGGGATTGGGTGGAATCAGTAGTGGCTCTTCACAAAGTGTGTTTGTGTGTGTGTGTGTGTGTGGGGGGGGGGGTTGTGCTGATTCACCCACTTCAATACAAATCCTGAGCACCAAAATTGATGCAGAAGGTCTTCTGTAATACTGTACAATTGTTTATTTCCTTGAGAATTTATTTTGGTTAACACATATGGCCCTAATAATGATTCCGTTATGCAGATTTAGCTAGGGTCTTTTCACAACATTCCCTTTATTATGGTAGGGGACCAGAATTCTTGTTGGACCCCAGACCGGACAGCTTGGCTCTGCAGAAACAGTACAAATCTTCTGGGTCTCTTGCAATCCTGGGTCAGCAATAATGCTATAAGAACATAAGAAGTTGCCATACTGGGTCAGACCAAGCGTCCATCAAGCCCAGCACCCTGTTTCCAACAGTGGCCAATCCAGGCCATAAGAACCTGGCAAAAACCTGGCAAGTAACCAAAACATTAAGTAAATAAATCCCATGCTACTAATGACAGTAACAGCAGTGGCTATTCCCTAAGTCAACTTGATTAATACCAGTTAATTAACTTCTCCTCCAAGAGCTTATCCAAACCTTTTTTAAACCCAGCTACAGCCCTAACCTCTGGCAACAAACTCCGTAGATTAATTGTGCATTAAGTGAAAAAGAATTTTCTCCAATTAGTTTTAAATGTGCTACTTGCTAACTTCATGTAGTGCCCCTTCTTTTTTTTTTTTTTTTTTAATTCTTTATTTATTGATATTTTCATTTAACATATAAAGAAAATTAATATACACTTTCAACACTGCACTTGAAATACAGCACTTTACATACAATATTTAACATAGTCAATATTGCATATGAAATATTGTTAAGAAAAATTATTAATCTCAAAGTAATTGCAAAAGTAATTACTCATTACTTGTCTTAACATGAAAAAGTATAGATAAACCTACCCTATAAAAGGAAATTAGAGGCTGATATTAGAATCTTTTAAAGAACCCAATGGAGAATAATTAAGATATTATCAAACACCATAGGCATATTCATAACAGCTGGATAAACTTTATAAATGTCCGTCTACTGCTGAGCCCCATTAGGTGTTATACTAACGGGAGAAGACTCAGCTATAGGTAAATCTGATGCCATACTAGGTAGTTGGGCCTCGACAAATTGCTTCAACTGTTCACTTTGATAAAAAAACATAAGAGTTTACCCCTTTCTTAATTTCGCACCTACAAGGATATCTTAAAAAGAAAGAAAAACCCAAGGATACAATTTGTTGTCGCATAGCCAAAAATTCCCTTCTCCTTGTTCTTGTCACCGGAGCTAAATCCGGATATAATTTAACTGCCTGCCCGTGAAACATTGTAGGAAACTTTTTAAAATATTTCCTCATTACTCCATTTATATCTTGGGATGTAATAAAAGATACAACTAAAGTATTCCGATGGACAACATCTAAACTTGATTCCTCTAGGAAGTTTGTCAAATTAGCTGGTACTTGGGATTTTTGAGTAAGGAAATAACAGGAATTAATGGAAGGGATATCCTCTTCCTTGTATAATAATACCTCTCTAAAGTATCTCTTTAGGGAGATATAAGGGATCTCACCTAGTACCTGAGGAAAATTGACAATCCTAATGTTTAGATGACGTACCCGGTTTTCCAATATCTCAAGACGTCTGGAACTAGCAATTTGATCTTTAATTAAAGAGACATTGACTTTCTGTAATGACAATAAATTCCTTTCATTTTCATTCACTTTTTGAACAATTTGGGTACTCTGAACTTGTACATTGGACAATTGTCCTTGAAAATCAGTTGTAACATTGTCAATTTTCCTTTCTAGCCTAGATACAACCTGACTTAAACTATTTACCGCCTCCAGTATCTTATCCAGTGTTACCTGCCCCACCAAGGGGGGTTGCTGTAAAGATGATTCATCAGCTTTATGGATAGGTGGGCCCTCTAGTTCCATTGTAACAATCCCTTCACTGGGAGACAACGGTATCACTCCACCATCCAAACTTCTTTGCACTGGGGGTAGACGGCTGTCCGGACTAAGAGACGCTTCTTCACGGGAACCGCCCATATCTCCATTATGTGCAGCTCCAACGGAGTCCTCAGCTCCTCTATGTTCCAGCTGGGTCAAAAATTTACTAATCTCAGATTGAGTCAGGGTGGAAGATACTGGTGTTGAGGGAAACACCCTAATCTTTCCCTTCCTTTTCGCAGGCATTTCAAAAGTGATTCAATCTTTGACCAATATGACGCCGATTCATAGACAGTGAGAGAAAAAAAAAATAAAAAAAGTCCAAAAGTTAATAATAACCTGGATATATCGGATAATTCGGACTAAGTCAGACAAAGTCAAGGGGCGCGCGCGGCTTGGCGACGCGCACGCGGCAGCGACGCGCCGCAGGAACTCCCCTTTTGTAGAGTCTTCCGGTGCTCCCACTGACGTCAGGGCTGGCACACCCGGGGTTGGAAATATCAGGTAAATCCAATTTTTCTGTGACCAGAAAAACGCTGAAATTGCTCTCACACACAGCCTCTGTTCAAGCGCCGCAGGAACTCCCCTTTTGTAGAGTCTTCCGGTGCTCCCACTGACGTCAGGGCTGGCACACCCGGGGTTGGAAATATCAGGTAAATCCAATTTTTCTGTGACCAGAAAAACGCTGAAATTGCTCTCACACACAGCCTCTGTTCAAGCGCCGCAGGAACTCCCCTTTTGTAGAGTCTTCCGGTGCTCCCACTGACGTCAGGGCTGGCACACCCGGGGTTGGAAATATCAGGTAAATCCAATTTTTCTGTGACCAGAAAAACGCTGAAATTGCTCTCACACACAGCCTCTGTTCAAGCGCCGCAGGAACTCCCCTTTTGTACAGTCTTCCGGTGCTCCCACTGACGTCAGGGCTGGCACACCCGGGGCTGGAAATATCAGGTAAATCCAATTTTTCTGTGACCAGAAAAACGCTGAAATTGCTCTCACAGACAGCCTCTCTAGTGCCCCTTCTTTTATACAAAAGAATAAATAACCAATTTACATTTACCCGTTCTAGACCTCTCATGATTTTGTAGACCTCTATCATATCTAACCCTGATAACATCCAATAGTATGTTACACAAGCATGCTTTTCCATTTCACCCTGAGATCAGAGATTTTGATATACCTCACTCACCCTCTGGTCACAAGTCAGATCAGTTTTAAGGTCCACCTTTTTAAAAATTATGATTAGTACAGAGGCTTAACAATGTGCTGGCAAGGGTTACATTTAAGCACACTTGATTGCTGTAATACACTTTATGTTGGTTTGCCCATGTATCAATGACATGTGTTGCAGTTGATCCAAAATGCTGTAGTATGGCTGATTTCAGGTTGTCAGTGCAAGTAACACATTACCCCCAACTTGAACAAACTCTGTCAGCTTCTGATAGCCTTTAGAATACAGATCAAGTTATTGGATTTTGTACATAAAGTACTTCACAGAGCTGGTCCTGCTTATTTGAAGAATTTACTCCACTGTTTATCTTCCTGCCCTATTGCTGCATTCAGCAGGGAACATGCTATTAACTCTACCTTCTTTTAAAGAGGTTTAATTGCAAGTTACCCATAAGAGAGCTTTCTCTGTAATAGGACCCACACTCTGCATTACCTTTGAAACGGAAGAGTGAAAGTGATTTAGAAAGGTTTAAAAAGAAATTGAAGTGATTTACCAGGGTTTAAGAAAAAATTGAAGACTCATTAATTCAAGCAAGGCTTTTCATCATATCCTTAATGCCTAGACATCTCTCACTGACTTTATGTAGTTCAATAAAGGGAGACTATGGAAAGAAAGTTGTTAAAGTAATATATTTTATCAAAACTTGATTCATTTTTAATTTGCTGTCCAAGCTATCATTAAATTGGTCATTGTGTCATATATTATTATTTTATGTAATGCAATATTTATTTTATTGTTTTTTGGTTGTCTATTATTTGTTCAATGATTATTAATGTTGATAGTGTTATTATGACCTGCCTAGTGCAATAGGTATTGAATGAGATGGAATATACTTTTTTAAGAAATAAAAAAAAATACATGTAATATGTGCATGAGAACCTTTTATTGTAAGAATAGATATTTCTGTTTCTTAGGTAATAACAAGAAACCTATCAGACCTCAAAAATGGTATTTGATTATAAGTTTTCTTTTTAAAATAGGTGGATAGAAATTATAAAATCTGCTACAAAGGAAAATACTTACATTGATTTTTTCCTTATGTTTGGTTTAGTTTAATGTGGCTGGGTCCAAGAAAAATCAGTTTATTTATTACAGGCTTACCATTTCAAGCAAAATTGATACTGATCTCTGTTTTTAAATCTCCTTAAAAATCATAAATCTGATTTCAGGTTCTGAATTGCTATCCTTTCAAAGACCCCCAAATACAATTTTGTCCAATTTGGTTGAAGACAAATATGTGAAAATATTAGGGGCTCATCCCTTTGTTTAAAATCAAAAGTATTTTTTATTTATGCTTTTCCTTTTAGTTTTAATAGTACGGCTAAAATGTGTTCAAAGTGCCAGCTTCCTTTTCTCTTTCTCTCTCTCTTTCTGTTTATTATCTCTATATATTTGTGTGCATGCATATTCTATCTGTTGTGTGCAACACCTCTTCAAATGAGCAAAATATCAATTTCAAATTCTAAGTCCTATTTTGAGCTGCTTTAACTTAGAAAACATCACACAAGTTTGCACAACTGGCTGAGTAACTTGGGCAACTTGACCATCTGACAAGCTGATGCAGAAAGTTGCATTCAGTGGACCACACAGTTTTCTCCCTAGTTGTGTGAGCATTTTCTGCAAGTAAATCTTATTGCTGATTAGAGATGTGAATCGTTTTCCATATCGTCTTAACGATAGAAATCGTGTGGCAGGAGAAGAAAATCGTGTTTGGCACGATTATTTCGTTGAAAAATCGTTAAAAATCGTTTTTTTCCGATTAGTGCGCACTAACTCGAGTTAGTGCGCACTAACTCCCCGTTCGTGCGCACTAACTCGAGTTAGTGCGCACTAACTCAAAATGATACAAATAGACACTTTCCAGGTCACTGAAGGTCAGTTAGGAATGAATATGTGTTCCTATTGGCTGGCAGCCCTCTTATCTATTGATGTTACCAAGGTTACCACTGAGGTGATGGTTGGGGGGATGGGAAATGGAACTGGAAACTCATGAACACCAACAGAAAATGAAACAAAGTGTTCACACTTCCCAGGTCAGTAAAGGTCACTTAGGAATGAATATGTATTCCTATTGGCTGGCTGTGCTCTTATCTATTGATGTTACCAAGGTTACCACTGAGGTAATGGTTGGGGGGATGTGAAATGGAAACAGTTGGAAGCTTGACAAAAAAAGTAATGTAATGATCAGCACTCACGTGACTAGAACTTCTTTGTTTATTATTTTTGTTAGCAGACACGTGCATGTTGAATTTGCCAATCACTGTGCATTTTAGAAAGGTGGTCCTGGCTGGAACTGTACACAGTTCAAATATATGTAATTGATTGTTGGTAAGTGTATTTAAGTAGCCACACTGGCACAAGTATGTTTACTTTTCCTCCTACTTAACTCACTAGCTCAGCTTTGTAAGAAGGGCTTCTCTGCTTGAGTGAGGGTCAGGCAGCTCCCCCCTGTCTGTGAAGCCAGCCTCTCACTAGTAATGCAGGGAGGGAGCTGTCTCAGACTTCACCATCCCCCCCCCCCTCACCCACACACCATTCACTAGCTGGGACATGGGGGAAGTCAGGAGTGAGGGTCAGGCAGCTCCCCCCTGTCTGTGAAGCCAGCCTCTCACTAGTAATGCAGGGAGGGAGCTGTCTCAGACATCACCATCCTCCCCCCCCCCCTCACCCACACACCATTCACTAGCTGGGACATGGGGGAAGTCAGGAGTGAGGGTCAGGCAGCTCCCCCCTGTATGTGAAGCCAGCCTCTCACTAGTAATGCAGGGAGGGAGCTGTCTCAGACTTCACCATCCTCCTCCCCCCCCCCCCCACCCACACACCATTCACTAGCTGGGACATGGGGGAAGTCAGGAGTGAGGGTCAGGCAGCTCCCCCCTGTCTGTGAAGCCAGCCTCTCACTAGTAATGCAGGGAGGGAGCTGTCTCAGACTTCACCATCCTCCTCCCCCCCCCCCTCACCCACACACCATTCACTAGCTGGGACATGGGGGAAGTCAGGAGTGAGGGTCAGGCAGCTCCCCCCTGTCTGTGAAGCCAGCCTCTCACTAGTAATGCAGGGAGGGAGCTGTCTCAGACTTCACCATCCTCCCCCCCCCTCACCCACACACCATTCACTAGCTGGGACATGGGGGAAGTCAGGAGTGAGGGTCAGGCAGCTCCCCCCTGTCTGTGAAGCCAGCCTCTCACTAGTAATGCAGGGAGGGAGCTGTCTCAGACTTCACCATCCTCCCCCCCCCCCTCACCCACACACCATTCACTAGCTGGGACATGGGGGAAGTCAGGAGTGAGGGTCAGGCAGCTCCCCCCTATCTGTGAAGCCAGCCTCTCACTAGTAATGCAGGGAGGGAGCTGTCTCAGACTTCACCATCCTCCCCCCCCCCTCACCCACACACCATTCACTAGCTGGGACATGGGGGAAGTCAGGAGTGAGGGTCAGGCAGCTCCCCCCTGTCTGTGAAGCCAGCCTCTCACTAGTAATGCAGGGAGGGAGCTGTCTCAGACTTCACCATCCTCCCCCCCCCCCTCACCCACACACCATTCACTAGCTGGGACATGGGGGAAGTCAGGAGTGAGGGTCAGGCAGCTCCCCCCTGTCTGTGAAGCCAGCCTCTCACTAGTAATGCAGGGAGGGAGCTGTCTCAGACTTCACCATCCTCCTCCCCCCCCCCCTCACCCACACACCATTCACTAGCTGGGACATGGGGGAAGTCAGGAGTGAGGGTCAGGCAGCTCCCCCCTGTCTGTGAAGCCAGCCTCTCACTAGTAATGCAGGGAGGGAGCTGTCTCAGACTGGTATCAGGGTTAGGGCACTGTGAGGAAGATCACAACACCCCTGGTGCCAGGGTTAGGGCACTCTGTGCAGGAAGATCACAACACCCCTGGTGCCAGGGTTAGGGCACTGTGTGTGCAGGAAGATCACAACACTCCTGGTATTAATAGGGATAGGGCACTGTGTGCAGGAAGATCACAACACCCCTGGTGCCAGGGTTAGGGCACTGTGTGCAGGAAAATCACAACACCCCTGGTGCCAGGGTTAGGGCACTGTGTGTGCAGGAAGATCACAACACTCCTGGTATTAATAGGGATAGGGCACTGTAAGAGATGACTGTAGTAGATTGAATAAAGATCTGATGTTTCTGCTCTCCTCACACCAAACAAAAACAACACACAAGCAGAGAAGCCCTTCTTACAAAGCTGAGCTAGTGAGTTAAGTAGGAGGAAAAGTAAACATACTTGTGCCAGTGTGGCTACTTAAAAAATACACTTACCAACAATCAATTACATATATTTGAACTGTGTACAGTTCCAGCCAGGACCACCTTTCTAAAATGCACAGTGATTGGCAAATTCAACATGCACTAGCATTTCAGGTGCCTGCTAACAAAAATAATAAACAAACAAGTTCTAGTCACGTGAGTGCTGATCATTACATTACTTTTTTTGTCAAGCTTCCAACTGTTTCCATTTCACATCCCCCCAACCATTACCTCAGTGTTAGCCTTGGTAACATCAATAGAAAACAGCACAGCCAGCCAATAGGAATACATACATACATATTCATTCCTAAGTGACCTTTACTGACCTGGGAAGTGTGAACACTTTGTTTCATTTTCTGTTGGTGTTCGTTAGTTTCCAGTTCCATTTCCCATCCCCCCAACCATCACCTCAGTGGTAACCTTGGTAACATCAATAGATAAGAGGGCAGCCAGCCAATAGGAACACATATTCATTCCTAACTGACCTTCAGTGACCTGGAAAGTGTTTATTTGTATCATTTTCAGTTAGTGCGCACTAAATCGAGTTAGTGCGCACTAACGGGGAGTTAGTGCGCACTAACTCCCGTTAGTGCGCACTAACACGATTTAACGATTTTTAACGATAAATCGTTAGAATTTCTATTGTATCGTGTTCTATAACGATTTAAGACGATATTAACATTATCGGACGATAATTTTAATCGTTGAAAAACGATTCACATCCCTATTGCTGATACACCAAGGAGTTTTATCTGCAGAAAATGTGCAGGTAAAACTGTGCAATAGTCTTAGAGCTCCCATGGAAATCCCATGGAAATGAGGGCATTAGCTAATATAGCTATTCCCTCCCAATGCAGAGAGGAGTGCTAGAATAGTTACTATTTTCCTAGTGATGGAAAGTTAACCCCAGGTCAGAGCTGGAGTCAAGTTTCCAGCGCTATTGTGCTGGCATGAAAAAAAGGAAAGAGAGCTGTTGAGAACCCTTACCTGGATAAGTATAGACCGACCACCACCACGTCTAAGTGGAGGTGGCAGCTACCCACGGCCACAATTAGCTGCTGTGATCTAAGGCACTCCCCCCCCCCCTTCCCACTTCCAAAGTTAAAATGTGCATTCAGCCTGTGCCAAACGCAAATTTTGCAGTCTGTAATGTATTTTTTTTTTTTTTTTTAACTCCTGATGCATTTGCATAGCATTAGCTTACTGCATTGGGAGTTTAAACTATTTTTTTAATCTGAGCATTAAAGCATTGTGTGCTGAAATCCAGCACAGTGTTGAAATGCCCAGATTTCTGCATCAGCCTGTCAGAGAGCTGTGCTATCAAAAATATTGCTTAGTTTGTTTAATAAAATGACTAAGCGAAGGCCATTCTCACTGGCTAGTTAATCATCCTATCTACACTTTAGATATCACATTCATAAAAAGGTCAATGCTAAAAAAATAGCATTTGTGTAGTAGAAGACAAGTATGTAATTTAAGAGATCAATATGCATATCTAATCTTTGTGCATTTGTAAAAACTAATGCACTTCTCGATATACATTAAATATATATAAAAAGGGACTTTTTTTTTTAATTACATTTAAAACATGTTCAGCAGATTAACATCTCTAAGAAAACATCTAAAGGTTTAAAAGATTACTGGCACTGTTAGCAGTGCACCTTCATGTACCTGTCCTTGGTGCCGTGGTTAATATAATGTATTGAACATGATTCATTAAAGCAATTACTGAAATGCACCATTAGGTGAAAGCCCGATGCACGCCAAAGCTGGGAGACTCGCCCACAAGACTGGCCGGCGCGCGCCAAGCAGATTTCAATAGCCACCAGGGATATGCGCATACTTGCCACTACGCGTACAAATGAGAAGTTCAAAAAAGTGGCAGGGGCATGGGCAGGGGCGTGGGCGTTCCTGGATTTTAACTTTAAATTAGCACATAAACGCTTGCATGCACAGACATGCACCGAGGTCCCCTGCCACCTAACTTTACTTCTGCCTTGGATGACATACAAGTTATAAAATAAAGATAAAGAGACTGACCGGTGGGCTTTAAGGGTCAGGGCTAACAGGGGAGAAGGGAGGCTATTAAATAAGGTGGGGGTTAGGAAGTCCTAACCTGGGTGAACTGGGAGTGAACTGGTAAAACTGGTAATGGAGTTGGCACATGTGCCTTTTAAAATCTCCCCCACTTATACAGTAGAAGTGGCATTTGCGTGCACAGGCATGCATCCATTTAAAATTGTGCGTACAAGAGAGCGCGATTAGGCTATTTTATAACATACATATCTATTTATTTATTTAATTGTTTTTATATACCGACATTCATTGGAGTATATCACATCGGTTTACATTGTAACTATTGGCATAGTAAGACTAAGGTGTCTTATTATTTATACATTGTAACATTGAAATATAATAACATAAGTCTAAGGTGACTTGAAATTAATACATTGAACATATAAGCATTATAACTAGAGACTAAGGTGTCTTATTATTGATACATACTTACATAGTAAGATTGAAACATCGAAACATTATAACTTGATAACTTTGATTGCAGAAGTCGGCAGGGGATAGGGGTAGGGGGAGCAGGGGGAGAGGGTTAGGGGGCAAGGGAGGAAGGGAGGAAGGATTAGAAAGATCTGCTATGGGGCAGGGGAAGGGGGAGGGGCGATGGGAGGTAGATTAGTCTGTGTGTTGGTAGGCTTTTTGGAATAACCAGGTTTTCAGGGGTTTTTGTTTGTTTTTTTTTAATGATTGGGTAGCGTGTTCCAGTCTTAGTTGGGTGGGCAGCTTATTCCAGAGGGAGGGGCCTACTACTGAAATGATGCATTCTCTGGATGTGGTGAGGTGAGCTAGTTTTGTGTGAGGGATGGAAAGCAGGCCTATGTTTTGGGACCGCAGCTTTCTCTGGGAGTCATGATGGTGGAGGGTAGGTATCTTTTAACCATTCAAGTTTTTTTTATTGTTGATGGTTTTGTGCAGGAGGGTTAGGATTTTGTATTGTGTCCTGTAGGTTACGGGAGAGCCATATATGTGCATATATTATAAAATGGCTGTGTCCCTGGGCGCGGGCCGATGAAAGTGCACTCATGCGAACCTGCGCACTTGTTTAAATGTTAGTGTCAATGTGTTGCTTATAAACTCCATGCCGATGTGCAGTGTCAGGTGCACCAGAAAAATGTAAAAAGGTGCAAAACTTTCACAATGGCTAGAGAGGGGTAAACCTCTGTTAGAGTGAGATTCTGGCAGAGTGAGCTACTGTGAGTTGAGTTACTGTGAGGAGAGGTAAACTTGTTTAAACTTCTGTTTTACTATATTTTATCAATATTTTACAGTTGGTAATTTCTGATTGCTGGTAATTTCCTAACTGGAAGTAAAAGCTTAGGGAGGGTAATTTTCAGAGCGCTTGCATAGATGGAAAGGGTTTCCTGGTTCTGAAGGGGTGATTATTCAGTACATTATATATGCAAAGAAGGCAGGTTATTTATTGTCAACTGCATAATCACATCTGGCTGGGTTTTCCTTTTTTCAGAAGGTACAGGATTTGGGGTGTTTTGGAGCTGGATAGATGGTGACCTTTAATATCCAGGGACTTTGTTGTGATAGTGATGACCTTGGTCTGATTTTCAGGTTTTTCTTGTTTAGGATAGCATTTGTATTCTTGTTTTTTGGTGCCTTACGGGTAGGTAAGTTGGTGGCCTCTTCAGCATCTAGGCTGGAGGTCAGTGGAGAATGTTTGCAGCCTATTCTCTAGTGAATAGGCTGCAAACATTCAAATGCATTCGTCCAGCGGGGTATAGGCACTATTAGGCAGTGACTGATGCACAGCAATTGGTCTCCATTAACTATCAGTTCTCAAGCATTCTCAAACAAGTAATTTGAATTTTGGGATGACATGAGGATAACTACGAGATGAACTCTTAAGATACGAGCTTCCAACAATGCTGCCCGGGTATGTTTTTCAGGGTTTGCAATTCAGTGCATTGGGCATTGGTGTTCGAGGGCTTTCGCAGGGTACATTCATCCTGAAATAGCAAGGCATGGGAAAACTCATGTGTGAGATTTTGCTATCTTTTGGTTTCTTTTAGGACTTCAGGATGGACTGGTCTTAATGGGGTGCACTTGGGTAGTGGACCACTTCATCATGCACTGGACTTTCAAAGTAGCCTTGATTTAGCCTTTTGACAAGCATTTGGAAATGGCAGCAGGAAATGTGAGAGTTCAGTGGTTTGGCATTTGCAACATGAGATGGAACCAGTTGTTACTGGTTGTATTGGAGCAATTGAAGGAAATGGTAGCCCTGAAAGCTGCAATTTTTCATTTGGCAGTTAAAAATTTTGGGACTTGGTACTCCTGGGATTTCATAGCAGCAGCCAGGAAAGACTTGTGCACCTTGTTAAACTTGATGCTTAGCACCCATTTGGAATGATCTGATATTACTGGGAGCCCTACATTTGATGATCAGCTGCTCTGGAGGCAAGGTGTTAGGAAGGTCAATCAGATAGGATAAGTGTTGGAGTCTCAAGGAGGGTTAAAGGTTCAGCATGAGTGGGCCAGAGAATCATGTGATGGATTTTAAAGGCCAGATAGAGTTCACTTTTCAACAACTCACTTCCATAGGTTTTGAAAAAGGTTTTGATGTGTAGCTAGCTATTAGGGCAACAGTTTTTGGGGAAACAAGGCAGGGAAGGGTAGCACTGGTGCATAAGGTTTGGATGGTTTTTCGTTAATTCTGTGTTTTGGACTCAGGTTTCTCTATGTTGGCATTCTTACATGTGACCAGTCTTACTTATGGCTTTATTTAAATCCATTGCGTGAAATAATGTGTGATTCTGGAGGGGATGGGAGCAAGAAAGGAATCATTGTTCACCTATGTTACTTAACAACATGCATGAGGTTTCTTTTCCAAACTAGTGCACACTCTGAAGTTTATGAAAGTCCCTTCTTCTTAGCCCCTTCCATCATTATGAAAAAAAGTAAATCACTGTCTTGTATTACCCATTCTCATCAGAATCAAAGATGGGTCATATTTTTTTAAGACATTCATTCTTCTACAAATAGAGAGGACCTGGCCTAGGGTTGTGTAAACTTATATAAAGGAGTTTCACAAAACAATTTGATGAACTTTGAAACATGTCATAGGTTTGTTAGTTTGATGAACCTCTTTTTATAAAATGTTCCTTGAAAGCAAAATACACATTGGATTTGCAGAATAGCTTGTGAATCGCCAGGAAATCTGCTGTGTTTTGTGCATCAACAAACTCACGCCAAATTTTGGTGGATCTCCATTGGATTTCCTTGAGATCCATGAAGATACATTTGTCAGTTTTCCATAAAATCTGAACCAGGCTGATTTGCATCTATTTTACATTAGAGGGTCTAATATTCCATTTAGTGGATAAGTTATCCAGCTAAAGGTAGCCACATAACTTGCCCGTAAAGTCAGTGGGATAAACGTCTCACTGAATATATTTGTTTAAAGTTATGCGGCTACATATAGCCGGATAACTTTAACTCTAACCGCCCATTAGTTGAATATGGCCAGTTAGACCTAAAGTTATCCAGCCTCGTGAGGCCGATAACTAGTTACCTGCCCAGATATCTTCAGAAATATCACCCTAATGCCACCTGGCATGGCTCAGGACACCACCAATGCTGTCCTGCAATGAGGACGCTGCTGATTTCCTAGCACCGCCGACTATGGCCTCTCACACTGCCAGCCTGCTCCTGAACCTGGATGTCCATATGCAAGCATGTGTGAGCACAACTCCTCCCTTTAAAAGTCCCATGACGGGAAAGCCTCTGCGATGCCCCTTAATGACGTTATTCAGCCTTTACTATATAAGAGCTCCCCAGACTGTGCGTCAGGGCCTCAACAATGAGTCTCCTACACTGGCTGTGTACTGTGTTGCTGATTCATTCCTCCTTCCTGTATTCCCAGCCTTGCCTCACCTCTCCAGCCCAGCCTTCCCTCGCCTGTCTTGTCTCTTCACCTCTCCTTGAACTGACTCCTGGATTTGACCCTTGGCTGGATCTTGACCATTCTTACTTGCTTCTTGTCTCTGATGCTTGCCTGGACATTGACCATTCCCACTTGTCACCTGCCTTTGACCCTAGCCTGGCCCTGGATTGACACCTACACTATAACCACAGAAATTCTCACCTAAGACCTGCTGGCTCCTGAACCCAAAGGCTCAACACAAGAGAAAAAAGTGTTGGTATAAGTGAATCTCCTAGTCTGTCTCTTCCCTGCATAGCTCTGCCAGCTATTGGTGGGAACCTATGGGGCCTTCCCCGTAAATTGAGCCAATTTCTCCACTGAAGAAAGGGTTCACAGATATTTCAAGTTAGTATTTGTTTGATGCTTTTAAAGACTGCATGAGGCCAATATTCAAAGCTACTTAGCCGGATAAGTAAGGACTTTTCTGGATATATGGCAACAGCAGATTATCCAGCCCTGTTTAGAAGTCACCACTTAGCTGGATAGCTATATATCAGGTGAGATATGGGCATTCTGGGAAGGAGATATTTATCCATCTAATATAGGCCTAGATTCATCATTTTGCTATACATTTCACAAGAATAGCCCCCATGATTAAAAAAAGGGTGTGGTTAAGGTAATTTTCCAGGTATCACAACACACTTTAAATTTATCGCACCTGCAATATTTTCACATCGCAAGCTGAGAAGTGCCCAGACAGGCTTTTGGGCTGCTGCTGGAGAGAGCGAGGGAAAGAGAGAGAGAGATTCATAAAATATTTAACTATTTATACCACTGTAAGAGGGGGCACTAGTAACTTGGGGTGAGGTTTGTGGGTGGGGTGGGGTCTGGGGGGGCCATTTTACATACACAGTCATACGTACAAACAGCACAGTTACCATCAGGGAAGATCTAATGTGATTTTCAGGAATGAAATGTGAAAGAAGAGTAGATTTGTACCATATTCTCTCTACTTAGCTTGATGCACTATCTACCTATCTACCTACCTATCTATGCCCACAATAACGCCCTAATGCAATCCAAGCCTTAGGGTAATTTACAATTGCAGTTATGTTTCTGGAAATAAATACTGGCATTCAGTGGCTTCACAGATTTCTCTCAGTACTAGACTGTTTTAATTGTAAGGGTAAATTAAAAGGTATTTGGTTCCTGTATTTATTTACTTTCTGTACTTTTAAAAGAAAACTTTGAGTACAAGAAAACTTAAAAATATTGCAGAAGAAATAATTAAAGAAAGAATAAAATACAAAAAAAATAAAGTTTATGATGGAGATAGCTAGAATATAAAGGGAAAATGAGGAACACGTTTGACTATTATTTTCAGTTTAAATGGGATTAGAGAAACTGATCCCTCCAGGATCCTGATAATCTTTGCAATTATAATCCTCCAGAAACATATACACTTAGATTTTGGGATGAAACTTTAGGTTAGCAATTTTGGTGCCTAATATATATGAGAGTTTCCAAAGGATAAAATATATTGTTATCATATTTATCAGGCTAAACAGAAAGAAACCGAGGTGAATAGACTGACCCAAACAAGGTCAAACACATTCCTTGAATGAGCAGGATTTGAAAATTATGCATCCCTTGAGTTCTCCTATCTGACAGACCATGCATACTAGCTATTAGAGTGCCCAGTCATATATCTTTTAAGCATTTTAACTTCTTCGCTCTGCACCCCAGCACAAACCTAAATTGTAACAATTCTTGAGCTACTAGTCTTTGGCAGACACAGACAAGGTGGCCAAGACTAATGCCTGGATAATTCACTTGAAATGAAAAAGCAGAATAAGCCTTTTAAATAAATAAATAGATAGATAGATAGATAGATAGATAGATAGATAGATAAAAAATATGATGTTAACATGCATACTAAACTCTTTTGGTGTGCATGCTAAATAGCAGGCAAGTTATTAGTAATCTAATACAGGTGAAAACCTCTGCTAAACTGGACATGTGCTTGCATCCAAAAAATTAACAAAATATGTAAATAGGGTGATAATAAGTTCATTAGCACTTATTATCTTAGGCAGAAATGATCACTAAGGGGGTCATTTTCCAAAGGGATCAGACGCGAAAAGGGACTTTTTGCGTGCGATAGCTAAATCAGGGCGGAGTCCTCACCGGAAGAGGAGGAGTCGGGGCAGCATCGGGGTGGACTCCGCGATGACTTCGCTGACAGCAAAAAGGTAGGACACCATATTGCTGCCAGCAGCATGCCTAAAAGCACCACCTTTCACGGTGGCGCTATTGGGTGCAAAAGCCAGCAGCGATCGCACCGCGGAGGTGCGATTGCTGCTGGCTTTCGCAGGCCCGCCCCCCTCACTTCGTCCCCCCCAGTACCACGCAATTCATAAAGGCCTGCGATCTTAGAAAATCCAGGTCTAATTTTGCCAAGTCACAGTAAGTTCAGCACCGTATCAAATATAGGTTTTAAATAGTGTTGTGCTTGCTTTACCTATCTTTTAATACAAAGGGAAGAGGTATTGTTCTTAAAGCCTCTCCTCACCCATAATAACAGAGCCCCTTGAAGACATCAAAGGCTACCTAGATCCCTCAATCCTCTTCCCATTCACTCCCAAAGATAGGAATGCTCTACAATCCCCAATTCTAGTCTCATCCATTATCCAAGGACATCAAGGGACGTCTTAGCCCCTACACCAAATAGTAAAATAAATGGCCTCTGGGCCCCCTCATATACACACACCCTTGATGATTTAAATGGCCTATGGGATCCCTATCCTTGTTCACCCTTCAGGGGTTGCCAAGTCATTATTGGCATTATTGAAGGAATGACGACGTGTCTTGCCAACATCACCAATGCTCTCACAATGGCATTCCCAGAAGCATTTAGCACACAATCAGATAGTATGATTTTCAGAGCAGTGGCAATGCTGGCAGGTTGTGTCTGCATCCTCTTCTGCTGGAAAAGATTGAAGGACCTCTGAAAGAGAGCCAAAAGGTAATTTTCTTTATGTCTTGAGGTGGGTGGGAGGGATATAAAGGCCTGAAAGCCTAATGTGTTCCAGAAGGTAGGTGGAATAGGATTAGTGGGCCAAGAGGCCTTTGATGACTTTAGAGTATGAATGGCAGGAGGGCTGTGAGGCCTAGATGGCCTTTGATATCATAAAGGAGATGAGTGAGTTGTGTGTGGTGTGGTCTCAGTTGGGAGCCCTGAAGGGCCTGTTTGTGATATTGGGGTGAGGGGTGTGGAGGAGGATACCCTTATGCTAACCAACTCTTCTACTGTGGGACTTCAGCTAAGTCAAAGGATTAATCCCCATTCACAACTCTGATCTGAAGGGGAATTGGTCAGCTGTCAGTGAATGGAGCTATCCTAGCTGGAGTATAGTGAATACCTAAATATCACAATGCTAGCACAGTATCTGTCAGCTGTACTGGCACTTAGATGTCAGCTATGCTGGCCTTTCCTCCTGTTGCTGGGGGCACAGAATTTCTTTTTAGAGAGGTTGGGGAGTGGGCAATGGGGGTGGTGCCCCATATTTTTAAGAAGAGAAATGAGGAATGGGCTACTGCTTTGGCACGTTTTATTTTGGGGAAAGTTGAGGGAATGGGGGGAAATCGGTCCACTCTGCCCACAAAATTATTTTGATTATTTTGGGGAGAAGGTAGAGGGGATTGGGCTGCTCAGACTACAACATTTTTTAAATTATTTTGGGAGAAAGGGAAGATCAGACTGCTACTATCCTGCAGGTTTAGCTGAGTGTACTCAGGGGAAGATGTGTTCTGCTCAGTATTTCACTAGAGTCTGCTGCTCATTGGCTTATTGAATATTGACCTATGTATATGTTTCCTGTGGCAAAATATGCAGTTAGATCATGTCTAGAAGAAGTGTTAGCTGTAGGAAAATATCAGACAGAAAGGGTAAAGGTAGAATCAGGTGAAATATTTGCTGCTAAGTTTATGCATCATTATTCTATTTTAGAAGCTGCAGCTATGGCCCTCGTAGGTCAAGAATATATAAAGCCTCCAACTCCACGCTACACAGAATCAATCTGGGGTTTCTTTCAATGATATATGTTCAACTTGTTTCAAATCCTTTACCTTGAGTTATAGCTGTGTAGGATCTCCTTAGCACAGTAAGTCGAAAGGTACACATAATTTGATATTCTTACAGCATTCTATTTCAGCAGCCTTTATTTAATTAGGAAAAACATATTGTATTATGTTTGCATCTGAAGCCCAAAAATCCAGCATAGTGGAATGGCAAATGCTAATCACTATGTAAAAAATAGACTGTACTGGAGACTTTGACATATTCTATTGGACTAACATAAAAGGTGCACATAAATGATATTGCGCAGGGGTTGCTAGAGCACAATTGCCCCCTCCTTAAGATGACTTCCATCTTTCCTGAAAGTTTACATACAATAATACCATTTATATTTGGTGAAGACAGGGTAACTTTGAAAGGCATTTACCTGGGAAAATAGATATTGTATTTACATGGGTAAAATGGCCAGACTAAAAACTCCCTTATCAAATGTGGCTAAAATATATACGACTGCCACAGCACACATATGTTTGGCAGCATTAAAAAAAGTGCTCCTGTGGTCTTTTTTTTCCATCATACATCTATGTTTCTCTGTTTAACTTTTAACACACATACTTTGCACTTGCTCATTTGCACAGGGAAGCAATATGGAATGTTTCCTCATGAGAACTGGTGCAATGCACGAGAACTATCATTTCCTTAGTACTTTGCACACAATGCAAGCTATTGAAAATTGTCTCCATGATACTCTTAATCGTAGTTATCCTAATGTAATATTGTGCCCGCCATTATATGAATCTTTCCATTTAAGCACATGTAGGCAGCCACATGTGGATGACTGAGCAACATTTCCGGCTCGTTTACTATTCACAAGAGTTTTGGATTATGGAAAAGGGTAAGGAAATGTAATCTTAGACAACAAAACAGGGGGTCAGTGTGGCTGGCCAGTACCATTTTTATATCTTCTGCCATCCAGGGCAGGATAAAATGTGGATTGCTCCTACTAGGGATGTGCAGACCAAAAGTTTAAGTTCATAAGTCCATAAGTCGAAAGGGGGGGTCATTTGCGGTCAATATGGACATATGGAGAATTCCATAAGTTGAGTCTATGTCCATATGTGCAAATAAAAATGTAAACCCCTCACCCGCCTTAATCCCCCCCCCCCCCAAGACTTACCAAAACTCCCTGGTGGTCCAGCGGGGTCAGGACGCCATTTCTGAACTCCTTTGCAAGGAGCACGTGACGTCGGCGCCACGTCGGAGTGACGCGGCGTCACGTGATTCCCCTCGGGTTCGCTTCCGGACCCCTCGTTGGGCCCAAAAGGCACTTTTGGCCAGCTTGGGGGGGTCAGGAGGCCCCCCCAAGCTGGCCAAAAGTGCCTTTTGGGCCCAACGAGGGGTCCGGGAGCGGAACCGCGATGGACCACGTGACGTCGGTGTCACGTCGGAGTGACGCGGATGTCACGTGATTCCCCACGCGTCCGCTCCCGGACCCTCACGGAACTTTTGGCCAGCTTGGGGAGTTTTGGTAAGTCTTGGGGGGGGGATTAAGGAGGGTGAGGGGTTTAAATTTTTATTTAGATCAACAATCGCGATTTCCAACGTATTCAACATAGCTATGTTGAATAAGTTGGAAATCCGATCGTTTACGCCTCATCACTTTTTTAAGTTAAACAAAAAAAAAAAGTTGCATTTTCCATTTAAGTTCAAAACGAATGCACACCCCTAGCTCCTACCCTTTGTACTACAGAGAACCCCCAGAAAGGGGTCAGTGCGTATGCCTTGGGGTGTGTGTATGCAAACTTTATTCTCTAGACAGACACATGGACACACACACACACACACACACACACACGTGTTCCCCTCTACAACATGCACATGCATGCACGCTCCTCCCAACCCCCACATGCACGCTCTCTCTCTTCTCCGCCGTCTGTCTCCTACATATCTCTCATGTTTGCACACACACACAAACACACACACACACACACACACGTGCTCCCCTCTACAACATGCACATGCATGCACGCTCCTCCCAACCCCCACATGCACTCTCTCTCTCTTCTCCGCCGTCTGACTGTCTCCTACATATCTCTCATGTATGCACACACACACACACACACACAAACATACACACGCTCTCACACTGGCAGTTGCCCAGGCCAGCAAAAGTATCCCCCACTCTATCCCATTCTCCCCATAAAACCTCCAATGACTCCCCTCTCTGTTCCTGTCCGTCCCCCCCCCCCCCAGTCTTCCATCGGTATCGCCATCTCTGTCTCCCCATTCTCTTCCAAGTCAGCATCATTATCCACCCTTACTCTCTCCTGAACCCCAGGGTCTCTTTAACTCTTCCAGTTTCCCTTCCAGCCAGTTCAGTACCATTATTTATTTCCCTCCCTCACACTGCCACAAACATCCCCCTCTCCCTCCCAGGAACATCCCTCTCCCTGTCCCTCAGACACCTGTCTCGCTTCCTTAACACAAGCAATATTCCTATCACAAGCCAAATAGGGGATGCGCCCAAGTGTTTTACTGCCAGCTGTCTGCACCGCTCTCTGAGGTCTGCAAAGCCTGAAGTGTTGGCGGTAGAGTGTCCCTTGCCACATGCTCCTTTTTAGCAGCAGGACACACAGTATCAGCACACAGGCACTAACTAGAATGCCCGGGGTCCTCTCAGGTAGGCAGCAGTACCGTACTACCTTCTTCTTTGCTGGTATCTGACTGCCATGCCTCTGTTTCACATGTGCTTAACACTGCACCTGCATGGCTGCAAGTGTCTTAGCACACTAGAAGTGCTGTCAGTCCTGGGTGGGAGGGAAGCTGTAGCAGCGGTGCTGCCACTAAAGAGGCTTTGCTCTGCCTCTGTCCCAGTGTGGCAGGTAGCACCCTTCTGATCTGATGCCTATGGCCGTGGCCATATTGGCCATAGGTTTGCTACGGCACTGGGTGGGGTGTTGCCTAAAGCACTAAATATGCTTGCACCAGCCCTGAAAATGACATATTAGGGTGCCATCTGCTGTGTTCTCCTGTTTTTGTGTGTGCCGTTTGTACAAAATGTAACATGGTGCATGTCCACTTCTCCTGTCCCTCTCTGTTTTGTATGTCTGCTGTACTATTGTTTCTTTTCTGTGCTTATAGTGTGGACCACTGTTGTATTTAATGAAGTCACGTGATTTTTCTGTGTAAACCTCCCTCTTCTTTTGGTGGACTGAATAAAGGGGTCACACATTTACCAGGGCTATGTCACCAATATCACAGATCTATTTTTTTCTCTGCCATGCCTCATGATTCACAGCCACTGGAATGCCAGGGTTCCACAGACAAGGAGGTTCCACAGACAAGAACCCTAGCTTCAACGATGGGTTCTGAAATACTGACAGTCCCTCTCAATTACCTAAGCTGTTCAATCACAGTTCAATTGGTACTCATGAAAAGAAGGTTCTTAATGAGTTGAGGTCATCTTGGAAGAACACAGCCCGCAATTCATTATTGGTGTTCACGAAAAATGGTTCAATTAAAAAAAAGCAAAAAAAAAACAGAATCCAGGCCAATATGGAAAAGATCATCAACATATAAAGTAAAATAACAATTGCAGGGGCTGAAGTTTCTTTGTCCATAGTACACTTCCTCTTCTCCTCTGGTCTGAATCAATGTTCAGTATGCCCTCCCTTTGAAGAGTAGGGAAATTGTCCCTTGCTTATGATTCTGAAAGAGGAGAAGAATTAGCAAAAACCCTCAATGCTTCAAAAATTGGTTTCCAACACTCTTCTAATCCAATAGCAACTGAATCATCCAGCCCTTTCCAGCAAGGGTGTATTGGTCCTCCTGTTAGAAATTGAAAACCACAAAAACCCACAAAATTCCCAGCTTCATTCAACTCTCTTCTGTTCAGTGAGCTGTGAGGTCTACCAGTATTCGGAATTCCAATTCCAACCTACTCTTCAAAACACTGGTCTCTAATAGAGAACTTCTCCTCCAAGCCTCTCTTCAGGTGCTTGCATTGAGCATGCTCACCCACTGTATAAAGGGTAAAACCCATCCCAAAAATGGGAATGACCAACAATGGGGGAGGATATGAAAAATGCAAAAATCCCAAAAACTGTGTCACCTGGGAAAATGTAGTGAAGGTGCAAAACCACCATCACATCTGTATTACCTACGTTATATATTTCATGTTTTTTGTCTTTCTTGGTTACATTTTATTAAGGATGTGCAGAGGCAACATTTTTATTTTGGTTTGTTAATTCATTTTGTAGATAACCTCCATTCATCTAGTTTGTTTCACACAAACAAAAACAAAAAAATCATTACTTTCTGTTATTTGTTTTTCTTTTACCAAGTCAATGGGAGAAGCAATGCAGCCTATTTTGGGCTCCAAAATTGAAATTTTCTCATCAATTCTAATGAAATCTGTGGGAAAACCATCAGAAGTGTAAGAGAACCCCAAAGCACCTAGACTGTGACAAAGTGGCATCAAAAGCAGCATGAATAACTTAAGACAATGTAAAGGGTCAAAGGGCTACCAGCAGTAGAAGGAAATCTCCAAGGCACTGTGAGAAGAGCAAAGAAGCATCAAGAGGGGAAAAACACCCCAAAATTTCAAAAGAGGGCACCAGCAACAGTGGCATGAATGCTCAAAGGCAGCACGAGAGGCAAAATGGCGCCAAGTATGGCATCAACAACCTATGGGTCAGATTTTCAAAAGGTTACGCGCGTAAATTTGGAGGATTTATGCGCGCAACCGGGCAAACGCGCCGGGCCTATTTTCAAAAGGCCCGGCGATGCGCGTAAAGCCCTGGGACGCGTGTAAGTCCCGGGGCTTGCAAAAAGGGGTGGGAAGGGGGTGGGGAGGGGGCGTGGCGGGGTCAGATCTTCCAGCACAGTGGCCATTTGCCGCCGTGCCTGGGATCGCTCACTGGCAGTCGGCCGGCGCACGCAACTTACTTCAGCCCCAGGGCTGAAGTAAGTTTTTAGACAAAAGAAAAAGGTAGGGGGGAAAGGGCGGGGGAGTTAGGGGAAGGGAAGGGAAGGTGGGGTGTGGGGGGTAGGGAAGTTCCCTCTGAGGCCGCTCCGATTTTGGATCGGCCTGGGAGGGAATGGGGGAAGGCAGCGCGGCTCAGCGTGGGCTCAGTGCACGCAAGGTGCACAATTGTGCACCCGCTTATGCATGCCAAACCCCAATTTCATAACATGCACGTGCCTACACGCGCATGTTATAAAATCGGGCATACATATGTAAGTCCTGGTTAGCGCGTGTGCATGTTCGCCCGTGCGCAGGTCTTAAAATCTAGTCCTAAGGCACCTAGAAGGAGGCAGAAAACAGGAAAGGTAACAGGAAAAACCCCAAGGCATCGATAAAGAGGCAAAGTAACACAAAGAGTGGCATCAACATACTAAGGCACCCACAGTGAAAAGAACACTCCAGGATGTACAGTCTGGGTATGAGAGCAAAGCGAGGTGACAGCAAGACCCTCAAGGTACAAAGTCTTAATAAGGCAGCAATGCTGAGTGGAAGAAGGATCTAAGGTAAGGAATATAGAAATAAGGCACAGTGGTATGAGATATGTATAAAGCCCCTGCACTTGTCAGATTTAGTATAAGAGTATAATCTGTTATCAGTATTACTTTTGTGACAAGATTTTATTACATTCCCTACTTGAAATGTATCTTGATGCTGGGTGGAATTTTAGGTTGCTTGTGAAATTTACTTTCTGATTGACACTTTTGTTACAATCAGAACATGACAAAGGTCTCTCAGAGCAGCTTTCCTTGTAATTTGTGAGGTTTTTCCCATATTCTCTAGCTGTACATATTCTCTTCTCTTTGTTGATTTTCTGGTGATGCATTAGTTTTCTTTTTCTACTGAAACCTGTACCATATTCAGAACATGTAGGTTTCCCTTGCTCATGTTTTCTGTTGTACCTACAAGTCTTTCTTCTGACTGAGGGTTTTCTTATTATCTTATTATATATATATATAAAGAATAGGAACACCTTAGGGATTTCACAAAAATAACAAAAGATCTATTTATTAATTTTTCACAATTATATAAAATAATATAATATAGTTCCTCATAAAGTAAAATAGTCTCTGATACCTACTGTGGATTTGCTTTATTAATTGGATTTTGCTTGAGGTTGTGTTTTCCACTCCCTAAATCTATGGACTTTAATTAAGATAATATGTTGTTAATTTCTTTAATTTCTTAGAATATTATTTTTGATTGAGGGTATTGAAGGTATTCTCTGTATTTTCCTTCAAGATGTTATCTTGTAAATTTGTTTAAATGCATAAAGAAAAAAAAATAATACAATATAGAAAAGATTTGCTAGCACCAGATGTTGAAAAGGGTAAAAATCCAAAAAAATGTCTTTATGCAGAGATGTTGGTGATACAAAGTCTTTATAAATCCTGTGGGGGCAGGGATCTGCTCCAAATTGTAGGAGAAACTGATGTTTGAAAATACATGCAGCGTAAATGTCGCTTAAGGAAGCTGTTCCATTATAAACCTGTGTGAAATCAACTGTTCACTGTGTAGGTTATCATATTAAAGAGAGTGTATTCACACATGCACTGGAAGTTCACCACTGAACATATCCCGACAAAATGGCCTTCAGATGTTTCATCAATGCTGGCTTCCTCAGGGGGGGAATGCAGGACAAGCATTCTGTGTTGCTACATTATACCCGCCCGAGCGGTGCTAGTTCAGCTTCATTCAGTTTATCAAAAGAAATGTATCAGTAGCTTTTAATCAGCCTGTGTTCAGTTATGTGTATTTTCATCTACACAGATTCTTGTTGAAGCTATATACTTCAAGAAGAACTTTTACTAAGGAGCAGATCCTTATTTTTCATAGGACTTTTATAAGGACTTCAAGTGTATTATCATTTACAGTATAGATGTTAAAATAATTTTATTAAGTGGCCATTATTAATAATTAACATTTCTTTCTTTTGTAATTTTCTAAATTTTATGTATATTAATAAAGCTAATGTACCTTTATTCTGGTGAATTTGTATAGTGTTCCTGCTTTTGCATTTATGGTATATAGATAGGTAGATTTCATCTGACTTTTATAACAAATCTCTCAAGGGTTGGAGCCCTGCTGATGAGGCCACAGAATGGTTTAAAATGAGGCAGACTCAAACCTGTTATTAGCCTAAAATACAGCAAAGCCCCCAGGTTCTGCATTGGTCCTCTAGAGGCTTAAAAGGATTTGCTGAGAAAAGCCCAGTATTTAGGCAACTAGATGGCTGAGGACTGAAGGATGGAGGAAGACCTCCATGGTGCTACATTTATAGGTGTGCATTAATTAAGGGATGTGCAAATATGTTGGGCCAGTGTGCACGAGTGGATTATAAAAGCCGCCAGAATACTTGGCTACATGCTGCAACATGCACAGACAAAAAGTTTCCACAAAGGGGCAGGGAATGGGAAGGGTATGGCTGTTCTGTGATCTTGCCATGACATTTTTGCATACATAATTAGCACACTGGCACGTGCTGGGGTCCCCTGCCATGTAACTTTACTTCTGCTATGGTTGACGTTTAAGTAATAAAACAAAACAAACAAAAAAAAAAAACTAGACAGATCAGCTGGGTTTTAATGGTTATAACTAAAAGGGTGAAAAAGGGGCTATTAAACTGGGGGGAGGGGTGGGGGTGTATGTGTGTGGAAGTCCTATCCTTTAACGGGTGAACTGGGAATGAACTTGGAAAAATATCAAATACGTCGATGTACATTCCTTTTAAAATTTCCACACTTATGTGGTAGAAGTGAGATTTGCGCACACATGCGCACGTTCACTTAAAATTGAGCACACATGTATGCATGGCAAGGCTATTTTATAACAGGCACACATATACACGTGTCTATTCTAAAATAACTGCATCCCTGGTGGCAGACCAATGAATGCGCACACGAGTGCACCGGCGCACCAGTTTACAAATTTCCATCTTAGAGCATGGTAGGTAGTCAGAAAGATCCCCAAGGTGGTACATCTAGGGTATGGCAATGAGGCAAAGTACTAGTAGCAAGTCACCTAAGGTAGTACATCTGGAGCATAGCACGTAAGCATGTGGCAGCAAGACCCGTAATATGTTCAGAATTTATGGGGGGAGGACATTAGTGTCATTTGATCTAGACAGTAGCAATAGGCCAGTTTACAAAGATGCTTCACTGTGATTTGTCTTTTGCGTGGTTCCCTTGCCAATTTGTCCTGACTTGTCTCTTACAAAGCTCTGACAAGGCTATGGGATCACATAGGAAAGAGTTGGTTGCTAAGTTACCTGCACCTGTTAATTTACTTAGAGCAGACTTGAATAGAAAACATAAACAAATGAGATGAAGATTATTGGTTTCCTTTGTGGGATCCCTCAGTTTGTTTTGTGAGACCACAAATGAAACAAATAATGGTTTATTTGTTAAGTTTTATCCCACATTTTATTCTGCTCTTTTCTGTACATTCTGTTTTCAAAACTATTCTCATGCTTAAATACAATACGTATCTGTTACCCTCCTTGTATATGATTTTATTCCCACTTCTTTTGTTTTACACTGATTGAGAAAATGTAACAACATCACCAAAGGGTCAATGTCTTCCATTCCACATATTCCACCAGTAGATGAATATATGCATTCTCTGGGGTTTGGCTCAAGAGGGCAAGACATGTTCCCTATTTTGAAATAGTTGTATGTGCTCTCTTTCTTCCTACTTTGCATCTGTTGCTTTCTGAGTAGTATGCATATGCAATGCATTATGATTGAATGACCTTTTTTTTTCTTCTTGTGCTTCCAGGATCAGGCTGTAAAGAATGAAGAGGTCCTCCACAGGTAGTCAATAGACCCTCAAATCCATCCCCACCCCCAACCAAAAAGGTAACAAGATACTTCCTCCCTCTGCAGGAAGGAGTAAAACAATTTCAAAACATTATAGTACTTCTTTCTATAAATATTGTTTATTTTTGTTACCTTCACTGTCTTGCGTGTATTCATGAATAGGTTTTGTGATGTGTGAATGCGCATGAAAGGTACAAAGGCCTGATTCACTAAGGCTTTTCTCCCATTCTATGTCTAAGGTGAAAATAAAGCTCAGTAAATCAGGCCTGAAGGCAGGACTTCCACAATGAGCATGAAAGTGATCAAATTTCTTATGCTGGGGTCTCCAATGAATGCAGATTTATCCCATGTATACTCATTATGGAAATCATAAACACTAGTGGGGTTCCCAGGACAGGTTTAGGAATCCCTGACCTAACAGTTGGAAAATGAATGCATGTTTTTATTATAAGTAGGGATGTGCAATATTTTCAGATGAATTAGGCAATTTCAATGAAATTGCCTAATTTGTCCTGGTTCAGGGAACCTGAAAACCGAACCAAATTTTCCCAAAAGTTTGGGGAAATTCGGTTTTTGGGTTAGTGCGCACTAACAGGAGTTACTGTGCTCTAACTCCAGTTAGTGCATGCTAACATTAAAATGTTAGCTGCACTAATTCCCGTTAGTGCGCACTAACCTGAAATTTGGGTCCCCCAAATTACAAAGGCCTGAATCGTGGGAAATACGAAATTTCCTGCTGCGGGCCGAAAACGAAGCCTGAACCAAAAGGTTTGGGCTTTGTACATCTCTAATTATAAGTACCAATACTGTAGGTACATAAGAGTGATTGCAAAGCTAATATATGGGAAGAGGCATGTGTGATTAGTGAGTGTGCTGAGATGCTTTTGTGGCAGGTAGAGATAGTCAAAGCTGATGCACCAAGCAAACATGCTGCTGTCTCTTTAAAAGTGGCAATAAATGGCTCTGTTTTCTCTCTCTTTCCTGACACTTTGTTTTCTGATTCCATTCAAATGGAACTGAATAGATTAAAAGAAGATTGCTCAGGCCAATTAAAACGTTCCTCATATAGAAAATAATGGGAGCTACATGAGCAAAAAGGAGCACATCTAGACTTATTCCTGCTGAGTTGGTATAAATATATTAGAAAGCAGAGGACCCAGGGAAATGAATAAAAGCCACATATCTTGGCAGGTGAATAAGTATTTGGTGGAGGAGTAAAGTTAGAAGGGAGTCTGATAATATATTGTGTAGCTTTTTCTGAGCCAATGCATTAACTTTTTGAGTGATCCAAAACAGCATCAAATACTAAAATGCAAAAGTTTTTGCAAAAGGGGCCAAAGCATGAAAAAACAAACAAAAATGCCATAATGTTGTTTTCTGTATTTTGTCATTCACTGGCCCTTTTTAAAAAGAAGTGTGTAAAATTCCTCCTTTGCAAGTAGTAAAATTTCATGCATAGACGACAATGTGCAAAATTTTACTAAAATTATGAATTAATGACTTGCTGTGATGCAATATCATGGAAAACAGCTCATTAATTCACAATCAAGTAAAACCCAGCATGCAAATACATATTTGGCAGCTGAGTTTTGCAAAAAAGATCTTTTCCTGTCAGCAAAGTTTCTCATGCAAGTTTGCTACAGAGGTTATTGGCATCCACAGGAAACTTTTGCGAGAAAGAGGCCACCAAACTGCAGGAAATCTTGTGGATTAGTACATCGGCCCAAGTGACTGAATATCCCCTTTTACAATAGTAGACATCTGGGAAAAATCTGATATTCAACCGAGTTATATTAATCCTAAAGTCAGTAACTTGTATTCATTTGTGTGCAAAATATCAAACTCAGATGATGTTAGTGTGTGGTCAGGTATTTTTTTCAGATGTAGCACTCAACAAATCAATCTCACTAGCAGTAAGAGCATATAATTAAACATGGATGGTCAGTACCTTACCACCAGGGCCAGTTTAAGATTATTTGATGCCCTAGGCGAACCTTCAGTCATGCCCCCCCCCCCCCCCCCCCCCCACACACACATACATACACACAGCTTACCTATTGGCAGCAGCTCCAGCATAGCGTTCCTCTTTTTGGCAGTATTGGCTCTGCCCCTCTGGGTCTTATGGTGATCGGATTTTGCCACCCCCAAAATGTTGGTGCTCTAGGCAAGTGGTTCTCAACCTTTCTTCTGTTGAGACACACCTGACATATACTCCACATCGAAAGGAATCCCTCAACCCCCAACAATGGATGCAGAGCAGAACTAGTACACTCCCCATACAACTCACCATGCAGAAAAATATATTCTGATTCTGGTGTCATCTCAGTAAGAGCAACAAAATCTCCCTCTACTACCAGATGCAATAGTTCTCCTTATGAAAAGACAGTAATTTACCACCAAGGCATGTCCTATTGAGAAAACACAACAAATAAGACTGATATGACATGAATGCCTACATGCCTCGGTCGCACACACAGAACAGACCCTCACTAAATACAGAATAAAAGACCACAAATTACAAATGTAGAGAAAGAAATTGGAATGGTAACCTAAAAAAGTCATTCTACATGCAGTGGAAACCTGGAGAAATGAAAACAGAAATACATTTCTTCCTGCACTAAGCAAAGTACAAAGATAGAAGAAATGCACATTCCCAAAACTGACATATTATGGATCTTTCACCCTCTCACTCCTCCTGCATGCCCCTATCATCCTGCGTCCTTTCCCACTTATACAGCTGTCCAATGTTCCCCCACCTGCCCGCATCCTCTCCTGTGCTCACTTTCTCCCCTGCTCAACTCTCCCTGCTCTCTTTCTCCCATCCCCCCGCTCAGCTGCCCTCTCTCTTCCACCTTCCCTGCCCGGCATTCCCAACCTCCTTTCCAGCAATCCCACACAAACCATTTGTAACTACACAGGGATTTTTCCCCTCTGTTATATTTTCCACCCATAACATCCCCAGGCTGCAGAGCTGACAATGTCCATCAGTTTTTAAGAGGGAGATTTTTAGCACATGCCCTGCCCCCCATCGCCAATGTCCAACTCTGTGCTTTCCACTTTCCTTCACTGTTATGTCTGGAATAGACTTCCTGGGTTGGTGTGTCATGCTCCTTCAGTGGCCTTCTTCAAATTCAGTCTAAAAATTATCTTTTCTGAAGCTGCTTTTAAATATTGACCCAAATTTATAATGCGGTCTGAGCCCTAGGTGTATTACAAATGTAGGTACACTTGGTAGGTCCCTACCCCCAGAGGGCTTACAATCAAAGGGCCTCATTTACAAAGCATTTTTCCCACAGACACAAAAAGGAGAAAAGCTGCAGTAAATTAGGCCCTAATTTTGTACCTGACTCAAAGGAGAGGGGAGGCAACTGATATATCTTCCTCCTTCCATCCCACCCCACCCCTGACCTGTCTCTCTCTCTCTCTCTCACATATCTGTTCCTCCTCCCCAACCAGTCTTTGTATTTCTCACACACCAGTCATCCCTCCCCAACCAGTCTCTATCTCTCTCTCTTACCGGTCACCTCCATCCTGAACAGTCTCTCTCGCATATCAGTCACCTCTCTGACTAGTCTCTCTTTCTCATACCACTCAACCTCCTGACAAGTCTCTCTTTCTCTCTCTCTCTCACACACCAGTTCCCCAATCAGTCTCTCTCTCTCTCTCTCTCTTACACACACACACACACACACACACACACCATTCATCTCTTGACCAGTCTCTGTCACATACCATTAGGACCCCCAACCAATCTCTCTCACAAAGCAGTCAACTCCCCCGAGCAGTCTCTCTCTCGTAAACCATTCACAACTTAACTAGTCTCTCTCACACACCAGTCACACCCAACTAGTTTCTCTCTCACACACACTAATCACCCTTTGATCAGTATCTCTCTCTCTTTCACATACCAGTCATCCCATGACGAGTCTCTCTTTCTCACACTGGTCACCTCCCCATCTGAACAGTCTCTCTGTCATAAACTAGTCATCCAACTTGACCAATCTCGCTCTCTCTTTTACACACCAGTCACCCCTTGACCAGTCTCTCTTTCACACACTAGTCACCTTCGTACATGAACAGTCTCTTGTTCTCACATACTAGTCATCCCTCAACTAGTCTTTTCACACACAGTCACCCCATGACAGTCTCTCTCTCTCTCTCTCTCTTTCACACACCAGTCACCTTCCCTCTGATCAGACTTTCTGTCACAAACCAGTCACCTACCTCAACCAGTCTCTCACACACCAATCATCCCTTGACCAGTCTCTCTGTCACATACTATTCACCCCCATCCAGTCTCCCTTTTTCTCCTACATAAGTCATCCCAACCAGTCTCTCTTTCAAACACCAGTCATCCTTCCACCAATCTCTCTCTCACGTCCCATTCACTCCTTACCAGTCTCTTTCCTTCACATACCAGCCACCTCCCTGACTACTCTCTCCTACATACACACACCAGTCACTTATCCCTCCCAACCAGTCTCTCTTATCCTAGCCCTTCTTCTCACCACCAATGCTGATTTCAGATTGGAAGATTAGTGTAGTCGCATAAGTAATCAAGCAATAACTTCAAAGCAAAAATATACTGCAGCAGGTTCCCTCCTCTCCAGCCTTTCCCTTTCTCTAAGAGTCTCTTAACCAGGACACTGAGTGGGGAGGAGCTAATGTCAGAAGCATGATCTTTTGTCCCTATAGCTCTTTTGGCAAAACGGAGCCTGCTCAGCACCTTCCGCCCTCCACCCCTGGTTCAAGCACTGCAATGCTGCTTCCGCTCGCCTATCTCTTCGGACCCTTGCTTCTCCTTCCTTCCCCCCAGCTCCTGGTCTATATGCTGCCTGAGCCTTGTGGTTATCTTGTCTCATCCTGGGAATGATCTCCCCCACTAGTCACCTCCCTTTCCATGAGCCACCTCCATTCTTGTGCAAGGCTACACACACACATCGGGGACCTGGTCAGCACCGTCAGTGCATTTTCACGGGCAGTGTAGGAATCCTGCCCTGCAGGAAGAGGAGAAGCTCATCACTGTTCCATGCAGGTGGAGAAGATATTTGCCAGTAGAGTTTGATTAACTTGTAGCAGGCCGTGACACACTTTCTGGTGCTTTGCGACAAACTAGTGTGTCACAATATAATTGAGAACTGCTGCTCCAGGCAACTGTCTAGTTTGCCTAATGGAAGCACTGGCCCTGCTTACCACTAAAGACACAGGAATGGTAACTTTAAAATAAGCTTGTGGGTAGGGATGTGCATCCGTTTTCCACGTATTTGTAATCCACAACTTATTTTGTCCTATCTGTTAAATACGTAGGGAGGCGAAACGCATCGCGACTCCCCACGTATTAAACAGATTTCTGTTTTATTCGGCCTCCTAAATAAACATTTAACCCCCCCCACCCTCCTGACCCCCCCCCCCCAAGACTTACCAAAACTCCCTGCTGGTCCAGCGGCGAGTCCAAAAGCCATCCCTGCATTCTCACACCCTCGTTTGCCGGTTTCATCAAGGCGCGAATAGACTGTGTCACAGGGGCTACCGGTGCCATTGGTCAGTCCCTGTCACATGGTCACCGGCGCCATCTTGTGCTCCTACCATGTGACAGAGGCTGACCAATGGCACCGGTAGCCCCTGTGACATAGTATGGGTAAAGGCTATCGGCACCATTTTGAGTCCTGGCATCGGACGGACGGCGTACACGAGGTTACTCCGGGACCCCTGTTGGATCCACAGGGACTTTTGGCCAGCTTGGGAGGGCCTTCTGACCCCCACAAGACTTGCCAAAAGTCCAACGGGGGTCCGGGAGCGACCTCATGCACGCCGATGCCAATACTCAAAATGGCGCCGATCGCCCTTTGCAAAGGCAAAGGGCAAAGGCGATTGCGTCTCAAAATGGCGCTGATCATTTTGCCCTCACTATGTGTGACATAGTGAGGGCAAAGGCGATTGGTGCCATTTTGAGTATTGGCATCGGATGGCCGGTGTGCACGAGGTCACTCCCGGACCTCCGCTGGACTTCTGGCAAGTCTTATGGGGGTCAGGAAGCCCCCCCCCAAGCTGACCAAAAGTCCCTGTGGGTCCAACGGGGGTCCCAGAGCGACCTTGTGCACGCCGTCCGTCCGATGCCAGGACTCAAAATGGCGCCGATAGCCTTTGCCCATACTATGTCACAGGGGCTACCGGTGCCATTGGTCAGCCCCTGTCACATGGTAGGAGCACAAGATGGCACCGAAAACTTTTTGGCTGCACATCCCTACTTGTGGGTACTGGAATTTTAAATGGTGTGCGTAATTGGAAGTACAAAATTTAAAATACATCCATTGTGTGTATGTGTGCTCCTAATTTTTAGTTACATGAGCTAACATAGGGGGTCATTTTCTATTCCTATCGTGTGCAACAGTGGGGTGTCCCGCTGTGATATTCCACTCTCAGGCCACGGGTGCGTTAATAGAAATGGCGCCGGCGTTACCTTTGCACTCGAATCGTATTTGCCGTACTGCAAAATGGCGCCGGCCATATGGCCGGCGCCATTTTGCAATACGGCAAATACGATTTGAGTGCAGGAGGTCGCTTCTGGACCCCTGCTGGACTTTTGGCAAGTCTTGAGGGGTCAGGAGGCCCCCCCAAGCTGGCCAAAAGTCGCTGGGGGTCCAGCGGGGGTCCGGGAGCGATTTCCTGCACTCGTGACGTCGGGGGACAGGAACCAAAATGGCGCCGACGCTACCTTTGCCCTGTCATATGACAGGGCAAAGGTAGCGCCGGCGCCATTTCTATCAACGCACCCGTGGCCCGAGAGTGGAAGATCACACCGGGCCCCCCCACTGGACCCCAGGTAATTTAAGACATTTGGGGGGTTCGGGAGGGTGGGGGATTTATTTTAAAGGGTCGGGGAGGGTTTTAGGCTTGTTTTAGTGTGCCGGTTTTCCCGCCCTCCCCCGATTTATGATTTACACGATTTTAAACAAAACAAAACCGCAACGATCCGATTCCCTTCCCCCCCCCAGCCAAAACCGATCGTTAAGGCGATCGATCACACGATTCACATCTCTAATGCATATATGATTATAATTGGGCCATTTTAAAATACGAGTCACTTTCGCTCGGCCCAGATACTCATTTATTTTTAACATGAGCAGCTCTTTTAAAATTTACCTCTCATAGATAATAGATGCTCACATTTTCCAATGTCAATTTTTGATGGATGCAATTAAATCTCTGCAATGTGATACTTGTTATTGCTAGTTATAGTGAAATGGACTAAGTTACAAATGAAAAAGCTCCAAAGATCATACAATTTCAGAAGTTCCTGTCCATATTTTCCTCCTCTCTTCTTCCTTCTAAAGCTAACAAAACTAAGACATATATGCACACATACACACTCCTATATGCTTTGGTTCACTAAAATACATTCCAGTCATCAAGGTAATGCAGTGATGGAACTGAGATAAGATCGTTCAGCTAACCTGACTGCTTAGCTTAATAACTCAAAATGTAATGTGCCATATTTTGCAGGAAATGACAATAGGTAATTGTGCAGAAGAGGCAGCTTAGTTTTTTTTTTATTGCAAAATAGGAATCCAGTCATATTAACAGCATACTAGAAAGTGAAAGACTGGATTCACATTTGTGACTTCCTTTGAAATCCCATGATGCAAAATACTAAATTATTGACTCTTGACTATATGCATTTCACAGCGTACAATTTACACTGTAAAAGATTGTGCATTGAAGGAGAAAACTACAAACTGGTAGGGATGTGAATCGTTTTTGAACGATTAAAATTATCGTCAGATAATTTTAAAATCGTCCAAAATTGTTAGAGTGCACGATACAATACAAATGCACCCGATTTATCGTCAGGGGCATTTGTATTGTATCGTTAAATAGGGCACGGGAATTATTTGGGGGAGGGCGGGAAAACCGGCACACCAAAACAACCCCTAAACCCACCCCGACCCTTTAAAACCAATTCCTTACCCTCCCCCACCCTCCCGAACCCCCCCAAAATGTTAAGGTACCTGGTAGTCCAGTGTGGGGGGGGGGGGGGTCCCGGCGCGATCTCCCACTCTCGGGCCATCGGCGCCATTTTGGCTGCCACTAATTAAAATGGCGCCGATGGCCCGATAAAAATAAACCCACCCGACCCTTTAAATCGACCCCCCACCCTCCCGACCCTCCCGATCCAATTCACATCACTAGGGAGCCCTGACCCTTTAAATCGACCCCCCACCCTCCCGATCCAATTCACATTGCTAGGGAGGCCCGTGCCGCTAAAAAAAAAAAAAACACCCGACCCTTTACATTGACCCCCCCTCCCGACCCCCCAAAAACCTTTTAAGATTACCTGGTGGTCTCTCGGGGAGAGATCCAGGTGGGGCCTCGGGGAGAGGAGAGATCCAGGGGGGCCTCGGGGAGAGATTTTGCGGCATCAGCTGTTCTAAAAAAAAAAAAAATGGCGCCGATGCCCCTTTGCCCTTACCATGTGACAGGGTATCCGTGCCATTGGCCGGCCCCTGTCACATGGTAGGAGCACTGGAGGGGGGGTTCATCAGCCCCTATTATTATAATAGGGGCTGATGAGTAAAGTGAAAAAAGGGGCGGGGAGTGGGTGGGGTGGGGCAGTCCGGGGCGGGGTGGGGACGGGACCGAGGACTCCAGCACAGCGGCCATACCGTGGAATCGTGCGCCAGCACTTGGCCGGTGCGCACAACTTACGCCTGCCTAATAAAAAAATAAAGGTGGGGGAGATTTAGGTAGGGCTGGGGGGGCAAATTAGATAGGGGAAGGGAGGGGAAAGTGGGGGGGGGGGCGGAAGGAAAATTCCCTCCGATGCCGCTCTGATTTCAAAGCGGCCTCAGAGGGAATGGGGAAAGCAATTGGGGCTCCCCTAGGGCTCGGTGCACACAAGGTGCACAAGTGTGCACCCCCTTGCGCACGCCGACCCTGGATTTTATAACATGCGCGCACAAATCTATGCCCGCATGTAGATACGAAAATCTGGCCCAGTGTGTATATATTTTTCCCCATAAGCACTTGAAAGGATAAATCAATTTCAAAATAAAATAATCGCCTGTTTTATGTAACCAAGAAAGATTTTTTTTTTTTCAGATAAATCAGGGACTAGGCTATTAAGAGGAGGTACAACAACTTGTTTATTCATTTTGCATGCACAGGCCATATTCATAAGGAGAGCAACTTTCAAAGCTATTTCTGTGGGTAAAATTGCTTTGTTGGTGGAAATGGAGTGTTTGAAAATTGAATCCTCCCTCCCTACCCTGGGTCACAGTACCCACATCGATCATAGTATAGGTACTTTTACCAGTTGTAAAACAAAAATGAGTGGGGTTAGATCAGAGAAGGAATTTGATTTTGAATGCCCTGCACATAATGTTTTGCAGCTAAATGTTCTGGATTTGCTAGGGAGTTAGCAATCTGTTCTGGATTTGCTAGGGAGTTAGCAATCTGTTCTGAATCTGATGCTTGATGGGAGGAGCAATCAGATGGTAGTTAGCAATCCGTTCGGGATTTGTAGTTATATATGAGAGTTGAGGGTGGATCCTTGGACCAGTGGCAGATGACCACGCCCCCGGGGAATGATCCCGAGAGGGACCACCAGTCAAGCTCAGAGTTAGAAGACAAATATACACTAGTTCTTTATTAGACAGTATAGTGAACCACCAGAGATGGCAGTAGTGAGCTGGTAAGCCCGGCTGGGCTGTCGTCCCTCAGATACTAGAACAGCGATCCCTGGAGGCTGAGCTGAAGAGAGACTGAGATATAGTGAGTAGGCAGGGTATGCAGATGGTAACACTCACACAATGTCCCAATGAAGCCCATGAGCAGGAAAGTATAGGCCCTCGAGGAGCGAGTACCTGATTCCAGGGAAAGCTCAGAGAGAATGATGGTAACTCACTGATGTAACTGATATAGTTGGTAGGGAAGACTTCCAGGCAGAAAAGTATACGAAGCAAGTCTGGGATCAAGGCCCTCGAGGAGCGAGTACCGGTTCCAGACTGTCACCTGAAAAAACAAGGAGAGATCGAGGCCCCCAAGGAGCAGGTACCTCTGGTAAGTCCGAGGAGGCAGAGTAGCTTAGGTATTTAAACCCTTGCTAACTCGAGGTTTGCGCCATTGCCGGTACTTCAATCGGGGCCGTGCCACGCGCGTGCCCCTAGGCCTCCAGGAAACATGGCAATTGCAACGTCGAGCTGTCCGGGAACGCCCGAGGACAAGTGGCAGGAGAATGCCGTGGTAGCCAGTCTTCCCACGGATGGAGAGGGAGGCGCCAGAGCGGTAAGGAGGGTGGAGAGAGGGCACCTTCATCATCACCGGACACACAGTATTCCCTTTCAAAGTGCGACTTCCTCTTTGGGCACCAGGCTTAGGTTTTGAAGGATGCGCGAGGTGGAATTGTCGAAGCATCTCTTTGTCCAGGATATTGGTCTGAGGCTCCCAAGAGTATTCTTCGGGGCCGAAGCCTTCCCATTTTAGAAGGTATTCAAAAGTCTTGCCTCTCTTACAAACATCCAGAACTTCCTCGACTTTGTATTCCAAGTCGTCTTCTGCATCAATGACAGTTGGATCTTGAGTCTTGGAAGAATTCACTAAGTATGAGTTGTTATCAGCAGCGATGGATGAGCTGCTGGGGACATCACTGAGATCTTCAGTGGAAGTGGTGAAGTTGGGGAACGTCCAAAGCCCACTTCAAAAGATGACACTGTAGTGAATCTTTCAGTTTGTTGAGAGGACTCCTCACGTTTTCCACTAGACGTCGGAGAATGAAGTTGCCTCCTGCCCCTGAGTCCACTAGGGCAGGAGTTTGAACCGTGAATGGTCCGAAAGTCAAAGAGACTGGGAGAGAGAGCGGAGGAGATGTTGCAGTATGGCCTAAGAACAGTCCTCCTGCAGGACTTAGGCCCATCCGTTTTCTGGACGAATGGAGCATGTGGAGACATTGTGGCCAGGCTGACCACAGTACATGCAAGGGCCGCGCTTCTTCCGAAATCTCTCTTTGGAGGTCAAACGACCGTGACCCAGTTGCATAGGTTCATCTGTATCAGTAGCAGGGATTACTGGAACCATCCAAGCTGTAGAGACAGCACTGGCCTGTTTCAACCTGGGTACCACCCTAGGCTGGAATTCCTTCACCTTGTCCCGGAGTCATAGATCAATCCGAGTAGCTAAGGCTATTAATTCGTCCAGTGAGTCAGGTGTTTGGAGAGCGGCCAGCTCGTCCTTCAAACAGTTATCCAGGCCTCTGCAGAAGAGAGTCTTGAGACAAAGTTCTGCCGCAAGAGTTTTGAACTCTATTGCAAATTCAGCCAATAATCTGCTGCCTTGCTTCAAATCCACTAAAGCAGAACTGGCTACAGACATTCGAGCAGGGTCATCGAAAATGGATTTAAACAAGTCCATAAATCCTTCTATGTCCTGCAAAATAGAATCCTTGCATTCCCACAAGGTAAATGCCTACGACAAAGCCCTACCATCCAGGTATGAAAGGATGTAGGTAGTCTTGGAGAGAGCTGTAGGAAATAGAGATGGCTGTAAGGCAAAGTGCATGCAGCACTGGTTCAAAAAGCCCCAGATCTTCTGGATTTCTCTGGAAAAGCGGATTGGAGCCGCCAGTGATACAGCAGTCTTCAAAGTTACTTCCGGTGACTGACCTTCTTGGTTGGAGGTTGTGCCTTGAAGCTTCTGTGTGTGTAGTTGATGAAATGCTGAAGTAAGCTTCTCCAAAGCTTCTTGCTGCTCCACAATGCGTTGGGCCAGGCCCGGTATGGCCTGCAAAGCACTGAGTTGTGCCGGATCCATGGAGTTAGCAATCTGTTCTGGATTTGTTAGGGAGTTAGCAATCTGTTCTGAATCTGATGCTTGATGGGAGGAATAATCAGATAGTAGTTAGCAATCCGTTCAGGATTTGTAGTTATATACGAGAGTTGAGGGTGGATCCTTGGACCAGTGGCAGATGATCATGTCCTCGGGAAATGATCCCGAGAGGGAACACCGGTCAGGCTCAGATTTAGGTGACAAACACACACTAGTTCTTTATTAGACAGTATACTGAACCACCAGAGATGACAGTAGTAAGCTGGTAAGCCCGGCTGGGATGCAGTCCCTCAGATACTAGAACAGCGATCCCTGGAGGCTGAGCTGAAGAGAGACTGAGATATAGTGAGTAGGCAGGGTATGCAGATGGTAACACTCACACAATGTCCCAAAGAAGCCCATGAGCTGGAAAGTATAGGCCCTCGAGGAGCGAGTACCAGGTTCCAGGGAAAGCTCAGAGAGAATGATGGTAACTCACTGATGTAGCTGACATAGTTGGTAGTGAAGACTTCCAGGCAGAGAAGTATACAAAGCAAGTCTGGGATCAGGGCCCCCGAGGAGCAAGTACCGGTTCCAGACTGTCACCTGAAAAACAAGGAGAGAGCAAGGCCCCCAAGGAGCGTGTACCTCTGGTAAGTCCAAGGAGGCAGAGTAGCTTAGGTAGCAAAACCCTTGCTAACTTGATGTGTTAGCAAATTCCAAGACCTTAAATATCCGTCGCCGGTGATGTCATCTTCGGGGGATGCCCCCGAGGTTCGCGCCAATGCCGATACTTCAATCAGGGCCTCGCCGCACGCGCGTGCCCCTAGGCCTCCAGGAAACATGGTGATTGCAGCATCGAGTCGGTCCAAGAATGCCCGAGGACAAGTGGCAGGAGAACACCGAGGAAGCCAGTCTTCCTGCAGGCGGAGAGGGAGGTGCCAGAGAGGTAAGGAGGGCAGAGAGAGGGCGTCAGGTACCGACGGACACAACACTAAACTTTTGAAAATCCACTCCATATTGCTTTTGAAATGGGATGGAATTGCTCCCCTATGTGGAAAGACTAAAGAGGTTAGGGCTGTTCATCTTGGAGAAGAGACAGCAGAGGGGAAATATGATAGAGATCTTTAAAATCATGAGAGGTCTAGAATGGGTAAAAGTGAATCTGTTATTTACTCTTTTGGACAATAGAAGGATTAGGGGGCACTCCATGAAGTTAGCATGTAGCACATTTAAAACTAATCGAAGAAAATTATTTTTCACTCAATGCACAATTAAACTCTTGAATTTGTTGCCAGGGGATATAGTTAGTGCAGTTAGAGTAACTGGGTTTAAAAAAGGTTTGGATAAGTTCTTGGAGGAGAAGTCCATTACCTGCTATAAATCAAGTTGACTTAGAAAATAGCCATTGCTATTACTAGCATCAGTGGCGTGGGATCTATTTAGTTTGGGGGTATTTGCCAGGTACTTGTAGCCTGGATTGGCCACTGTTGGAAACAGGATGCTGGATTTGATGGACCTTTGGTCTGACCCAGTATGGTAATTTCTTATGTTCTTTTGTTCATATTTTTTCTACTAATGCTTTTCCTTTCTAGAATGGGAAGGAAATTACAATTTTAAATACAATTTTACTAATTAAAAAGTTTTTACATAAACTTGCAAGCTTTTTTAATTTTTTTCCCAATTTTTAAACCTGTCCATTGATTGATATACATTTTTTTTTAACTTTTATCATATATGGGAAATAGTTATTGATGGCAATTTATATGGGGGTGGGGGGGGGGGCAGTTTTCAGTGAAATCTCAATGCGTGACTAGGAAATTAGGTGGCCAGATGTCACAGGAGGGAAATCCCCACTCGTTTAATGGTTAAAGTTCACTAGGTAGTTAAATTGCTAAGTTTATACATAAGTTTATACATACTCAACACTTCCTAGGGGATGGGGTTAGATCAAATTTTTGCAAAGCAATTACTGGCTTAAGTCTAGCAGGCCAGATTTTGTCTGGCCAAAGCTCATTTTCAGCCACCATCCTAGGCACCTAGCTCCAAATAAAATGGGTAATTTAGCCAACCAAAATCTGGCTGGCTAAGGATTTTTTTTTCCAAAGCGATCACACGCGAAAAGTCCCTTTTCGCGTGTGATCACTAAATAGGGGCGGTGTCAAGACCGGAAGAGGAGGAGTCAGAGCAGCACTGGCGCAGATGCTACGAAGATATCGCAGACAGCGAAAAAGTAAAAACCCTTTCCAGTGCCAATTTCACGCCCAACAGCGCCACCTTTTATGATGGCACTATTGGGTGCGAAAGCCGGCAGCGATCGTAACGCAGAGGTGGGATCGCTGCCAGCTTTCTCAGGCCTGCTCCCCGCTTCGCCCCCCCTGTACCGCGTGATTCAAAGAGCCCAGCAGTATTAGAGAATCCAGACCTAAGTTAAGCCTTCTGGGCTGAAAAATGACCCCATAAATCACTATTCAGGCATTATTCCTTCTAATCAAAGAAAGAAGCAAACACATGCAGCTACTGAAACTACTTGCCACAACATTTTACTAAAAATAACCTTGCATCCATAGGAGATTACAATGCACTCCGATTCACATTAGGAGCATATTTTTGTTCTATCCATCATGTTGCTGCATAATACCTAGAGAGTTCCCTAATGGATATATAGAGCACAGAAATAAAGGATTAGTACAAATCATATTCAGAAATAAAGTAAAAACAATCTGAAACATGATGTCTGAGGGGAATGGAAAATCATACATTTTTATTCAAATATTCTCTATAAAATACAGAGTGAAAGTCAACCCAAAGCAAAAACAATAACCCTGAAGTGAATTTTAACAGATATGATCTTCCAAGATGGAGATACTATATTACTGAGTCAATGCATAAGAAGGTGAATTTTAAAAGCCCAACATGCACTGATGTTAGGGGATGCACAAGTATATCAGGCAGGCACATGGCAAGCGGAATTTAAAAGCTGCTCAGATACAGATGTACATGCTACTGTGCACCCAAGGAAAGCATTCCAAAAAGGGGCATGGTGTAGACATAGTCTAGGTGGGGCATGGGTGTTTCAGGATTTAACCATGAAATTTGCTTGTAAATACTTACACATACTGGTACATGCTGGGATCCTCTGCTGTGTAGCTATACTTCTACTATGAATGATGTATATGTTAGAACAAAAAAATCTAGACCTGATCACAGTGGTTTTAAAGGTTAGGGATAACAGGGGGAAGGGAGGCTAATAAACTAGATGAGTTTGGAAGTCTTATCTCATAACTGGATGAACTGGGAATGAACTGAGAAAAATGGCAATGGCGTTAGCATACGTGCCTTTTAAAATTTCTCAGTTATTCTGTAGAAGTGGCAGTGGCATGCACAGGTGTACATCCTCTTAAAATTGAGTGCACAAGTGCATGTGGTCAGGCTGTTACACATATATATGTGCATATGTTATAAAATGGCTGTGTCACTGGGTGTGGGCCAACAAATGCATATTTACATCCACACACAACTTTGAAAGTTACCCTCAAATTGAATGCAGCAAGCTCCCATTCCTTCCCCCATTCTAAAAATCAGTCTAAAATGTGCTTTATTTCCTAGATAGGGGAGTTTTGGATTCATACTATGTTAGGTAATTCTAGATGAGTGAATTGTTAATAAGAAGTTCCCCTATATGTTACTTTCTTTCCCTAGAACCCCATGTATTGTAAAAGTGTATCACTTCATTGGTCCTTAGAGATAATGTAATAATGTGAAAGCAATAATTATTTTAGAAGACCAGAGAAACTCAGAAATCAGATTTTATTAAAAATAATTTTCTTATTTATTATAATATGAGGAAAAACCTCATATTTGATCAAGTTTTATCTTAGATACAGAAAGTTAAAAGATTTTTATTGTTACCAAATACCAGTTAATTGCCAGTCTGGTCAGAGACTGCTATCCAGAGTTGAAAAGAACAATACTCAGGTACCAATTTTGCACTGTACTTGTACTTTTCATTTATGAATATTCAGACACCCAATACTCTATGTTTGAGAAAGTCATTTGTCAGAAATGTAGGTACTGAATTCCCAGTAACTGAGATAGTCATTCTCCAAGAAATTTATAACCCCAATACTCATGCAATTTATTGTATTCTTTATCTAGAAATGTATGAACTAAATATGTTGGACTATAATAAGTCTTACATAATTCATTCATAGATCTACATTTATCAAATTGCTATAAGTAAAACAAGAATAATGCCTGCAATAGAAAAACATGTGTGGTTAGGGTAATTTTTGAGATAGTGTAACACACATTAAATTTATTGCACCTGTAATATTTTCAGGTTGTAAGCTGCCCAGACAGACATTTTGAGAGAGAGAGAGAGAGAGAGAGAGAGAGAGAGAATCTTTATAAGGCTCTCATATAAGTCAACTCTTTCTACCACTTTAGGAGGATCAACTAGTAACTCAAGGTGAGGTTTTGATGGTGATATAGGGTTTGGGGCAGTTTTACATGCACAATAGAGGTATGAACAGCACAGTACATATCAGTGAAGATTTGATGTGATTTGGAGTGAGGAAAGATACAAAAAGATGACATTTGTACATTGTACTCGACCTGAAAGTACAATGTATAAATGTCATCTTTGTAAACCTTTCCTCACTCCAAATCACATCAAATCTTTACTGATGTGTACTGTGCTGTTAATACCTCTGATTGTGCATGAAAAACTGCTCCCCAAACCCTAGACTATCTTCCCCAAAACATCATCTGGAGTTACTATTTGATCCTCCAATAGTGTTATAAATAGTTGACTAATATATGTGCCACCACAGAGCTTCGCTCTCACGCTCACACTTGCGTTCTCACTCTCTCTTGCCTGAAATGGGATATTGCACTAAATATTAGAGATGTGCAATCATTTTTCCTGAATTAGGCAATGTCAACAACTTCATTTTTTAGTTAGTGCACGCTAACTCCCGATAGTGCGCACTAACTCTGGGAGTTAGCATGCACTAACTCCCGATAGTGTGCACTAAACCGAAAATCGGGGCCCTGAAAAAAAAAACCATGAACCGCAGGAAATCCGAAATTCATGCGGGAGGGGGGGCCCTGAAACAAAGCCTATCACGAAATTCTTACCCAAAGCACATCTCTACTAAATATTAGGGATGTGCAGAGCAAAAGTTTAAGTTCATATGTCCATATGTCCAAAGGGGGTCCCATTTGCGGTCAATATGGACATAAACAGAATTCAATGAGTTGAGTATATGTCCATATGTGCAAATAAAAATTTAAACCCCTCACCCTCCTTAATCCCCCCCCCCAAGACTTACCACAACTCCCTGGTGGTCCAGCGTGGTCAGGACGCCATTTCTGACCAACTTTGCAAGGAGCACGTGACGTCAGCGTCACGTCGGAGTGACGCGGCGTCACGTGATTCCCCGCGGGGTCGCTTCCGGGATCCTCGTTCGGCCCAAAAGGAACTTTTGGCCAGCTTGGGGGGGCCTCCTGACACCCCAAGCTGGCCAAAAGTTCCTTTTGGGCCGAACGAGGATCCCGGAAGCGACCCCGCGGGGAATCACGTGATGTCGGCGCCACGTCGGAGTGACGCGGCGTCACGTGATTCCCCGCGAGTTCCCTCCGGCACCCTCGTTCGGCCCAAAAGGAACTTTTGGCCAGCCTGGGGGGGCCTCCTGACACCAAGTAGGGGTGTGCATTCGTATTGAACATAAATGTAAAACGCTACTTATTTTTTTTTTTTAACTTAAAAAAGTGATGAGACATAAACGATCGGATTTCCAACTTATTCAACATAGCTATGTTGAATAAGTTGGAAATCGCGATTGTTGATCCAAAATAAAAATTTAAACCCCTCACCTTCCTTAATCCCCCCCCAAAGACTTACCACAACTCCCTGGTGATCCAGCGAGGAGTGAGGACGCCATTTCTGAAATCCTTTGTGAGGAGCATGTGACGTCGGCGCCACGTCGGAGTGATGCGGAGTCACATGATTCCCCGCGAGTTCCCTCCGGCACCCTTGTTCGGCCCAAAAGGAACTTTTGGCCAGCTTGGGGGGGCCTCCTGACCCCCCCAAGCTGGCCAAAAGTTCCTTTTGGGCCGAACGAGCGTTCCGGCGCGAACCCGCGGGGAATCACGTGACGCCGCGTCACTCCGACGTGGCGCCGACGTCACATGCTCCTCACAAAGGATTTCAGAAATGGCGTCCTCACTCCTCGCTGGATCACCAGGGAGTTGTGGTAAGTCTTTGGGGGGGGATTAAGGAAGGTGAGGGGTTTAAATTTTTATTTTGGATCAACAATCGCGATTTCCAACTTATTCAACATAGCTATGTTGAATAAGTTGGAAATCCGATCGTTTATGTCTCATCACTTTTTTAAGTTAAAAAAAAAAAATAAGTAGCGTTTTACATTTATGTTCAATACGAATGCACACCCCTACTAAATATCACAAATCCCAGTTTGGGCTTAATGTCAGGAAAGAAAGGTATAATTATTTCTGGTGGGATAGTGTGTGTTATGTTATCACATGAAATATTAAACATCCCTCATTTTCATAAACTCTGCCCAAACTCCTCCCTTTTGAATACATTTTAAATTTGCATACACATTTCGTGATGCGATACATAACTCGCATGTTTTGGTGTTATCATGGGCATTAGGGCCCTAACGCCCAGAATAAGACCCTAACATGATTTGAAAAAATGACCTTCATAGCTGGTTGAATGCCTACTATGCTTTGCTATCCAGATATATGACTTCAGATATTAAAGAAGCACTTATTTCTATATTTCAGTTATAATATTTATATTTTATAAGCAGAAAATCTTCCAATATTTAATTATGTAAATATTAACCTAGCTTAAAAGCTATAAATTAATTCAGTTTTAAAAGACAAATTTGCAGTTTCACTATTTTTCTTCAACTTTCACTTGTAGACAATGTATCTTAGTCAGGCTTTTTGAACTCTAGGATGTCTGCTAAATCTGGGCTGCTCTCCTACCCTTCTTCCTGGGAAATGCTCTTGGGAAATGCATAATAGTGCAAAGGAGCAGATTGTCTATAAGAACCTTTGTATTTCCATTTCTAACATTTGGGTATTTTTAGGATTTAAACAATAGCCCAGATGAGAGGTACCTATGTTTTATCAGAGGTAAGGGGCTTCTGGATACTGGTTGAGATCCTAGGGACACATCCCATGTCAGGGGACATATCAGATATTAAACTGCCAAGAAAAAAAAATTAAGCAAAAAACATAATCCTCTTGCTTTTTCTATGATCTTATTGCTATCCTGTACAGGTTTTTAATATTAGCAAAAAAAAAAAAAAAAAGCAAAGAAGGAAACATCTTCAACTCATTGCTTAATCTTTGGAAGGATAACTTTCAAACAAATGCAAGTGGTGGCATATATATGAATATATGGTCACAAGCAGAACAATGCAAGTATTATATAACATGAGCATATGATAGATGCACATATTGGGGCGGATTTTCAGAGCCCTGCTCGCGTAAATCCGCCCAAAACCGGGCGGATTTACGCGAGCAGGGCCCTGCGCGCCGGGAAGCCTATTTTACATAGGCCTCCCGGCGCGCGCAGAGCCCCGGGACTCGCGTAAGTCCCGGGGTTCTCGGAGGGGGGCGTGTCGGGGGGCGGGCCCGGTCGTCGCGGCGTTCCGGGGGCGTGTCGGCAGCGTTTTGGGGGCGGGTACGGGGGCGTGGCTACGGCCCGGGGGTGTGGCCGCGCCCTCCGTACCCGCCCCCAGGTCGCGGCCCGGCGCGCAGCAGGCCCGCTGGCGCGCGGGGATTTACGTCTCCCTCCGGGAGGCGTAAATCCCCCGACAAAGGTAAGGGGGGGTGTAGACAGGGCCGGGTGGGGGGGTTAGGTAGGGGAAGGGAGGGGAAGGTGAGGGGAGGGCAAAGGAAAGTTCCCTCCGAGGCCGCTCCGATTTCGGAGCGGCCTTGGAGGGAACGGGGGGAGGCAGCGCGGCTCGGCGCGCGCAGGCTATACAAAATCGATAGCCTTGCGCGCGCCGATCCAGGATTTTAGTGGATACGCGCGGCTCCACGCGTATCTACTAAAATCCAGCGTACTTTTGCTTGAGTCTGATGCGCAAGCAAAAGTAGGCTGATCGCGCTTCTTTTAAAATCTACCCCATTATAAATACTTGTATCTCCACTCCACAACATACGCACATATTTAGGTTTACCTGTTAATATATGCAATAGGGATGTGAATCGTTTTTTGACGATTTAAAAAAATAGTCCGATATTTTTTAAATCGTCAAAAATCATTAGAGTGCGTGATACAATAGAAATTTTCCCGATTTATCGTGAAAAATTGTTACTCCCGTTAGTGTAAAGCTTCGGGGTGGGTTTTAGGGTTTTTTTGGTGTGCCGGTTTTCCCGCCCTCCCCCGATTTACGATTTTTAATGATTAAAAAAAAAAACAAAACAAGACGATAAGATTTCCCTCCCCCCCCAGCCAAAATCGATTGTTAAGACGATCGATCACACAATTCACCCGTCACCCGTATGACATAGTGAGGGCAAAGGTAGCGCCGGCGCCATTTTGAAGATTGGCAATACGGCCCGCGTGCAGGAGGTCGCTCCCGGAACCCGCTGGACTTTTGGCAAGTCTTGTGGGGTCAGGAGGCCCCCCAAGCTGGCCAAAGGTCCCTGGGGGTCCAGCGGGGGTCCAGTGGCGATCTCCTGCATGGGTGACATCGGGAATCAGGAACCAAAATGGCGCCGGCGCTACCTTTGCCCTGTCACATGATAAGGGCAAAGGGCCACCGGCACCATTTCTCTCAATGCAGCCGTGGCCAGAGAGCTGGAGATCGCGTCGGGACCCCCCACTGGACCCCAGGTAAGTTAAAACATTTTTGGGGGGTTCGAGAGGGTGGGGGATTTGTTTTAAAGGTTTGGGGTGGGTTTTAGGGGTTTTTTGGTGTGCCGGTTTTCCCCGCGCCCTATTTAACGATACAATACAAATGCCCCTGACAATAAATTGGGGGCATTTGTATTGTATCGTGCACTCTAATGATTTTGGACGATTTTAAAATTATCTGACGATAATTTTAATCGTTCAAAAACGATTCACATCCCTACTAGATAGGTATTTATTTCTCTATGGGAGGCCCACCTAGTAACTGAAGGTGAGGTTTAGGTATTAGTGTAGGGGTTAGGGGCCACTTTGACATTCAAAGTGAGAAGTACAAACAGGACAGTGCTCTCTTGTGAAGATTTGATGACCCTCAGAGTGAGGAAACTCACTCTAAGATGAGATTTGTGCAATGTCCTCTCAACCTAGTTTGATGGACTCTCTACATCATTGAGTTGTGCAATGTTCTCTCAACCTAGCTTGATGTAGAGAGTCCATCAAGCTAGGTTGAGAGAACATTACACAAATCTCATTTTTGAGTGAGTTTCCTCACTTTGAGGGTCATCAAATCTTCACAAGAGAGCACTGTTCTGTTCATACGTCTCACTTTGAATGTTAAAGTGGCCCCTAACCCCTACACTAATACCTAAACCTGACCTCGAGTTACTAGGTGGGCCTTCCATAGAGATATAAATACCCAAATAGTGTTAGCGTATTACAGCTAATCTCTCTCTCTCTCGCTCTCTCTCTCTCTTTCTCACAATAGCTAGGCTGGTGCTCCGGGAGACTCAAAACTACTAAAACAGACATTTGAGAACACATCACTAAATACAATAAAAGCGTAACACAACATATTGCATGGCTTAACGCTACTGAAAAAGGTGTAGCTAAAATCAGCATTAAAGACATGCAATAGGGCTTTGCAAAACAGTAAATCTAGCCCACTCCTGCCCCTAACTCCTCCTCTTTTTTGGATTTTCATCACACCATACATTATGGTGCTATTGCATGTGTTAAAGGCATTTTCGCATGTGTTAAGGGTTTTTCGCATGAGTTAAAGGTGCTTACTGCATGCAAAAACACCTTATAGCTTTGATAAATGACCCTATTAGATAGAAGTCCACTTGCTAGAGATAAGATTTTTCAATCACATTTTTAACCTAATTTTCCATATAAATACAAAAGTGTATAAAGCCATAATCTAGTAGTGATTTAAAAAAATCTAAATTATTATGGAGGGAATCAAACAAAAGCATATCAATAGAAGGAAAAAAATAGAAAATAGTTATCTGAGACATAAGCGAAAAGCCCTCATGATATACTTCATTGCTATTACACAGTTTTAATCATCTATATAATGTTAAATTTAACAAATGTGTTTTTTAAATTTCAAAAATGGAAAAGTATCTTAGAAATCTTTTAATATCCAATTTTTTATTACATGCAAAATAATGCAGTGGACTATTAAAAACAAACCACATGGTTGAATAGCTCTAAAAGAAATACCGTAAAAGTTGGAACAGAAAAAGGCTTGTGATTTGCTGAATTATACATATTTTGTGTTGAACTTGGATTTGAATATGCAACATTAACTATCCTAGCTCTAAAAATTAATTTGGAAATAGTCTGAGCCTACCTCATAATGCATAAACTAAAACCATGTACACTTGAAAGATATCTGTACTGATAACATTGTATTTTAAAGGAGTCATTTTGTAATACCCTGCATACATTTTTCATTTAATAAATACAAATGTTACACCAGTTTTTAAAGGGAAAGTAATTGCATAATTTCCCTTTGAATATTATCCCAGAAAAACTACCCATACCAATTATGCCTGCTAATTTCTGAGCAGAATTTTTCTGAGAAAATGTACACACATGCATTGAGAATACAAAAGTATGTGCATAAATGCAAACCCCTTCTTATCTCCACCTCCAGAAATGCCTCTTCTCATTGTAGGCAAACTGATGAACACACACACATGCTACATGCAAATTTATTTGTTTAGCGAGTAGCAATTAGATAACACTATAAGGGCTTTGAGCAAAGGTCAGTCAGTGCCATTTTGAAAGATGGTGTCAAGCAGCCCAGAGCATAGTGGGCATTTTGAGTTGCCTCTGGACCACCAGGGGCAACTTTCTTTAGATAAGCAGGGGTCCAAGGGGTGTGGGGGGCAGGAGGGCATGTCACTAGACCACTAGGGTAACTTTTTCATGCTAGGAAGGGATGGGGGGGGGCCTTACTAGACCACCAAGGACTATGTGTTCTCTAAGTAGGCATCCAAGGGATGGAGGGTGGCTACTGGGAGGTAAGGGGTGTTTGGATGGGGGCATATTTAGTTGGGGGGTTGACCTTACACAAAAGGGAGAGTTTGGGAAGGGACACAGGGCATCACTGTGTGATTATATCTATTTTTTTGTTTAATTTTTTCCCATTCCTGGACCACCTCTAGCAGTAGCAGGGGTCTACCCAGCCTATGGAGCCATTTTGGCACATTGGGAGGGGGGATACTTTTGGGCCGCATGGTATGACAATGGCAGCCCCAAGCAAAAGTGCACCATCTTCACACTTTTTTACTCCTTGATATTTTTATTCTCGCATAATTTTTCCATGAGAGAAAACTATTACATTGAAACTGCCATATTATTTTACTTGGGAGAGGCCAAATATTGTGGGAACACCCTCCCCATCAAAATGTCTGCCCTCCTGCGATAAAACGTCACCGTATAATAAATTATCTTTTTAGATTGTTTTCAGATATATGATATATTATAGGTAGTAGAGCCAACCAGATATATTAAATTCAATTCCCTGTAAGTGAAATTAAGAATTTAGTACGTTTACAATATTCTCATTCTTTTTAATGGCCATAGTTTCATTATATTTCTCTTTTTCGCATTTCTTTTGCAAAAACCATTAAGCAGTTTTATCCTGCTAAGAGCTTTACATTTTAATTCTAATCACATACTCAGCTCTCCGAAATCATTAGGCAACACACCAAAGCTGCAGCAGCAGCAAGTTGGCTTCATTCACTTTCTTCTGTATGTTAATCACTTAGTATTTTTATTATACAGTACAGAATGGTTTTGGCTGATGCTAACACAACATTATTGCAAGTCTCAGTGTGTAAATCAGTCATGGTGGACACATTTTTCTCACAGGTTTGCAAATCCAAATGGTTATAGATAAGCCCTAGATTTGTTATTTTTGCTTTAATAGCCAGTATTGACCTCTCTATAAAACATTATGTACATTTTCTCTCAGAATATTTAAGCTTAACATTTAAAATAATCCTCCCATAAGAACCTGATCTTTTATATTATTTCAGTTTGAACCATGTTTCATTTCCGTAGCTGAATTTATGTTGTTTTGAATTATTTAAAAATCTACTAGATTGCTCAAGTGTACATGATCCTTATCAGCAATATGCTATACCTTTCTTTGATCACATATATCACAGACACTGAAGGACTATGTTCCATTATAAAGTCAAACTGAGCCAAGGAAAGTTAAACTAGAACAAACAGGTTAATGTTGCCTCCAGTCTTCCTAGTCATTCCTGGATTTCTCCTTCCATTTTTTCTTTCCTCACTTTTTCTCATCCTGCCCCTTCATTCTTTCTATTATTCTCCTCTCTCTCTCTCTATTTTGTTCTTCCCTTTGCCCCACTGCTTGCAGCTAAGGCACTGTAAGAGACTCTACATTAGTGAAAGATGTCATCTTGTCTAATATTGGTCTATATCCCTCATGCAGTCTGCATTTAATTCAATTTCCAGGTGGCAAATGAATTTCTGACAAGTTTTTGTGGTAAATATCACACCACCAATTACACTTATGTATATAAAGACAGCAACTTTCAAAAAGGAGTGCGGACACATGTTTGCATGCGTGATGGCCCATGGTCATTTTACAACATATGCACATATTATAAAGTAGAGATGTGCTTCGGGTTGGTATATCGTGTCTTGTTTCATTTCGGCCACACACCCCCCCCCCCCCCCCCCCGCGGGAATTTTCTTTTTCCAGTGATTCGGGGATTTTTTTTTCGAGGGCCCTGATTTTCGGGTTTGTGCGTACTAACTGGAGATAGTGCGCACAAACTCAAACCATTCCGAATTAAGCAATTTCATTGAACTTGCTTAATTTGGGAAAAACGATTGCACATACCTATTATAAAGTAGTCTGGCCAAGAGCAATTTTATGCCAAATATTAAGTGGGCTTGTACATGTGCGCACTAATTATACTTCTCCCACATTAAGTAAGGGGATTTTAAAAGGGGCGTGCACCGACGCTGTTGCCAATTAAAGCAGTTTTTTCCCAGTTCGCCCAGTTAAGGGGTAGGTCCTCCAAGCCTCCCTAGTTTAATAGGCTTCACTCCCCTCAGTTAGGAACGACCCTTAAAACCCAGCAGATCTGCCTATTTTTCTTTATTTTATAACTTACATGGCAGGGGATCTGGTCACATAAGTATTTGCATTCACATCTCTGATTCACACCTCTTTTTGAGCACTTTGGAGATCTGCTTGCTGCGGGAGATATGCGCATATCCAGGTGGCTTTTAAAATCCGCTTGGCACTCGAGCCCGACTTATTTGCACATCTCCTTATTAATGCATGTGCTGGGCTTTTAAAATTTACCTTAAAGATAACAAGCCTAATCACCTCAATATTCTTTATTAGCATGTCACCTACCTGTACTTGGGTGATAGAAATAATATTTATTATGTCCACTTTAATACCATTTACCATGTCTTAACTTGAAGAATAAATGTTATTATATAGCATGAGGCATTTAGCAAGAAGTAAATTATGTATTACTTTTCTCTCGTTGCTCCTGCTCCAACTGACCTAGCGGATGTCCTGACTTTGCTTCCTCCTGCCACTGTCATTACAGGCCAACCTGAAAAGGTAGCTCTTAGTGGGGCTGGGACATCTGAGAAGGAAAAACCCAAATTGGGGTCACCTAACTAGGAGGGATTGCGCCTACTTATTCTCAAACTGTTCTTTTCTGGGGGTTGTTTTTTAAGTAGGGTACAATTTTTTTCTTCTATAAATGTTCTCTCTATTTTTGGAGATGAGTATTTTATGGGAATGGGAAAGGGATGACAGCTTTTGGGAGGAGTTTCGTACTATTTTAGCTTTATGTTTTTTCACTAATTATCCGGGTCATTCATTAAAATGTGTTAGCATGCAAATTTTACATTTAATATGCAAGTGGGAGGAATTAATGGAAATGAGGGTCTGCTAGCGCGGAATGATATTAGTATGCAAATTTTATATTTAGTATGCAAGTGGGAAGAGTTAATGGAAATGAGGGTCTTCTAGGGCAGACTGTAAGTCATATTGACTCTGTGCAGAGGGTCTCTCTCTCTCTCTCTCCTTCTCTCCTGCGATAACAGCTGCAGTTGTGTGTTACGACCTGCGATAATATACTGTATTAAAATGAAATATGCAAAACAATAATGTACTGTGCCTTGTGATAACTCTATAATTTTCCTATGTTCATTTTTTATCCTAGGAACTATTTCCACAATATTTATAGCAATTTGATGAATCTAGGGATATATTAGCTATTTATAAATATTTAATCTTTGCTTTTAGCTTTCTAACCAGAACTCTGAGAAAGAATTATTGAGGTATAAGAAAGGAGTGGATATAAAATGGGGGATAAGAAGAAATGCATTTTGCCTATTATGCATTATTATTATACTTATATTTGATTTGAGTTTGTTGATTTTATACTGTTATAGTGTTTTTTTATGATTTTGTATTTTTCACAGGTTGAGTATCAGTTTACTCATAGAAAGGTGTCACTCAAAATAAAATGTAATTACTATAACAGTCCAAACATGTCTTAGCAACTCATTGCCCTCTTAATTCTCCCCATATATTTTGGCATTCAGTTTTATAAAACAGGACGGGCTTAGAGAATCAGGAGAATATGTTAAAAATATGATCTGATTAGACCCATTTCAAATATTTAAGTGAAAACAAATTAACTGGAAGAATTGTACACAGCAGAAAAGCTAGAGCATATGGGTAAAATGTTGCCAGCAAGAATGATTTGAATTAGGCCTTTTGCGCCAATGTACTTGACAAGAACATGTAATGGATATGGGATGTGTGAGCCATTTGTTATCGCCATCAGCTGCGGCTTCCCACAACCGGTGCCCGCCACTTACCGAGGGAGGAGGAGAAGACCATATATCAAGTCTGCGAGGTCCTTGATGTCAGGAAATGAGGCCGTAAATGGGAGTATCTCCTAGCCTGGGAGGGATTCGGTTCTGAAGAGAACTCTTGGGAACCAGCTGTTAACATTCTAGACAAGGACCTTATCAAGAGATTCCAAGCATAATTGCCCAGGAAAACCCAGACTTTCTAAGGGGAGGCCTAAAGGAGGGGGCACTGTTATGGCCACCGGCCACAGCTTCCCGCATCCGGTGCCTGCTGCCTGCGGCACTGGTCACGGGGCCCCTTCCCCAGGCTCACTGGCTGCGGCGATCAGCCACCTCCGGGACTCTTCTTAATGGCTGCCCCGGCCACTCCGTTGTAGGCCACATTCCAGGGAATGCCAACACGCTATCTGCTTCCTGCGCAGGCTCCTCCCTCACTGGGCCTCCTTAGGCCTATGCGCGCGTCTCCTTACCAAATTTAAAGGGAACATGGCAGGAAACTGCCGCAGCCCCTCCTGCAAACCCCACCTGGCCCTTTTCCTATTTAAGGCAAGGTCTGCCCCACAGACCTTGCCTTGTCTCCTCGACTTTCTTATCTAGTATCCTGTTCCTCCACAAAGGATATCTCCTGCTCCTGACCTGCCTGATGTTACCCGGAACCTGACCTTTACTTGGAACCTTGACTCTGAAGACTGCCACCTGTCCCGACCTCTTTACCTGGAATCTCGACTCCACAGACTGCCGCCTGTCCTGACCCTGTGCCTGGAAATCCGTCTCGAGAATTGCCTTCTGACCTACGCCTGGCCTCCTGCCTCAGTGTTGCAGTCTGCTCTGGCTTTCCCTCTCCACTCCAGCCTTTTGTCCACTTCTGGCCCCAGGCCTAGTACCCATTCCAGCATCTTTGCTTCACTCAGAGACCCCACATAAGTCCAGCCGGCCCCGGTACCCAAGGGCTCAACCTTAGGGGAACGTGGGCTGGTAGTGGTGAAGCTCCTGCAGGGTCTCTGCTTCATCCCAGCCTCACCTTCTGATGGTGGGGACCTGTGGGGGTTTCCTCCACCAGTGGTGCCAGCTCCACCTCGGGCAAGGGGTCCACCTTTCAGAATCGTAACACCATTAGTGCTGCGGTGTAGTTGATGCAGCCTCAAGGACAAACCCATTAGGCTTATCTCGGCAGCTGGCAAACTCATCCTTTAATGGGATAGTCCGGAGCTTCACCTTTACTAGCTGCCGCCTCCCCAGGTTGAGACCTTGGATTCTGGCAGCTGGCAGGACTTAGGCATGTCTCTAGGGCAGAGATGGTAATGTGAATCCAGAGACAAAGTAGGAAGCAGGTTTACAGAAGTCAAAGAAGTGCCAAGGTTGGGGAAGGCAGTGACCAAGAGTAGTTAGGTCCACGCTAGAGATCAGAACCAGGCGGCAGGCAATCATAGTGGGTCCAGGCAGGAAATCAAGATCTGAAACAGCTATCTGAGGGGGACACTCAGGAAACACTGACAACGAGAACAAAGGAAGGCAGGCTAAACAGGTTGGGCTGGAAGGTGAAGTGAGACAAGGCTGGACGAAGCTGGGCTGAAAGGTGAGGCAAGGCAAGGCAAGACAATGCTGGGCGAGGTTGAACTGGAAGGCGAGATGAGGTAAGACTGGACTAGAAGACAGGACAAGTCACATGAATGCTGGCAACATGCACTGCAAGGCATGCAGGACACCCATTGCTCAGGTGAAGTGGGGGCGTCCAGGGGCCCTTATATAACAGTGGCGGTGAAGACATCCAAGAATACTGTGGCCTTTTCCCACCATGGCACCTTTAAATCCAGGGATGTTGGGCACACATGCGACTAGAGAGAAGGCCCAAGGTAACGGTCCTAGCAGTGTCCTGCTACATCTGTGATGCTCAACGGGGTCTCACCAGAAAGAGGAGTCCTGATGTTTCGTGGCATAGGGGGTGAGTGCAGCAGCCTGCGGGGACGTCCCGCAGGCTACCAAATATAACAGAAAGTATGTGAATAGTTTGTCTCTGGTGGACATACCAAATTGTCTCTGGAATTCTATGCTAACAACTTTCTATTTTTTCAAAATGTCTGTGTATCAGTATGCTTTATATTTAAACTTTTGGAATATGCAGTTCTATTAATTCCATAAAATAGACGTAAATGCATGGTGCCAAAGTCGTGAGCAGGGGAGTACACTAATGAATGATTCTGTGAATCATACTGCAATCACACAGGTCCACTGTCAGCTATTCATTCAGCATCAAACAAAATGGTGCAGTTCATAAGAAGACCAAATCACTTAACTGAAATCATTTTAATAAAATATCAGTCAGTCACACATATTAGGAATGCGCAGAATGTTAAACAGATCATTAGAACTTATACTATTAATGATCTGTTTTATAAACTTCCAGCATTTCCTCTTTTGCAATGGTTTAAACTTTCAAAATTATTTAGTTTGGTGCAATAATAATTGCAAATTTAGAGGCCGATGTACTAAAGTGCTTTAACACTGGCCATTAATGGATATCATTCAGCTCGCATTAACAGCCCATGTTAAGTTTTGTATTAATTTTAAATGTTAACCTTACCACATTATCATGGACATTATTGCAAAAATATTACTCCCCTTTGAGGAATAGTTTTCTGTGTTAATGGCTTTGTGTTAACTTTTGTGAGTATTAGCATATGTTATTTTTCTATGTGCTATCAGGCAATGAGCTGTTTTGCATAGTTTTGCATCTCATTACCTTATTAGCTTAGGTTTTGATGTTAAAACTTTTAGAAACTAATTTGCACATGTTAAAAGTGATGATAACTTGCATAAACTGTGCTACTAACAGTTCTTTTAAAAGTCATTAACATTTAGCATCATATTAGTACACTTTGGTGCATTTGCTCCTCTATGTCTCAAAAAACTAGAAAAGGTATTGGGAAGTAGAGATGTGAATCGGAACTGGAATCGGTTCGGATTCCGGTTCCGATTCACATGTGGGTTTTTTTGCATCGGGCCCGAGCCGATAAACAAAAAACCCACCCGACCCTTTTAAACTAACCCCTTAGCTTCCCCCACCCTCCCGACCCACCCCCAAAAACATTTTACAGGTACCTGGTGGTCCAGTGGGGATCCCAGGAGCGATCGCCCGCTCCGGGCCATCCTCCCGCTCCCGGGCCGTCGGCTGCCACTAAGCAAAATGGTGCCGTTGGTCCTTTGCCCTTACCATGTGACAGGGTATCTGTGCCATTGGCCGGACCCTGTCACATGGTAGGAGCACTGGATGGCCGGCGCCATCTTGTGCTCCAACACTATGGAATTTGCTGCCAGGAAATGTGGTCAAGGCTGGTAGTTTAGCTGAATTTAAAAACTGTTTGGATAAGTTTTTGGAGACGTGGTCCATTAACTATTATTTAACTGATAGGTCTTAGGTTTCTTCATCACCCATTTCTAGGAATGAGCAACATGGAGGGCTACCCCCAGCATTGCTGATCCCACTCTCTTAGACATTGAAATGTTGAACTAGGAAGTAGGAAACTTAGCCGTGGATCATTTACAGCTAGAGAAACAACCACAGGAATATTATAAATTAATTGTTTATTTAAAATATTTCTAGGCCATTCAATTCTATGTTCTGGGCACCTTACAAGGTTTACCTACATACATAAAAAAGGTAACATCTTATACAAACTAATCCATATAATTAGCAATACATAATGAGACAAGTCATACATGATGCAACAGAAAGCTAAAAGCAGTAGAAACCCTATGATAAACATGTGAGATGTGCAGATTATTGCAAACTTTAAGTTGAATTTTAAAACTGGACCTGTGCCAAAATCAGGAGATGTGCGCACATCTAGCACATGCTCATGTCAACCCGATTTTATAAGCTGCCCACATGTGCACTTAAGTATCGATGCACAAATATCTCACATTGAGAAAAAAAAGGGGCAGATTATGGACAGGGCATAGGCATTCTGGGGTACAGCTAAGAGATATGTGTGCAAGTAGCTATGCACCTGGATGCACCCAGGTGTATTTCAGTGCAAAGTTACCTCTGCTATGGATGAGGTGTAAATCTTAATAAAACTATTTCCAGGCATCTCTAAAGTGTTTGAGGGATCTGAATTAACTGAGAGGAGTGCAGGCTAAAAACCAGGGGGGTTTGGAGGACATGGCTCTAAAATGGGCAAACTGGTGGATGAACTGCTAAAATTAGTCATGGCCTGGATGTGCATCTGTTATAAAATTCCCTCACTTGGGTGACCCAAAACTGACTTATGCTGCTGTGCATGCACAAACTTAAATTAGGAGCATACATCTGTGTGCCAAGGTTATTTTAATATATGCACGCATGTCTACAGCATATAGAATTGCCACGTATCTGGCCACATGTCCATATACACATGTATATGTATATGGGTAACCACGCACCCATTTTAAAGTTACTGTCAGTCTGTCACTAAGAACTGAAAGAAGACAAGTAGTATTGTATCAATGCAATAAGCTTGATCACATAGGACAAAATTGTAAGCATGAGAAAATTAGAAATCATCAGAGCTCTAAAGTAAGCCCAAAGGAAAAACAAGGAACTGCAGCTTTCAAATCAGAAGGAAGAGAAGTACAGAAAAAAAACCAAATAAGGATTTAAAATTAAAGACTACCAACTCACCAGTTTCATATATATCCCAAGGAGGAATAAGGCACATTCACTCCTAAATTTATTTTGGAATTTATTTGGTATGAAATAAATATAATCAGCTACTTTTTGGTGATAAGAACATATGAACATAAAATTTGCCATACTGGAGCAGACCAAAGGTCCATCACGCCCAGTATCCTGTTTCAACAGTGGCTAATCCAGGTCACAAGTACCTGACAAGTACCCAAATATTAAATAGATCCCAAGCCAGTAATGCTGGCAACAAGCAGGGGCTATTTCCTATTGATTAACAGCAGTTTATGGACTTTTCCTCTAGGAACTTATCCAAACTGTTTTTAAACCCAGCTACACTGCCTTAACCACATCCTCCGGCAACAAATTCCAAAGCTTAATTGTGCATTGAGTGAAAAAGAAGTTCTCCAATTTGTTTTAAATGTGCTACTTGTTAAATTCATGGAGGGTCTCCTAGTCCTTGTATTATCTGAAAGAGTAAAAAAACAATTCACATTTACCTGTTCAAGTCCTTTCATGATTTTGTAGACCTCCATCATATCCCCTCTCAGCCATCTCTTCTCCAAACTGAACAGCTCTAACCTCTTTAGCCTTTCCTCACAGGGTAGTTGATCCTTGCCCTTTATCATTGTGGTTGCCCTTATCTGTATTTTTCTCCAGTGCAACTATATCTTTTTTGAGATGCAGTGACCAGAAGTCCACCCAGAATTCAAGGTGCTGCCTCACCATGGAGTGATACATAGGCATTATGACCTCCACTGTTTTATTAACCATTCCCTTCCTAATAATTTTTAACATTCTGTTTGCTTTTTTGTATGCCACAGCACACTGAGCCGACAATTTCAATGTAGTATCTACTATGATGCCTAGATCTCTTTCGTAGGTGGAATCTCCTAATATGAAACCTAAGATTGTGAAAGTACAGCATGAGTTATTTTTCCTAATATGCATCATCTTGCACTTGTCCACATTATCTTTCATTTGTCATATGGATGCCCAATCTTCCAGTCTTTTATCACAATCTGCTTGTGATTTTTCAGTAAGTGCATGTGCGTCCATACATACATGTATAGGCGCACGAGCAGAAATATGCTTGAATATTAAATCATGCGTCCATTTGTGCGCACATGATTTTAAATACACCTAGTGTGCATAAGTATGCTCTTAATTTTAAGAGGTTTAATAATCACAGAACATATAGAAAGACATGGTTTAATGGAACAAAGTCAGCATGGCTTTACCAAGGGCAAGTCTTGCCTCACAAATTTGCTTCACTTTTTTGAAGGAGTTAATAAACATGTGGATAAAGGTGAACCGGTAGATGTAGTATACTTGGATTTTCAGAAGGCGTTTGGCAAAGTTCCTCATGAGAGACTTCTAGGAGTAAAAAGTCATGGGATAGGTGGCGATGTCCTTTCGTGGATTGCAAACTGGCTAAAAGACAGGAAACAGAGAGTAGGATTAAATGGACAATTTTCTCAGTGGAAGGGAGTGGACAGTGGAGTGTCTCAGGGATCTGTATTGGGACACTTACTTTTCAATATATTTATAAATGATCTGGAAAGAAATACGACGAGTGAGATAATCAAATTTGCAGATGACACTAAATTGTTCAGAGTAGTTAAATCGCAAGCAGATTGTGATAAATTGCAGGAAGACTTTGTGAGACTGGAAAATTGGGCATCCAAATGGCAGATGAAATTTAATGTGGATAAGTGCAAGGTGATGCATATAGGGAAAAATAACCCATGCTACAATTACACAATGTTAGGTTCCATATTAGGTGCTACAACCCAAGAAAGAGATCTAGGCGTCATAGTGGATAACACATTGAAATTGTCGGTTCAGTGTGCTGCGGCAGTCAAAAAAGCAAACAGAATGTTGGGAATTATTAGAAAGGGAATGGTGAATAAAACGGAAAATGTCATAATGCCTCTATATCGCTCCATGGTGAGACCGCACCTTGAATATTGTGCACAATTCTGGTCGCCACATCTCAAAAAAGATATAATTGCAATGGAGAAGGTACAGAGAAGGGCTACCAAAATGATAAGGGGAATGGAACAGCTCCCCTATGAGGAAAGACTAAAGAGGTTAGGACTTTTCAGCTTGGAGAAGAGACAGCTGAGGGGGGATATGATAGAGATGTTTAAAATTATGAGAGGTCTAGAACGGGTAGATGTGAATCGGTTATTTATTCTTTCGGATAGTAGAAAGACTAGGGGGCACTCCATGAAGTTAGCATGGGGCACATTTAAAACTAATCGGAGAAAGTTCTTTTTTACTCAACGCACAATTAAACTCTGAAATTTGTTGCCAGAGGATGTGGTTAATGCCGTTAATATAGCTGTGTTTAAAAAAGGATTGGATAAGTTCTTGGAGGAGAAGTCCATTACTTGCTATTAAGTTCACTTAGAGAATAGCCACTGCCATTAGCAATGGTAACATGAAATAGACTTAGTTTTTGGGTACTTGCCAGGTTCTTATGGCCTGGATTGGCCACTGTTGGAAACAGGATGCTGGGCTTGATGGACCCTTGGTCTGACCCAGTATGGCATTTTCTTATGTTCTTATGTTCTCTAGCAAACCTATTTTGGGAGCCATAGTGTACCATAGGTAGATATATTTCTGCTCACAGCGTAAACATTATAGGGAAACATGGCCATCTCTAGGGCAACTAAGGCCCTGAATGACAAAAATTTTACATTGATCAATGGAATGGGTCTGATGCATCCAATGTTTGACAAAAGGGGTTTCTATTTTACAAGTATGGATACAGTTCTTTTGCTGGATGATTAGAGTCCATATAGGTAATTTGATGAGGCCAATGTATAATTTCATACATGGACAAATGATGCCATAAACAACCTGAAATGTGCCACAATCAAATGAATTCTAATATAAAGATCTCTGGCGCAATGTCTGAATAGCATAGACATTAGTGCAAACTGAATAGTGATTACATGAAAACTGCCCCGAGGTCTCTATAGGAGCATCAATGCAGGGAAAGGGGGTAATTAAGAGGTCCTGCAAGTTATGCCCTCTGGTACAGGCAAAATGGGTCTTGGTTGAAAAGTATTGTGAGTGCTAAGATGTGCCAATGTTTGAGGATGATGTTTTGAAATAAGTGCAACCTAGAAGAAAAAGGGACCACACATACCAGCTGATCTACCGGAGGCTGATAGTGAGTAAGTAGATTAAGATCCCTGTTTGCGTATAATCCGTGTTTGTAAGCACATTTAACAGCTTTCATGGGCTAACCCTTATCTATGAGGTTAGCATGCACTCTTGTGGCCTGAGATTTGAAATTGGAGTTTGACTCACATAGGTGCCTCAACCTCAGATCCCAGGCATCAGGACCTGGCCTCCAGACCAGGCCCTGGCATCTGGTCTGGGCCTGGGCCTTGGTTTAGGACGTGGCCCAAGCCTCCTAGCTGGGCCTTGATTTCAGGTCTGGACCTGGTTGGATCCCATACTGTTAAGGTATGCTGTGATTGGGAAATTTCCCCAGACTGAGCCTTTGCTCGGGTCTTGGCCAAGCCTTGGAATTAGGCCAGGCACAGGCTGAGACCCTGGTATCACACTCCAGAGAAGGCCATGGCCCCTATGTCAGGCCATTGTCTATGGCTAGGCATGGCCCTAGCCTCGAGCTTAAGCTGGGGCCCCTGCTTTAGGTCTTGGTCTATTCCCTACTCAAGTTCCTAGCTTCAGGCCTAGGCCTAGGCCTGACTGCTGACATATTATATATATATATATATATGTCTTTATAAAACAAAATTCTTACAAAATTTTGTCAAAATTTAAATTGTTTCATTTTGAAAATGACCCAAAATGAAATAGGAAATGTCTTTGTCATTTCCTATTTAATTTCTCCCAAATGCACATCCCTAATACATACACATTGATGAATATGAAAGGCTGGGCAGGTAGAAAGATGGAGAAAACCTCTACAATAGGTGATCTTGCTAAAGCAAAGTGCTTCTAAAAAGGAGCTGAATTAGCACAAGATTGATATTTGTGAGCAGTAGTGCAAACTATCAAAGCTTCAACATTGCTTATTGTCTATTTATTCATCTTTCACATACATTTATAGTTCAATCATTTTAATAAAATCTATTTAAAGCAGAGGGTATATCTCACATTTACTTACCACATGCTTGGATCTGAAATTCCTGGCATTATGGTTGCGAGGAGTTTCCTTGAGAATTTTAAGGGTAACAGGTCTCTCCGTGGTTGTGATTGTCCAGGGCATGAAAGGACAGGTTTGAGAGAGAGGTGCATTTGGTTATCCAGCACCATTTTGCATTCCTTTAACAGTGGCTCATGACTTACTGGAAATTTCTCCTTCCGCTTTACCACCAGCAGGCTTATAATGATAAGGAGAGACTCAGGGGGACGGAGATGAGAGTTACCAATAGGGAAGGGGTATTTTTTTTATTTTTGGGCAGCTGATGGGTTTGCATCCAGAGGGAAGGGATGAAGGGGATTTTGTGTAGGGCAGGGCTTTTATTCCACGAGGGAGGGGGGTCCCTAAGCTGGGGCTTCAGGTTTCTTTAAGAATTCATAGATTTGAGGCCACAGCCATTGTACATTGGCACTCACATTAGAGTGCAGTACTTGGCCCGAGATTATTAACTACAGCTCAAGACCTGTAGTAAACAATCATTTACGTGTAGCATTAACACAGTTGAGCTTATGCAAGCTATGCTAGCAAGCCAATGATCTCTTCAAGATATTGCATGATAACTAGATCATTTGTGCATTAGCCTGGAAAGCAGTTTTTAGGATGCTTTATGCTAAAATGTATTAAGCTGTGTTAGTGTTTTTAATGCACTTTAGTCTATTTTAACATTCATGAAAGTGTGTGATATCACTAAAAGAATTTAGTAAATAGTCTACTAAGAGCTACTTTGCAAAACAAGTGTATGCTGATACAAAATGTTTGACAGGATTCTCCTGAATAATTATTAAGGAAAAAGGTAAAAATTCTTATATTTTAGAAGGAGATATGCTTTTTTTTCCATGTCACATGATTTCAAGCAACATTTACCACTCTAATATAGAGACCCCCAGACTTTGATTTGACATTATGTTTGTATCTCATTCTTTATGCATAAAAGGCATATAGATACACCTTTCATTGACATCTGAAACCTAAAAATATTCTTTTTAGAATATAAGCAAGTTTTTCAATTAAATTGAAAAGATAAAATGCTAGAGAAACATGCAAGAGAAACACGATCTGAACTAATGGGAGCACAATAGCACACAGGTCTCTTCTGTATTAAAACAGAACTTGATGATTTACTTTGTGCAAATTTGAAATACTAGCTTGGAAACCCAATGAGACATCATTCACACCAGTAGCTAGAACAGGCCTATTTTCTGCTTCCCTTCCCATAATTTCATTATTGACCTAGGGGAGAATGCTAGCCTAAAGCAAGTTTTAATATAAACAATGGTGGAGAAGCTTCTGTAGCATTAAATGTGATAATCAGAAACAAACCACTTAGCTGCAATGGACCTAGGACCCTACGCATAACCCTACAGTCAGTTTTTAAGGCTTTTGGGATTCTTTCCAGAGATAACTCTGACATCTACAAGAAATTCAATTACCTCATTCCCTAATTTGTTATATAAAGCTCACTTTTGCTGCAAAGGACCAATATTCTGCTTGTCCTTTGATACAGAGTCCATGAGCTTACGAAGTTTGCTGTTTTTGTTAAGATTAAACTTTTCTAAATTTTAGACAAACTAAGTTAATTTAACAAATAATGTCACAAAACTTGAAATGTGACTTATCTGAATAGAGTGCCAGTACAGGGTATTAATAATATGTGATGCACGTTTGATGAAGTTCCATTCTTTTTCTAATAAATCTTTTACTAATGACTCTGTGGTCTTTATCAAACCTCGACTAGTATTTAAATATTCTTTATGCAAATATTGGACTTCAATGACTGATATAAGCATTCTAAAATTTAAAAATCTATATATGCATATTCTTTTCTTCTCTTTCTTTTTAAATTCTAAATAATACAAGAGAGAAATATACTGGGTATAAGTAGAATATGGTATGTCTACATTGCCACTCATAAACAAAAGAATAAAGAAATTATAGTTATTAATTTAGTTTCCCCTGTGACTTATTTATATAACTGAGACCATTAATTCTATGTTGAGTTTGAGTGTTGTCTATAAATAGTGAGAGCCATATTCAGAGCATTTGCCTGGCTAATTTTGGCATTTCACTGAACAAACATGAGGATTTAAAAATTCCTCTGGTTTGACCATCACAGAGTCATCTGACTACATTTTTATTCAGCTTAAAAGTTAGCTTGGCAAGTACAGGACAAAGTAGGGACATTTCAGGACAGAGACTAACTCCCTGATCAGCCTAGCATCTGATTCAGAAAGGGGTTTTCCCATAGACACAAAATGGGAGAAAAGCCTTAATGAATATGGCCCTAAGTTAGCTGGATAAATGTTAATTTTCAACCTCATCCAGCTAACATAGGGCCCTATTTATTATCCCCATAGATATACAATGGAAGAGAATCTTTAGAGGTCAATATTCAAAATGGCAATATTAATCACCGTATGTGGGGGTGAGCCAGAAGCATTTCCATGAAAAGCGGAGTTAATTGCATAAATTATGCAGCTAACTCCGATATTCGATATTCAGAGTTAGCCACTTAACCTGTGAGGCTAACTCTGGTTGCGCCAAAGGTTTGCCCTAAAGTTAGCTGGATATACTCTTCCGGAGAACTTTAAGATAGTTGGGTATATTCAGCTGTGTGTCCGGCTGACTTAACTAGCTGCTCCGTGGCTGATTATCAGCCCCTTAGTAAATAGGCATCATAGTCCAAACGATAGCCAGATAAACTTATCTGGCTAACTTTAAGATAGCAGGTATATTCAACAGTGTACTTGCACCCCTGAGTATCCTGGCTGTGTTAGCCATAATCGTTTATTCAGCAATATTTCCCTAGCTGGCAGCAGCTGAATATGGACCTCGGTATCTTTAAATACAAAATTGTTATGTGTTTTATCTCTCTTTCCTCCCATACAAAAATAAAAAAGAAAATATTAGTTTTCATCAGGATAGTCCTTTGGTCAACAAAAATTGGTGGAACACTTAAAACATGTAAAAGGGACACTAAGAACATAAAACCATTCAGATACAAGACAGACAGCATAAAAACAAAGAATAAGATGGCAGGTAAGGACTGCATGGCCTATCTAGTCTGCCGAATTTCATTCCTGGTACAATGTCATTGATCCCAGTTGACCATTGGCTGTCTCTTACCTTCTTCACAATTAGCTTTCATGATTTTGACGTGACTGCAACATCGCTCTCTATTTTGATGGCAGGGGGGGAAAAGAGGGCCTTGGATTCAGACAACACCCATCACTGGGCTCTGACTTCTTCAGTTTGGGGTACTGATACTCAGACATTAGGAAAAAAAGTACAGGACTGCTTCTACGGCCAAGTGCACAAGCAAAGCACGATCATGCAGCAGCATTGGATGCATTTTCAGGAAGGCTGCTCACCCTATAAGAATGTTGCTGGCAGTAATTTTGTATGGGTTTGACAGTTGCTTGGTTTTGTTAACATTACTACTCTTAACATAAGGCTTGGGGTAACCTGCACGGCGTGGCAGATTCTACCATACGAAACTTGCAGGGCAGACTGGATGGACCATTTGGTCTTTTTCTGCCCTCATTACTATGTTACTATTAAGGATCCTTTATGCTTTCTTCAGGCTTTCTTAAGAATTTGTTGTTGTCAAATGAAATGCAATTTATGAGAAATAATTTAAAATAAGAAGATAAAATATATAATGCTAAAGAAACCAAGGTCCAATGAATCCAGCATCCTGTCTTTGGCAGTAACCCAATCCAGGTCAATTACTCAGCAGATCACAAAGACTAGATTCATTCCTTGTTTCTCGCTCCAAGGAATAATTGGAAGCTTTCCCAGTCTACCTAAGGATTGTTTATTGATTTTTCCTTTAGAAACTTGTCCAAACCCCTTTGAAACCTAAGATGTAAATTTTAAAAGTGTTGCTTGCACAAAAGCAGCCACCTATATGGCTGTTTTATGTAAGCAATGTGAATTTTAAGAATCTGGGAAGGGCACATGCATTCAGAATAAGGAGCAGGGCCAAGACTGACACATATAACCACAAATTTTGCAAAGGCAATGTGAGAGAGAGAGAAGAGAGAGAGAGAGAGAGAGTATAGGGTCAGTCTGATATTCTATATATAGTGACCACTCTAGAGAGGAGCACTTTGAATCAGGATGGGTTTTTGGGAGGTGGGATGGGGTTGGGTGGGGTGTTGTTACAGACACATTCAGAGGTATTCATAGTAAAATTGACATCAGTAAAAAATGATAGCCCTTATAAGTGCTGAAAAGGAGCAGTGCTAACTGCAGTGTACAAATCAACTCCTCTCATTAGACTTTTCATCACTTATAAGGGCTATCATTTTTTACTGATATCAATTTTAGTATGGTTATCTCTGAATGTGTCTATAACACCCCCCCTAACTACAACTCACCTCCCAAAAACCTACCCTGATTCAAAGTGGCACTCTAAAGTGGTACCTATATATATATAGCATATCAGACTGATCTTATACTCTCTCTTCCCACCCCCCACCAAGACGTTTAGAAGTACATGCAGCAAGAGTATTTTAAATGCTATGCACATTCCTTTCAAAATGTACCTGTAAGTATGTAGATGATTTGATCTCATCCTCCAGCCAGGGTTGCCAACTGGCTCCAGATTTTCAGGACAGGTTGATCCAGTCCTGGTTTTACTCTCCTGCATGCAGCTACTTATAGTCTTGATTTTCTGAGGGAATGCAATAGGTAAAGCAGAATAAGTCCCAGCATGCAATGGGGTAAAACCAGGACTGGATCAACCTGTCCTGAAAATCTGGAGCTGGTTGGTGACTCTACCTCCAGCAACAAACGCCACAGCTTGATTGTGCATTCAGTAAAAAAAAAAAAAATATTCTCTCTATTGTGTTTTAAATCTGCTACCAGTTAGTTTTATGGAATGTCCCCTTATATTATTATTTGAAAGGGTAAATAACTGTCTCTGTTTACTTGGTCCACCCCACTCATTATTTATTAAAGTTCTATTATATTCCTTGTCAAGTCATCTCTTTTCCAACCTGAAGAGCCCTAACCTATTTAGATTTCCATCATAAGGGAGTCATTCCATCCCCTTTATCATTTGTTATTATTTATTATCATTTTTTTACATTACATTTTTAAATTGCCTATTCTGTAAAGAGTCGAAACGGTGTACAGCTACTGTATAACATACTCATTAAACATAAAATCAACTCTTACAATCACAATAAACTTAAAATCCACACCAGACAGAACAATCTTTTAAAATTACTGTGCCATCATATTATATTACCATAACACATATAGCAATCCAGACACAACAAACCAAAAGCATATATCGATAAAACGGCTATATGTTCCCAGAAGGCAAAAATCGTAAAACAGTAAAATCCAAAAACATCCATTAATCAATTCCCTGCACAGCCCTGACTAAAAACCACTCTCTGCTATATTGGATAAAAAGAGTATACCAGTTTAAAAGTCAGGTGAAATAACCACGTCTTACATAATTTCCTAAAAGCTAAGTCATCACGAGAATGTCTTATGTTCTTGGATATTATATTGCAAAGAATAGGGCCAGCATATGTAACCCTTTTCTTCTGAGGGGCATCAGCTCTAAGGGCACACAAAAGAGTTTAGATTATTCGGGGCTATTTTTCCTTCGCCTCAGGTTGCTTCCGCTTGTATTACTCCAGGGGTGATTTTTTTTTCTATGGGGTAAGGCAGATGCTTGTGGCCCAGGCAGTGAGGTGACTTCCTTTCTGGTGTGCAGCTGGTTAGTGTAAATCTCTTGGGCTGAACAGAGCAAGAATTGCAGGGCACAGGGTTGAGTATTCAAAATTAACTTTACTGATTTAGTGAAAAGGTAATCAACGTCCAGGTGATGCCAATGTCTGTACAATGAATGTCCTCTTTCTCTCTCTGTGTAAGTGCTGAATCCTGGGTTCCTGGGAAAATCCTAACTTCCTTTATTTGAGAGCTTAGGGTCCCAGACTGCACCAGATTCCCTTTGAATTTTCACAGTTCTGCCTGGATCCAGCAGACTTCACACAGTGACCGAACCTGTGCCTGTGTCTCAGTTGAAGATCCTGATGGAAGTCTTCACTGATGTTCTTCAGTCCTTATTTAGGCTTTCCTCTTCTTCTTCTGAGCCTCTGAGAAGGAACAGCATTAATCAGTCCAAATGAGAGAAGGGGAAAACAACAAACTCCCCTGACCTTAAACAGGGTATCTAACTCACTGTTCCAATATCTTCTGAGCCCCCACTGTCCCTGTAGCCCTTCACTGGCTTTGGAAAAGTACCAGCAGGGTTTGGTGACCTGGCCTTTGGGTCCAGGGGGGGGTAATCTTTCCCCAGAGCTCCAGGATGTAAACCAGGCAAAATAATCCTTACTACAGTCCAAATCCTTATGCTCTACCTTAGTTTCTCTCTACTGATACCTAACGTGGCAGGGAGTGCACAGGCAGGGGCCATGGTGGAGTTCATCCCACCATGGCCCAAAGAGAAGAAGAACCTGGGGGCTGTGATGAGCTCATCCCACCAGGCCCAAAGAGAACAGAAGGCCATGCATGTTTGTGTCTGAGTATGCATGAGAGCTAATATATGTGTGTATGTCTCTGTGCGAGCCTGTGTGTGTGCCTGTGTAGTGTGAAAGCTTGTGTGTGTGTGTGTGTGTTTCTGTATCTGTGTGAAAGACTGTGTGTGTGGGTGTGACAGCCTGTATGCATGCATGTGTCCGTGTGAAAGCTTCTGTGTGTGTGACTGTATGACAGCCTGTATGAATGTATGAGGCTGTGTGAGAGCCTTTGTGCTTGTGTGTGTATGCCTATGTGCGTGTCTGTGTGAGGCTTCAATGTGTGTGTCTATGTGTATGTGTATATGTGTGTACGCCTGTGAGAGCTTGTGTATCACATATAGACTATCAAAGGAATGCGCACACACATGTGTTTGTAAAGGACAGAGGGAGTATGTGTGAGAGCATAGGCATGTATATGAGACAGGGAGTGTGTGAGAGAATCAATGTATTGTTATATGTGTATGTGTGTGTGTGTGAGAGAGAGAAGATAAAGTTTGTGAGGCTCTATCTCCCCTAATCAAAAAACATTTTAGGGTGACTGGAAACCAAAAGATCCCAGGTATCTGGGAGCAATGGATGGCCCGTGCATTCATAAAAAAATGGTGCGGGCCATCCATTGTTCCTACCATGTGACGGGGCTGACCAATGGCATCGGTAGCCCCTGTCACATGATAAGGGCAATGGGTCACCGGTGCCATTTTGATTACTGGCAGCCGACAGCCCGAGAGGGGGAGATTGCTCCCGGGACCCCCGCTGGACCACCAGGGACTTTTAGTAAGTCTTGGGTTGGTTGGGAGGGTGGGGGTTTGTAATTAATTTAATTTGAAGGGTTGGGGTGGGTTTGGGGTTTTGTTTTTTTAAATGTGCCCTTTCTCCCTCCCCCCCCAAAAAAAAACGATAGGAAAACCACAGGAAATTTTGTAGGTTTTCCTTTCATTTTATCAGGCCCCCCGAAATGCAACGAAATAGGAAACATCATCTTTATTTCCTATTTCACTGCAAACAAATGCACATCCCTATTGTACGCTAATAAATATGTAAGGCACAATGTTGTCATAAATGAAAATAAAGGGCCATCTCACTCACAAATTTGTTACCATTGCCATAATAAGTAGAAACATTGTAGTGCATGTCCTTGTCCTGAATGGTCTCAAATGGTTCCCACAGTCTGCAAGACAATTGTTGCAGTAGAGAGTAAGCTACAATAGTTGAAGGGTATATATCTCATAAAAGCCAGTGAGGAAGATCTAGGAGGGATGATCAGGCAGCAGCCAAATCAAAACGTGAATGTCCACCAGCAGCCTTTTCACCTCTGAGACAGTTGCTCTTTTGTGATGTGGATAAAGGTGAAAGGAATCAGAGCAGCTGTGGCTGATGACACACAGTACTGGTGTCAATCTCCTGGAATCTGTTAGCTGGCATGCAAAGATTGTCAGTCTTTGGTTTTGAATGCACAACTATTTTGATATAGCGTTAAAGCCCTCGTGGATTTTGGCATTGTGCCATTTCTGCTCTGTCATGACAGAATGGTCATAAAGGAAGGTTGCTTGGATGAAACTGCCCTCCCAAATCAGGGCTGTTGGCACCTTGCAGATATCAGTGGAGCAGATCTGACAGAGCTAATCTAGGGAATATTTGAGCCCATTCTTTCTCTTTTCACGCTGTCCAGTCTAAATATCATTTAACGGTATTGGTTGAGCATTTCTCTCCCTCAGTGGTAGCTGCTGTGTCCATCATCATGTATTCTGTGCATTTGAGAGTTTAGGGTATTCTCAACAAAGCTGTTGGGCGGGAAAAAGATACAGAAATGAGTATGTTTACTTTATTAAAAACATGCATCCTTTTTTTTGCCAGCAGAAATGTGAGATTCCCCTACAGCAAGATCCTTATCTTACATGGCCCCAGCTTTTCAATCAGTATGTGGGCCACAATTTCCCCAAACTTACTATAAGACCCAGGCTCAAAATGACCCCAAACCTTCTAAAAACTCCCACATCTGCTAAACCCTCAAATCAGCCCAAAGTTCCTTCATTTGCTAGACCTGTAATCTCACATTGTCTTCATAGATAGGATAGCCCTACAAAGGAATGCTACTGTACTCTTGCTGTGTGTTCCTAAGTTGTGTTTGTGTCATATAAGTAACTCACCACATCACTCTTGATGTATTGTCAATGCTTTATACATGGACTTTGGGAGGCTAGCAATGATGTCCAGACCCAGCCTTCAGTGAAACGTTGATCCAGAGGTATAAAATGAATGGGACAATCATGGCCACTTCTTATCTACTGCGTATGGATCTTAGCTGCCTTTCACTTGTAATTCTGAGGCTGCTGATCTTCAATGCAATTTGTTTCCAGATGTTATTCTTTGCTGCCAGGGATATCCTTGGGAAGTCTCTGCCAAACAGCAGGTTAAACTTAGAAAACAAGTTCCAAGTTGTGATCATTTTCTTCTTGAATAAGGCACCTTATTGTAACTGGAGTTTGTGGTACAGCCTGTTCCTTGCACTGTTGTGTGTTTCTCCACCTAGTGTGTATGTGTAAATGGTATGACCAGGGCTATATGAGATCACTCTTGGAATCCTGTGACTTGCCAGCTCTTGCTATGCCTCTGCTATAGCAGTCCCTCTTCCCACTCATTACCTCCCTACATTTCTGTAGCCCTTTTGTAGTGTCTACTCTCCCACTAATACTTCCACTCTTCTCTCTGTCTTCTTCCTACTTACCTCCCAAACATTTACTCGCCTCTTCATTATCTCCCATCTCCTGTTCTCTATTAAAAACCAAACATACTCAGAAGAGAGATGGATATAAACATATACTCACTCCCTTACTGTCTTACCCACAGATCTGGAACAATGGACAAAAATAGGTATTAAACATAAGATATATAGTAAAGAATACAAACCACTCAGGTATATTTTTTCATAGAAATATACAACATGACAGCAGATAAAGACCATATAGCCCATCCATATCTCTTGCTAGGCTTTAAAGCTCCTTCTTATCTTTCAGAGATCCTCTGTGCTTGTCCCATATTTACTTGAATTCTGATATGGTCCGTCACCATCTTTACAGAGAGAATATTCCATGCATCCACAACACTTTCAGTAAAAACATATTTCAGATTACTCCTGAGTCTACACCTTTCACCCTCATCCCATGACTCCTTATCCCAGATCCTCTATTCCACTGAAAGAAGGCCAACTACAATGCTTTTATTTCTTGAAGGTGTTTAAATTTTTCTATCATATCTCAACTTTTCCTCCTATTTTCAGGGTATACATGTTTAGATTTTTAAGTCTGTTCATATATGCTTTATGATGAAGCCCATTGACTATTTTAATATTATTTATTTTTGTATAATTTTAAAACTTACATCACACAACCATCTCCTGTTCTAGGCAGGTTACAGAAATACATTCATATAATTTAAAACAAAACAACAATAAAAACTACCATGAATATCCTACAAAAAAACCTGCTATCTCAATCCACCCCTCCTCTTGAATTGTGCCCAGTAATTAAAAATAAGCAGTGATCTTCAAACTAAATCATTAAAAGCCTTTTCAAATAAGTATGATTTAATAACTGCCCTTTGTACCTGTTCTATTTGGTTTATATCCATTTGAATATTCAGTCTCCAGATTTATACACAGTATTCCAAATGAGGTCTCATGAGGGATTTATATGGGGCAGTAGAGATGTGCATTCTTTTAAAACAAAAGTGTAAAATGTGATGAATAAGGCTAATTCATTTCATTCGGGGGCCCTGAACCGAATCAGGGGCCCCCCGAATGAAACAAACCTTATTTGTTCGTCTTGTTTTAAACTAATGCATCGGGTCTAGACCTAGACCTGAAGCTGGGGCCTCGCCAAGGGCCAAAGCAGGAGCTGCAGCCTATGCCTGAACACAATGCTAGTACCTCGGGTAAGGCCCAAAGCCAGGGCCTCGCCTAGGCTTGAGCATGACCCCTGAATGTTTTTAAAAAAAAGCTTATCTAATCCATTGGGTATCCCCCCATAGGAATTTCATTTTTCCCACGGTTCGGGGGTTTTTTTTGGGGGGCCCCAATTTTTGGGTTAGTGCGCACTAACTCCCGATAGTGCACACTAATGTGTCAGAGTTAGTGCGCACTAATGGGAGTTAGAGACCACTAACCCGAACAATTAATCCCTAGTTAGCACATCATCTTAGGTTTGAATGGCATAGAGATAAGATGGATATATGTTATGGCCTTTACATAATATTAGTTTATTTATGTATACTCCCTTACCTTTTGTTTGGTTGATTGAGGGATAATGATCTTAGAATCTTTACTGAATTGAATTAGATTACAGTTTTCTTCTATGTGTTATTTCTGCATTATTTCTTGACAAGTTTATTTCTGTTGATGGAAATTCAAAAATATAAAATAAAATAAAAAAAGATTGTCAGATATGATTACCCCCCAGATCCCAACTCCTGTTTCATGCACAGAATTTCAGCCCTAAACTTTACTGCTCCCATGGGATTAACAAGTGAAATGCACGTTCCTGCATTTTTTAACATTACATTTTAGCTGCTAAACTCTAAACTATTTCTCCAGCTTAACTGGATTTCTCTTCATGTTCTCCACATCTTCCATGGTGTTTGTCCTGTTGCAGATTTTGGTATTATCTGCGAAAAGGCAAACTGTTTCTGATAGCCCTTCCACAATAATGCTGATGACAATGTTAAAGAGAATCCAGCCAAGGACCGACCCCTGCATCACACCATGGGTAACTCCCCTTTCCTCCATTTACCACGACCCATTGTTGCCTCACACTCAAACAATAGGGGTGTGCATTCGTTTTGAACTTAAATGGAAAACGCAACTTATTTTTTTTTTTAACTTAAAAAAAAGATGAGGCTTAAACGATCGGATTTCCAACTTATTCAACATAGCTATGTTGAATACGTTGGAAATCGCGATTGTTGATCTAAATAAAAATTTAAACCCCTCACCCTCCTTAATCCCCCCCCCCAAGACTTACCAAAGCTGGCCAAAAGTTCCGTGAGGGTCCGGGAGCGGACGCGTGGGGAATCACGTGATTCCCCTCGGGTTCGCTCCCAGACCCCTCGTTGGGCTCAAAAGGAACTTTTGGCCAGCTTGGGGGGGCCTCCTGACCCCCCCAAGCTGGCCAAAAGTGCCTTTTGGGCCCAACGAGGGGTCCGGGAGCGAACCCGAGGAGAATCACGTGACGCCGCGTCACTCTGACGGGGGGGTCAGGAGGCCCCCCCAAGCTGGCCAGAAGTTCCTTTTGAGCCCAACGAGGGGTCCGGGAGCCAACCCGAGGGGAATCACGTGACGTGACGTCGGCGCCACGTGACGTGATTCGGCGCCACGTGACTCGGCGCCACGTGACGTGACGTCGGCGCCACGTGACGTGACGTCGGCGCCAGTGACGTGGCGCCACGTGACGTCGGCGCCACGTCACTCCGACGTGGCGCCGACGTCACGTGCTCCTTGCAAAGGAGTTCAGGAATGGCGTCCTGACCCCGCTGGACCACCAGGGAGTTGTGGTAAGTCTTGGGGGGGGGGGGGGATTAAGGCGGGTGAGGGGTTTAAATTTTTATTTGCACATATGGACATAGACTCAACTTATGGAATTCTCCATATGTCCATATTGACCGCAAATAGGACCCCCTTTCGACTTATGGGCTTATGAACTTAAACTTTTGGTCTGCACATCCCTATCAAACAATGTCACTTTAGGTTTCATACCTAGGATGTTCAGTTTGTTTATGCCTTCAATGTGGAGCCATATCAAAGGCCTTACTGATATCCAGGTACCCACATCTAGCATGTTCCCCTGACCCAACTTTCTGGTCAGCCAATCAAAGAAATTGAATAGATTCATCTGTCAAGACCTACTTCTGGTGAAACCATGCTGCCTTGGATCCTGTACAATCACTGTAATCCATAAACTTCACAATCCTCTGTTTTAATAGTGACTCTCTTAATTTACTCACCCTCAGGTCAGATTAACCCGCCTGAAGATCTCAGACTCCTCTTACTTCCACTTTTGTGAAGAGGAACCACATCCGCCTGTCTCCAAGTCCTTTAGATTTAATCCTGACTCTAAAGTTGCTGCCAGAAATTATCTGATCTCCCTTACTCTCGGATGCATCCCATCTCATTCCATTGTAATACATACTTTTGGTTTTGCTAGCTCCTTGCGAACACAAGACTTCTGAAAATGAATTGAGGTTTACCTCCTTTCCATTTCTGTTGTTGCGGTTATCTCTTGTCCTATTCAAAGTCATTTCTCAGTGATCACTGAACAGAAAAATGTATTAAGCAATTCTGCTTTCTTCTCATCAGACTCTACAATGACCCCTACATCTTTAAGTTTTACAATCCCATTTTTGCATTAGCTCCTGTCACTAATATTAATGATTTTTTTTCTTTCTTTTGCACTTTCACCTGTCTGACCATTTCCCCAGCTTCTCTTAGCTTCTACAGATATTTTTGCCTGCCTTACTCTTTCTGTGGGCAAACTAGATGGGCCTTGAAAACAATAATGTCAGATTTTTATGTTTCTACGAATGCTTCTGTTTTAAAACTTAAACAGCTCGGCTGTGGATAAAGAACTTGCAAGCCTTTTGTCTAATAATTCATAGGATACAAACCAAAGACGAATAGGAACAATATTAATATTAATGCATGTCTATGAATGCTAATGCAGTAACCAACCATTGTTTGTCCGTTAAGTAATAGCTATGAATGTCACTTTGTGAACCGTTGTGATCTGTACATGGAACGACGGTATATAAAATAAATAAATAAATAAATACATATTTGGGCATTCATTCCTTGTCATTTTGCACAAATTTACTTGAAATGAAGTATTTTTCAATGCTATATGAAATGACCCTGTATCTCAGTGTTTAAGAGGTCTCCCTTTCTGGTGGGAATTTTGAGATGAAAGTCCCTTTATATTCACCACTTAAGGTGGAAAATCTAGGAAAGTGCAAAAAATCAAGAACTTAATATAATGTATTACAGTCTTAATCGTTGAGGTAAAAAAGTGATAAAGAGATCTTAGATATGGTTAAAATGTAGGAAGGTACAATATAGTCTACCTTTAGGACATGTTTGTCTAAGAACAGGATGCAGTTGAAGCAGAAATACAAAATATTGTATCTTGCTAATGTGTTTGCAGTCTGAAACCTCAAAAATGTAAGTGTATGTCTTTTTTTTTCCCTAAAATCAAATTCCCATAGTCAACATAAAAAGTTTTCTGCAATTATGAACTTTTTTATAATGCTTCTCTGGTGTCTGTGGAGTCCATGGTGAATCAGTCTTGCTAGGATTTTCTTTCTAAATGAAGGGCTAAAAGGACCAGTCTCCTGTTTAGAGAAACTGAACTGCTTTCACTCTTGGTCCTTGGCAGCAAATATAGATGCAGTGTGAAAAATAATGTTTAGTGGTGATAAAAACATCCTTTTTGTTTCATATTAGATAGATTAAATGAGAAGAAGAGTGGAGTTGCCATCTACTGGAATAAGCAAAGTATGACAACTGACAAATTTAACAAACCGGAGCAGGAAAACACAAGGCAGACAGACATCTAATTGCATATACATTGCCAAGGAGCAAGGTTTGAGATGAAGATCTCGCTGTTCTGTTTGTCAAAGAAGCAGTGCCGTAACGTAAAAACCCACAGATAATTTAGAAATAAAACCTAAAGATTATTTGGCATTTCAATCCTTGTTGCTAAATAGAGAAAGAAAGCTTGATTTTTTTAATTTCAATTACTTTAATATTTATCCTTCTTCATTGTTAAGGATAACACAGTTTTGGATATCAATATGTGGTGGAATACTGTTTGTAAATTTTCTAAATTTGAGATGGCTGCTGCTGATAGGATTGGCACCACATTCGCTTCCAGAAAGATGTGGGATCCATTGATATGCTTCACACTGTCATAATTATTTGTTAGCTTTATATGGCACTGCCTTATCTCTGGTTGATTCTCTTTTTTTTTTTTTCCTGTTTGCTGATTGTTAATTATGCTTTGTGGTGTGGATCTATAGTATATTTTCTTCTGTACTTCAAATAAACAATTTTGAATTAAAAAAAAAGAAAGAAAACAAAGATAATATATCCAAAGCCTTAATGTATACCTTCAGACGATACGATATGTTACATACTTGGCAAGGATGAAACCAGACCAGCGTTCCAACATGCACATCCACTTATCACAATTACTCAAGGATTTATTTTAAGTGTAACTTAGCCAACCTATGTATGGCTTTAAAATGTATAGTGGTCTCATATTTGTATCCACTAATGTTATATCCCTGGATATACTGAGGGAGTGGGGCCCTATTCGCCTTTTGTTTTGAAGCTGCAACATTCATGCTTCTTATCCATCATCAGAGATTATTCAACTATAGGGCAATAAGCTCCCTAAAACAAAAGCAACATGCATACTGCAACAAACAATATTCACAATCCAGCACATTCCAAGGACCTAAGTGATTTCAAATTAGTGGGTTTCCCTGCTTTTCTTCTATCTTGACAATCATCTACCATCTAAATCTAAATAAACTGTGCAATGTATATTTTGAATTATCGCTATGCCCAAGCACAGAGTACTTCTTTAAACCCATAGCACATGCAAAAGGCTCTTTCTTTTCTCTTACATGATAATAAATTAACAAAACTTCTAGAATACATTTCCTGAGATCTGGATGCCATTCCTACTGCCTCATGATATCACCTGCTGTATCAGAAGGGAAGCACCTGCATGAATCACTTAACAAATACTGCCTACAAATAAGACCTTTTCACACAAAATGATTCTACCTGTAATCCTTGATTAAGTAATAAATCCGTGTATAATATGTAGAAATAGACATGCTTTCTGTCACTGAATCAGTGGATGCTTACAGTGTTCCTTATTTGCTTTGCCTCTTAAAACTTATATTTCTGTCCCCTTGCTGAAAGCATGGAGGCTTTTAACATCTTCAAATATTGATTCTGAAATGCCCAGCTGAACTGTGTGAAATTGAGTCTTCATTTGTGGCAGTGCAGTTCGTATGCAAAGGATTATTTCTGGGTGAGAACCCAGCCTGACCTGAGGCGTGACGCTCCAGAACGTATTTAGATTTTCTACCTATATTTAAGCCATACTTAAGCACAATTTTCCACCTGGATATAGGAAGGCATTTTAATTCACATGCTAAAGTGAAGCATTAAATAAAGTTCAATAAATAACGTTTTGTGTGAAACTATTTTTTCAAGGCCAAACTTAATGTATTTGTGATTAGCTCAGAAGAGTGAGACTCCATTCATCAGGTCAATGGAAAATGAGCCAAGGATGAAATCACCTGAATGTACAAGCAAATTGTGGGTTGAATTACACCATGGTCATTTGTTTTCAAAGCTGTGTTTATATGTAAAGTGAAGGGTTGGGAGAAGGGATGTCCTTAGAGAGGAGATGAGATTACAGAGGGAGGCAAATAGCATTCTAAGGAAGGGGACAGATAAATATGGACATTCATATCTGTGAACAGCAGCAGTTAGCAGGGGCTTTCTAAGCAATTTAAGAAAGGAAAGCAGATCAGTAACACAACAGACAGTGCTGTGTGCAGTGCAGCACTTTTCAGATTTAAACCTCCAGGTTTTTAGGACAACTGCAATGTGTCTTCATGAGATTTGTGTGCACATGTTAGTTTTTATTTATTTATTTCTTCATTCCTTTTGCTTGACCTGGCAGTTCTTCCCCCCCCCCCCCCCCCCCCGCCCCTGCTCCTTTGGACCTGCAGCTCAGTCAGAACCAGGGCTGCGATCTGGCAACATGAGCCTTCATTTGTGACTGTACAGGGTCCCTCCCACCCCCGTTTTCTCTCCCTTCCCAATCACTGCAGTGACGGTCCTTAATTTAGCCGGGGACCTTGCACCAGGGTTTCTTCCAGAAGCCTGTAATCATGATCATAAAACTAGGCATTAGGTCTCACCACTGTAATATGACAAGGACCCCCTCCCTTACTCTTCCCCAATGGGGCTGTGAACATTGTCTGATTGGCAAGGTTTCTCAACCTTTTGCATGCCAAGGAATGACTGGCTATTTTCCTTAAATAATGTGAACTGGGGCACTGCTGATAAGAGAGAAAGGCATATATACTTTCTCACCCACCCAATCTTTAACCTCATGGGTAGGGACCTTCATTTCCAGTTTTTATTGTATTTTGCCTGGGAATTTCAAATGAAAACAGTGAAAATATGAATTTGTCACTGTTTTTTCTCGTGTGTTATAGTTGAGCATTAAAAATCATTCATCCTTCTCTCATTCACTCCCCCATCTAGTCACCAGCTGATCATTCAAAAAAGAACAAATATCCTTCTCTCTTCCTCCCCCTCCAAGCCAGCAACACTACTATAATTAATACCACACTTCAAGGACTTGTTTCCAGTTGGGCCCCATCCGGAAGTTTGATTTCTAGGAGAGGAACAGCTGCAGCTGAATGGCAGGAGACTGAGTCTGCGACTGTGGCTGCTCTACTCTGAGGCTCCACAGTGGCCTTGCTTTCCCCTGGCATCTATACAGAAGGGAAGGCCTGAAAGCAAAGTAGAGCAGGCACTGACTCGGTCTCCTGCCAGCTCATTAACATTTAGCTGCAGCTGCTTCCCTCTCAGAGATGGAGCCTCAGGATTGGCCCCTGACTGGAAAACAAAAGGTCCTAAGGGAAGGTCAAGGGAGGAAGGTTAGGAAAAGTCTTTGTTGGCTTAGGGTGCACGGTGCAGCGCAGCATGTGCGGCTGCAGGGCAGGAGGCTTCTTCCACATCCCTCTGAAATCACAAACACTGTCAGGAGCCAGAGCAGGTCCATGAACCAGTGCTTGAACAACAGTGCTCTATGGCATATCCAGCCCCAGCTAGGTCCATATTCAAAACCTATTTAAATGGATAACTCACACGTTATATGTCTAAATAGCAAATGTGGGATATTCAGCCACTTATGCGGCTAAGTTGTAGTCGAATAAATAACTATCTGCTATAATTTAACTGGATACCAAAGAGGGGGTTCCGAGGAGGGGCTGAGATATTCGGCTAACATAGCCAAATATCAACCTAGCTTGATGGACTCTCTACCTGGGTAACATCAAGCTAGGTGGAGAGAACATTGCCCAAATCTCATCTTGGAGTGAGTTTCCTCACTCCAAGGGTCATCAAATGTTCACAAGAGACCACTGTTCTATTCGTACATCTAACATTGAATGTCAAAGGGGCCCCTAACCCCCTACACTGATACCTAACCCTCACCTCTCTCTCCCTCCCCTTAAAACTAAACATGGTCCCCCCAGTGGTTATATGTGGGAAATACAACAGGTCTGGCTCCTATCGCAAAGTCTGATAATGTTATCACAATTTGCACTAACTTAGCTCTTCGCATAGGTAATTAGTGCAAATTGCGATAAAATGAATATTTGCATAAATCACACCCCTTTTGCTATGTCACAAGGAGAGTGAGAGAAGATTAGAATTTGAATCTTGTTTTCCTGTCCATTATTCTTATCAGTATGCCATGCCACTCTGTACATTTGGTACTAGAACCAGGTTAACTTGCACAATCTGACTGTCTGTAACGCCAGATCTCCTTGCAAGCCTTGAGAACCAGAGCTGAAGAGACCCACTGCAGTGAGAGAACAGAAGATTTTATCTTTCATTGTTGCTGGCTTCATTCCAAGTTTTCTCTCATTCTCTGCTTATAGGAAAACAACTTTGCTGAGTCAGGCCCTTATTAACTTATATCTGGGTAACATAAGTTGAAAACAATAGATTCTATGACCTTATGCAGTCTATGGTTGACCTGAAGACTGGAGGGTAGCTAATGTAACCCCAATATTTAAAAATGGGCGATCCGGGAAACTACAGACCAGTTAGCCTGACTTGAATGCCAGGAAAAATAGTGGAAAGTGTTCTAAATATCAAAATCACAGAACATATAGAAAGACATGGTTTAATTGAACAAAGTCAGCATGGCTTTACCCAAGGCAAGTCTTGCCTCACAAACCTGCCTCACTGTTTTGAAGGGGTTAATAAACATGTGGATAAAGGTGAACCGGTAGATGTAGTATATTTGGATTTTTAGAAGGCATTTGACAAAGTTCCTCATGAGAGGCTTCTAGGAAAAGTAAAAAGTCATGGGATAGGTGGTGATGTCTTTTCATGGATTACAAACTGGCTAAAAGACAGGAAACAGAGTAGGATTAAATGGACAATTTTCTCAGTGGAAGGGAGAGGGCAGTGGAATGCCTCAGGGATCTATGTATTGGGACCCGTATATTTCAATATATTTATAAATGATCTGGAAAGAAATACGTCAAGTGAGGTAATCAAATTTGCAGATTATACAAAATTGTTCAAAGTAGTTAAATCACAAGCAGATTGTGATAAATTGCAGGAAGACCTTCTGAGACTGGAAAACTGGGCATCCAAATGGCAGATGAAATTTAATGTGGACATGTGCAAGGTGATTCATATAAGGAAAAATAACCCATGCTATAGTTACACAATGTTAGGTTTCATATTAGGTGCTACCACCCAAGAAAAAGATCTAGGCGTCATTGTGGATAACACATTGAAATCATTGGTTCAACGTGCTGCGGCAGTCAAAAAAGCAAACGGAATGTTGGGAATTATTAGAAAGGGAATGGTGAATAAAACGGAAAATGTCATAACGCCTCTGTATCGCTCCATGGTGAGACCGCACCTTGAATACTGTGTACAATTCTGGTCGCCGCATCTCAAAAAAGATATAGTTGCGATGGAGAAAGTACAGAGAAGGGCAATGATAAAGGGAATGCAACAGCTCCCCTATGAGGAAAGACTAAAGAGGTTAGTACTTTTCAGCTTGGAGAAGAGTTGGCTGAGGGGGGATATGATAGAGTTGTTTAAAATCATGAGAGGTCTAGAACGGATTAATGTGAATCACTTATTTACTCTTTCGGATAATAGAAAGACTAGGGGGCACTCCATGAAGTTAGCATGTGGCACATTTAAAACTAATCGTAGAATGTTCTTTTTCACTCAATGCACAATTAAACTCTGGAATTTGTTGCCAGAGGATGTGGTTAGTGCAGTTAGTGTAGCTGTGTTTAAAAAAGGATTGGATAAGTTCTTGGAGGAGAAGTCCATTACCTGCTATTAATTAAGTTGACACAGAAAATAGCCACTGCTATTACTAGCAACAGTAACATGGAATAGACTTAGTTTTTGGGTACTTGCCAGGTTCTTATGGTCTGGATTGGCCACTGTTGGAAACAGGATGCTGGGCTTGATGGACCCTTGGTCTGACCCAGTATGGCATGTTCTTATGTCTTATGAATGATATGCAGTTTATGCTTTTTTCTTTTTTTATAATAAATATTGCTAGTCTCTGGTAATTCTGTTCAGTTGTATATATCTAGCAGTTCTAAAAATCAATGAAAGACCTCTTAAAAACAGCAAATGATCACAACAAGAACTGCAGTAGTATAACTCAGTAATATGATGTAACACTGCTTTAACATGGACACTTTGGTCTGTCTTTGATTTCAAACCCCCATTCTAATTCATTATGGTATTTTTATCCCTGCTGCTCCCATTTGAAATTAGCAATACAAGTATCACACAGTACATCAGGGAGGGACAAGGCAGGACTACCCAAAAGTCTTCCTCCAAAAACTGAGTCATCCGATATTCCTGCTACCTGAAGCATCACATGATCAACCTCCAAAAAATAAATTAGGTACCATGAAAACAAATGTCAATACATAGACAATGCCTTTCTGAGTTCATGTACATATTTAACAAAAAACGTTTTTCATACGTAAATTCTAAATATAAAGTAGCTATGATATGCTTGAGGCTGCTTGACCTTCTGCAGAAAGCAATCTCTAGCTTGATTTAGTAGCTCTAACTCAGAAAAACCTAGTTCTACACCACTTCTGAAAAATACAGTCTCAGATAATAATTAATTTGTGGCCAACCTCCCCTTCTCCTCACCCACCAAGATTAATGAGACAAGTATACATTCTTAAAGCAATAGTACTGGCTTTCCTTAAATAACTCTGTTGGCAATTGGAGTAAATAAAAGCATAAGATCCCATTATTCTTGTGATTTCTATTTCATTCCCATGAATGAACTTAGCCTCTGAAGTAGCTGAAAGTTGTTCTATGTAACCAAACCTGGTATTGATCTATGTAAACTAATCTGTTGGTATAGTATTTACCAGCAGTGCTCTATGCTCATGCACCTGCTTTATGATAAATTTGCAAAGAGCTGAAGAATATCCTTAAGGAAACGAATATAAAAAAACAACAATACAAGGAAAAGAACCATAATAGAATGGCAGCCTGGCTGAATCTGATCCATGGCTGCAGTTAATAACATGAGGCTAGGCCTAGCAACTTGCCACCTTACCACATCATCTAAGTCCCTGTTGGGGGAGGGGCTAACTGAATGCTTCAAGTGGCACCATGCCCTTGCACAATTCAAACCATGCGGTGTATGATTGCCCACTGCTGATTGGTGAATAGCTGTATGGCAGCTCAAGAAGGAGGGTACCCTTAGGAGATACAAGGGAGGACAGCATAGTATGCTCACCCTCCATTGTTTTCCCATGATTGCTGGCAGTCTTCCCATTCACCCTCTTAATTTCATCAATTATTACTTATTTATATAGAGACATTTATATGCCTCATATCCATAACTGTGTGTGGCTTACAAAAAAGCATTCAAAATGATAATTCATATAACATAAACAAATTTAAAGCAATAATAAAACCATATAAAACAAAAAATTGACTAAAATAGGACATCATCCAATCAATTCTACCTTTCCAATTCCACGAGTCATCACTATTAACCCTTAAACATCAGCATTATAAATCAGGGAAAGCTTGCTGAAATAAATAATTCTTCAGCACTTTTTTAAAAGTCACGGAGCACTCAGTCAGTCGAAGCTCTCATGATAAAGAGTTCCACAAGATAAGACCAGCAACTTAAAAGATTCTCTCTTAAAATTTAACTAGTCTTACTGCCTGAACTCATGGAATATCTATAACAGTCCCATCTGACTAGATTGTGAATGTGCAACATTTTATTAGCTCATGGTAGCGAGTCAATTTTTAACAACTTATGAATAAGTAAAGCCAACTTATACTTAATTCTATCATCAACTGGTAGCCAGAGCAGGTCCTATAATACTAGAGAAATATGCTATTTTTCCCCACATCTGAAATCAGTCTTGCTGCAGAGTTTTGTAAGAATTGGAATGCACATACAGTCCGATGCAATATCATGTGCATAATAAATGTACCCTCTCCTGGGTGCTCGATGCATTATGCAAATGAGCTGCCATGCTAAAAGGAATGCACAGTGGATGATTTGTGCTTCCCTGCGCTCTGCATTGGGCGCCCAGGAGAAGTGGCTGTGTGTCCAAAACAGCCTGGCCAGAGCTCCCTCCTAACCTCTCAGCAGGGCTGTTCCTGACTGGTCCTTTTCACTGATGAGTATCAATGAAAGGACCAATCCCCTTTCAGGACAGCGTTCTGAATGGGGATTGGTCTATTCACTGAAATGTGACAGTGAATGAACCAATTGGTAGTAAGTGAAGCAGTGAATAAATTAATGTTAAGTGCCCTGTGTATGCAGGTAACCAAAACGGAAACTCAGTTTATGAGCGGCCATTTTATCCCACAGCAGCTAATATACTGGCACAATACACACTTACAATATACACGGCACTGAGATTGTATTTTGTGGGTGTATATTGTGCATCCTGAAAATTTTGTTTTTTACATTAAGTCTTTTTTTGCATGGTGCTGCTTTCTGTGGTTCTTCCTACTTAGTATTGTGATGATACCTTCCTACTTAGTGATGCGATGATGGAGGATCCACAGAAAAGCAGTTTTTTTTTGTTTTTTTTTAAGTTGAGCCCTTGATGCTAGGGAAGACTTCAGGTTAAAAAGTACACCTCAGCTTCACAGGGATTTTTTGGATCCAGGGATAATAGGTAATAGCCTCATCTACATATAATTTACATGTAATGAGTGCTATTAGCTAATGTGCGAGTTTGGATCCCCTTATTGCCTCAGAGGTTAAGGGCGCACATCCAAAATGTACATCCAAGCACTCTGTTAACCTGTGCGCTAGGCTCAGCACACGATATTGCATCGGCCTGATAGTGAGGTCTTGGACAGTCCAATCAGTAATACATTGCAGTAATCCAAAGTAGTTAACAATAGTGCCTGAACAACAGACCTAAAAACAAATGGTTCAAACAGGGATTTCAAAGGTCTAACTACACAAAGTTTAAAATAACCTGATTTCACAACTCTCTTCTGTAACTTCATTAACAGATTGGAAAACACTAGAATCCTTAAGGTACCTGGCTAACAATAGGACTCACTGAGCCTTCAAAAACAAAGGAGTAAAACACAGATTTAGCAAATCTTCTTTAAATTCAATGCTAGACTATTATGAGATAGCATCTTTGAATAATAGAGAGACATAGAGCTACATTTTTGAGTGTCTCAGCCCAAGTACCCTCCACTGGAACAAAAAAAAAACTGAATATCATGAGCGCAGATGATCCTGCAGCTAGGGCTGCTAGCAGTTTACAAAGAGGAGCTAAGTACAAGTTAAAAAGCATTGCAGAAGGTGCTGAGCCTTGCAGGACATCGGCCTTCAGTGGGTGAAAAGTGGAGTGATCATCAGCAAGACACCCTAAAAGTCAATTGGATAGGTAGGAAGAGAACCAATCTAACACTTTCCCCACCTACTCCAGGTTTCCTGAGAAGAAGTAGCAAAATAGCATGGTTCACAGTATCAAATGCTGAAGAGATATCTAAACATATTACAGCAAAGCTCTTCTTTGTTTGCCTTGTCAAAAGCCCTTCTGAAGATATCAAAACAAGACATGGGCAAATCCTCGGTGATCGATGACTACTGAAACCATGACTCATTTTGTACCGTTGCTGAAGGTTTTTAAGGAAGGGGTGTCTTATTGGAACCATTAGTTTTGGGATGTGGGAATCCATCTGGCACAGCTGGCAACAGACCACACTAGGAGAAATGAAATGAAGTGAGGCCCTGGTAAATCTTTAGTGTGATTGGGATACAGATGTATTGGATGATAGCAGTTTCTTTGTAGATTGTGCCAGGGGCGCAGGTTTGGCAGTGCTCTGCCGGATAATGCTTGCAGCCCCAGCTGGGCTGAAAGTGGCCTGCCATTTGGAGACATGGTGAATGGGCTGTTCAGACATCGGTGGTGGAAGTTTACTTGTATTGTTTGACTGGCTCAGGATTTTGTCATGTTTGTTAGAATTAATAAATCAGTGGCCCAAGATTTTTTTTTTCCCAAACATATGTAGTTCTTTCTGACTTCTTGTTCTGTTTTAAGCTAGGTGAGGGAGGGGGAATGCTTGGGGAGAGTCAGACTCTTGGCTGCCCATGATATAAAAGGTAGCCTACTTTAATTTCCTTTAAAAGATTAAAAAAAAGCAATTTTGAACTAGAAAGAAAGGAGAACTGGTAATGAAACCAGTAAAAGAAAGAACAGGACAAAAAAAAAAAGGAGAGATAACATCTGAAAGAAAACATTAGTGCAACTCAGTTTCTTTTTCTCTGGTACTCTGTTCACACAAACAAAGAACTCCATGATAACAGAGACCTCTTCTGTAGCTGCTGTTTCTTTGAACATATGAGGAAATCTCTCTCAATAGTCCTACTCTAATTCTACTTAAAATACAGGATAATTTCTAAAATTACCATAACAGGCTTGAATACAAATTATAAAACAATAAAAAATTGGAATTGCACACAATGTTATTAGAGATAATAGGGTATTGATTAAACATATCTAAATACACATTATACCTGTGTTAGTATCCTCAACCAACCATTATATGCTGCATTTCCATCGTATCAATATACAGTATATTAGAGCGTAATAGTTAGCCAGGTCTTCAGATTGTGTTTATTCCACTATTTAGGGAAGTTAAATAAGTGATAAACCCAGGGTATGTATTATACAAAGATCTGCATTTCAAATGGAATTGTCAAGAATCTCAATGAAGTGCAAGATATTCAAATCCACTTACAGAGCTGAATAAGAATTATGAGTCATTTGTTCTAACATGTTGAACAGCAGTGAATTTTAAATGAAGCAAGTGGCTCAACCGTACCTTTGTATCCTATCAATTCACTCACCTAAAGACCACAACAGTAAAATGGTAGCAGAATAAGTGAAAATAAAACAAACATTTATATTGCTGAAATACATGTATCATAGCTGGGGCAACCATTACACATCAGAGCCTTTGGAATTAACCATACACAGCATTCAATTAATATACCAACATGAATGATTTGACTGGAATTATAAAGGCCTCAGCTTTATTGAATCACTGCCAAGAGAAAATAACATATATTTGTGTCCTTCTGTGCTAGAGTACCTGGGAAGAAGGTCTCCCTGGACTCGCCAGTTCATCCCAAGCAAGCAAGACCACAGTCCTTGTGTGAAGATCTTAGGGATGTGCAGAGGGACGCCATACGTTGCATTCGGGATTCTTATTTGTTGGGGGGGGGGGCAGATACGTTGCATTCGGCAAGGGGGGCCCCCTGATACGTTCATGCGTTAATTCTTATTCGTTTCCCGGCTAAAATTGAATTAACTACAACCCCCCACCCTCCTGACCTCCCAAGACTTACTAAAACTCCCTGGTGGTCCAGCGGGGGGTTTGGGAGCCATCTCCTGCACTCACACCCTCGGCTGCCGGTATTCAAAATGGCGCCAATTGCCTTTGATTTTAGTATGTCACAGGGGCTACCGGTGCCATTGGTCGGCCCCTGTCACATGGTAGGAGCAATGGATGGCTGGCACCAGACCTAGCTGTGGGATCATCTACACTCATGATATTCAGTTTTTTTGTTCCAGTGGAGGGTACTTGGGCTGAGACATTAAAAAATGTAGCTCTATGTCTCTGTATTATTCAAAGATCCTATCTCATAATAGTCTAGCATTGAATTTAAAGAAGATTTACTAAATCTTCTGTGTTTTACTCCTTTGTTTTTGAAGGCTCAGTAAGTCCTATTGTTAGCCAGATAGCTTAAGGATTCTAGTATTTTCCAGTCTGTTAATGAAGTTACAGAAGAGAGTTGTGAAATCAGGATAAACTTTTTTAGTTAGACCTTTGAAATCCCTGTTTGAACCATTTGTTTTTAGGTATTTTGGCAAGTCTTGTGGGGGTCAGGAGGGTCCCCCAAGACTTGCCAAAAGTCCCTAGTGGTCCAGCGAGGGTCCGGGAGCAATCTCCTGCACTCAGGCCATCGGCTGCCAGTAATCAAAATGGCGCCGATAGCCTTTGCCCTTACTATGTCACAGGGGCTACTGGTGCCATTGGTCAGCCCCGTCACATGGTAGGACCACAAAATGGCACCAGCCATCCATTGCTCCTACGGGGCCGACCAATGGCACCGGTAGCCCCTGTGACTTAGTAAGGTCAAAGGCTACTGGCACTATTTTGAATACTGGCAGCCAAGGGCGTGAGTGTAGGAGATGGCTCCCGGACCCCCTGCTGGACCACCAGTGAGTTTTGGTAAGTCTTGGGGGGGTCAGGAGGGTGGGGGGTTTGTTTAAATTTGCTCCTTTATATGGCCAAATAATTCGGTGAAGATTCGTTGTATTCGTGGGGAATTGCAATACGTTTTGTTTCCCCATGAATACAAGAAATATGGCCCTATACGTTGCAGATTACCAATACGTAGGAAACAAATGCACACCCCTACACAGTATATGGGATATACCATAGGCATATATGTTGAATTGAAATGTACCTTTGAATTGTAATCCTAGAAACAGAAAGCTATAAGTGGATACTAGATGTAATCAGAACTCCAACTTGATATTTGCTGTATCGTATGGAATAGTGTCTATGAAAAAACCAACCAACAATCTCAGCTGAGAGGCTAAGCCTAAATTACACTAGTATTGTGTGAGGCCAGGTGCACAGTGAGTATTGTCAGCATGCATACAGGAACCGTTTAATGTGCCATGAAGCCATTTATGGTAGAATGTGTACCAATGGAGAAAAAGTCTAGCCAAGATATGATAGGACGTGGAGGGTTAGACAGGTACTAACATTGTCTTCTAGCCCTGAACATTCCTTAGCAAACATGCAAAAGAAATATCACCTGAAAAGGGACTTGAAACTTAGACTCTCATATTTAAATATATAGATTTTATAGATTGCTTGGAGGGGAATAGAGAAGTGTAAAAGAATGGGACTGCTAATCACACTGAAAGGGAATCACTGGAAGGGACTGAGACAAGCCCCATTCTGTAGAAGGTAAATGCATGGACTTCCCAAGGCCATGCAGAGTGGCAGTAGCTGCAATGGGGAAATCAGTGATGACCGAAAAACCAAGTTCAATCCATAAACTGCCACAATATTTGTTCACTGATGGCCCTCATAGCCACTGATACAAAGCAGTCCAGTGGATTATCACACTCTAGCCTTACTGTGGAAACACATCTCTATACACCCCCTTCATCTTAAAACTAAGCTGGGAAAAAGGTTTGTGACTTTTATATCAAGGCATGCCAAATGTACCTGATACAATGAGATCTGCAGGCTATGACTATCATCAGATTTTGTTTTATTTTTAACTTGTTAGTACCAACTCCTTCAGTTCTAAGTTGACCACATTTTGGACCACGCCCCTTTTTCAGAAAAAAATGTTTTGTGAGTGGAACAGGAGATATGCGCTTGATCGCGGCCCTTTTAAAATCTGCACAGCGTGCAGGGGTCCGAGTCGTGCATATCTCCCAGTTTTGGTGCGGGTAAGGCTTTTAAAATCGACCAGTAAGTTAGTTGGCCAAATGATACTGAATATGGAGCCCAATAAAAAGTGAATTAAATTCTGGTCTGCAATGCCTTTCTATTTTTTACACATAGAACCCTAGCATTAGGGGTGTGCAGCTACATTTTTTCATTTGATTTGTTTCATTTTGGTGAGTTTCAATTTTTTTTTATTTTATGTGATTTATTTTTATGAACTTTAATTTTTTAATAGCATGTAAAAACCCATTTATTGAGCACTAACAAGGCAATTTTCAAAGGGTTAAGCAGGGACATGCATATACAATTAACATATACCCACACAAGGTATGTACATGTATAATAATCATATGTTAAATCTTAATTATGAATGTACATTGTAGAAAACCATTTTGGATGACTATATTTTGAGTAGAGGAAGCAGTCAATATGAAATTTTAAATAAATGAATAAAGTAGTATGTACATGCGTATATGCTAATTTATAAACCTCAAGAGTTTGCAGTGTCACATGTAAATGTGAACAGGGAATAAATGAAGTAATTTAGAATATTTCTGGGCAGGACTCAGAAATACACAAATACATTTCTATTTTCTAAGCATTTATAAATACATACATTAGCAAAATTGTACACATTTAAACCTAATTGACTTGTGCAATTTAAATTACACTTGTCTTTAGTCTGTAATTCGTGAATGGGAGGTCTGGGTGAAGTGGTGGGGACTCGGTAAACAGGTAAGGGATTCAGGGTGAAGGAATTAGTTGAGCTGGTGAAGTTCTGGCTGAAATGGTGATTCCAAGTACATACACAAATAAGTCATTTCAGATGTGAAGTGCATCCATATTTTATAAAACACCAGCCTTTGCATTTAATTCTGGATTATTAAGTATGCATTTTATAATTATTATGTGCATAAGATATACGTGTATAATTTTCTACAATAGGTAGAGAAAATATGCATTACAAAGATATGCATGCACTGAAACATTCAAACATACTTTTGGAGCAGAAGTACATGGCATTTTATAAACTTTACAGCTCCTGCCACACAATTTAAAAATATTAGCATAAATCTTCACATGCCCACTTACACATGAAAATGTTTTGAAAGTTGGGCTCTAAATGAACTTTTGCATGCAAGTAATAATGGGTTTTATATGCACAATCCATGGCGTATATACATAATTGTCTACATGCATAATTCATCTCATATACACGGAGCAGCAGTTGTAACTACCTTTAAAAGAAGGCTTGTGGGAGGCCTGCATGGAGTGGCAGTTGCTATTACCCTTAAAATAAAAATCAAATAATGAAAAGACTTGCTGGGCAGACTGAATGGACCATTTTGGTCTTTATCTGCCATCATTCAATATGTTACTATGTTACTATATTTGATTAGGTATGCACTAAAATTTTCATTTGCACAAAACAAAGCAAACAAGAACATATTCCTAACTACCATCATTCACTGATATGCATATTAAGATACGACTAAATAATATTACATTAAGGATTTGCAGGGGTAAAAATGTATTATTTGTTTGGTTTGATTTCAGAAGGTTATTCCCTATCAATTTCGATTTGTTAGCATTTGATTTGTTTAATTTATTAAAAAAATTCAAACAAAAAAAAAACCAAAACCAAAAAGGAAATAAAAAACGAAACAGAGCCTCCTCCTATCTCTACCACCCAGCTCTCCCACTCAGAAAAAAGCCGGGGATCCACTGGCAATTCCTAGAACCAGGCAAAAACCTCGGCCTTACATAGGGTGAGGCCGCAGTAGGTCACCACAACCTTGGTCTACCCTCTATGTGAGGCCAAGGCTTGGAAATATGGTCCTGACACTTCAGTCTAGGCCCAATACAGTGGGCCTAACCAGAAACTGAGGCATTGGCATTGGTCAGGGCCCAGGCCCGATGCTGTAGCCTGGCCCAGAGACCAGGTCCCAATACCGGGGCCTCTGCTCGGATCCAGGCCTGATGCCAGGGCCCAACCTGAAGCTTGGGCCTCAGCCTAGATCAGGCCAGGTCCAAAGCCACAACCTGGCTCAACAGCCAAGCCCAACACTGGGCACTCATCCCAAACTCAGGCTAAATGCCAGAAACTGTGTACAATTCTGGTCACCGCATCTCAAAAAAGATATAGTTGTGATGGAGAAGGTACAGAGGAGGGCGACCAAAATGATAAAAGGAATGGAACAGCTCCCCTATGAGGAAAGACTAAAGAGGTTAGGACTTTTCAACTTGGAGAAGAGACAGCTGAGGGGGGATATGATAGAGGTGTTTAAAATCATGAGAGGTCTAGAACAAGTTAATGTGAATCAGTTATTTACTCTTTCAGATAATAGAAAGACTAGGGGGCACTCCATGAAGTTAGCATGTGGCACATTTAAAACTAATCGGAGAAAGTTCTTTTTCACGCAACGCACAATTAAACTCTGGAATTTGTTGCCAGAGGATGTGGTTAGTTCAGTTAGTATAGCTGTGTTTAAAAAAGGATTGGATAAGTTCTTGGAGGAGAAGTCCATTACCTGCTATTAATTAATTAAGCCACAGCTATTACTAGCAATAGTAGTGTGGAATAAACTTAGTTTTTGGGTACTTGCCAGGTTCTTATGGTCTGTATTGGCCACTGTTGGAAACAGGATGCTGGGCTTGATGGACCCTTGGTCTGACCCAGTATGGCATATTCTTATGTTCTTATGTTCTAAACCAACCCAGAGGCTGGATACTGATACCTGGGCCTCTGCCTATGTTAGGGACCAGACCCAAATCCAATGCTGCAGCTAGTCCTGGAGACCAGGTCCCAATGCTGGGGCCTTGGCCTTCAGGCCAAGGCCTGATGCCCAGGCCAAAGAGCTCCTCTTCTTAAGTCTTCTTTCTTCTAATGATGCCATCCACTAGGGAGGATGCACCAGAGTTAATTTACTGCAGCTAAACCTCCTCAGCAAAATGGTGCCCTCTGATGAGAAGGATGAGCCAAAGTTAATTTACTCTGGCATGACCCTAGTGGATGGCATCATTAGAAGAAAGAAGAGAAAAGACCTAAGAAGAGGACCTCCAACACATGGGCTCTGGGCCTGAGCCTGACCCTAGGCTGAGGCCCAGGCATTGTGACCTAGTCTCCAGGCCAGGCTTAGGTAGTGGTCCTGGGTCTGGGCCAATTACCTGGGTTGGGCATCAGCATTGGATCTGGGCCCAGGCTCTGACCTATACTGAGACCCATGCATCAGAACCCAGTGGCCAGGCCTTGCTGTAAAGCCTGGGCCTGGGCATTTCGGGTGTAAGGATCCATTCTTCAGACCTGTCCCCAGTGCTGGGTCTGGGCTCAAGCTCAGGCCTAGGACAAGGCCCTCGCATCAGGACCTGGTTGAGCCATACTTCAGATACCTGATGGATCAAATATGTAATTTTTTGGAGGATTCTAGGCCTTTGCTCAGGTCCCAGATGAGATCCCTGCATTGGACCAGTGTGGGCCTTGGCCTATGCCATATGTGAGCCCAAACCTAGGGCCTAGGCCTAGGCCCAACTGGAAGTTTTAAATGAATAAAACAAATAAGATTCTTTTAATCTGGTAGGCCCCTCAATATTTTTGTAGCCCCAAAAATGAAACAAATTGCCCCTTCTTTGTTGCATTTTGCATATTCATTTAAAATGAATGCACATCCCTTGATTAAATTATGAGGTGAATTTTAAAAGCTTGGTGTGCACATTTATTGGGGTCACACCTACCGACCAATTTTTAAAAGCTACCCAGATGGCGCGTATCTTCCGCTGTGCTTACATCTTTAAAGTTTTCAAAAAGGGGCAGGGTATGTGGCAGTCTGGGTAGATGACTGTACACTTGGGTAAAAAGGCTGCCTAAAATCTGCCCATCGCTGTATGAGGGCAAAAGTATGCACAGGGATTAACAATGAAGCTGCGGAAAGATAAGAAGCTGGGAGGGAGGCAATAATGCACACAGTTTTGCATTTTTCAAACATCGCTGATGAACATGTGTTGTTTGATTTTTGATGTGATGTTTGATTTTTCAAACATCGCTGATAAACATGTGTTGTTTATCAGCGAAAACTATCTGTAACAATGCACAAACCAATCTCTGGGTATCTTTTCCCTACGCGATTTTCAAAGGAAAAGTACAGTTGTACTTTTTCTTTGAGAATTAGTGCAAAGTTCACAGGGAAATGCCCTGCATAGTTTTGAAAATTGCCCTTTTCAAGAATAAATCCCCATTTATTTATACAGTGTAAATGAATTTCCAAGCAGAGGGTTTACAGAAGACAATGGCTTTTTAACATTGTTGTACACCTCTAAATACATGCTGGTCAATTTTCAAAGACTTGCACATGGCAAAACCAGGAGATATGCGGGAGACTCGGCTGAATCCCAGTCACGCACACTTTAAAAGGGCTATGGCCACACGCGTACCTACCGGTACACACATAAAAAACGTTTTGTGAAAAAGAGGCAGGGTGTAGGCCTGATCTGGGCGGGGCATGGGCAGGGCATGGGCAACCAGGGACTGCACCATGAAGTCAGTTACTCGCACAAGCGTGCAGAGGGATCCCCTACCACGTAACTTTACTACTCCTATGGATGATGAGTAAGTCATGTAACAATAAAAATGAAGCTAATCAGCGGGTTTTAAGACTCAGGGCTAATAGGGTAAAAGGGAGGCAAGTTAGACAGGGGATTTAGGAAGTCCTCTCCTTTACTGGGGTGAACGGGAAGAACTGGGAAAAAGGCCTAATGTATCGCCATGCGTAACTACTAAAATTCCCCCCACTTACACGCTTGAGAAAGCATTTGTTCGCACATGTGCGTGTCAATATAAAATCATGCGTGCATGTATGCATGGGTAGCTGATTTTATAGCACGCGCGCATATACACGTGTATGTTATTAAATTGGCGCGGCCATGTGTGCACACCGGCAATGCGCAGGTATTAAAGTTTATTTCTTAATGCACACAATTCTGTCATGAATGAAAACAAAGGGCCTATCCTCAAGTTCTTAGCCACTACAGTGGTTGTATAGATTACAAATGTTTTACAACATGTGTTCAATGTCCTTCATGGTTTCATATGGTTCCCACAATCTGTAAGGCAGGTATCACAATGGACAAAATGCTGCAGAAGGCGAAGTGTAAATCACTTATGAAGGTATTGATGGGACAGTATAAGGGATGATCAGAATGGATTGGATGTCTTTGAAATATTTCTACCTTTGGACCTTCTAAAATGGCTGCTTGTGCATAGATGGATTGATTATGGTGGAAGAATTCAAAGATTCAGTGGATGTAGTGCAGGCAGGGCGGGTACATCCAATAGGTGAACTAGGTGGTCACCTAGGGTGCCAGCCATTGGAGGGTAGCAAAGAGCAGCTATGGGGGAGCCGCAGAATCCATCGCACTCATGGCTGAGAGGAGTAGAGTCTCAGCGGGCTGCGAGCAGAGCTTATCCCACTTGCAGCTGAGAGGAGTAGAGACTCTACGGGCCACGAGTGGCTCCTCTGTTTTTGTGTGTGTGTGTGTGTGTGTGTGTGAGTGAGAAGGATTTTGTGTGTACAAGAGAGCAATGGAGTTAGAAAAAGGAAGGGAGCCTGTGTAAGGGTGCGTGTGTGAATGAGACAAGGATCCTAAGTGTGTGTAAAAGATCGGGCCTGTCTGAATGAATGAGATCAGGGCTGGAGCTGGGGCCTAGACCGTGAAGAGAGGGCACAAAGGCAGAAGGTTCACCTAGGGTGCCTAATACCCCTGCACCAGCCCTGAGTACAGGGTGTTGCTGGCTGCCTGAAGAGTGGTCACTGGAATATGGTGATGACTATTGTTGTCAATGCAGTTGGTATTCTGGCTACAGATAAAATGAGGGAGTCTGAAGCTTAAGCATCCATAAAAGACTGGGTCTCAAAACCATTTTCAAGTTCACCAGTTCTATCGGTCTGAACTAAGTCCTATATTAAGCTTTGATCCCCCATAGACTGTGTCATTCAGCCTTTGCTGGCCCAACAATACAGGTGCCTGTCGGTAAGGGGGTGGAGGGTAGGTATAGTCAGATTAACTGAAGAAGCTATTTTAGCCAAAAGATCTTCATTCAAAAATTGGAAGAGGATCCAACAGAAGAAAATAGGATAAAGCATAAACATTGGCAAGTTAAATGTAAGACATTGATAAGACAGGCTAAGAGAGAATTTGAAAAGAAGTTGGCTGTAGAGGCAAAAACTCACAGTAAAAACTTTTTTAAATATATCCGAAGCAGAAAGCCTGTGAGGGAGTCAGTTGGACCGTTAGATGATCGAGGGGTTAAAGAAACATAGAAACATAGAAATGATGGCAGAAGAAGACCGAATGGCCCATCCAGTCTGCCCAGCAAGCCTCACACATTTTTTCTCTCATTCTTATCTGTTTCTCTTAGCTCCTTGTTCTATTCCCCTTCCACCCCCACCATTAATGTAGAGAGCAGTGATGGAGCTGCATCCAAGTGAAATATCTAGCTTGATTAGTTAGGGGTAGTAGGGGCAGTAACCGCTGCGATAAGCAAGCTACACCCATGTTTATTTGTTTTACCTAGACTACGTTGTACAGCCCTTGTTGTTTTTTTTTTTTTCCTTCTCCCCTGCCGTTGAAACAGAGAGCTATGCTGGATATGCATTGAAAGTGAAGTATCAGGCACATTTGGTTTGGGGTAGTAACCGCCGTAACAAGCCAGCTACTCCTCGCTTTGTGATTGCGAATCCTTTTTTTCTTCACCCCTGTCGTTGAAGCTATGCAGGATATGCGTGAAGCATCAGTTTTTTGTTTTTGTTTTTGTTTTTTTTTTCCCCTGCCGTTGAAGCAGAGAGCTATGCTGGAAATGCGTGATGTATCAGTCTTTCTCCCATGCCGATGAAGCAGAGAACCATGCTGGATATGCATGGAAAGTGAAGTTTCAGGCACATTTGGTTTGGGGTAGTAACCGCCGTAACAAGCCAGCTACTCCCCGCTTTTTGAGTGCGAACCCTTTTCCTTCTCCCTTGCCGTTGTAGCAGAGAGCTCTGCTGGATGTGTGAAGTATCAGTTATTCTTCTCCCCTGTCATTGAAGCAGAGAGCTATGCTGTATATGCATTGAAAGTGAAGTATCAGGCATATTTGGTTTGGGGTAGTAACCGCCGTAACAAGCCAGCTACTCCCCTCTTTGTGAGTGCAAATCCTTTTTTCCATTACCTCTTGCTGTTGAAGCTTAGAGCGATGTAGGAGTCACAGTAAGCATGTGTAGGTTTATTTAATAAGGGTATTGTGTCAATAGCCATCATTCTGGCGAGTCACCCACTCTTCATTGGCGGCCTCTTGACTTTATGGATCCGCAGTGTTTATCCCACGCCCCTTTGAAGTCTTTCACAGTTCTGGTCTTCACCACTTCCTCCGGAAGGGCATTCCAGGCATCCACCACCCTCTCCGTGAAGAAATACTTCCTGACATTGGTTCTGAATCTTCCTCCCTGGAGCCTCAAATCGTGAACCCTGGTTCTGCTGATTATTTTCCTACGGAAGAGGTTTGTCGTTGTTTTTGGATCATTAAAACCTTTCAAGTATCTGAAAGTCTGTATCATATCACCTCTGCTCCTCTTTTCCTCCAGGGTGTACATATTTAGATTCTTCAATCTCTCCTCGTACGTCATCCGATGAAGATCCTCCACCTTCCTGGTCGCCCTTCTCTGTACCGCTTCCATCTTGTCTTTGTCTTTTTGTAGATACGGTCTCCAGAACTGAACACAGTACTCCAGGTGAGGCCTCACCAAGGACCTGTACAAGGGAATAATCACTTCCCTTTTCTTACTCGATATTCCTCTCTCTATGCAGCCCAGCATTCTTCTGGCTTTTGCTATCGCCTTGTCGCATTGTTTCGCTGTCTTCCCATCATTAGACACTATCACCCCAAGGTCCCTCTCCTGCTCCGTGCACATCAGCCTTTCCCCCCCCATCGAGTACAGTTCATTCGGATTTCCACTCCCCATATGCATGACTTTGCTCTTCTTGGCATTGAATCTCAGCTGCCATATCTTCGACCACTCTTCCAGTTTCCTTAGATCCCGTCTCATTCTCTCCACTCCTTCCGGCGTGTCCACTCTGTTGCAGATCTTAGTGTCATCCGCAAAAAGACAAACCTTACCTTCTATCCCGTCCGCAATGTCGCTCACAAAGATATTGAACAGGACTGGTCCCAACATCGATCCTTGCGGTACACCACTTAAAACCGCTCTCTCTTCAGAGAAGGCTCCATTTACCATCACACATTGTCTTCTGTCCGTCAACCAATTTGCAATCCAGGTCACCACCTCGGCACTCACTCCCAAGCTTCTCGTTTTATTCACCAGTCTCCTGTGCGGAACCGTATCAAAAGCTTTGCTGAAATCCAAGTAGATGACATCTAGTGCTCTTCCTTGATCCAATTCCTTGGTTACCCAGTCAAAAAAGTCAATCAAATTTATCTGACAGGATCTTCCCCTGGTGAATCCATGGTGCCTCTGGTCCATCAATTCTCCAGACTGTAGATAGTTCACTATTCTCTCTTTCAGCAGTGACTCCATTACTTTTCCCACCACTGAAGTGAGGCTAACCGGTCTGTAGTTGCCTGCCTCTTCCCTGTTCCCACTCCTATGAAGCGGGACCACCACCGCTCTTCTCCAATCACTCGGCACCACTCCCATTTCTAGGGATCTATTGAACAGGTCACACAGCGGACCCGCCAGAACATCTCTGAGCTCCCTCAATATCCTTGGATGAATCCCATCAGGCCCCATGGCTTTGTCCACTTTCAGGTTCTTTAGTTCTTCCCACACATTTTCTACTGTAAAAGGATTTTCATCTATTCCCGTTCCCTCCAGTTTCTTGTTGTTTAGAGATGGTCCTTCTCCAGGGTCTTCTTTAGTGAATACAGAGCTGAAGTATTCGTTTAATATTTCTGCCATTTCTTCGTCTCTCTCCACACATTGATCATTACCACCTTTCAATTTCACTATACCACTTTGGACCTTTCTCTTTTCGCTGATGTATCTGAAAAATGTTTTGTCACCATTTTTTATCTCCTTGGCAATCCTCTCTTCTGCTTGACTCTTTGTCAACTTGATTAATTTCTTTGTCTCCCTCAGTTGATACAAATATTCTTCTTTGTGCTCCTCCCTTTGGGATCCTTTATATTTCTTGAATGCTGTTCTTTTAGCTTTAATTTTGTCAGCCACCTTCTTTGAGAACCAGATAGGTTTCAGTTTTCTTTTGCTTTTCTTTACATTTCTAACATATAGAGCAGTTGCCTTGGTGATTGCTCCTTTTAGATTGGTCCACTGCTGATCCACTTCTCTCGTTCTCCCATCCTTTAAGTTCTTCCTCCAGGTAGTTCCCCATTTCCTCAAAGTCTGTGTTTTTGAACTGTAAAACTCGGGTCTTTGTGGTTCTTTTCCCTATTCTTTTAGTGATATTAAACCATACCGTTTGATGATCACTGCTGCTGAGGTGGGCGCCCACCTGGACATCTGAGACATTATCTGCATTAGTGAGCACTAAGTCGAGTATAGCTCCTTCTCTCGTGGGTTCCAACACCATTTGTTTGAACAAAGATACTTGCATGGCATCCACTATCGCTCTACTATTTTTAGTTTCTGCAGATGGGATTTTCCAGTCTACATCTGGCATATTAAAGTCACCCATGATCACCACTTCTCCCTTCTTACCTATCTTATGGATGTCTTCAACCAGATCTCTGTCCAGCTCTTCCTTTTGGTTTGGAGGCATGTAAACCACTCCAATATAAATGGACGCTCCGTCATCTTTATTTAGGTCGACCCATAGAGCTTCTTCAATACCCCAACTTCCTTGTAGCTCAGTTGCTTGGATGTTGTTTCTGACATAAAGAGCCACACCTCCCCCTTTTCTATCCTCTCTGTCCTTCCTTAACAAGTTGTAGCCTGGTATTGTTGTATCCCATTCATGAGATTCTGTGAACCATGTTTCTGTGATAGCAACAATGTCCAATTCTGCGTCAGCCATTAGGGCCTGCAGATCTGGGATTTTATTTCCCAAACTATGAGCATTTGTGGTCATAGCCTTCCAGGTACTCTCTTTACGGTTATTGCATTTCCTGGACTCCTTGTGAGATATTTGTTGAGATTTGTTATTCACTTCACTATTTCTTTTTGCGGTAGTGCCACTGTTGACAGAGTTATCCATCTCAATTAGATTTATCTTTTGATTATGGATCTTGAAATACTGCATGCATTGTGTTTTCTCTCTCTTTTCTGGTAATACTGCAATGCTTTTCTCAAGAACTTCTTCAGTTTTTATTTTAGAGAAGGCTTGTTGTTCTTTTTGCATTTGGTACATTGTGTGTCTCCTCATCACAGGTCTAATTCTACCAGAGCCAACTGTATTCCTGGTTTTTAAAGAATTTCCTAATGACCTGTTTGAGTGAGGCGGTATACCTGTTGGCTGCTCTTCTGTCAAGAATGGGTGACTGTGGGTCCTACCTGAGCCTAATGGATCTCCTTTTCTTGACTCCTGGTTTGTTTGTGGTATTGGGGAATTATTTTCTGAGTAATGCAATGTGGGTGTAATTCTTTTAATTGAAGCTAATTGATCTTTAATCACAGTCAGCTCCATTTTCAAGGAAGAGAGTTGTGCACAAATTGGGCAAGCTCTAAGTTTCCAGATGCTTTCCCTCAGAATAAAGGCTCCACAGCAGTTACATTGGATAGTCCTCATCTTGGTAATTTGTGACTTTATTTCCTTGACTGTAACCAATGTACTAATTTATCTTGCTGCCAATGGTAATCTAGGCAGTCTTTATTAGAAACAAGCCCCAGGGGTGGGTGGGTAGAGGGGTAGGGTAGGAGGGAGTCAAACAGTTTAGCCTGGGACAAGCTGGGTAAAGCAGGGCACTACTGGACTGTTGTCTTTGCGTTTTGGTCAATTCTTTTTTTAAAAAACAGTCTTTATGCCCCAGTTTTTTAGTTTGTGCCAGCTAACCCCAAACTAGAGAGATTTTACCAGTTTAAAAGCTGATAGCTTTGCAGACAGGAAATAATCACAGAAGCTTTCTACACAAGCTTTCTACACAAAATGAAACAGACTATAAAGAAGTTAAAACACAGGCAGAAAATAATCACAGAAGCTTTCTACACAAGCTTTCTACACAACTTCAGATCAATAAGCAAAAATAAGTAAAAATAAGCAGAAAATGCTTAGCCAGAATGAAGATTTTGCAATGCAGTAAACAGTTCCACCAGAGAAATCCCTTTAGCATGTGCTCAGGACAACAATGGCTAACAATGGCTCCCTTCCTTGCTCTGATTACCTTGCACAGGTCTGAGTCACACCCAATTTACTTAGATTACGTCACTTCTGGACTTAGAGAAGATAAGGCCATCGCGGAAAGATTAAATTATTTCTTTGCTTCGGTGTTTACTGAAGAGGATGTTGGGGAGGTACCCGTAATGGAGAAGGTTTTCATGGGTAATGATTCAGATGGACTGAATCAAATCACGGTGAACCTAGAAGATGTGGTAGGCCTGATTGACAAACTGAAGAGTAGTAAATCACCTGGACCAGATGGTATACACCCCAGAGTTCTGAAGGAACTAAAAAATGAAATTTCAGACCTATTAGTAAAAATTTGCAACTTATCATTAAAATCATCCATTGTACCTGAAGACTGGAGGATAGCAAATGTAACCCCAATATTTAAAAAGGGCTCAAGGGGTGATCCGGGAAACTACAGACCGGTTAGCCTGATGTCAGTGCCAGGAAAAATAGTGGAAAGTGTTCTAAACATCAAAATCACAGAACATATAGAAAGACATGGTTTAATGGAACAAAGTCAGCATGGCTTTACCCAGGGCAAGTCTTGCCTCACAAATCTGCTTCACTTTTTTGAAGGAGTTAATAAACATGTGGATAAGGGTGAACCGGTAGACATAGTATACTTGGATTTTCAGAAGGCGTTTGACAAACTTCCTCATGAGAGGCTTCTAGGAAAAGTAAAAAGTCATGGGATAGGTGGTGATGTCCTTTCGTGGATTGCAAACTGGCTAAAAGACAGGAAACAGAGAGTAGGATTAAATGGGCAATTTTCTCAGTGGAAGGGAGTGGACAGTGGAGTGCCTCAGGGATCTGTATTGGGACCCTTACTGTTCAATATATTTATAAATGATTTGGAAAGAAATACGACGAGTGAGATAATCAAATTTGCAGATGACACAAAATTGTTCAGAGTAGTTAAATCACAAGCAGATTGTGATAAATTGCAGGAAGACCTTGTGAGACTGGAAAATTGGGCATCCAAATGGCAGATGAAATTTAATGTGGATAAGTGCAAGGTGATGCATATAGGGAAAAATAACCCGTGCTATAATTACACAATGTTGGGTTCCATATTAGGTGCTACAACCCAAGAAAGAGATCTAGGTGTCATAGTGGATAACACACTGAAATCGTCGGTGCAGTGTGCTGCGGCAGTCAAAAAAGCAAACAGAATGTTGGGAATTATTAGAAAAGGAATGGTGAATAAAACGGAAAATGTCATAATGCCTCTGTATCGCTCCATGGTGAGACCGCACCTTGAATACTGTGTACAATTCTGGTCGCCACATCTCAAAAAAGATATAATTGCGATGGATAAGGTACAGAGAAGGGCTACCAAAATGATAAGGGGAATGGAACAACTCCCCTATGAGGAAAGACTAAAGAGGTTAGGACTTTTCAGCTTGGAGAAGAGACGACTGAGGGGGGATATGATAGAGGTGTTTAAAATCATGAGAGGTCTAGAAAGGGTAGATGTGAATCGGTTATTTACTCTTTTGGATAGTAGAAAGACTAGGGGGCACTCCATGAAGTTAGCATGGGGCACATTTAAAACTAATCGGAGAAAGTTCTTTTTTACTCAACGCACAATTAAACTCTGGAATTTGTTGCCAGCGAATGTGGTTAGTGCAGTTAGTATAGCTGTGTTTAAAAAAGGATTGGATAAGTTCTTGGAGGAGAAGTCCATTACCTGCTATTAAGTTCACTTAGAGAATAGCCACTGCCATTAGCAATGGTTACATGGAATAGACTTAGTTTTTGGGTACTTGCCAGGTTCTTATGGCCTGGATTGGCCACTGTTGGAAACAGGATGCTGGGCTTGATGGACCCTTGGTCTGACCCAGTATGGCATTTTCTTATGTTCTTATGTTCTTATGTTTCTGAGTAAGGGTGAGCAGATTCCTACCTGATCCTCCCCTTTTCATGTTCCATTCTCATTTCAAAGGGACAAATTTGACTATAAAAAGGGATACGTTTACCAATGGATGTCAACAAACCGAATACAGAAGAAGACTGTAACATTTGCACAGTCCTCCTCGGACGATTCTTCTGGGGAGGATGCTGGGCCAAGAACAACACACATGACTCGGGAGGATCATGCAACAACCTCAAATTCAGCTTCATCTACCTATTCATCTATTGCTACCTCTTTTTTAGACTCGGGTCAGCCACAATGCAACAATCGCAGTACCCCGTCCTGAGGTCATCCCTTTCTGTCTCAGATCCAATGAACAAAATGATCCACCCATCAACAGTCGGACTCATGGCAATGAAACCTAATACTACATTTAACTTCTCCTCTCGGACCTGTCATCAGACGAATTTAAGATTCTTGAAAAAGGTCTATCATTTGTACCAACAGTTAAATGTAACGACTTTGATTTACAAATCCACCTATATTGGTTCTTCAGGTCTTTAAAACTTAAGCTCTTTTTTCTGACTACCCTATGATACAAGATGGGTCATTGGTATATGTAAAATCTAGGTGGGTCCCCCCAGGCTCTGTGAACCCTTCATTATTAGTTTTTGAGAAATTGGTATGAACCAATATTAGGATATTATTGTCCTGGAGAAATTATATCCACTATAACTTGACTAGAAATGAAAATGCATCTATTAAATCTTTAGCCAATGACTCCAGTATAACAATAAAATCTGCTGATAAGGGCAGGGGGATTGTTATAATGAACAAGTGTGATTACGTGACTGAGGTGTTACGTCAATTAAATGATGCAACTTTTTACCTTCCTTTGGATTCTGATCCCACAGATGATCTAAAATCTGCAATATCATCACTAGTCCAAGATGCTGTGACACAAAAATTCATTATAACATGAGAGGCTAATTTTTTGTCAGTAGAACATATGGTTATCCCTGTTTTTTTACACCCTTCCAAAAATACACAAGACTAATATATCCACCTGGCTGACTGATAGTTTCAGGAATTTGTTCAATTTTCGAACCTTCATCTCAATTTGTAGATATATTTTTGAAACCCTTTGTCCCTCTAAGTAAGTCCTACGTACGTGATTCCACACATCTTATCACCATATTGAATGACTTGAGTATACCACCAGCATCCTGCTACCTGGTTACATTAGATATAATTTCCCTATATTCTAACATACCTCAAGAAGAAGCTTTAAATATTATTGAAGATACACTTAACACATGTCTGGGCCCGGAGCGCGTACCTACTTCATTTTTGATGGAATTAGCTAGATTGGCCCTTACACAAAATTACTTCCGGTTTGATACACCTACTATAAACAGGTTACAGGTACCACTATGGGTGCCACCATGGCCCCTAACTTAGCATGCCTTTATGTGACGAATTTTGAGGAAAGACTATGAGAATGATTAAAACAAGAATTATTGAGCATAGATCTAACATCAGGAATTTGCGTGAAAATGCTCCATTGGTTGACCACTGGGTTCAGTTGTCACATACATTGTCTGACTTATTCTTCTTTGTTTTAGAAGCTGTTACTCGCCCAAGCCGAGGGGGTAACTTCTCAGAACATTTGATCTGGAAAGAACAAAGATGGATATACACTTTAAATACTGTTATGCCCCACGGCTTGAATAATGAATTGGAATGGATTTATTTTACTTGATTTTGATTGGTTATGATCTACCTGGTTCCTGATTGGTTGTTTCCCCTGAAAATACTGATTGGTCCATCATGCAGTGGCTGGAAACAGAGAATGAGTCACTGCGAGGTGGCAGCTGGAAACAGAGAGGAATGCACCGCAGGCCACCTCAGATCTCATCTCACAGGGAAAGAAGGCAGTGCCTAGAAGAAAAGGCCAGAAGAGAAGGGAAGGCCCTGTGTATGTATGTGCTGCCTATGAGGGAGAGAGCCAGCTAGAGTGTGTATCTATGAGGGAGAAAGCCAGTGTGTGTGTGTGTGTGTGTGTCTGTCTGTCTGTCTGTCTCTCTGTGAGGGAGAAAGCATGAGCGTGTGTCTGTGATGCATGAATGTGTGTGTTTATGAGAGAGATACTGTGAGCATATGTGTGTCTGTGAGGGTCTGAGCTTGTGCTTGTTTATGAGGGAATGAGCATGCTTGTGTGTTTCTGTCATGGAGAGGGCATAAGCATGTATTTTTGTATCTGTGAGAGAGATACAGTAGTGAGCATGTGTGTCCGTAAGTCTGTGAGTGAGATGGCATGAGTATGTGTGATATCTGTGAAGGAGAGCGTGGTGAGTGTGTGTGTATGTCTTTGAGCATATGTGTGTCTATGAGTGAGTGAGTGTGAGTGTGTGTGTGTGTGTGTCTGTGTGCCTGAGGAGAGATTATGAGCATGTATGTGAGTGTATCTGGGAGGGTGGGGGTATGTGTGGGAGCCTGTGTGGATGTATGTGAGATAGTGGAGAAAGTTTGGGCAGGCCCCCCTCCCCATTCCACAACAATCTTAAGGTGGATGGAAATAAAAAATATCCCAGGTATGGAGAGCAGGTGATTTTTTAATCCTTATTAGTTTCATTATTGGATGTTATTTGATCAGTTTGCTATTTTGAAATATTACATTGGTGTTTTGAAAAAAAGAATAAACATTTTTATGAGGTTTTAAATATTGGATATTCTATTCATCAGTTGTTTTGAAATGTTTATTATTTTTATTAATATGGTTTTACTGTTATGATTGATGTTTTATATTTATTGATTTTATTGATTGTTGGTCCCTTATTCTGACTTTGCTAAAGGTCTGTCTGTTTTCTGTATGTGCGACCGAGAATAGGGATTCTGCTATATTGTTTCTGTGTAGGGGTCTGTAGTGTTCTATTTTCAATAGGATGTGTATTGGTCTTCTAGGGCCAGATGCAATAATTGTACTGCTGCTCTTTCCTGAGTAGGGTTGTTGCTATTTGAGTCATAGAAGTTAGTGTTTTGATATTGAAGATTTCTCTTGGTGTAAACTGTATTCTTGGCAGCCTATGATAGCTTTTATTGGAGCTATGTTAGCATTATCCAAAAATACTGTACATGACCTATTGAGACAATATAAGACCCATCTTTAGATAGGAATGTCTCTGAGCTGACATCTGAAGAATGGACCTATGTAGTTTTAAATGCTTTTGTACAATATATTTAGACACATGTATTTTTTATTTTATTTTACAGATATTATTAGGTAGCCTGGCTTCTTCTTTTTCCCTAACATGAGATGTATTGGTGTTTTATAGAGCCTGATGTAATATTTTCTGTGTTGCCTTTTCATAGACAGCAAGAGCTTTTTTGGAATGGGAGGTTTACAATATTCTAATTGTTTATTCATGGTTTCCTGAGAGCTAAGCCACACCAAATACATGTACAATAGGCCTAATGCTATATGGGTTCCAAATGTCTTTGGTTTCATGGCGAGAAGGGGTTGAACAAGTGAGATTGCTCTATGTGTTTGTGTGTGTGTGTGTGTGTGTGTTAGTGGAGGGGATTGGGAGGGGAGAGGGGATTGAAGGAGCGAGACTGCTTCTGACTCAGAAGATGGCTGGATGAGAGTGGAGAGGGGGCAGAGGGAGTGAGACTGAATTTCCTGCTATAAATGTCACCACATGCCACTGAATCCCAAGCACAAGATTTACTTTGATATATGTCTGATGAAAGGAAGAGGAGCCATTGGAAAATAAAATAACAGGACTGCATAAGAACTATTTAGTGTGTAGTGTGTAAAAGTTACTTGTGTAGCTTTCACATGCTATTTAGTGACCTGACAGAAAAAGCCTGGAACATAATACTACCACGTGCATGCTATTGGGGCTAAAGGTCAGTTCCTATGCATCACCCTTTAAGTGGCAATTTGCAAGCCCCGGGACTTACATGGGTCCCGGGGCTTTACTCACATCATTGGGCCTTTTTAAAATAGGCCCGAAGCACGTAACCCCCCCTACGGCCCTTAATGAATCAGGCCCTAAGTGATGAAATGTGCAAAAAAGTCACTGCTTCCCAACACTTTGTTTTTGCAGCTGCACATACTTATACTAACACCTCTTATACTTCATTGCTTTAAAGCTGAGAAAAATACCTCTTTGATGCCAAGTTGACGATGTATACCATTTGATTAGGTTCTACAGAGTTTCAAAAAGATCAGTAGGAGAGAAATTGGTTTGCAAATTTTTTTTTACAATCCTCCTTAACGCCCAAGAGGAACACAAAAGGTCTCAAACATAAATAAGGATTTTCTTTGTATCATTGCCAGCAAATATATTTATTAAGCTCCAACAGAGGAAATATACAAAAAAAATAAATAGATCTTGAATTTGAGGACGTGCTAGATTACACCTAATTCAGTTGTGAGATCATTTCACAAAATGAATCATTAAGTTAAGGTCTAGAAGTTGTGATACCTGTCAAAATCCATTTTTTTATAAGTAAATATCTTACAAAAATAGATTTCTATATGTAAATAATCTCACATTGCATTAAACAGCATGTGCCTAAGTTAGTTTTCAGTGCTGTATAAATAAACATTTTACAAAAGAATGTGTTTCTTAACTTGAGTTGATTTCTCTCTTTTCCTGCATTCTCTTCACTTTTGTATTATTTTTATTAATGTTTTCAATATTAAGAAGAAATTAAAAGCAAAAATGTATTTAGAATATTTATACAGAGAAGAAAATATGCAAAAAATGGACCTATCTTACAAAGAAGAAAAAGAAGAATGAAAAATATAATACATAACCTTAGAGCATTAAAATCTCACTCAAACATGAATACATTTTCAAAGGAGTCTTGTGTGTCAAATTGGAGAGGCATGTAAGAAATCAAAGATTAAATTACATTGATTAGCACAGAAAGGTGCTCAGGATTGTCTCTGTTCATATTGGGGTAGATTTTAAAAGGGTGCGCGTGGGCATACACGTGCGTGCGCTATCCAGCGCGCATACATGTACACCCGATTTTATAACTTGTGCACGCATTCTCCTTCCTATCCCTCCTGTCTCACCCTCAGACCCTCATTGTCACCCATGGCTGGCCAATCCCAGTGGAAACCTGGACCAGCCAAAGGAGTGTTTGTCCCACTGGAGCCTCACAATCCACCAGGACAAACTCAGAAGTATCCATATTGCTAAATGGGATGGGTCCCCGCATGATCATGGGAAAAAAGGAATCCCCATGGTTGATTACCCTGCTCTGGTTGAATCGCTTTTTGAGGAGAGAGCCCAACTCAGTCTTCATACCCCTGGAATCTTTAACCTTTCTACTGAGGATGCTAACAAGGATGACAATTTGTGCTAAACATGTAGAAACCTGTTCACTTTCAACTGGTCTGAGGCTACCAACTATTTTCTCATGTCACTTTTTTAAGTTCTTATCAATCAATACTTCATTTGAGCCATGTTATTTCCTTGAACCATCCAATCTGCCTGTATATCTGATACAGAATAAAATTAAATTTCCTTAAACCACTCTGTGTGCGGCGGCTAACATGGTACTCCTTTTCTATAGCAGATTCATTTAAAAGGAATGGGCAATCTGATGAATGAGGCCCTTCTTGTTCCTTTTGTGGAGCCCCTGAAATAAATGGAAGGATCCCACAAAAACCCCCCCAAAAAAAACATAAAACAAATCCTATTTGTTTTGTTTCCCATTCATTCCTATGGCCCAATGAAGTCTATGGGCCATAGGAATCAATGGGAGAACAGGTTTAAGTAACAATAGCAAATAGCCCTTCCCAGTGAGTCATGTTTGACCTCACTGCCTTGTCAGTGACTGGACAAGACATGTTGTCAAGGAGACTACAGACATGACATATCATAGTAAAGCATTTTTCCAATTTAGCCAGTCACTGCAATCTTGATCATGACACTGAACCCTATAGTCTGAGCATGTACAAAAAGCACTGTACATTTTGTCTATGAAGGACAAAGTATTTGAGCTCTCAAAGAGTTCAGGTTTCATTTAAAAAAAGAAAAAAAAAGTTTTTTTGGCTGGACTGGCCTTACCCAGCCCATTGTGATAGTGAGAAGAAAAAGGCAGGCAGTGCTAGCCTGCACTAAAACTTTGCTGCTGATTTTTATCTTCCCTTGGGGAGAGTGGAGGCAGGGCCTCAATGTGGATGGGAAAGAGTGGTGAGAGTTTCAACTTTGCTTTTGTTTCTGGGCAGTAGGAAGCTGGGCAGCGGGTACCAGTCTAGTGAAGTGAGCATTGAAGAGAGACTGAAGCATACAGTCTACCAGTCTGCTTTTATGTATGAAACCTGTCTCCATAGTCTTAGCACTAGTCCACAGCACAGCACTACACTGTCTGCATTGCCCTCCCAATTGTTTTATAATTTTCTGTTTTCTTCAATACCTTTACAATCCCAGCCTGGTTCTACCACCTTGTTTGTTTGTTAATTATACTGTGGTGGTTTGTCCACAAAAACCCTCAATCAGAAGGAAGAAATTCAAACAGGACAGAAACATGCAGTTTAGAAACAATTTTCATGTTCTAAGTGGGGTAAATGTTTCAGAAAGAAGATACAACTAAAGATACACCTGAATGTCAACAAAGGGAAGAGATTGTGTTCATCTATAGAATATAGTAAAACTTGTGTTTAATAAAGCAAATCTCACAACTTACCAGGACAACCACAGTGAAGGGAAACCATTTCAATATTCTGAATGTGATAAAGTTTAATTTGGAAAGCCCATTTCACAAGAAACCCACAATTCCACCCAGTAGTAAGATCAGGCTAAAGTATATAATGAAATAAAAGCTCATATCACAAAAATTACATTGATGACAGAATTTTGTCTTACACAAAATCTAATAAGTGCATGAACTTCCACAGGAAGAAAGATATTTTCAATGTCATTCATTCTGGCTGCTATATTTATTTATTTATTTATTTCAAATTTTTATATACCGGCATTCGAGACAGCAGTCACATCATGCTGGTTCACATATGCATCAAGTTACATATGCATCGTCATATGCATCAAGTCACATATGCATCAAGTTACACTTTGGTATTCTCAATGACACTAAGACTTGCAGACACTTTATACCTTGTGGTACTTTCTGCCACTCTACCTTGCTTCTATACTCCAGACTCTACATTTTGGGTGTTTTTGACACTGTGGGGGGTTACTTTGCACCTTTCATGGTTCCTTGGAGTGTTGATGCCACTCTTTGTACTGCTTGGTCCCTTTATCAATGCCTTGGGGGTTTTCCTGCCAACTTTTCTGTTTTGTTTCCCATTCACAGTGTTGTTGGTGCCCTCTTTTAAAGCACTGAGGTATGCTTCCCACTCTAGCTTTCTTCTTCATTATACTAGAACAAACTGTGAAAAAAGAAAAAAAATAGTTTTCTCCTCCCACTAAACCTATTTTGATGCTCTTTGTTTTCTTCTTCCCCTCAATAATCCCATCTTAGTTCTCCCACTCTGGTTGTTGGTATGCAGGGGTGTTTTATCCACAAAAGCCCTCAGCCAGAAGAAAGAAATATAGGCACAAGAGAAAAGATGTTGAGGAGAAACAATTTGGTGTGCAGAATGTGGTAAACGTTTCAGTAGGCCGAGAGCGTTTATGCATAACCAGAAAATCAAAAAGTGGAAGAGACTGAGTTCAGCTACAGAATATGTGAAAAACATTCTTAACTAAACAAACCTCACAAATACTAGGAAAGCTACACTGAAGAGAAACCATTTTCATGTTGTGATGATGACTAAAGTTTCAATCAGAAAGCAAATTTCAGAAGAAACCCAAAATTTCACCCAGAAGCTAGATCAAGTTCAAGTAGGGAATGTAATAAAGGTTTATGTCATGAATATGATTATCACAGTGCATTCTCTTGTACTAAATCTGACAAGTAGTGTTTGAATAGAACAACTGACATCTCCCATGCCACTCTGCCTAACTGCCATACCCCAGACCTTACATGTTGAAGAGTTCCTGCCACTCTGGGGGACTGCTTTTCACTTTTCATGTTTTTTTGGCCACTCTTTATGCTGCTTTGACTATCAGTGCCTTGGGATTTTCCATGCCACCTTTTATGCTATGTTCCCCCTTCATGTTGCCTTAGGATGCTGATGCCACTCTTGGTGCCACTATGCCTCTCATGCTGCCTTCAAACATTTATGGCAGTATTGTTGGTGCCCTCTTTAGGAGCCTTGGGATGTTCTTCCCTATCTTGATGCTACTTTGCTCATCTGACCATGCCTTGGAGAACTCTTTCCACTGCTTGTACAACTTTTCCCATTTATAGTATCTAAGTCTATCCATGCCTCTATTGGTGCCACTTTACACAGTGTAGGTATTTTGTAGTTCTTTTCCCTTTTTATGATTTCTTCTCACAAGTTTCATGAGAACTGATGAGAAAGCCTCAGTTCTAGAACCCATAATAAGCTGCAGTGTTTCCCACATTAATTTTAATGGCAAATGAAAAAATGAATAAAACAAACAAATGCACATATATATAAACTAATGAAACAAACTGAGGTCTCCATGAAACAAATTAATGAACTAAAACCATTTTTCTTTGGCATATCTCTAATAAACAACACATATCTTTCCCTTTCTACTGCCATCCCTATATTCCACCATTAATTCTTATCTCACATTTCTTCCTGGATAATTGACAGCCATCTAAAAATAAACCTGGATATAGAAGAGCTGTTAAATTCATTCACTTTCACTCTACTAATCTGTCTCTCACAAGCCTTCCATTGCATATCAAGACATATCTATTAAAATATATTTTTTGGACTGCACATATCGTTAAACTCACTTTAACCAGTCATCATCAACTGCTTAATCTCAATGATAACATAAGAACTTAAGACTTGCCATACTGGGTCAGAACAAAGGTCCATCAAGTCTAGTATCCTGTTTCTAACAGTGTCCAATCCAAGTCACAAATACTTTGCAAGATGCCAAGGGGTAGCAAGATTCCAAACTGCTTATCCCCAGAATAAGAAGTGGATTTCTGCAACTTTACCTTAATAATGGTTAACAGATTCTTCCTCCAGGAACTAATCCAAATCTTTTTTAAACACAGCTATTCTAATAGCTTTCACCACATCCTCTGGCATTGAATTCTAGAGCTCAATTATGTATTGAGTAAAATAAAATTCTTTTATTAGTTTTAAATGATTCATCTAGTAACTTCATTGTATGTCCCCTGGTCTTTGTGATTTTCAAAAGAGTAATAAAGTATACTTATTCCATTTTACTCATTATTTTATAGAGCTCTATCTCCCCTGAGCTGTATCTTCTCCAAGCTGAGACCTAACCTTTTTAGCCTTTCCTCATAGGGGAATTGTTCCATCCCCTTTATCCTTTAGGTCACTCTTCTCTGTACCTTTTCTAATTTTGCTATATCTTTTATGAGATGTGGTGACCATATTTGCACACAAAATTCAAGATGCGGTTGCACCATGGAGTGACACAAAGGCATTATAATATTCTTTGTTTTATTCTTCATTCCTTTCCTAATAATCCCTAGCATTCTATTTGCTTTCTTGGCTGCTGATGCACACTGAGCAGATGATTTAAACATATTTTCATTGACTCCTAGATCCTTTTCCTGAGTGGTGACTCCTAATGTGGAACTTTGCACTGTATAGCCATTGTTTGGGGTACTGTTCCCTAAGTACATCACTTTGCACTTGTCTACATTAAATTTCTTGGCCATTTGCAAATTTCTTGGCCACATGCCTAGACTACCAGTTTTGCAATGTCCTCATGTAATTTCTCATAATCCTTTTGTGGTTTAACAACTTTGAATAATTTTGTGGATTCAGTAAATTTGACACCACACTTCTTGTTGTTCCCATTTCCAGGTCATTTATAAATATATTACAATGCAATGGTCCTAGAATAGATCTGTGGAGCACACCATTATTTACATTTCTCCATTGGGAAAATTTACCATTTAATCCTACTCTCTATTTTTTATCTTATAACCAGTTGGAAATCCACAATAGGATACCTCCTGCTATCCCATGACATTGCAATTTCCTATGAAGTCTCTGATGAGGGACTTTGTTAAATGCTTTCTAGAAATCCAGGTATACTTTACCAACTGGCTCACCTTTATCCACATGTTTAATTATGCCCTCAAAAAATGTGGCAAATTTGTGAGCAAGACTTCCCTTGGCTAAATCCATGTGTTGCAACGTCACTTCCTGATGGCTTCACTCTGCCTACCTTTCCTTTTCTGCGGCTCCTCCTGCTCTTCATGGATGCCTGGCTGCCGCGGCATCCGCCTGCCATCCTCTCCGGCGTCCCCGAACTGGCTTGGGTACTGCCTCCTGCCATGCTCTTCAGGTGCCTTAGGGCACGCGCGCTGCGCGGCCCTCATCCTTATTTCCTCATTGGCATGTTCCTCAGGGGCATCCCCCTGTGATGACATCACGCTGCCCGGATATTTAAGCCTACAGTT